>NC_046627.1:2299899-2937574 GCF_900324465.2 Anabas testudineus | reverse complement strand
GTGTGTGTGTCAGTGCCGGTAAGTGACAGAAGAAAAAAGCTAAATCATTCCCAGGTGAAAGTAAAACACGCTCCGATAGACAGAGATGCTGTGTTCGTGTCGTCTGGCACCGCAGAGCTAAACTTATTACAGACACAGACCTGAACTGGAGGGTACTGAGTGACTGCTGCAATGACACCGACGTTTATCGATTATTGATCAGTGAAAGAAGCAGAAAGAGATTAGGAGAGGGAGGAGAGGACTCAGAGCTGTGAAAAGGAAGCAACTGACTTCCAACACTATCAGTGGAGAACATTATCTGCATGGAGACACACACACTCTCAGTAATGGGAGGCAGGTGACTCCACTTTCAAAGTGTGATAAACAACTTCCATGATGCAATGGGGCCCAGGGCGAGGTCTCTGGATGGAGAAGGAGAAATCTCAGGGCTAATATGGGTTTCAGGTTCTGTGTTGTTGATTGTAACAAGTTAGTTTGTGTGGTTCATGTACACTATGACTATACCACTCTGTACAGTTAGTGGAGGCTTCACAACACACAACATAAAACCCTTACTGTCCCTGCAGACAACACTTAAGTGTAAATGTCTGCATGTCAACTGTGCGTACCTCTTTAGGACACTGGTTGTTGCAGGAGCCCAGCTCCACCTTCGTCTGTTCATCAGCTGATGTCAACTTCCTACAGAGACACAAACCTGTTAATGTTTTCATTCTCCATGAAGCTTCATAATCACTACATTATTATTATACTATGAATATGTTACTGGGAATGTTCTGAATATCTGAACCTCCTCCACCTCCACTGTACCACCTCTGTTCAATCAGACCTCTTACAGAATTCATAGAACCATAGTTACAAATGTAACTCTCATACATCTGCACTCAACACTAAACATTTCACCTGCACAGCACTTCTGTGCTTTGCCCTGTTGTGTTAATTGGTTCCATTAAGGAACCCCTCAGTGTGTTTGTACTGACGTGCACTCCACGTAGAGCATGCTGATCTTGCAGTGACAGCGTTGGCGGATCATCTGGCTGCAGCGGGGGCAGTCACCGGGGTGACACGGGAGCGGGCAGGAATGGGGGCACCCTGCAGGACGGGGCTTGGAGCAGCTCTCCTCACACACCTCGCACTGCAAAGAGGAGGATGTTTGTATGTTGTTGTGCGGCCTTATTGCCTTGTTTATTACTATTTGAACAGTTCCTTGATTAACAGCGTTTGGTTTGGCTCTACCAGCCATTTGTCTTGTTCTGTAGCATGAAATTCCTCAAACAGGGTCAAGTAAAGTTGCTCTGAATTAATTTGAGCAGCGCCTTGGCTCCACATGAAGGTGTTTCGAATGTGAAGTGATCTGCAAATATAAATAAATGTGGAAGTGTTTGCCTGTTGGGCGGCGTCCAGCTACAGCAGCTCCTCTGTGTCTCACATTGTGTGTTTTTTTATGAGCTGACGGGAAGATGTGGACCTACTGGGATGTTTCTGACGTTCACGACTGTGTCAAGAGGCAAACGTTAGCATGGATGCAACAGTAACAGCTAGCCTGCTATTAGGTCTGAGAGAGACCTGAGATCTATCAGGAGCTGAGCTGAGCTGCAGAGCCGGAATGAAGCTCTGAGAATAACAAAACCAGCCTTGTTTGTCTTCCATCATTATGAGGACGGTAGAACCTCCCTTATTACGAGGGTTTTACGATGAGGTGAAGTTGATAAGAGCTCAGACTGAGACACGGCTGAACTCACCTGGGTGTTTCCACCTGAGGTGTGTTAACCGCTGCCACAGACCCTTTGTTTACAGATCTTATCAAGCTAAACTGAAGAATCATCTCATAAATATACATTTTTGTATTTGTAATATCACCTTGTTGCCATTGGTAACCAGGTGACACTCCCTGCTGCAGTCGTGGTTACCACAGGTTAAAGGTCGTCCACAAGGTCGACCGCAGGAGAATCGACCCTGGCGATGACACGGCACCGGGCTGACCTGATCAACACACACACACACACACACACACACACACACACACACACACACACACACACACACACACACACACACACACACACACACACACACACACACAGTACAGATATGTTTAAAACTATGAATGTTTCCGGACCTCGTCTGAAGGTGAATGACTGTGTATGAGTGTGTGTGTGTGTGTGTGTGTGTGTGTGTGTGTGTGTGTGTGTTGAATACCAAGCGACTAAATGAAATGAAATGCAACGGGGAATTATATGACAGACAGAGAAGGACAAACCAGATGAATAGACGGAGAGAAAGAAGGAGTGAATAAGGCGGAGGTCAGAAGGACAAACTAATAATGGACGCCGAGACGAGAGAACAGGACAGAAAAGAAAACACAGAGGAGAGGAGAGGAGAGGGAACGTTGTAAAAACAAAAGAGGAGTGATCAATCTAAACACAAGGCAGATGTGTGATGTGATGTGTTTGTGTGAATGGTGACAAACGGTAAAAAGAGGTTTAAACAGGTTTAATAATCTTTGTCAGAGGTTTTAATAATCATTACAGAGGGGAAGGTAATGTACAGTTGGACAGTGTAAACTAACGATTTCTTACCTCATGTTCCCCAAAACAGGTCCTGAAAGACAAAAAGAGGAACCCATTGACTTCTATTCATTTCATCATCACTTCTATTTGTTTCACTTTTTTTCAGTCAAACTTATTCGTTTTAAATAATATCACTCTGTTGACCAAAACATAGCTGTCACTCAGTGTCACTGCATTCACTTCTATTTATTCCCTTTATTTCCATTAACTTTAAACATCACACCTTGTTTTAGCTGCACTTTTATTCTTAGAAAGTTATACTCATGAAGCACCAGGTTCTCATGTCACTCGCTTCTCTCTGATGACTGATCCATTTACTTGCATTAAAACAAAGTTTTCTTAAATACACTTTCTTTAACTCACTAACCAATGTCAGTTTATGCCGTTTTTTTCACTTGAATTTTTGAAACATCCATTAATACATTTAATTAGAATATCATCAGTGAGTCAATCTCCAAGAATCTCCCATACACCTCCACTGATTAGCTTCACTTGACATAGCTGGCTTCAATTCATTCTATTTACTTCCATTTATTCTTTGCATCATGGCTCTGGTGGTTGAACCCATGAGAACCTCCTGGTTCTTGATAATCTCTTTTACCTCACAACAGAAATGCATCATATTTAATGACTGGAGAGAATTTGCTGAAATCAGTGAAGTGATAAGAATAAGTGGGACCAAATATTAACTTTCACTGTTTGATGGTTTTCACTGTGACACGGCTTAGTGAGAACAAAGTAATGACTGTTATTCAACGGCAGCTACGCTCACAGCAGGCTTCTCGTGCAACAGCAGTGTTTTCCTCCTACTCCAAGATCCACACACACATTCAGGCAGCTACTGAACACTTCTACCGAACCTGTACAAAATACTGTAAATACGCATAAATACCTAGAAGCGAATGTACACAGAAATATTGTACCTCAAACACACAACACAGTCGTGTTTATGGCTGCTGGCCACACACACACACACTGTGCTGGTAATCACTGCATCACAGAACCGCTGGCAGCTGGAAACCCCACACAAGAACATACAAACACAGCATGTAGAGTTTAATTTTAATCTCAGGTTTAATGATCCATGACAGGACCTCACCACCTAACACACTCTGTGTGTGTGTTTTAGTGTTTCGGTGTCGTTACTGTTTGCACTTGTGTCTCGGGAGTGTGGGGACCACATGGTGAAAACACAGATCAATCATTTTCATTCGTCATGAAGTCGTCACACTGTTAGACTCAAACCTCCAGCTCCTCTGTTTGGGTTCATTTTATTTTATTAATCTGTGTCTAGAGCAGCAGATTCTGCTCATGCTGGTATTTCATGTTTCTCACATTAACACACTATTCATCACACATTGTATTCTGCTATCCTTAGGTCTCCAATTCAAAGTCCTCCAAGTCCTCTAGCACTGGCTTGGGTCTGATCTGATACTTACATGGAGCTTAATGTTGATTCAAGTGTCCAACACTTAGTTTAATAGTTTTACATGCAGGTAATTCCAATCTGTTCTCTGTAGATTCAACTTTTTTGTGTCGACCCTCTTTAAAAACCGGTTCTTACAGAGAACTCGTGTCAATCTGTCGTAATAATGTGTCTGACTTACGTTGGTATTGGTACTTGACACGGAGGGCAGGGAAGAGCTTTCTTCACGAACGCAGGTTCGGTCGGCTGCTCCCACGGACCCGCTAACTGAACCTAAAACACATATCGATCATGAACACATGCCGGGGGCAGACAGAGAAAAACACTGGGAGCTTTTCCACAACATCATTATTCTGTTGGGTTATGATCTTCGCTGATAGGAAACAGGAAATGTCACTTTATATAAGCGATGACAGTAATAAAATATGAATAATGGAGTTTAACACGCGCACAAAAACACACAAAGTCATTTATTATGTTTTACAAAATTTATCCAGAACAGACTCTGTCAAAGGAAAAGTTCCTCAGTGGTGGAAGTTAATATGTAAACGCATGACTTAATTTAAGTTAAAATCATTGTCTGTTTGTTGCTGCTGATTAAGCTGCAGCTCATTTTAACAACTTTAAATACTGTTGGCTGGCGTGGGAATTTCTTATTTTCTTATTTAATGAATAATATCACATAATGTATTTTTTTATATTAACCATTAAAAACTACAATCTGGAAATCAGTAAGAAGATGTAAATACGAAGTAAAAGTATCTCAAATCTATATAAAGTTATAGTTATATTATTTCACTCTCTCTAATTTGGACAGTTACACACTAACGAACAGACTGTTCCTTTAATTAGGAGCCCACCTGTTGGGACTTGACCAGGACCAGGTCGTGGCACGGCTGTGGGCAGGTGTGGCTGCAACCGGGCAGGGCCAACAAACAGGTCTGTCTGCAGGGAGGGCAGGGGCCAGGGTGGCAGCGGTGAGGCTCTCTGTCGGGTGGTGGCAGGATGTAGGAGACCTGGAGGAGATGGTAACAGAAGAAACACCAAACATTAGAAATCCCTCTCAGTATAATGGAGCTCTGGGAGTAAATGTGAGCGCATCCAGTAACTGACTGAATATTAATTTATGGTGCCGGGGACGATGCTGTGAGCTTCTCTCTACACTGATTGCTGAAATAATTTATGTTGGTTTACATTGCAGAGCTAATGCTGTGTATGTGCACGTGTCAACCACAGATCCACTATAAAATGTGAACTATACCGTTAATTAGCAACAGAATCAAACATAACATATTTACTGAGCAATTTCTCTCCTTGAGAAGTTGAGCTGTATGGGAAGATTGGTTGGTCTACTGATGCGTTCCCATTCTCCTCTAGTTTATTCACTTATGACAGCCTCCTCTCTGTTTGCAGTGAAGCTGATCCAGTTCTCACATGTTCTGGGGAAGGTCCCCTCCCTTATCTCTCTATGAAAATGCCACTGTTTTCATTCAAACCACACTGTGGAGCATCGTGCTGCCTTTTGTGAGTCTGACAGGTGCTAATAATAGCGGAAAAATAAAAACTAATTCATAATAAATGCCTCCGTTAAGCAGTTGAGTTGCACTTTACATGGATGTCTTCTCTTCTCCCCCCCGAGCATCCCCATCTTAAATCTAATGTGAAGGACTTGTGTTTACCTGCAGGACTCCTTGCAGCGAGGCGGTTTGGTGGTCCGTTCTCGCCCACAGGGAATGACCAAGACGGTTGAACCGCACGTACATCTGACCTCCACGGACTCAGGACATGGGTAACAACTGCCTAAAGGACGGAGTGACACATATATTTACATTTCAGATGAACGGACCGACCCATTGTTAACGTATCATAATACAGAATTAGCACCTGATGTGTGTGTATTTATATTCATGTGTGTTACTGTATTAACAAACACTTTAAATTTGGTTTTGTTTCTTCTTCTGTTTCTTCAGTGTGTTGACTTTATGAAGATCACACGTGATTTTCTTTTCTCGGTTTTCAGCTTTGATGCTTTGACAGCGCCGTGTCTCACACACATAAAGCTCTGCCTGTGCTGTGTCAGTCAACACACTCTCTCTATGAAGAGCCCATTAACATAACACCCGGAGTGTTTACCAGCAGATATCACTGAGTGTGAGTGTGAGTGTGAGTGTGTGTGTGAGTGTGTGTGTGTGTGTGTGTGTGTGTGTGTGTGTGTGTGTGTGTGTGTGTGTGTGTGTGTGTGATGCCACAGCTCACACAGATAAAACCACTACGTGACAGAACCGGAGCCGTGAACCAACTTTCCTGTAGCAGCTTTTCTTTTTCAAGCCCCGTCTAAACTTCTACATTACTTGTTCAAACAGCAAGAACAACACGTGGACAATTTTATTTCTATAATTCATTGTTCTTTTCCTGACGCGATTTAAGTGATTAAACCAAAGTTGAGTGATTTAAGAGAAGTCTGATTAACTCGTGTGAGTTAGTGCAGAGTTGTAGTAGCAAAGTAACGTGTTATTCCAGGTTACAGAGAGGACACAAAGAAGAATTAGGCAACATTCATCTCCTTTACTGCGATAGACATGTTGTACAGACAGAGGTTGTCCATCGGAGTGTGAGCTTCTTTATTTAGCTTTATACGGTCATTGCAGAGTGCATCACCTCTCTCTCTTGTCCTGCTTTGACTAAAACTTATTATTAAATTAACATACAGTTGTTTATTTCTTTTTTTTATGTAATTCCATGTAGTTTTATTGACCAACATTTGTTTTTGGCTCTTTTCTCAGATCTACTATAGTTTACTTTTCCAATACTTTTGCTCACTAAAAGTCTTGATGTGAATGTGTAAGGTCTGATTTGCTGGTTCCAGATTCTCACAAAGATATTTTTCTATTCTAAGTTTTATATCAAACATTTTAAATGTCATCTTGACTTGTGTGACGCTCTTTAATTGATTAATAGAGGAAACATTGAGCAGATTAATCAGCAAGTAGCAAGTTAATTATTAACAGTGTTATATAAAGAGTGTCGTCTATTTTCTGCCATAGCTCCTGAAATAAATACCAAACACACGCTCCTCTGTGTTATCTTTGTGGCAACGCGTTTGCATTTCAATCTGTTACCCCCACAAAGGTCAGAGCAGCCAATCAGCACACAGACACACAGATTAATTAATTATAATCTATTCAACCAATCACAAGTCAGGCGGACGCATAAATTATCCTTTATCGTCCAGTCAGCGAACAATAGACACAGGAAGCTATTTATTATTCAGCCAACACACAGTTAACGATGTTTGGCAGGAAGCAGAGGTCAACGTTTTCCCAAACACACACATTTCTGTGCCTTCAGCCGGAACAAATGTCAGCACACACGCACAGATAAACACAAACCTCAGGAGTGTTGAGGGTCAGAATTTTCCTGATTTTGACCTCTGACCTTCCACCAGCTGTGACTCCCTCAACAAATCACAACTTATCTGACAGAGAATGATGTGATGTGACTTTCTGCGAGTGTGTGAGTGAGTAAAATGATTTCCTATAAACACAGACTGGATAAAACTCCTGCAGTGTTTTATAATGAAGGCACGAAGCCGTACCTGAAAGCAACAACTACACCTGCTGATCAGAGTCACTTTGATTTTGCAGCTGATAAAGGTGGAGCTTATTGTGATTAGTTTATATGAGCACAGTTTTATGGGAGCTCTCACTCTCAGGCACGATGAAAATGTGTCCTAATCCTAAAAAGGCCACAGACGACCATTGAACGTGTGGGATTCTTCAAACAGAGACCTTAGAAAACGGTGCTCAGCACACTTTGTAAAACCATAATGGCCCAATGTTGCCACAGCACCACAACTGGTATGCATGAACATCTCAGAAGAAAACATCCGGGGTTCTCCAACCTCAAACTGACGACACAACAGCGTGAGTACGCTGAGTTTTGTCTGATTGTTGGTATGAGAGCCAGTAGTCGAGACGTCCTAGAGCAGATGCTAATGACGAGCATGTCTGTAACTACAAAATTACTTCATAATAAATGTTTGTTATATTAATGTGAATCTGCAAAGTCACTAGTAACAGCTGTCAGATTAAGTAAGTAAAGATACAGAATAGTAGAATATGGAAAGTAGGATTCAGTCACTGACAATACAGCAGCAGCACTGGACTCATTCACATTGTAAACAGACTGAAACTAATCAAACAAACACAGGTTTTAGCTCTGTCATCAGTTTGTGTCGATACGACAAATATTAAAATTTAAAGAACAAAGTCTTAAAACAAAGTATTTGCACCAACACAGCTGATCTGTGTATACATGTGTACACGTGTTACCTTGGTGACAGCCGGAGGGACACTTGTGGTTGCGACACCCGAGAGTTCGACCACAGCTCTGGTCACAAGGCGGGCAGTTACCAGGACAACACTGGAACAGAGAGCATCATGGGAAACAGAGTTTAAACAGAAGGCACACACGTTTTAACTACTGAAACTGTTTCCTGCAACGCGTTAGTGTCGGCGTATTCGCTGCCACTTCTCCTCCACCCTGAAGATGTTGGCTCTGCTTCTGACATTTAGAGGAGCAGGTAAAAACATCCCAGGTGACATTAAAGTGAGTGAAAATGTTAAAGACGGTTGGTGGAAACGCTTTTATCAGCCCGACGGAGAATTAAACCTCCACCTGTCTCATCACACGCAGCTCCGTCAACCTTTTCCTATCAGATTCCACACAGATCCGATGCCATCGCTGTGACATTTACACTACAGGAACACACAGCGCTGCACAGAGAGGAGACATCAAAGCCGTCAGACTGCCAGCACGAAGAACAGAGACTGGATTTAATGTTAATTAAAAAACTAAACGCTGACGATCTGAAGATGAAACATGAAGCTGAACGTCTGAGATTCTCAGATTTTATTAGACACCGTCTTGTATTCAAAATACCATTTATAGTGTGATGTCTATTGACCACAGTGCTGTGCTAACCTGGTTACATCTTCATGCATCTCATTGGTCATCTGATTTATCCAGACTTGTTCTGGAAACCCAGCTCACAGGTTTTTACTGGTCTGATCATCTCCTCCTGCTCTCTATGATCAACCTCATAGTGTTTTACTGCAGCTCAGTTTCTTCTCTTTCCTTCTACTCATCCTGTAATCACAACAAGTTCTCATTTCCCAATATGTTTAAATTAGGTGAATGTTATGTTTCCTGCTCCAACAACTAAAGGAGCTGCAGTCTGCTAACAGCTGGGCAGTGACACCATCCAGCTGTGATGACTAAATGCTATAGATCCTGCTGCATCATCACAGACCTACTGTGAGTTAGTCCTGCTGTGTACTCACTTTCCTCCTGCACTGGTGTCTCTGGCAGCTTCGGGTTTTCGGACACTTGGAGTCACACAGGTACTCCTTATGGCACGGCATCCGCTTCCTGTATTTTCCACACCTGCACTCCTTCTCCACCTCCTGACAAACGGACGGTGAAATTCAGCTTTGTGTGTGACACGGTGGTTCAGAGTGGGTTTTAAAGTGTGTGTGTGTGTGTGTGTGTGTGTGTGTGTGTGTGTGTGTGTGCGCGCGTGTGTGACCTGTCTGCAGGTCTCGCAGCTCCCTCGGTGACACCTCATTGAACAGGTGTGTTCTCCACACGACAGAGGGCGGTCGCACGTGTCTCCGCACGGCGACACTTCCTCTGTGCACGGCAGCGACGACTCTGAAACACACAGTGACGTTTAGGAAACACCAGCACAGTGACAAACGTGTTACTGTTTATTTTGTTTACTCTTCGTTTATCTTTTTATTTATTTATCTATCTGAGTTTTATGTGTGTTTTTCTATTAAGCAGTTTTGTGTGCGTTCTCTCACTGGTCTTTCCGCAGGGACAGGTTCTGCTGACGGAGCGGGGGCACGGAGGACAGACTCCATCGTGACACACAACCTCACAGGTGTGGTTCCCACAGGAGAGCAGAGAGCCACAAACCTGAAACAGACAGAGACGGAAAGACACACTGAAAAGTCCAGTTTAACTTTGTTAAAATCATGTTTTAGGTGCATTTTTATATTAAATTTATATTTTATTAAAGTTAAATCAAGTGAGTTTTCATCCGATTGTGCAAAGTTTAAAGTAATTTCAAGAAAATCTGCAAAACTAAACAAATATGAAGGTTAATTGAGATCCAGTAGTTGCTCTTTGAACACAGTGAGCCTCTGCATTACAGAGGCGTATTATGGGATGTTTGCAACACTAATGTTGCTAGGCTACAGGTTTTGTTCATGTTGCTGTTCTGACTTTTCCAGAGTTGGTGGGTTTTCCTGCAGAAACATCATGTGCCAAGCAGCCAGTAATTAGAGCTGTCAGGGAAAGGCTCAGAGAGACTTGTTGTGACAGCTTCAACGTGCCGCGGCTCAGAGGCAGCAGCAGCTGGACGAGCGGCACAAGTGTGGGATTCAAGTCCCGATTTAACACGAGTCAGTCATGTGTCAGCTTAGCCGGAGAAAAGGCTTCAGAGAAGAGGACGCTGTGCTCAGATAAACAGTATCTCAGCAAAATGTTCCCAACAGAATCTGTCAAGTACCTGCTAAAAAATGTCCTCACAAGAAGTAACGTGAAGTAAAAGATTTTACCGGAAACTGTTCAAAGAGCATATTGACAAAACATCAGAGAATGGGCAGAGAATATTTAAATGTTGTACAGATCAGTGTAGTTTTACCTGCTGACAGTTCCACTGGGGGCTGGCACAGGGTCTCTCGGCCTTCTCTCTACCACACACACACTTCTGAACGCTGACTCTGGGACACGGAGAGCACTCTGACAAACACCACACACAGACAGGAAGAGGGGTGAGATGGAGGTTCGCAGCTCACAGTGATGGAGTCATTGTTTCGTGTGTGTGTGTGTGTGTGTGTGTGTGTGTGTGTGTGTGTGTGTGTGTGTGTGTGTGTGTGTGTGTGTGTGTGTGTGTGTGTGTTCAGAGAATTATAATCTACAAATTATCATTGTGATATTTAAATGTGACTCGAGTGTCATCAGGTCGGAGTCTGTGTATTTGTCAAGTAGATTCCTGCAGCTACAGGGAACACAGTAAGTGTTCCTGTTCTCATCCAGCAGAGCAGCAGCCTCAGTGCTGAGAAAACGTAGCATCACCACCAAACAGAGACTTTAACAGACGACTCACTGACCAGGTTTATGTCAACGAATCATTAACATCTCACAGGGACAACTGTACAGTGTTTATATTAGTGTTTTAGATGACTTTATAAAATCAGACACACCCTACTTTAATGGAAACACAGTGTGTGTGAGTGTGTTTACCTGTGTGACAGGGCCGTGTACAGCTGTGCTGTTTACAGGGCAACAACTTGCCGCACTGCTGCTGACAGGACCAGGCCTGGACAGAGAAACAGCACACATTACATTCATAAACCACTATTTATATATAACAAATGAGTAGAGTAGCAAATGAAACTTAATTTAATAAAAAGTCAACAAACACAGAAGAAAGTGAAAGAATTGTGAGTGGAGACGTTTTCATGGGCATAAACTGCATCAGACGCAGATTACTATTCGAGTATTTTCATGTCACATCATTTTCTTCGTACCTTGTTGCTACAGCGACGGGGGAGGGGCTTCGCTTTGCTGCACATACAGGACACAGACACCATCTTTGGACACGGAGGACAAGGACCTGAAGATGCACATACACATTAGATCTTCATGTCACCAGTAGTAATGCTGTCAGGTCTATTTAATCATGTTTCTCATTCATATTGTTGTAACATTTTCTTACAGCTACAATCACAGCCGTCAAAACGTCAGACGGGAAACAGGGTTTAACACGTTTACACACTTTCTAATTTGTATTTTGAGGACACAGGTTCAGGTTAATGTGGATCAGACATCTGTTTGTATTTAATTCAGTGGTTACCAGGGTGACAGAGCAGCAGACAGGTGTGTCCACAGCTGGGTTTGAGCTCCTTCTGACACACGGAGCCGCAGGAGTGAGGAGCCAACCAGGGGTCAGCTGGAGGGTCCTGCAGTTTCCCGCAGTAACACATGTACCTGAACACAACACAGGACACATATTAGCTAACTGCTGGTAGTTTCACAACTTTGTTTAAACATAAACCAAAACAAATGTAGCTGTTAATCACTATTTATTCACAAATAGGCTTTTATATGATTTCCCTGACAGTATTTCTCTGTGTTAATGTAGTTGTCGTGTGTTTATATTAAATACCATCAGTCTAGACAGTGAACTGTTGAGTCAAGTTTCTGTTCTTTAAAAGACTCTTATTTTGAAAGAACAACTCCAGGCTAACAGTGATATTCAAACAGCAGAAGCTGCTCAGTTTTCTGGACTGTGGAGCCTCCTGGTGGAGAACAGCAGCAGTGACTGAACACAGCTCTGTAGAGGCTGTTTTAACTAATAATATAAAATCCAACAATCTGCAGAAGAAATGTGAGCAAACGTACCTGTTGGGTGTAGCACTGGGTGGATACTCTGCTCGGCATTTTGGACTGAAGAGAAAAAAATTATCTGTCAATTACTTCCTGCTTCATCTTTTGTCCTGTTTTTCACTGAAACAACGTAAAGGTGATCAGTACATCATAGTTTCCAGGATTGAATTACTTTTTAAACATTTAACGTACAGATTAGAGAAAGTAACCAGTGACTGAAAACACTTTAATAGCTGATACCAACACACATCTGACTGGGTAATGACTGTACAGATGTTAAAATAACACATTAACATGATGGGGTCATAACCAAAATAAAGATAAAGTATTCAATCTTCACCTTCTTTTAAATGATGGATTTTAAGGTAACAGCTGTTCTTAACTATGTTTTCCTTCATTACTTCTTAGTTTAATGTTGTGATATCAGCGTTGCTGAAGACCGGGCACATCATAAAGTGTGAGCAGTAAAACCTCTGGGACACCTCGCAGTCTGAATCCAAAAACGATGTCTGCCTTGTATATTAAGTGTTTAAAACATAAACAGTGCGTTTTGCTCACCAGGGCCAGGGGTGCTGCTTCTGACCAAAGTCTTCATCAGTGACAGATGAGACGAGGAAGACTGAGTCTCTGGCCCATTTCTGAATACAGGGCAGGTGGAAGAGAGAGAAACAGCTGGAACAGCTCCACACCTGGAGACACAGACAGGGGTTTAAAATTTAATTAAGACCTGCAGATACTCTCTTTAATGAAATAGTCATTTATCTGAGAGACTTCAATTCAAATATCCAGTATAATACAGTGTGTGAAAGAGTGTGTCTCTCACCGGCTGTGTCCTCTTGACAGAGGCAATGCAGATCAGACAGGTGAGAGCGCCGGACTGAAACAGATCACTGACATACTGACCAGTTCTGGCCAGACCTGCGGCATCACCACCTGCACAGCGCACAAAACAAACAATCAATGAATATAGAAATGCAAACACACAAACAGCTGCTTGTTAAGTCACAAATTATCAAACAGCATACGTATTGGTGTTTTACAACTGTTGCACTAGTTGATTTATTTTACTGATGTTGACTCAAACACCAAAGTCCATTTTAACATCTAACAATTTAGTGTGACCTTGATCGTTGGCAGAACGGGAACAAAGGGAACTAATTCTAAAGCTCTAAATTTAAGGACAAAAACCAGGACACCTGCTGTTACCTGTCTGGTTGGTGTAGGTGGTGAAAGTTGATGCCAGAATCTTTCCTGTTTTTCCACCTTTATGGTCAATTTCTCCATCATCAAGATCGTCGTCGTCCTCTTCATCAGAGGAGGAGCTGAGCTGGCTCTCCACCAGTCGCTGAGCAGCAGCCTGGTTGGACTTCCTGATCTCTTCGAATTTGGACTGGACTGACGCAGCTGATGATCACAAAGCACAGAATAATATAAATAACACAGCAGCTGTGAGGATGCATGTCGCTGTTTACTGAGAAAGACTCGATAATAAGTTAGAATAACTCCGTCCTCACCAGGTGGAGGATCAGGTGGTGCAGTGGGCTTTGTTCTCCCTCCTGGCCCCCATACTCCTGCTGGAGCTCCCGGCCTGTCCCTCTCTTTTTGGGGGGGCCGTGACCTTTCGCTCTGACCCTCCTGACTACTACGGCCACGCCCCCGGCCCTGCTGTCGCCAGGCTGGCTCCATGGCAACCGCCTCCAAATTTCTACAGGTGGGGGAAAAGATGAGAGATTAATAAAGTAAGTTGTTTTTAATTATTTCATAGTAAATCAATCACATTTATGATTTAAATAAATATTTAATTTTCCCCACTTATATAAAAGAGTTATTAAAACAAAAAACAAAAATGGTCTTTAGAAAGTACTGCAGCACAGCAGCAGGAAAGTGAGATGACTTTTGACCTGTAGCGTGGTGTAATCCAGAGAAAGTTAGGCTCATGATGTCATTTATAGTCTGATATGGTTTCTGAATTTCCCCCTAGAAGCTTAAAGGTTCAAGTATTCAGCCAATCAATTGACAGGGGATAATTAATACAGAATCAATATATTATTTCCAATGTTTTTCTTTCTGAAAGTATTTATATAATATTTATACGCCCTTCTATAAACTAGGTCTTGCAGCAGGCGTGTGTATTTGTGAGTGATTCGCAGCAGCAGTAAATCAGTAGATTTTTGAATGGAGTTTGGTGTGCAGACAGAAAACCCGAGGATAGTTCAAACATTTAACTGACCTTTTTCCGACTGTTCGTCAGGTTAAAATGTTGATGTAGCAGTACATGATATAAGGAAGCACTCCTGTAACATACAAAACATGAATTATAGTTAAAAACCTGATAAATAACTAATTTCAACCTGTGTTCAGTCCTCACGTTAACGATCAGGTTCAGTTCAAACTGTTAGCTAGCACATGCTAACTGTCATTAAAATACGTATTAAAACATGCTGAAATAGGTCACACATCAACTAAAGGACAGATTTTAAAAGACAGATACACCCTTGGCTGTCGTAAAGTAAAATATTTAGATCAAAGTGCAGAAAAGTCATTTAAACAGGTTGTTAAACACACCTCAGCGGTAGCAGGAGTGAGAGGACTCAGGGGCCTAGTTGTCATGCGCACAGCCCCGTGGTGCATGCCGGTACTTGGAGTCCGAGAATGGTATTTTTCCTAAGGAGCTTTATTATAAGTATGTGAGAATAAAACTACAAATCCCACCGAGACACGCAGCAGTGCTACGTGTCAACGACAGCAGCTGGACGTTTCATTCATATGTTCATGTGGATCAATTAAAAACAGTGAAGTTCTTAATTTAATCTTCTAATTAAACACTCAATTTATTAAGTTACCTAGTTTATAATATGTAAATCATTGTATTTTGTTAATCTCTTGCTCATTTTGATGTTAAGTATTTATTTAATACTTATTCTATTGTATAATCTTCAGTGTTCTACTTGACTAATCACTTTATGCACCACTCTGTAATTTTAACAGGAAAATACTAATACCTAATACCTCCAGTTACACATATTCATCAACTAAAGTATCACTGCTACACTTTCTTTGTTAATGTTACCTTCACAAATAAAATACCTGCAATACAATGACCAATATTTAACATTGTGGAGAGTAAATTATGATTTGAATAAATTAAGTAAAGAGTTATTTGTTCCCTAGGGAGCAGTAAATATTGTAAAATGGTTTGTTTGTAGCTCCATATTTACTGCCTGCAACATTCAAATGAAAACACATTAATCATAATAATAATAGAACAGCTGTTGTGTTTTGTTTCTTAAAAAATATCTTTATTTCAGCAAAGTACTTACATTATTTAAATTGTCATTGAGCAGATCAGCAGAAAAACAAACTAAATGGACATAAATGTCAGAAGAACAATTCAGTTCTGATTTACAACAGGAGATTCTACTGACTTCTATTTTAAAAGCAGGTGATCTATAAATTCATCATACAAAGCCTTCCCTCAGTCTTGCTGCTTATGTTCCAATGGTCACTCTGCATCAAAACAACCTCATGTGGCCCAAAAAGAAATGACCCTATAAACCACCACTGTGAAGGAAACATCTGTAAAACAAACACCTTTTAATCCAAGAAGGTTTAATGTTTGTTAAACATTCCCAGAGCCCAGGGACTGTAATGCTGTTGTTGTTTTCCTTTCTAAACTGCTGGAAGTAAAGAAATTCTAACATAGGAACAGAATTTAAAATGTATTTATTGGTTATTTGTTTTGAAAAAAACTCTTAAAGCAAACTCCTGAACTTTAACCTTAACATTTACGTCACTTGCCCTCCGTCCACTGGGCTAACCCAGGCTCTACAATCAGGTTCAAGCTGTGCTCCTCTTCTTCTTTCCTCTACTTCTTCTCTTCTTCTTTGTCTTCCTTTTTTGCTGCCTCAGGTGTTGGAGGGGGCGGGGCATCACCTGGCTGGTCTGCTCGTGGGGGCGGTGCCAGTTTCTTCTCCAGTCGAGTGACTCTGTGTTTGATTTTGCTGTGAGTGGCTTCGTGCTCAGCCAGCAGCCGGGCGTAGCGTGTCTGCAGGATGTCCAGTGTGCTCGTCATCTTCTCCACCTTCTCCTCCATCTCTTTGGGGTCAGGACCCTGCGCTGCCACCTACAGGCGAACATGGGTCATGACTTTTAGCAAAGCAGACTCTGTTTTTGCGTTTGTCTGAGATCATGTGACTTGACCTTACCTCCAGGTCCAGGAGTCCATCCTTCATCAGAATCTGCCGTCCCTTCTCCTCCAGCATAGCTTTAGCATCAGGATACTCCGTCAGCGCCTCCATCAGGTCGTCTTTGGAAAGACAGAAGAGGTCGGAGTAACCGATGCTCCTGATGTTTGCCGTCCTCCTGTTTCCTGCCTTACTGCCTGGACAAGAAGAAAGTCTGGGTCATAAAAGCAGCCAATAAAGTTTTCTGCCTTTTTCAATCCTTGGTAAAATTTTGAATCTCCTGGACGACCAAAAGACTAAAGGATACGGAATTAAGCATTAAATTAGGACTGCTTGTCTTACTTCAAATAAATGTTAAGGACTTCCACACCAACAAACTGTATTTATTATTGTAAATAAGAACTCTATCATAAATCTATTTTCACTTGTGACATCCTCCAGTGATTAATGTTAATGTTTCATCACTTGAGGGCAGAAAAACTAAAGCATTGTGAAAACAACATGCAGCTCTGACATGTCATCACTTTAATAAACAGTAACAGTTTATCCATACATACAGCGGTGTGAGCTCAATTAACAAGTATGATGCTTGTTAGCTGGTTTTTTCTGAGTTAATGATTTTAAATCACTATGGAGTTTGTTAGTATTGCAACAGTTTACCTTTAATAGCCAGGATGCTGATCTCGCCAAAGTAGCTCCCATCACTGAGAACCACAAACTGTGTGACGCCATCGTCCGCGACAACAGCGAGTTTTCCCTCCTTGATGATGTACATCTCTCTGCCGATGTCGCCCTTCTTACAGATGTAGTCTCCAGGACTGTAGACCTGAGGCTGCAGCTTCAGCACCAACTCCACCAACAGACCGGCCTCACAGTCAGCAAAGATACGAACCTGCACAGCAACGCAGAAGAAAAACCCTGATGATTGTTCATGATCAGAACTGGTTTTAAGGATGACTCTGACTGTGTTCAGACCTTTTTCAGGGTGTCCAGGTGGACGTTGATGGCGATCTCAGCTCTCAGTTTGTCAGGCAGGTACTTCAGCACCTCTCTCTCATCCACAGCTTTCTTATTGGTCCACAGGAAGTCAAACCACTTGATCACTCGCTTCTCCAGGTCTTTAGTGACCTGAAAGGGTAAAGGTCAGATCTGGGCCAACAGTAGCTTGGAAAGCTGCTCAGCTACTGGTGCTAAATGTGTGTTATGTGATTTGTTCTCTTGAAGTAATTGGCTTCAAGTCCACAAACTTTACCGACCACATGGACAAAACCAGAAACAGTGTTGAACTAACTAGTTCACGAACTGACCTTTCTGAAGCTCATGTACTGTTTGATGGCATCAATACGAGCCTGGAAATCAGCTCTGGCAGCGTTCATGTTGGTGATCATGGAACCGACGTTACCGACAATGGTGGCAAAAATCAACACACCCACCTAGAGAAGAGTAGAACAGAAAATATGAAATCCATTCCTGAAGATTACTGATAAACAACTGATTAACATCATGTAACGTGGTACTAGAGAAGTAGAGTTGGTTATTGAAGCAGAGTTTTTAAAAGCTTTTTAAGTTTTTACTTTGGCTGCTAACAACATTTACCATTAATGCACTTAAACATCTGAAACAGTTTCCCTTCTATTACAGCTACACTTCACACTCACCAGGAAGTCTGTGACTACAAAGAAGTACTCTGAGTTCTCCACAGGAGGCGGCGTTTCTCCAATGGTGGTGAGTGTCAGCGTGGACCAGTACATACTGTAGGCGTACTTCCTCACCAGACGACCGAACTCTGGATCTGATGGGTCGGGATAAACAAACCTGTCGGCACCAAAACCTGGAGAAGACACGGTGTTAGAGTCTTTGGTAAAGTAGCCATCAACCAAAGAACTAGAGTCAGGATTCAGACCCCACCGATGGCCTTAGAGAAGGAGTAGTAGAGGCAGGCGTTCCAGTGGATGATGATGACAATGTACATGACGAGGTTGGAGATGCGGAGAGCGTTGGGGTAGTTTGTCCTTGTTTCAGTCCTCTGGAAGAACTCCAGCATCCTGATGAACCAAGTTCACATCAGACGAGAGGGTAACAGGTGGTCTGCAACATTGCAGCTCCTACATTTTCCACTAGTTGGCTCCAAATCCTTTTATTTTTCTGATATACGTCAGAACTTTAATGTCTTCACTAAGCTGCGTTCAGCAGTGTTAATGTATGTTTTAAAACAGTGACATGTGTCTATGTGTTGGTGTGTGAGTACCTGTTGAATCTGAGGAGCTTGTTGAGGCGGATCTCAGGGCAGGTGAGGCCAACAACAACATACAGCACGTCAGTGGGAATCATGGAGAGCAGGTCCAGTTTGAACTGGAAGCTTTTCATGTAGCGTTCACGCAGCTTCAGCTCGTCCTTCACTAGCAGACCCTGCTCCAGGTATCCTACACACAGTCACACAACACACAGACAGAAACAGGCCTATTTAGGCAGGGAGGGGAAAATGTTCAGTTCAGCTGTGTAGAAACACTTTAAACTGAATGATGATAAGTTCATATATCACTGGAATTTGTATGAATTAATCATTTGATATGTGTGTGTGTGTTTGGAAGTGTGTGGTCGGACCGGTCCTGGTTCTGAAAAACATGTCAGCGAGGTAGATGAGATCACAGATCAAGTCCACGATGAACCAGAGGACCAAATAGTCGGTCTGAAGCTCTTCGAAACACGCCCTGAAACACAGGAAGACATACAGAAGATAAGAAATTATCAAAAGAACAAGAGTTACTGGAAAGAACGAGCATGTGTTTGGTACCTGGCTATGATCAGGGTCCAGTTGTACATCACAGGTACGGTGATAACAAACAGCCAGTAGTAGTAGGTGTTACCTGCTGGATCGATCACTGTGATCTCCTTTGGACTGGACACAAAGAAAATAAATATTAAAACATACCTTTCATTGTCTCTATTAATGATTCCACTCATTGTGGTTCATTAGTCGATGTACAGTCCCTCTGAGTTATAAATATCTGTATTTGGTTCAGTAAATCAAACCTACACCTCCTCTTTGGCTTTCTTCTCCTTCTCCTTCTCTTTCTCCTCTTTCTCCTTCTGTTTCCTCTCTCTCTTCTCCTTCTTCTCCTTCCTAGATGAGAAGAAAATAAAAATAGTTTAAAATGAATAAAATAGGAGGAGCTGATTTTAAAATGTCTGTCAGAATTAAAACTAATTAAAAGGTCACAGTAAAAGAACATAAAGAACATTGGTTGATTAGTTTTTAGTGTGTTGGGCGACGGCTGCACAATGAAACATGGATGTTTGTGGCAGTAATTGTTGTATTACTGCTTTTATTGGATCGTAGAAGAATCCTAAAGATAAAACTTACTCCTTCTTCTCTTTTCTCTCTTTCTTCTCTTTCTTCTTTTTCTTTTTCTCGTCCCTGCAGCAACAAACAGATCAGAGAGATCAGCTGTGTCCATAAACACTTAGATTAAACTGTATCTTTTGAATGTGTGGGTCTTACTCCTCCTCGTTGTTGTTGCTGTTGTTGACGTTGAACAAAACTCCTGGTCCTGCTCTTTGTGCAGCTCTGAGACAAAGAAGAAAAATTCAATTCTTATTAATCAACTTAGAAGCAGAACTGTCAACCACAGCAGCTCCTGGTCTACCATACAGTGTGGTCTCACCTGTCCCCCTCCCTGACTGAACCTGGCTCCTCCTCCATGTCTTGTAGAACTATGGTGGGTGGTGTTAACCTGGACGTGGAGGGAGGGGCTAATGGAGCTACTTTATCCATGGAGGTGCTGTTCCCCTGACTTTCTGTTAGAGAGAGAAACATAAAACTAAAACAACTCCAGTTTAATCTGTTCTTGACTTTATCACAGACCAATCTGGAGTCATCTACTGAATCTAAAATTGTGTTTATCATTTAACAATGATAAACACCATTTTGCTTTGTTCTGTCATCACTGTTATAACTGTTCTGTCATCACTGTTATCACTGTTATCACTGTTCTGTTATCACTGTTCTGTAATCACTGTTTATAACTGTTGTCACTGTTATCACTGTCATCACTGTTCTGTCATCACTGTTATCACTGTCATCACTGTTATCACTGTTCTGTCATCACTGTTCTGTTATCACTGTTCTGTCATCACTGTCATCACTGTTATCACTGATTATAACTGTCATCACTGTTTTCACTGTTCTGTCATCACTGTTTTCACTGTACTGTTATCACTGTTATCACTGTACTGTCATCACTGTTATCACTGTTATCACTGTTATCACTGTTCTGTCATCACTGTTATCACTGTTATCACTGTTCTGTTATCACTGTTATCACTGTTTATAACTGTTATCACTGTTCTGTTATCACTGTTATCACTGTTATCACTGTTCTGTTATCACTGTTATCACTGTTCTGTTATCACTGTTATCACTGTTATCACTGTTCTGTTATCACTGTTATCACTGTACTGTCATCACTGTTATCACTGTTATCACTGTTATCACTGTTATCACTGTTCTGTCATCACTGTTATCACTGTTATCACTGTTCTGTCATCACTGTTATCACTGTTATCACTGTTCTGTTATCACTGTTATCACTGTTTATAACTGTTATCACTGTTCTGTTATCACTGTTATCACTGTTATCACTGTTCTGTATCACTGTTATCACTGTACTGTCATCACTGTTATCACTGTTATCACTATTATCACTGTTATCACTGTTCTGTCATCACTGTTATCACTGTTATCACTGTTCTGTTATCACTGTTATCACTGTACTGTCATCACTGTTATCACTGTTATCACTATTATCACTGTTATCACTGTTCTGTCATCACTGTTATCACTGTTATCACTGTTCTGTTATCACTGTTATCACTGTTATCACTGTTATCACTGTTCTGTTATCACTGTTATCACTGTTCTGTCATCACTGTTATCACTGTTATCACTGTTCTGTTATCACTGTTATCACTGTTCTGTCATCACTGTTATCACTGTTATCACTATTATCACTGTTCTGTCATCACTGTTATCACTGTTCTGTCATCACTGTTATCACTGTTATCACTGTTCTGTCATCACTGTTATCACTGTTATCACTGTTCTGTCATCACTGTTATCACTGTTCTGTTATCACTGTTATCACTGTTATCACTGTTCTGTCATCACTGTTATCACTGTTATCACTGTTCTGTCATCACTGTTATCACTGTTTTCACTGTTCTGTCATCACTGTTATCTCTGTTATCACTGTTATCACTGTTCTGTTATCTCTGTTATCACTGTTATCACTGTCATCACTGTTCTGTCATCACTGTTATCACTGTTATCACTGTTCTGTCATCACTGTTATCACTGTTCTGTCATCACTGTTATCACTGTTATCACTATTATCACTGTTATCACTGTTCTGTCATCACTGTTATCACTGTTATCACTGTTTATAACTGTTATCACTGTTCTGTCATCACTGTTATCACTGTTCTGTCATCACTGTTATCACTGTTATCACTATTATCACTGTTATCACTGTTCTGTCATCACTGTTATCACTGTTATCACTGTTTATAACTGTTATCACTGTTCTGTTATCACTGTTATCACTGTCATCACTGTTCTGTCATCACTGTTATCACTGTTATCACTGTTCTGTTATCACTGTTATCACTGTTCTGTCATCACTGTTATCACTGTTATCACTATTATCACTGTTCTGTCATCACTGTTATCACTGTTCTGTCATCACTGTTATCACTGTTATCACTGTTCTGTCATCACTGTTATCACTGTTATCACTGTTCTGTCATCACTGTTTTCACTGTTCTGTTATCACTGTTTTCACTGTTCTGTCATCACTGTTATCACTGTTATCACTGTTATCACTGTTCTGTTATCTCTGTTATCACTGTTATCACTGTCATCACTGTTCTGTCATCACTGTTATCACTCTTATCACTGTTCTGTCATCACTGTTATCACTGTTCTGTCATCACTGTTATCACTGTTATCACTATTATCACTGTTATCACTGTTATCACTGTTCTGTCATCACTGTTATCACTGTTATCACTATTATCACTGTTATCACTGTTATCACTGCTATCACTGTTCTGTCATCACTATCATCAATGTAGTTACTGTATTTACTGTCATCACTATTATCACTGTTATCACTGTTCTGTCATCACTGTTATCACTGTCATCACTGTTATCACTGTTCTGTTATCACTGTTATCACTGTTTTCACTGATCTGTCATCACTGTTTTCACTGTTCTGTCATCACTGTTTTCACTGTACTGTCATCACTGTTATCACTGTTATCACTGTACTGTCATCACTGTTATCACTGTTCTGACATCACTGTTTATAACTATTATCACTGTTATCACTGTCATCACTGTTCTGTCATCACTAATATCACTGTTATCACTGTTCTGTCATCACTGTTATCACTGTTATCACTATTATCACTGTTATCACTGTTATCACTGTTCTGTCATCACTGTTATCACTGTTCTGTCATCACTGTTATCACTGTTCTGTCATCACTGTTATCACTGTTATCACTGTTTTCACTGTTCTGTTATCACTGTTATCACTGTTTTCACTGTTCTGTTATCACTGTTCTGTTATCACTGTTATCACTGTTATCACTGTTCTGTCATCACTGTTTTCACTGTTCTGTTATCACTGTTATCACTGTTATCACTGTCATCACTGTTCTGTCATCACTGTTATCACTGTAATCACTGATTATAACTGTCATCACTGTTCTGTTATCACTGTTATCACTGTTCTGTTATCACTGTCATCACTGTTTTTACTGTTCTGTCATCACTGTTATCACTGTTCTGTTATCACTGTTATCACTGTTCTGTTATCTCTGTTATCACTGTCATCACTGTTATCACTGTTATCACTGTTCTGTCATCACTGTTATCACTGTTCTGTCATCACTGTTATCACTGTTCTGTCATCACTGTTATCACTGTTATCACTATTATCACTGTTATCACTCTTATCATTGTTCTGTCATCACTGTTATCACTGTTCTGTCATCACTGTTATCACTGTTATCACTGTTATCACTGTTCTGTTATCTCTGTTATCACTGTTATCACTGTCATCACTGTTCTGTCATCACTGTTATCACTGTTATCACTGTTCTGTCATCACTGTTATCACTGTTCTGTCATCACTGTTATCACTGTTCTGTCATCACTGTTATCACTGTTATCACTATTATCACTGTTATCACTGTTCTGTCATCACTGTTATCACTGTTATCACTGTTTATAACTGTTATCACTGTTCTGTCATCACTGTTATCACTGTTCTGTCATCACTGTTATCACTGTTATCACTATTATCACTGTTATCACTGTTCTGTCATCACTGTTATCACTGTTATCACTGTTTATAACTGTTATCACTGTTCTGTTATCACTGTTATCACTGTCATCACTGTTCTGTCATCACTGTTATCACTGTTATCACTGTTCTGTTATCACTGTTATCACTGTTCTGTCATCACTGTTATCACTGTTATCACTATTATCACTGTTCTGTCATCACTGTTATCACTGTTCTGTCATCACTGTTATCACTGTTATCACTGTTCTGTCATCACTGTTATCACTGTTATCACTGTTCTGTCATCACTGTTTTCACTGTTCTGTTATCACTGTTTTCACTGTTCTGTCATCACTGTTATCACTGTTATCACTGTTATCACTGTTCTGTTATCTCTGTTATCACTGTTATCACTGTCATCACTGTTCTGTCATCACTGTTATCACTCTTATCACTGTTCTGTCATCACTGTTATCACTGTTCTGTCATCACTGTTATCACTGTTATCACTATTATCACTGTTATCACTGTTATCACTGTTCTGTCATCACTGTTATCACTGTTATCACTATTATCACTGTTATCACTGTTATCACTGCTATCACTGTTCTGTCATCACTATCATCAATGTCATTACTGTATTTACTGTCATCACTATTATCACTGTTATCACTGTTCTGTCATCACTGTTATCACTGTCATCACTGTTATCACTGTTCTGTTATCACTGTTATGACTGTTTTCACTGATCTGTCATCACTGTTTTCACTGTTCTGTCATCACTGTTTTCACTGTACTGTCATCACTGTTATCACTGTTATCACTGTACTGTCATCACTGTTATCACTGTTCTGACATCACTGTTTATAACTATTATCACTGTTATCACTGTCATCACTGTTCTGTCATCACTAATATCACTGTTATCACTGTTCTGTCATCACTGTTATCACTGTTATCACTATTATCACTGTTATCACTGTTATCACTGTTCTGTCATCACTGTTATCACTGTTCTGTCATCACTGTTATCACTGTTCTGTCATCACTGTTATCACTGTTATCACTGTTATCACTGTTCTGTTATCACTGTTATCACTGTTCTGTCATCACTAATATCACTGTTATCACTGTTCTGTCATCACTGTTATCACTGTTATCACTATTATCACTGTTATCACTGTTTTCACTGTTCTGTTATCACTGTTCTGTTATCACTGTTATCACTGTTATCACTGTTCTGTCATCACTGTTTTCACTGTTCTGTTATCACTGTTATCACTTTTATCACTGTCATCACTGTTCTGTCATCACTGTTATCACTGTAATCACTGATTATAACTGTCATCACTGTTCTGTTATCACTGTTATCACTGTTCTGTTATCACTGTCATCACTGTTTTTACTGTTCTGTCATCACTGTTATCACTGTTCTGTTATCACTGTTATCACTGTTCTGTTATCTCTGTTATCACTGTCATCACTGTTATCACTGTTATCACTGTTCTGTCATCACTGTTATCACTGTTCTGTCATCACTGTTATCACTGTTCTGTCATCACTGTTATCACTGTTATCACTATTATCACTGTTATCACTCTTATCATTGTTCTGTCATCACTGTTATCACTGTTCTGTCATCACTGTTATCACTGTTATCACTATTATCACTGTTATCACTGTTCTGTTATCACTGTTATCACTGTTCTGTCATCACTGTTATCACTGATTATAACTGTCATCACTGTTTTCACTGTTCTGTCATCACTGTTTTCACTGTTCTGTCATCACTGTTATCACTGTTATCACTGTTCTGTTATCACTGTTATCACTGTTTATAACTGTTATCACTGTTCTGTTATCACTGTTATCACTGTTATCACTGTTCTGTATCACTGTTATCACTGTACTGTCATCACTGTTATCACTGTTATCACTATTATCACTGTTATCACTGTTCTGTCATCACTGTTATCACTGTTATCACTGTTCTGTTATCACTGTTTATAACTGTTATCACTGTTCTGTTATCACTGTTATCACTGTTCTGTCATCACTGTTATCACTGTTCTGTCATCACTGTTATCACTGTTATCACTGTTCTGTCATCACTGTTATCACTGTTATCACTATTATCACTGTTCTGTCATCACTGTTATCACTGTTCTGTCATCACTGTTATCACTTTTATCACTGTTCTGTCACCACTGTTATCACTGTTCTGTCATCACTGTTATCACTGTCATCACTGTTCTGTCATCACTGTTATCACTGTTCTGTTATCACTGTTATCACTGTTTTCACTGCTCTGTCATCACTGTTTTCACTGTTCTGTCATCACTGTTTTCACTGTACTGTTATCACTGTTATCACTGTACTGTCATCACTGTCATCACTGTTATCACTGTTCTGTTATCACTGTTATTGCTGTTTTCACTGTTCTGTCATCACTGTTTTCACTGTACTGTTATCAATGTTATCACTGTACTGTCATCACTGTTATCACTGTTATCACTGTTATCACTATTATCACTGTTATCACTGTTATCACTGTTCTGTCATCACTGTTTATAACTGTTATCACTGTTCTGTTATCACTGTTATCACTGTCATCACTGTTCTGTCATCACTGTTATCACTGTTCTGTCATCACTGTTATCACTGTTATCACTGTTATCACTGTTCTGTTATCACTGTTATCACTGTACTGTCATCACTGTTATCACTGTTATCACTATTATCACTGTTATCACTGTTCTGTCATCACTGTTATCACTGTTATCACTGTTCTGTTATCACTGTTATCACTGTTCTGTCATCACTGTTTATAACTGTTATCACTGTTCTGTTATCACTGTTATCACTGTCATCACTGTTCTGTCATCACTGTTATCACTGTTATCACTGTTCTGTCATCACTGTTATCACTGTTATCACTATTATCACTGTTCTGTCATCACTGTTATCACTGTTCTGTCATCACTGTTATCACTTTTATCACTGTTCTGTCATCACTGTTATCACTGTTCTGTCATCACTGTTATCACTGTCATCACTGTTCTGTCATCACTGTTATCACTGTTCTGTTATCACTGTTTTCACTGCTCTGTCATCACTGTTTTCACTGTTCTGTCATCACTGTTTTCACTGTACTGTTATCACTGTTATCACTGTACTGTCATCACTGTCATTACTGTTTTCACTGTTCTGTCATCACTGTTTTCACTGTACTGTTATCAATGTTATCACTGTACTGTCATCACTTTTATCACTGTTATCACTGTTATCACTATTATCACTGTTATCACTGTTATCACTGTTCTGTCATCACTGTTTATAACTGTTATCACTGTTCTGTCATCACTGTTATCACTGTTATCACTGTTCTGTCATCACTGTTATCACTGTTATCACTATTATCACTGTTATCACTGTTATCACTGTTCTGTCATCACTGTTTATAACTGTTATCACTGTTCTGTCATCACTGTTATCACTGTTATCACTGTTCTGTCATCACTGTTATCACTGTTATCACTATTATCACTGTTATCACTATTATCACTGTTCTGTCATCACTGTTATCACTGTTTTCACCTTTATCACTGTCATCACTGTTATCTCTTTTATCACTGTCATCACTGTTATCACTGTCATCACTGTTATAACTGTTATCACTGTTATAACTGTTATCACTGTTATAACTGTTATCACTGTCATCACTGTTATTATCATCACACATCTTCATAGAGCCACATAAAGTTTTGACTGTATTAACAAATCTTCCAGAAACTACTCCATTATCTCTTTACTCACCTGTCAGGTGATAATCTGTTGCCCTCGGTTACTAGGCCGGTATCCACCAGCAGTGCATCAATCTCATCGCCATGGAAACAGAAGAGCAACACCCCCACACACAAACTGATATTTCTGACCTCTTTAAATCCTTTTAATGTTAAGTTTCCAGAGATAAAAGGAGATAAAAGGAGGAATTGAAGTGAAGACCCAGCAGGACGGTCTCCTCTGTCACCCTGACAGGGATAAAGGGATTAGAGGAGGACGGATGATACGTATGTCTCACATACACCTGCACTCAGAGGTAAATGAAGGAAATGACTGCACACTTAATAATACATAATAATATTCATAATTATTTTACATCTTTATACTTTAAGTTAGGATGAGCAAGTGATGAGAAATGAGATCAAACAGAAAAAAATTGATGGAAACCCACAGAGAAGACAGAGGACAGACTAGAGACCACACAGAAGAAGAATGAGGTAGGAAGGAAATAAGGAAGGAAATAAGGAAGGATTAATGACCTGGAGAAATAACACAGGTGACAGGAGCAGAAAGAAAGTAACTGTGAGAGAGGAAGAGACAGTGAAAGGTGTGGAGGGGCAGATTAGTGGTGCTGGTTTTCCTCTGATCCTCCTGAGTCAGCAGTTCAACACTAATAACACACAGACACACATTCAAGCTGCTGAGTTTAACAGGCTTACTGGGAATTAGGCTTCAGTCAGTGTAAGTGTGTGTCTGTGTACTGGTATATGTTAGAAGAACCAGTTTACTCCTCTGGGATTGTCTGGTTCTCAAACAGACTTAGATTAAGGTTCAGGTTAGAATCATTCATTTAATTTTTACTCCATAATCAACTTTGTTCTTATAAATAAATAAATAAATAGTGGTAGATTAGTGGATCTGGGTGTTAATGTCTGGGTCAGTATGTATTTTTACATTATAGCAACAATACTAAGAAGGAGAACAGACAACGTGAAGACTGAAGCTACAGAGCTCTGGTCGTCACGTCACCATCCCTCTTTATGCTGCTATATTTGTAGGAAATGCACCTGAGACGTTCAGTACTGAAGTATTTCCTGTGAAGCTTCTCACCTCTGCAGCGTCCACGCTGTTTATGATCTTACAGTTCTTTTGCTTGTGTTGTTGATCAGATACAAACAAACCAACAACTCTAAAACAAATTAATAAAAACAAACAAAAATAACCGATAAATGTGAATGTTAAATAATTCCCACATGCGATTAATGAACTTTTTAGAATCTTGAATCTCATAAGTTGATTCTTCAGATGATGCTAAGTTCATCCTGTCACTGTATTCTGTTTGGTGGAAGATGTTCATACAAAGCCTCGAACAACATATTGGCTCAGTGCTGATGGTTTATCTCTGACATATTAACATAAAACTAAATGTGTTCTCTCCTGTCAACGGCTTAGAAGGAAGTTTCACACCTACATACTCAAATAAAAAAGAGGAAGGAAGTAAAACTAACTGCTCTGACCAAACGTGTTGATGATCTCACATCACCAAGTGTAACAATGGACAAAACAGCTCTTCAGTGGCTGCTCTGTGAGTACAACATGTGTTGTTTTTGTTTTTTATTATTGTCAGATTTGTTGGTGATCGCAGGATCACACAGTTTGTCAAGAAATTTGACAAGAAAAGCAAACAAATCAAAATCTGGGCTTTAAAATGTAAACTAGATGTTAAATAATTTGTAATCTGACGGTGTGGATCACGATAAAGATCAACAGTGAAAAAATGTCATTAAGCAGCTTTAAAAACTAACTTTGATCTCTACTTCTTTCCATTCGCAGTAAGTTAGATAATTATCTTGCTAACATGCTAGTTAACTAGCTAACTGGATAACTATGAGGCAACACATTCAGTTTAATTTAGCCACAGAGCGATGCTGCTTCAGTATTGAAGTAATATTCAACTTACAAAAAGTGTTTTCATATTTATGTATTTATTAGAATAATGATCCATTGTACTATACAAAGTTATGATGAACAAGTTAAGTTAGAACCAGTATGAGACTCCGTCCAGCCCTCCCTCTGTATAATTACAGCTCAGGTTTGTTCTTTATGTTTCATACACTCTGACTTCAGGTACTGATCATCATCAAGAAATCTAAATAATTCAGAATAATACAAAACCTGCTGATCAGGCAGAAAGTGCTGAAATTCTCTGATCTCATGTGAACTTCAAAAAGTCTCCAGCTGTTTGTGCAGAGCTGTGTTTGACTCTGATTCATGATGATTACACAGAAATAACCAGTAGATAAGTGTGTTTCCAGGTATTTACCATGAATTCATTTATATCACCCACTCCCATAATATTATTTATTTATTTATTTCTTCTTCAGTCGTGATCCCACGGCTGTGCTGCACAACAAACCAAGGTCAGTAAACTTCTCTACTGATTCTTTAAAGATGTTAAAACATTCAGCTCCTTAACTTACACTTGTACAATGTTTTTTGATAAATAGATGAAGGTGATTGAAACTAGCACTCGCTCAGATTGAGTCTGTGTTGAAGAACGACCACATTTACACAGAAACTGATTTTATTTATTCTGAGTTCTTTAACTCCTGGAGTCACAGACTTCTCCAAAACCACCTTTCATTAACTGCATATTAATGAACAGATTAATTAACCTACAACATCATCTATTAGTGTAAAAACAATTCTCTTGAAACGTGAATACTGCTGAGTGATTAGTGAGCTGTTCACAACAATTCAATTCAATTCAATTTTATTTGTAGAGCGCTTTTTACAATTGACATTGTCACAAAGCAGCTTTACAACCAAAGAACAGTACATGAACAGTGAATGTGTATGAATCATAATAATCAGATTGTCCCTGAAGAGCAAGCCGAGGACGAGAGAAGGCAAAGGGAAGAAACCTTGAGAGGAACCAGACTCAACAGGGAACGATCCTCATATGGGTGATTACATGCTGTTAATGTGGAGTCTAGTTAGTTAATTGCAGGCAGAATTGTTCCATTCCTTGACTATCGAGCGTTGAGTCGAGACCTCAGAGAAACAGCTTCCAACATCCGCCGCGGCCAAGACCGACTTCGTGGTGGCGTGGAAACGACTCCAGTCTCCAAACGCATCCCATAGGGCAAACGGTGGATCCAAGTGACGAGATCTCCAGCCAGAAATTGGGCATCAGGACGAGTCAGACAGGTCCAGAGGGCAAAGGGTGGAATGACGTGTAGCTCGACAGAGAGACAGGAAGAGGGAAATAGAGAGGTAGAGAAAGAGAGAGATGGCAGTTAGTTGTATTCACAGTCAGATAAAGTTTGAGGTGAATGTATATTTAGAATAGTGCAGCAGGGACTCCGGCAGGACTAATTATGACAGCCTAACTAAAAGGGTGGGTTCAGAAGGAAACACAGACATGAGGGCTCACTGGGATGTAGAGCAACTGATCACTTCACCATCAACAAACCTGAGTGATCAGTGAGAGTGGGGAAGACAGCATCTAAACATACCAGTTCACCATAATGCTCTACGTCCATGAGTCCTTCCCAGATCTATTTACAAAATGCTTGACTAAATAAATAGGTTTTCAACCTAGACTTAAACACTGAGACTGTGTCTGAGTCCCGAACGCTATTTGGAAGGCTATTCCATAACTTTGGGGCATTGTAAGAAAAAGCTCTGCCCCCAGCTGTAGTTTTTAAGATACGAGGTACTGACAGGCTCATATCTTCTGGTTCTAGTGAGGACTCTCGCTGCTGCATTCTGAACTAACTGAAGCTTGTTTATGCACCTGGTTGAACAGCCAGACAGTAAGGCATTACAGTAGTCCAACCAAGAGGTGATGAAAGCATGGACTAATTTTTCTGCATCATTTAGTGACAAAATATTCCTTATCTTGAAAATATTTCTGAGGTGAAAGAAAGCTGTCCTGGTGATATTATCTACATGAGCTTCAAATTAAAGACTGGAATCTAGAATCACACCAAGGTCTTTTACTGTTGCACTAGATGTGACAGAAAGGCCATCCAGAGTTACGGCGTGATCTAAAATCTTGCTTCTAGCTGCAGATGATCCTATAACTAGTACTTCTGTCTTATCAGGATTTAGCAGAAGGAAGTTAATTAGCATCCAGTCTCGTATATCCTTTACACATTGCTCAACTTTATTAAGCTGTTTGATCTCATCTGGTTTTGATGAAACATATAACTGTGTGTCGTCAGCATAACAATGAAAGTTAATACCATGCTTATGGATTATGTTGCCCAGAGGAAGCATGTAGAGGGAAAAAAGCAGTGGGCCTAAATCTGAACCCTGTGGAACACCAGACTACACTGGAGAGCAGGTGGAGTAATCGCCATTTAGATCTACATACTGATAACGATCAGTCAAATAGGACCTAAGCCAGGAGAGGGCCGTTCCCCTAATTCCAACAACATTTTCTAGTCTGTGAAGGAGAATACTATGGTCAATGGTGTCGAAAGCTGCACTGAGGTCGAGTAGCACAAGCATAGAGACACTACCCTGATCAGAGGCCAATAGGAGGTCATTTACTACTTTAACAAGTGCCGTCTCTGTGCTGTGATGAGGCCTAAATCCTGACTGATAGAGTTCATGTATGTTATTTCTATGAAGATACGAGGATAGCTGCCCAGCTACTATCTTTTCAAGAATCTTTGAGATAAAGGGGAGGTTTGATATCGGCCTGTAATTGGACAGCTGACAAGGGTCGAGATCAGGTTTCTTGATTAGCGGTTTAATAACTGCTAATTTACAACACTTTGGGACATACCCACAGCTGAGTGAGGAATTTATGATTGTCAGCAGGGGTTCTGGTATTTCTGGCACTATCTGTTTTAGAAAGTGTGTCGGTATAGGGTCTAATGTACAGGTTGAAGATTTTGCTGAAGAGATGAGTGAAATTGATTCATTCTCTTCAAGAGGAGTAAAGTAATCTAGGTACTGATCTGCTGAGGTTAGCTCGTCACCTGCGTCAACTAAATTGTCTGCTTTTCAATCTTGAATTTTATGCCTTATATTTACAATTTTGTTATTGAAAAATAATTTAGAATTTATTTTGGCACCAATCTCCAGCAATTGATGCTTTGTCTACAGAAACAACTAGGTTAGAAAGGAAATCTGCAAATTCACAAAGAAATTCAGAGTAGGGCCCTGGGGGTCTGTAAATGATAATTAGTGGGATCGGCTGAGCAGACTTTATATTTGTATCTATACTTATTATGTTACTATAAAGACATTCAAAATCTTTAAATTTGTGTACATGCTTTTGTACGATAGTCAGTTTATCATTGTAAATAACTGCGACACCTCCTCCTCTACCAGTCAGACGAGGCTGGTGAATGTAGCTGTATCCAGGAGGAGTTGCTTCATTTAAAGCTACATACTCGTCCTGTTTAATCCAGGTTTCTGTTAAACAGAGTATATCAAACTCCTGATCTGTGATAGTTTCATTAACAGTAAGAGCTTTAGATGTAAGAGATCTAATATTTAACAATCCTAACTTCAGATCAGAGGTGCTGGCTGCACAATCAGTGTGCTCTGAATTTGAGGTCACTATGTTAATTAAATTATTAAAACAGACTTTCTGGGTTTTTCTAACTTTTTGTTTAGCTCGAGGAACAGACATTAATAAAACACTTAATACTTACTTAAGATATTTGTTTCATCTACATTCTCTAGTGTAACTTAGGAACAGTTTTTAATTTCAGATTCCAAATTTGACAGAAATATGCAGCTCTCAACAAAGTTCAGGAAAAGAAGACAGAAATATTAATTTACTTCATTCTTGATATAATGTAATGTGGAAATGAAAATGCAACTCCAACAACTAGTTGGTGCTTCAAAACTAATTTGTGCAATTTCTGCATGAATCATTCTACAGTTCGTCTGACTGTGAGTCCCAACAGATCTCAGCTGTTTGAAGATGAGTCTGTGTCTCTGAGCTGTGAGGAGGACGACAGCTCTGCTGGATGGACACTGAGGAGGAACACAACCAGAGACACCAGGACTCAGTGTGAAGATGGATGGGGAGAAGGAAATGGTTCTTCATGTAAAATCAGCTTCATCAACCCATGGGACAGTGGAGTTTACTGGTGTGAGTCCAGAGAGGGATCAACCAGTAGCATCATCAACATCACTGTCTCTGGTAAGATCAGACTGTGGAGTTAGTGTTGATGAGTCTGTGTGGAAATGGATGAAATGCTGTAGTTTGTCTCTGTGTTGAGGTGGATCAGTGATCCTGCAGAGTCCTGTCCTCCCTGTGATGGAGGGACATGATGTCACTCTGCACTGTCAAACAAAGAGCCCTCCCTCCAAGCTCCCAGCTGATTTCTATAAAGATGGCTCCCTCATCAGGACTGAGCCTACAGGTCACATGACCATCCACCATGTTACCAAGTCTGATGAAGGCCTCTACAAGTGTCACATCAGCAGTCATGGAGAGTCTCCACCCAGCTGGATCTCTGTCACAGGTCAGGAGGAAAACTCTGAGTTCAACATTTATTTCATCCACACATTCACCTGAGCATGTGGATTCTCTTTACAGAAGAACCTTCAACTACAACCACACATCCACCCACCACTGACTCTACAGCATTACCTCCTGCCTCCACCTCCCTCCAGCTTGTGTTCAGACTGGTCCTCCACCTGGTGGTGTTCTGTCCGTACTTCATCTCCACTCTCCTCATGGTGTCTTTATATCGACACAGACCCACAGGTAACACTCTGAATCAGTCACTGACCTCACAAACACTAATCAATCAATCAATCAATCAATCAATCAATCAATCAATCAATCAATCAATCTCAGTGTCTCTTGATACATTTTCTACTCTTTCTTTTTAACATTTGACTGTAGAAAATCACCTGTCTGTCTCCATGGTGATGACCTCACCCCTTCAGGCTGAGCAGGGATTGGATGATGACTATGATGATGTCACCACAGAGCATCACTTCTGAACTGATCCATTGTGATCAATGTTTTCTTCTTCTTCAAGGAAGCTGAAATGTTTCAGTCATCAGCAAATAAAACGAGAGATCATGTCGTCAGAGGCTGATTAACAAACGTGTGACTGTGTGTTTGTGTTCAGACTTTTCTCCAGAACCAGAGGTCGTCTACTCTTCACTGAAGTCGAGCTTCACACCTTCACAACAGTTCAAACACTGACGTCCACCTGCTGATCTGGAACTGGTCCTCATTCTTACGTCACATTATATTAAACAGCTTATTCTGCCCCCTGCTGGACACAGATAGAGTTACTCTGACTGAAGTAGTGACTGTGGTGAATGTTGGACACAAATATCTTCATGTTCACCATCGTTGGTGACGTCTGCTCTGTGTGGTCTGAACGTCCAGTGAAATAAATGAGGAACATGTTGGTCTCAGTTCTGCAGTAGTTTGTCTGATCACTGCTGATAGAAGGTTCAAACAAATAGTAATTAATAAAGAACAAGACGTTAATACAACTACTACAGTACTAAGTAAAATATATGATGTTGTTTAATACAATAATTAACATTTGGTACAAGTTGTGAATTTCTTTACCTCATGTTAAAGATACAGCACCAGTTCAAAGAGGGAAATCAGATGAAGTACAATTAAAACTTCTATCAAAGTACTATAAAATACTCTAATTAGTATCTTGGATTACATTATATTCTTATTCAAGTTGAAGTCTTCCTAATGACGTAGCTGTGGGTGTGACAGAAACTCTAACCTACTATAACACAGATGACGCCTTAAAACTCAATGATCTGGATCAGGATCCATGTTCATGGGAATGTAAATTATAGTTTCAAGGTCGTAAACTGTCTGAGATAAAGTAGAAAACTATGTCTACTTCACTTTAGACTTTATTGGTTTGGTTCATCGCACATGTGCTGGTTTATTCCGTGTCTGGACTTTTGGACTCTGGGCTTTTTTGTGAACAAAATATGAAGGAAACAGTGAAACTGATTCTTCATCAGATACAGAGAGAATTTACAGGTTCTGTTTGATCAGCTGCAGATTTTAGGTCGAGAGTTTTGTTCTTGAAATGACTGTTAATCATTTTATTATATCAGCTTATAATAAATCAAAAAAGTTGCTTTCACTCTTACTACTAAAAGTTGTCATGGGTTGTACTGTGGGATCAGACTCCATGACCAGAGATAAAAGGCTGTTCCAAAAGATGGTAGGTAGGGCAGGTGGACCACGTCAACTTGTGACCACCGTGTCTGTGCAGTCAGACAATGTCAGCTTCTTCTAACATCTCTTTTCAGAGACGTGTGCCTGGATGCTGTGGAGGTTGAACATGGACAAACAGTGTCAGTGGTTTTCATTCCGACTGCTCAACTTTTTCCTGCAATGAAAACAAAACAAAAATATTTTAAAATTTTAAATGGGTCTGTTCTGGCCATTCCACCAGATGGGGTATAATACAGTTTATGGCATTCATATTATATTTCCATAATTGAATTGTATTTTTAATTTTTAAATGGGTCTGTTCTGGCCATTCCACCTGCTAAGGTACAATACAGTTTATGGCATACATATTATATTTCTAATACCACTATATTTGCCTTGCTGCAGTCGATTTACCGTTGTTCTCATCTTGTGATGTCTTTTCTGTATTTTATCTTATTATTTTTATTACTTTTGTGTAGATAAGTAACTAGTTTTGAAATTAAGTTCTACCCCCTCACATCATGTTGTTCCAGAGAGTTTTTATCTCTGTTTTTACCTTTGGTTTCATACTCTCACTAATCCGAAAGACTGGAGCGCAACAGCTGCTCCATCACCATGGAGCCAACTCCTTTGTTTACACTGGGGATCAGCTGATCTTACTGAGGACGGCCGGAGTAAAAGATCAAACTTTGTCCGGGACTTTAAACTTCCCAGAGGAGATCAGAAGAAGGACAACGAGGGGATGTAGGGGAGGCAAAAAACAACAAAAAGGAAATAAAGAACGGAGAAGAGTGATGCGCAGAGAGAAGGTGAGAAGATTCAAACCTCATCTCCCCTCTGTGATTATGGGTAATGTGAGATCACTGGACAATAAGATGGATGAACTGACAGCTCTGGTGAGGATGGAGAAAATCTTTACAGAGTGTAGTTTGATGTGTTTCACAGAGACATGGCTGCATGATGGTATTCCTGACTCCAGTGTTAATATAGACGGTTTCAGGAGAGGAGGGGGGAGGTTGATGTTCTCATTAACAACAGGTGGTGCCATCCTGGTCGTGTCACTGTGAAAGAGCCTGTATGCAGCCCTGATATTGAACTTTTGGCTGTGGGACTTCGTCCATATTATTTGTCCAGAGAGTTTTCACACACCATATTAATCTGTTTACGTTCCTCCATCCGCTAACGCCGCTGCTGCGTGTGACGTCATTCAGACGGTCACCTCCAACCTGCAGACCAGACACCCTGACGCCTTCTTTTTGATCTCTGGAGACTTTAATCACGCCACCCTCACTAAGACACTTCCTACCTTTACCCAGTTTGTGAGCTGTCCCACCAGGGGGGAGAGGACATTGGACCTGATGTATGCTAATGTTAAAGATGCCTACAGCTCCACTGCCCTCCCCCCTCTGGGAAAGTTGGATCACAACCTGGTACATCTCCTCCCACAATACACACCTTTGGTTCACAGGCAGCCTGCCACCATTAAAACTGTAAAGAGGTGGACAGAGGGGGCACACTCTGCCCTGCAGGGATGCTTTGAAGAGACAGACTGGAGGACTCTCTGTGAACCTCATGGTGAGGACATTGATGGACTGACTGAGGGTCCAGAGACTGCTGTCTGTCAAGATCAGGGAGGGGAAGGAGACGTACAGGAGAAAACTAGAACATAGTCTTCAACAGAAAAACACCAGGGAGGTTTGGAGGGGCATGAGGACCATCACTGTCTACAAGTCCAGTAGCCAGGAGACTGTAGGGACTGTGGACCGAGCCAATGAATTGAATACTTTCTTCAATCGATTCCAGGCTGAGTCACAGAGCCCACTTCAGTTTACTAACTGCTCCTCAGTCCCTCCCCCACACGACTCAGCCACCACCCTAACAATCTCAGCTGAGCAGGTGAGAAGAGAGCTGAACAGGCTTCACCTGGAGAGAGTTCCTCTAGGGTGGAAAAAGTCGTGCCTGGTTCCTGTGAATAAGACGCCACGTCCCAGAGTCCTCAATGACTTCAGACCAGTGGCTCTGACATCACACATCATGAAGGCTTTTGAGAGGCTGATCCTGGAGTCCCTCTGTCCTCTGGTTAAACCCTCACTTGACCCCCTCCAGTTTGCTTATCAACCCCATACTGGAGTGGATGACGCCATCATACACCTGCTCCATCGCACCTACACCCACCTGGACAAGCCTGGGGGCTTAGTGAGGATCATGTTTTTTGATTTCTCCAGTGCATTCAACACCATCCGGCCTGCACTGCTGGGAGAGAAATTAAAAAACATGCAGGTCAACACTCCCCTGATTTCCTGGATCATGGACTACCTCACTAACCGGCCACAGTACGTCCGCCTGCAGAACTGTGTGTCTGACACTGTGGTCTGTAGCACAGGTGGTCCACAGGGGACAGTTCTGTCTCCATTCCTCTTCACCCTGTACACCTCAGACTTCAGATACAACTCAGAGTCCTGTCATCTTCAGAAGTTCTCTGATGACTCTGCAGTTGTAGGATGTATTAAGGGTGGAGATGTCACGGAGTACCGTGGAGTGGTGGACAGTTTGTGGACTGGTGTGGACTCAACCATCTGCAACTGAACATCAGTAAAACAAAGGAGCTGGTGATGGACTTCAGGAAATCTGGGAGTCCTGTCATCCCTCTCTTTATACAGGGGGAGGAGGTGGAGGTTGTATCTGAGTACAAATACCTGGGAGTGTACTTGGACAACAAACTGGACTGGACCAAAAACTCATCAGCATTGTACAGAAAGGCTCAGAGCGGAATGTACTTCCTGAGGAGACTCAGGTCCTTCAACGTCTGCAGCACCATGCTGCGGATCAAAGACTTATTAACATTAAATGCTCCACAGAGAACCACAGGAGATCCTTTCTACCTGTGACCATCAATCTGTACAATTCCTCCCCCCTTGGTAAGAGGTGGGGGAAGTGAAACTGTCATAAACTTGCTGTGAATCTATATATTTTGACCCAATTTCATTTATCTATTTACATATTCTGTTTATATATTGAGTTTTACAGTATTGATGTTATTGTGTATTTATGTTGGTGTTGGATCTTTCCTGGTTGTGGTTCCTTTTCTTTCTGTCTGTTTTGAGAACAAATATAATAAGGCAAACAATTTCCCTCTGGGATTAATAAAGTTTTTTAAATCTTGAATTGTATTTAAAATTTTTAAATGGCTCTCAAAATTACAATTGCTTTTAGGTGCTGTGTTTACTCTGCACACAAGAGTTGTCTTACAGCTGCCACACTTACGTGCCAGGCATGATGACCATCACATCCAGCAAACTAGTGACCCTGTCAACACTGGGAATCCTCACAGTAAGCTAAATATAAATGTACATATACTGTATACATGTGTGTGTCTTTTTATTGTAGATGTTGTGGATCATGTTCATATAGCAAACTATCTTCCACACAGTGTCCAGAAAACAGAAGCTGGATGAGGCCTTGGTGGACCTGATAGTTAAAGATGGTCAGTCTTTTTCTATCGTTGTGGATGAAGGGTTCCTAAACTTCATTAAAATCCTGGACCCATCATACTCCATTCCAAGCCACAAAACTCTGAAGGCACTGGTGGAAGCAAGGTACGGTGTAACCAAAGAGACGGCCTTGGCAGAAATTAAGCAGACTTCAGCTGTTAGTTTGACTGCTGACATGTGGACATCAGTCTACATGGATGCGTACCTTGGTGTCACTTTTCATGATGTGTCAGACAGCCTAGATCTGGGTACTGTACTTTTAGGTGTTCAGTATTTTCCTTTGACCCACACAGCAGCTAATATTTCTGATGCAATTGCAAATTTGATGACAGAGTGGGGAATCACTGATAAGGTCTGTGGGATGGTCACTGATGGAGCTCATAATATTGGGGAAATTGTTACTCAGTTAAATGTTAGACATATTCATTGCTTTGCCCACATGCTTAATCTTATTGTCAAAAAATCACTCTGTCAGACCTCTGAGCTGGAAAACATGCGCAGTAGGACCCGCAAAATAGCGGCACACTTCAAGTCCAGTTCAAAAGCAAAGGAGAAGTTGTGCTCTATTTAAGCTAATATGGGCATATTTCTCAATAAAAACCTCTGAAGACAACTAACTTGTCTGATTCTTTAAATAATCATTTCAAATCAACCATACAAGTCCATAAGTGACAAACTATTATCTCTGAAGGTTTTCCTTTAAAAATGTTTCATTTTTCGTGTTCGAAGAAAACACACAAAAAAAGAATGAATTCAAATTCAAACTGAATTCAAACACTGATCATTTGCAAAGTAGGAAGGATCTCTAATCCTGTTAGGGATAATAAACCCCTCACCAACCTTTAACCCATAATATAATTTCAAAATTTGTAATTTATAGATTCTTTGGGTTAATCTGGAATGTGTTTCAGAGTATGGGAGAGAGCATCTGCATATTTTATTGTAAAGACTGTAGAATCATTATTTGGTATGAATGAACAAAACACTTGAATGACCACACAGACTGTTCTGAACTTTTTTTTCTGATTGAAACAGTGCCAGAGCTTCAGTCTTCATGAGAGGGAATCACATCGATGAAGAACAGTAAAGTTGTTGTTCAGGTCTGTTATGTTCCAGATGTTTTTAGTTTGTCTTCAGTTTCTGTCTAATCCAACTCAAACCTCCTCGTTGACACAGCACAGAGCTGCAGATAGTTTGTTGAAGCAGAGACAGTTTCTCCAGAGGTCCCACGGATTCAGGACACTGAATCATCCATAGGAAGTTATCTCTGGATTTACTTCTTGTTGCTCTAAACGTTTCACTTCACATCAGTCTGCAGCAGCACAGTGAGGAAGTAACCAGCATATGGAACAGATTATAGATCAGTAAGTGGAGCTTCAAGAGCTGCAGCAGCTGCAGCAGCTCACACGATGACTCACTGTTGAAGAATGTGACTCTAAAAGTATTGGGACACATTTCCACACAGACTTTGGATTACGATGGTACCAAACTGTGAGATGTTTACTTTGAGGAATTTTACTCTGGATGAGACACAAGATGGTAGAAAACGGTAAGAATTGTCTCCGTCTATTTTTCAGTCTGTTAACTCTGTCTGTTGTATTTCGTCTGCTGAGCATATGAGGAACTCCAGCAGAAGTCGACATGTTGTTCTCATTAACAGTGTATTTCTTTGTTGTCTCGTCTTTGCTGATCATCTCTCCAGTGTCTCTAAATGAAGGCTAATGTTTTTTATTACTGATTGTAGAGTTTACACTCAGCTCATCGTCACGTCAGTCCAGTTGAGCCTCTGTCAGTTCAGTCGTCGTGCTTTTTTATGAACTCCACGTTTCGTTAACCAGACCTGTCGCCATGTTTCTGACTTACGTACTGTTTTGTCTTTACTCTAGTTTTGTTGCTTGCTCGTCACAAAATGAAGGTTTTCGTCTGAAAGGGAGGTATTTTTCAGATTAATTAGTGAAGTAAAATAACTTTCACATCAGTATTTGAGTGAGTGGTTTGATTTCTGGATCTGATTCTGGAGCAGACACGTACTGGCAGCTGTCCAACCACAATTTCCCAGAGGGAATCAATAAAGTATTCATTATTATTAGTAGTAATGAAATAATCACCAAATCATTTATTAATATACTTAAGAATTGCAGACCTGCTAACCTGTGCACACTTTTTATAACAGGTACAGATTTTATTATCAAAGTCCACTAGTTCTCATTTGTTTGAGTGAGATCAGCTTCAACAACAGTAGAAACTGTAGATCTGTAGTAGAAACTGATGAAACGTGCACTTTTGGTGCCACCTCATTAGTTTACAGTACATAGCTGAGGAAAAGTAGCAGAATCCTGTTTTACTCACTTTCTAAAACCTCAGTGGTTCATGTCAGTTAACATGTTGTTACAGAAGATCTGTGGAATAACATCTGAACATACGAGCTGCCAGTGGGGACGAAAAGAAGATGTTGGTGACTTCATGACCTGATTGGCTTAGGATTTTCTCCTCCACCTTTTTCAGCTGTTCCTGTGTGAGCTTACACTCGAAGACAGAGAATGTGTTTTTACTCTTACTGTGAAACATTTAAACAAACTCCATGAATCTGCTCTAAAATCACTTTGTTCACAGTGAAAGTCAGTTTCTGGCAACAAGATTAATAAAGGAGTTTCATAGATCCATCATTTACTGAAAGTGCAGAAACAAACTGTGTAAATCCCACATTACTATCACTATTACTACTTATACTACTACTACTACTACTACTACTACTACTACTACTAATTAATACTACTACTACTACTACTACTAATTAATACTACTACTACTACTAATTAATACTACTACTACTACTAATTAATACTACTATTACTACCACTACTACTACTACTACTACTACTACTACTACTACTACCATGGTGGTAGAGTGGGTAGAAATCCTGCAGCACAGCTAGAAGGACGTGATCTCTCTCTGGCTCCTCTGTGAGGATCTTCATGTTCTCTTGTACCTGTGTGTCCAGGTACTTCTGGTTTTTCTTCCACAGTCCAAAGACATTGAAGGATGAATAGTGTCCAGGGTGAACTTCACGTCTCACCCAGATGAGACAGGCTCCAGCACCCAATGACAACGGACAGAGAAAAATAATATGACATAATAATAATAACACAGGACAATGGAATAGAAACTGTTTCCTCTCAGATGGAACTCCAGCTTCTGTTTTCTTAAATTAAAATAAACATTAATCACAATAAAATGCTGTCAGATTAAGATTCACATAGATGAACACAGTTCTCATAAAAACCCATTAGTTTTATAAACTGCAGATAAACTCAGGATTTAGATATTTTAAATCAGGTCTGAGCTTCATGGTTTAACAATAACTATGAATATTTATTATATTTGTTTTTACTTTTTAAACGTCATCTCTGCTGTTATTTCTGATTATGTTGATGCTAAACTGAGTTTCATGTAGATGAAGAGTAAATATGTTTCAGTCTTATGTCTTAAAGAACTGTATCACTGATCTGCTTCATATCTTTTCTGTGTTTTTTTCTTCAGTCCCACAAGAGATTGAAGTAAAACCTGGAGTTGACGTCACTCTTCAATGTCAGGGACCCAGAGATGATGATATCCTGATGTTAAAGTGGATCAGACCAGACCTGAAGTCTGAGGGTTATGTCTACATCAAGAGAAGGAATCACATTAATGAAGAAGGATAAAGTCGGTGTTCAGGTCTGTTATGTTCCAGATGTTTCTAGTTTGTCTTCAGTTTCTGTCTAATCCAACTCAAACCTCCTCGTTGACTCACAGCACAGAGCTGCAGACAGTTTGTTGAAGCAGAGACAGTTTCTCCAGAGGTCCCACTGATTCAGGACACTGAAGAAAACCTGGTTTATGAATCCTAATCAGCTCAAGTCAGAGTATTAATTTTAGAAATGTACATAAGGAGAATGTCAAAATCCTGGTTGATAGTTTTCTGTTAGTTTATTAAAGTGTTTATAGTTTTATATCAGAGATAATTAATCAACTCAACTTCAGTGTTTTAAGTCTGAGATGGAAACAGGAGGCTAATCTAACATGAATACACATATTCTACTGTATCTATTCTACTGTATATAATCTACTATATTCATATATTGAAAAAATGGAGATGGCTGACACTGGCTTCTCCCTTATACTTGGGTTCGGATGCTTTACTGTCCACCACTGAAGTGACTGCTAGATCACTCAGAAACTTCCTTCTTTTCCTTTAGGAAAGCTTTATTCCAGCATTTCTTATTACAATCATATTCAGGTTCATGTGTTTTTATGTCTGTGTGTGTGTGGTTTAGTTCAATGGACGCACACACTGCATAAACAACAACAGTTGCAATGAACTTAATGAACTTGCTGGAACTCAGAGAAACAGTCCTCGCTCCGTGACCTCCTCATGCACGGAGCTGGTCCGATCGGAACATACCATTCCCAGAGGGGGGGCGGAATAGTCCAAGTGGCATTGGCCTTTTTAACAGCTGCCCCCAAATTTCTTTAAGAATTCTGCACAACAAGAAAAGACCTATTGTCACTACTGGAACATTTAACAGTCTGGCAGTTTTGGAAGACTGATAATTCTGGATACTGGTCGGGTGTAAGAGCGATCTCCTACTTTGACTTCCACAGTCCTCACTCTGCCATCAGATGCAGGAGATGTCTGAATAATTAGTCCAATGGGCCATGAAGCCCGAGGCAGCTGTGGATCGATTATCATTACTACGTCCCCAGCTTGGAGATTTACAGATTCTGAACACCACTTCTGGCGTGTCTGAAGACCAGGTAAGTAGAATCGGATGGAGCTCCTCCAGAACTGATCTGCCAATATTTGGCTGTGACGCCACCGCCGTCTGCTGAGGATCTCCGACTCTGGATATACCATCTGAGGTAATGATGCATCCAGCCGCCCCCTAAGCAGGATGTTGGGTGTAATAGGATCAGGGTCTGCCACATCGGATGAGGTGCAGCCCAATCGTTTAGAATTAAGGATACCCTCAATTTCCACAAGCACAGTCTGAAGGACCTCTTCAGTGACTGACTGTGTGCCAATGGTGACTTGAAGTGCTTGTTTGAGGGACCTTATCTCCCTCTCCCAACATCCACCAAAATGGGGAGCGCTTGGTGGGTTGAAGGTAAATTTGATCTGTTGAGAGGCCAGCTGGCCTTGAAGGTCTGGATGTAGTGAAGAGAATATTTCCTGCAGTTCTCGTTCTCCACCTCTCAAATTTGTGCCTTGGTCAGACAGTAGCTCAAAGGGTTTGCCACGGCGGGCCACAAACCGTCTCAGAGCCATAAGGAATGAATCTGCATCAATACTGGGGAGGAGATCCAAGTGAACAGCCCTGGTTGTCATACACTTGAAGATGATCCCCCACCTCTTCTCGTTTCTTCGTCCAATCTTTATATGGTATGAACCAAAACAATCAACCCCTGTTGAATAAAAGGCTGGTTTGTGGAGGCGCAGCCTCGCTGGTGGAAGATCTGCCATGCGAGGCTGTTTTGGGTTTCCACGCCACTTCCTGCACTCAGTGCAATGATGCTGATGTCGTCTGACAGCCTCTCTTCCCCTTAGAATCCACTACTTCCTCCTTAGCTCAGCGAATACACGTTCACAGCCTGGATGGTGAATTTGGTCATCATAGTGCTGGATAAGGAGTTGTGTGATCTTATTTTTTGGATCAAGAATGATTGGGTGGAGGGTCTCCTCCTCAATGACAGAGTATGGCGGAGTCGGCCACCAAGTGATGATGCGACTGCTGCTTGAGATAGACTTCCCCATCATTAACCTCTGATAGTCGAACCACTCGCTGAAGTAAGCTATTTTCTGCTTCTCGATAATTGTCTGCAGTAGGTGGAGTGTTAGCCACCCAGTGAAGGCACTGGGCAGTGGCTGCAGCAACCTGAGGCCAAGTCTCTAATTGCTCAATGTCTGGAACAGCTGGGTGAGCTGCTATGAGCCCACAAAAGTCTTTTTTACCTCCTCACAATCTGCAGAGATAGATGGTATCTGATGCAGTTGTGGCCACTGAACTGAGCTGTTTTTCAAGAAAGCAGGACCTTGATGTCACAGTTTAAGGAGGGGGACGAGGCAGGAATGAACTTAAACAGGATTTATTACTGAAAACTACAAAAACAGGCAAACTAAGGAGGGTGTCGACAGACACTACAAAAACAGCCAGGAACACGAGAACAAAGTAACAACTCAGGGATCAAAGGACAAAACAAAAACCATTGCACAAGGGCAGGAAAACACTCACGGGAAAAAAAGGTAACAAAAGGTCCAGAGGGGGAAAACAAGTCCAAGGAATCCAGGGGGGGAAGCAGACAGGGCTGAGGAGGACGGGCAGGAACAGGCATGGAAAACAGGTTGGGAGCGACACTGAAGACAGGTTGGGAACGACGACGAACTGACAGAGGGGAAAAGGGCTGAGGAGAGTTTTGTAGGGGAAAGGGGGCACAGGTGAGTCCAATGTTCAGCTGATTGCTGTGAGCAGAGGGAGAGAATGGGCTGGTGGGCGGAGTCCAGAGGGAGAGTGAAGTGAAGAGGTGAGGGAAATCCTCAGCTTGGCCTGAAGCCAGGCCGAAACGGTGACACTTGAAACCAGCGGCTGTCTGCTGTCAACTCCTGCAGGTGCTTGCCTCTGGTAATAGCATCTGCAGGGTTATTTGCAGAATCCACATATCTCCATGCCTCTCTGTCAGTCAAATCCTGAATCTCTGCAACACGGGTTCCTACAAACACTTTGAATCTACAGGATTCCGAGGACAGCCATGTGAGCACAGTGGTCGAGTCTGTCCATAGTATTATCTGGTGAATGAGGAGTGTAAGTTCTTTCTTTAGCACATTTGCCAGCTGTGCCCCTGTTAGTGCTGCACACAATTCAAGGCGGGGAATGGACTGTTGCCGTTTAGGTGCCACACGGGATCTGGCGGTAGGAAAGGCGGTTTCGACTTTGCCTTCTGTGTTCTTTGTACGCATACTGTATATGCCACTGTATGCGCGCTCTGAAGCATCACAGAAGATGTGTATTTCTCTGTAGTTAGTGTCAGAGTCCATTTCCTCACTGGTGTAGCATCTTGGCAAGACAATGTTCTTCAGGGAGGAAAGCTCACTCTCCCACTCTTGCCACATGTGAAGAAGACCCTCTGGGGGTGAGGGGTCATCCCAGTCCCTTTTCTTATCCCACAATCTCTGCACTATCACTTTAGCTCTTGTGGTATAAGGCACAATGAACCTTAAGGGGTCATACTGACTGGCTAGCACCTGATATATGGTGCGGAGGGTTACAGTTGAATGTGTGAATGAGTGGTGGTTATAGGTCAGAGTATCTGAGGAACAATGCCAGCGCAGCCCAAGAGCTGGTTCAGAGGCATCTTCTTGACCTTTGTTAATCACAAGCTCTGCACTGTCTGATCTGATCTCAGGTGGAAGGTGGGAGATGACAGTGATTTTGTTACTTGCCCACTGTCTCAGCTCAAACCCACCACTGCCCAATATGTCCTGCAATTTGTCCACAAGCACTCTGGCCTCATTCTCTGATGTTAGACTACGCAAACAATTGTCAACATAGAATGACTGTAGTACTGCTCTGATGTCCTCACCCTCACGTCTGTGTTCGATAATGTGTTTCTGGAGGGCGAATGTGGCACAGCAGGGAGAACATGTGGTGCCAAAGGGAAGCACTCGCCATTCATATATGCTGGGTGGTTCCTCTTGTTTCACATCTCTCCACAAGAATCTGAGGAGAGGCTGGTCCTCTGGAAGAAGTCTAACTTGATGAAACATACTGCGAATGTCGCTGCTGACAGCCACAGCATGCTCCCGGAATCTCAGCAGTACAGCGAGCAGGGAAGGGCGTAGGGTTGGTCCAGGCAACATTAAAACCCACTCTGTTCTTTCCATTGTGTGTCACCATATGATGAGGAATATACCAACTGGTGGGCGTGTCCTCGTCACCAGGTCCCAACTTCTGGACATAGCCGGCGGTGATCAGCTTTTGTATTTCAACTCTGTAAGCTGCTGCCTTCTCTGGGTCCTTTAACAACCTCTTCTCTGTAGCTCTCAGCTGGGGAAGAACTGCGTCTTTTGGAGCTTTGAGTGGAGGCATATGCTGTACACGTAAGAGCAGTGTAGCATATCTCTGAGTGCCTTCTATATCTTTCTTCACTGTTCTCTGTTACAGGAGGGCTGGGGCCTCTTTGTCCTGGCGTGATCAGGTGCAGGCTTTTTCACTCCGCCAGGGCAGAATGTCCATTTGGCACAGCTTCTCAACATGGTTGTATATGTCTGCTGAAGGTGACAGAGTGGAGGTGAAAAGACACTGCTGCTCTGATAGGCAGTATCTTATTCCTTGTGCTGGGCCTTGGAGAGTGCAGCTAAGGCGAGTCTTCACAGCTGCAGGGCCTCCAGGAGGTCCCAGGCGTACTGGTATAAACGGGGTGATCAGATGAGGATGATCTGATCCAATCAGCAACACAGGATGGACACAGTGCAAGGATTGCAAAGGTAGATCTCTCAGGTGCCAATACTTCTTCCGTAGAGCCTCCACTGGATGTGTGTATTCTGCTAATCCGAGGCGTTTTGCAGTAAATGCTCGACTGATATTAAACACACAGTTAGGTTCAGCTGCTGATGAAAGCCATGGCACCGTGTAGCATCTGCAGCTCTTGTCTGACAGTTCGCAGGGGCAAATCCTCCGGTTCACCTTTCAGGCCTAGTTGCTCAGCTGCAGGGTGGAGAAGGATGGTTCGTTCAGACCCATCATCCAGAATAGCGTATCCATCCATGGTTAGATCTCCATTTCTCAACACCACTTTGCTGACTTTTAGCAGCACCTTTCTCTGCTCTGGTGGTCTGTCAATATACAACACCTCCTCTGTAATGCTGTTCAAATGGACTTCATTTAAATGGACTTCATATGTTTCTGTGTGGTGCTAAGCATCTTGAAAGTAGCACAGTTATTCAATGAGTGCTTATTATTGTCACAAAAAGGGCAGCATCTCTTACCAGTCTCTTCTGATGTTAGAGGTGGAGCCAACTCCTTCTGGGCTGTTGTGCTCATCAACACTACAGAGGGCCCCCTTGTGGTGCTGAAAGTTCTGATTGGTCTTTTGGGCTTTATTTCCTTATCCCTCTTCGAGCTGACGATGAACCTGAGATTATCTTCTTGCACTTGCAGCTCATACTCCAGCCATTCAGCAAGGTCAAGAAGTGTTGGTATGGGAACCCTGAGAGAATGAATGAAACACCGGAAACTAGAGCGCAGATCATGAGGGAGCTTTCCTAACAGACGGGAAACATGTGAGCCACACTCTAATTCTATTTTGCCCTTTCCTCCAAGTTGCTCTAGCATGCTGACCAAAGACTGCACACAAAGTGCAAACATCCTGAAAGCCTTGGTGTCACCACTTATAACATTGGGCCCATCCATGAGTTCTGCCATCCGCTGTAAAGCTAACTGGTGGGGCTGTCCATATTGTTGGTTAAGAGCTGCCATAGTGTCAGTGAAGGGAGAATTGCTGTATGAGTCAGCAATCAGTAGAGCCTCTTCTGACTTCAGATGATCAACAAGTATTTGATATTTGAACATCTCTGATGCATCATGAGGTTGTCTAAAGCAGTCTTTAGGCGATTGAACTCTGGAGGATTTGGATGAATCATAGCTGGGATTGTGGGCGCTGGGCCCCTATAGAACTGCTCACGTCCACCTAGGTTTGGTGTTTGGTGACAAGAGTGACAGTGTCTATTATGTTTCTCCTGTTTCTTGAATTCATCATACTCATGTGCCCTAGGAGATTGATGTCTGTGTGAACCTGACCTGTAATGGTATTCATCAGGATCACTCTCTGATGAACTATTATGGGATGTCTCACATGATTCCCTCGTTGTTTGGTGACCTGCATGACTGCTAGTCCAAGTGGCATTGGTCTTTTTAACAGTCTTCTTACTAATGTGGATTTACTCATCATCTGGTTCCATATTAATACATCAGACCATTTAGGATAAAAAAGATCCTATTTCTTGAATGTGTCTTTCTGTTGCAGGTTATTTAAAATAAAAACAGTTTGATGGTAGAAAACGGTCAGAATTGTCTCCGTCTAGTTTTCAGTCTGTCTACGTCTCTTCCGGGATTTCGTCTGCTGAGCATATGCGGAAGTCGACATGTTGTCCTCAGTGACAGTTTCTTTCTTTGTTGTCTCATCTTTGCTGATCATTTCTCCAGTGTCTCTATATGAAGGTTAGTGTTTTTTATTACTGATTGTAGAGTTTACACTCAGCTCATCGTCACGTCAGTCCAGTTGAGCCTCTGTCAGTTCGTTAACCAGACCTGTCGCCGTGTTTCTGACCGACGTACTGTTTTGACTTCACTTTTGTTTTGTTGCTTGCTCGTCACAAAATGAAGGTTTTCGTCTGTAACGGAGGTATTTTTCAGATGAATTAGTGAAGTTAAATAACTTTCACATCAGTATTTGAGTGAGTGGTTCGATTTCCGGTTCTTCGTGGCTACTACACTGAAACCCTGTAGTAGCACAGACATGTAGGGGAGACCGGGGTTGGTTGTCATTGATTATAACTCGGTTCTTTCTATGCTATGCTACAAAATGTAGCTGCTAGCTTTGATGTTAGCTAAAAAGTCCAGTTGGGATGTTTGTCACATTCTCGGGGGTTGGTCGTCACATGTGGCGACCAACCCCTTCATTTAAATAGACATGCATGGTGTGACCCACCAGACCCTTTTAATTCTTTTTAAATAGAGAAATGGGCAGAAGGTTTGTGAGGAAGACAAACAACGGGCAGACTCCACCAGATGTAATGTTCAGGGAAGCTGCACAACATCAGTCAGAGGAATGGCTAAAGAATTTCAGATAAACTATCGAACACTGGCCAGATATTGGAATAAAATAAGTCCAGCTGAAGTTGCTGGAGATGGAGTTTTCCCATCCTTGCCAGTAGGATAAATCAAAAATCATTCAGTTTTCAGTGAGGAACAGAAAAACCAGTTGGCAGAGTACGTCATCTCTGCATCGGACATTTATTTTGGCCTCTCTCCTGTTGAAGTCTGCAGACTTGCATACATGTATGTAGTCCACAATAATGTTGCACTCTGCATAAACTGGGCGGAAAAAGAAGATGGCAGGTGCAGAGTGGTTCTCTGGCTTTCTGAAGAGACATCTATCACTTTCAATCAGGACCCCGGAGGCCACTAGCCTTTCACGTGCCACAGCTTTTAACAAGCATAATGTGGACCAGTTCTTTGACAACTTGGAGGAAGTGATGGGAAGACACCAGTTTGAGCCTCAGTCCGTTTGGAATATGGATGAAACTGGTGTTACCACGGTCCCTAAACCAAACAAAGTGGTAGCCAGGAGAGGCTACAAGCAGGTGGGATCTTTGACCTCTGCTGAGAGGGGAACCCTGGTTACTGTGTCCTGTGCTGTCTCTGCCACTGGGAACAGTATACCTGCCTTCTTCATTTTCCCGCAAGTCAACTTTTTTGACCATTTTCTAACTTCTGCTCCCACAGGAAGTGGGGGGGGGGGGCAAATCCAAGTGGGTGGATGAAGGAGGAGCATTTTGTGGACTTTTTGAAACATTTTGTAGTTCACACAAAGTGCAGCAAAGACAGGCCAGGTCTCCTGCTGCTGGACAACCACAGCTCCCACCTGTCTGTCGATGGGCTTAATTATGCTAAAGAGTGTGGGATTGTGATGCTATCATTCCCCCCTCACTGCTCTCACCGCCTGCAGCCCCTGGATGTAGCTGTCTGTGGCCCATTTAAGAAGCACATCAACACTGCCTCATCTGCCTGGATGTTCAATAATCCAGGAAAAACAATGACCATTCACAAAATACCCAGAATTGTAGCTGCAGCCTTCCCTCTTGCTGTAAACATGGCCAACATTCAGGCAGGCTTCCAGGCAAGTGGAATATATCCCCTCAATAGGGAAGTGTTCCCTCAGTCATTTGCTCCTGCCTTTGTGACTGACCGTCCAAATACTGACCCCAGTCCAGCTGCCGATGCATTGGTGCTAAATGACAAACAGAACAGAGCACCTACAACCCCCCAATCACAGGATACTACCACTACTGTCCATTCATCAGACCTTTCCACCAGCTCTGGACACAGAGTAACTACTCCAGAGGAGTTGAGGCCATTTCCAAAGGCTGGACCCACGAACAAGACCCGAAAAAGAAAAACCCTGACAAGTTCCATACTCCCAGAAACCCCAGTGAAAGAGAGGATGGAGGCAGAGAAAACATTCACTCAGCAGAGAATGAAAAAGACCCTCTTCTGTCAAAGGGAAAAGAAAAAGAGTAAGACATCAACAAAGACAAGCAAGAAAAGGAAAGAGCAGAAGACGGAGTCATCCTCAGATGAAGAAGAATGTTTCTGCTTGGTGTGTGGAGCTCTTCTCAAACAGACGTCCCAGGGAGAAATGGTTTCAGTGCATCATGTGCAAACAGTGGGCACACAAGGACTGCAGCCCTGGACTGTCGGTCTATATCTGTCAGAACTGTGACTCTGGGTCCGGTAGTGACTGACAAGATAAATTAAATATTATCATTGTATTGTTGTTGTCTGTTTTTATTTCTAGTCTTATATATTGGTTAAAAATACACTTTCAGGAAAGAGTTTTTCCTGCTTACGTTCTTATGTGATATTAGGCTTTTGCATTTAATTAAATTAAAATTTTTTAATTAAAATTTATGATTGTGTAAGTTTTCTATTTTCTGCATTAAAATACACAGGGACAACCAACCCTACAACAGGGATGGTTGTTACAAATGCACATGAAGTATTTGAAAGCCAGTATGTTTTGAACAGACTAAGTTTATGGAAAGTAAAGACACTCTATTCTTAGCTGACACTTTACCCTTTCATAATACAGTGAAAGTTCATATTTTAGGGCGACGGTTTTTGAGGAATCTGTAAATAAATAAAAAGTGTGACAACCAACCCCGGTCTCCCCTACTGTCCAACCACAATTTCCCAGAGGGAATCAATAAAGTATTCATTATTATCATTAGTAATAAAATAATCACCAAATCATTCATTAATATAATTAAGAATTGCAGACCTTCTAACCTGTGGACACTTTTTATAACAGGTACAGATTTTAGTATCAAAGTCCACTAGTTCTCATTTGTTTGAGTGAGATCAGCTTCAACAACAATAGAAACTGTAGATCTGTAGTAGAAACTGATGAAACGTACACTTTTGGTGCCACCTCATTAGTTTACAGTACATAGCTGAGGAAAAGTAGCAGAATCCTGTTTTACTCACTTTCTAAAACCTCAGTGCTTCATGTCAGTTAACATGTTGTTACAGAAGATCTGTGGAATAACAACCCACGTGTGTCTTTTTAAACATCATCTCTGCTGTTATTTCAGATCATGTTGATGCTAAACTGAGTTTCATGTAGACAAAAAGTAAATATGTTTCAGTCTGAAGCTGGTTGATGATTAATTAATCAAAATATGTCTTAAAGAACTGTATCACTGATCTGCTTCATATATTTTCTGTGTTTTTTTTTCAGTCCCACAAGAGATTAAAGTAAAACCTGGAGTTGACGTCACTCTTCAATGTCAGGGACCCAGAGATGCTGATATCCTGATGTTAAAGTGGATCAGACCAGACCTGAAGTCTGAGGGTTATGTCTACTACATGAGAGGGAAGCGCATAAATAAAGAACAACATGAATATTATCGAGGTCGAGTGGAGATGAAAGATCCAGAGATGAAGGACGGAGACGTGTCTGTGATTCTGAAGAACATCAACATCAGTGATACTGGAACATATGAGTGTTATGTTGGATATGGAGAAAAAACTGAGTTCATCAACACCATCAACCTGAGAGTTGAACCAGGTGAGTTAGTGTGTGTGTGTGTGTGTGTGTGTGTGTGTGTGTGTGTGTGTGTGTGTGTGTGTGTGTGTGTGTGTGTGTGTGGATCAGAGTTGAAGCTGCTTCCTGGTTGTTGATGTGAGAGTGAAACATCACAGATCAGATGTTGGTGTTGATGAGACTTTGTAGAAAACAGCTGGTATGAGTGATGGGATCAAAGTGCAGTAGATAATGTCTGACAGGAGTTTGAAGAGGAAATGGATTCTGTTGTGTTCTTCACTCATCACCTACCTGACACCTGCTGACTCACTGCTGCTTCTCATCTACAGGTACCAACAAGGGTGGAGGAAACACCACAGTAATTGTAGTAGTTGTACCTGTTGTACTTGTTTTGTTGCTTGTTGTTGGTATTGTTGGATTTTTGTTCTATAAAAAACAAAGAGGATCCACAGACCAGTCTTCATACCAACAACCTCCTGAACAAAGAACTGAACTTCAAACAGTCTAAACTGACTCTGCTGCTGAATCTTCTTCTCCTGCTCCTTTTAAACAACAATGATAAAACAGAGACTTTGTAGAAAACTAAAACTATAAAGTCTATCAAATATTTGGGACTCTGTTAAAATGTGGAGAACAGAAGTGACAGTTTGGTCTTTTTCACCAAACTCCATCCAGAGATGTAAAGTGGTCAAACTGCTGCTTCTGTGACTGGTAAAGTAAAAATGAAAACTGAACTCTGTTCCACATGTTTTTAGTTTGTCTTCAGTTTCTGTCTAATCCAACTCAAACCTCCTCGTTGACTCACAGCACAGAGCTGCAGACAGTTTGTTGAAGCAGAGACAGTTTCTCCAGAGGTCCCACGGATTCAGGACACTGAAGAAAACCTGGTTTATTGTGTTTCTCTGGGACCATTCAGGTAGAAAGAGTTCAATGTTGAAACCACTGATCAGATATGAGTCCTGTTGTTGTTCACTGGGAGAATTCAACAGACACTGAGTTGAACTGTGTCTCCTCCATCCTCCACTGTTTCACTTCCTCATTAATACCTGATATCCTAATCTACTCAGAGCAGAGCAGGAATTTTACTAATGGACATTAGGAGAAGATACAAATCCTGGTTTATTAAAGTGTTAATTTATTAAAGTGTTTATAGTTTTATATCAGTTAATTAATCAACTCAGCTTGATTGATTTAATGTGAATACGCATATTCTACTGCATGTTTTCTACTGTATTGAATGTAGTTTTACCACTGTTCAAACATTGTCTTTTCATTAATGTGGATTTACTCATCATCTGGTTCCATATTAATATGTCAGATGATTTGAAAAAAAAAAGATCCTATTTCTTGAATGTGTCTTTCTGTTGGAGGTTATTTAAAATAAAAACTGTTTTTACTTCCAAATGAGCAGCTTAAATATTTGATCAACATTTTATCGCTGAGTCAGTACAACAGTCGGTGAGAATACTCACAGTACTGCATCCTCACAGTATTTTTACTCATCTCTCTGTGTACGTGACTTTTAGTTTCCTGATTCCTCAGAACATCTTGACGTGTTGCTGTAGTTTGAAGTATTTAAATAAAGCAGAAATGTTGTTTTACACTGATAAACACGAGACAAAGAACTGAGACAGTTTAGGAGGAAAGTTTTTATTCATCAGTGACAAATCTTGTGATCTTTAGTTTCATGACCTTTGACCTTTATAAACACGTGTCTCTGTGTGTGGATATAAAAGATTTAAAGAAACGAGAAGTTTTCATTTACTTCTCAGAACAGTTTAATTTGAGGAAGTTTCAGTTTAACTCAGAAAGAGACATAAACCACATTTAGTTCTGACAGTTTTATTTCCTTTTCTTTTAATCAGGCTTCTTCAGCCTCAGTGTCTGTGGATTTTGGGGGTTCAGTCTCTTGTACAGAGACATTTGACATGTGTCTAAGAGGAGCTGTGTCTTAAACTACCGGCCCTGAGTTGATGGGCGACCACTTCACCAACTGCACCACTAACTTTAAGGACAACAGCTGTTATCTGAGTGAGGAGCTGTGTTTGACCCTGTTTCTATTGATGACACGTTGTTTTAAACGCTGTGATTGGTTGATCATTAAATGTATTGTAATGATCTGAGTGAAGTGGCAGCTTGGACTTTATGATTTGTGAGTGTGTGAACTGATGGTTCTGTTCACTTTTAGGTTTAATTGGTTCAGTTAGTGTTGAGACTGTGTTTGGACTGGTTGGTTGATATCGACTGTGGTGTCATTGGTGGGATTAAGAACAAGTTTAGAGTTTAGTTCGTCCCCATGATGGAGGTTCCTGAAGGATTCAGTGCAGGGGTCTCAAACTCAATTATCCTGGGGGCCGCGGGAAGCAGAGTCTGGGTGAGGCTGGACCACATCAGGTTGTTCAAGTTCAAAGTTTTGTAAAAATAAAAGTTTAATACTAAATAAATATAGGAAAATAAATCAGTAATAAATAAATAAAATAATAATAATAATAATTAGTTTCTAGTTAATAATAAATAGATTCCTCTAGTCAGCGATTATATGTGGTTTCTTCAGTCTTCTATATCTGCTGTATCCAGATTCAAATGTGTGTATTAACAGTTCTTTAACCTTCTTCTGAACATGAATTGAACATTGAAGAACATCAGCTGTTCTTCTCTTATCTACTCTTTGCTGCTACAGACCTGGCAGCGCTTCCTCTTCCATAGTTGAGCCACATTTGTCTTGAGGGAGGAAGCAGCTGAGACCCTCAGTATGTTTAAAGAGGATCATCAGTAAGTCTGGACCTGTACTTGGACTTATTGAAGTCCAGCTCAGGGAAGCTGGGGGTCAGTTCTCAAAAGCTAATGGTAACTTTTTGTCAGAATTTTCCATAGTTTGTTGCTGACATTGTTGTGAGGTATGATAAGGTCATTATCGCTGGAGACTTTAACCTTCATATTGACAATAATACTAATACTCTAGCAAAAGATTTTATCAATCTTACTGAATCTTTCAACCTGGTTCAACATGTCAAAGGTCCGACCCATAACCAGGGCCACACCCTTGACTTGATATTCACTTTAGGTTTGACTCTAAATTCCACTGAGTTAAAGGACTCCATCTCTGATCATAAATGTGTCCTATTTGATACTTGTCTTCATCCAATCACTGTACCTCAGAAATTCACAGTTAAACGCCATCTATTTAACAGCCAGTCAGCAGCTAAATTCACTAGCACCTTCTCTGTGTTGAAGCAGGGTATTTCTTGCACATCACATGTTGATGATGTCGTCCGCCTTTTCAACAATAATTGTGCCTCTGCGCTAGAGGCTGCTGCTCCCTTAAAATCTGCAAATGTGTCTCGTAAAGACACCAACAAACAGCCTTGGATAGATGTCAGCATTCGTAGTTGTAAAGCTGAGTGTAGGAAAGCTGAGCGGAGATGGAAGAAAACCGGACTTCAAGTGCATCATGAAGCTATGAAAGAAGCATTACTCCACTACAATACGATGGTAAAGAATGCCAGATCTAAATACTTCTCAGACCTGATCACTGCTCACTGCCATAATCCTAAATTTTTATTTCAGACTGTTGACAAGTTAGTAAACCCAACCCCTCCTAGCATCCAAGCTGAAAGTGATGCAGATTGTGAGAAGTTCTTAACCTATTTTAATGATAAAATAGAATCAATCAGAGCTTCTGTCATCCCCAACTCCTCACCAGTCACAGTTTCACACCCTTTTAGAGAATGCACTTTAAGCCAGTTTCCTCCCATGTCCGTATTTGAGCTACTACAAACTGTCTCTAGAATGAAACCATCTTCCAGCCCAGTTGATGTCATCCCAACTAAGTTCTTAATCTCGATCATTGATTCGCTTGCTCCCTCTCTCCTGATTATTTTCAATACTTCTCTGTCCACTGGGATTGTGCCAGATTATTTTAAAATTGCGTGTGCAACCTCTTTTGAAAAAACCTGGTCTAGATCCCTCATCCCCCGAAAACTACAGACCAATCTCCAAACTACCCTTCATATCAAAGATTTTAGAAAAGTACGTGTCTAATCACTTATTTGTAGCCGCAGACAACTATAACATCTTTGACGAATTGCAATCTGGTTTTTGCAAACACCACAGCACAGAGACCGTCCTACTGAAGGTAACTAATGACATTCTGTTGGCCTCTGATGCTGGTTTGTGCTCTATTCTTGTCCTCCTTGATCTTAGTGCTGCTTTTGATACAGTAGACCACCAAATTTTGTTAGACCGGCTAAAGCACTGGGCTGGAATAGAAGGCACTGCACTGGACTGGTTCTCCTCATACCTGTCCAACAGATCGTTTTGTGTTACCGTTAATAACTACAAGTCGTCTTTTTCTCCTGTAAAGTACGGAGTCCCACAAGGTTCAGTGCTGGGGCCAATCTTGTTCTCTTTGTATATGCTCCCTTTGGGACATATTATTCGCAAACATGGTGTTTCTTTTCATTGCTATGCTGATGACACTCAGCTGTACTGTCCCTTTAAGATATCAGACCACGGGGGACTGAGTTCCTTACATCAGTGTATAAATGAGATAAAAAATTGGATGGCTCAAAATTTCCTGCAGCTGAATTCTGACAAAACAGAAATAGTTGTCATCAGTCCACAACGTGTAGCCAGACACATTCTGCCCTGCACAGATTCTCTCTTAGCTAATTCTAAGCCCACTGCAAAAAGTCTTGGTGTTTGGTTTGATAGTAAACTTAACTTCGAGCATCATGTCACAAAGCTTGTCCAGGCATGTTTTTATCATCTTAGAAATATCTCCAAAATACGTTCAATTCTTTCTTTTCATGACACTGAAGTAATCTTACACGCATTTTTTTCCTCACACCTTGACTATTGCAACAGTCTGTTCACCTGTCTCAGCAAGAAATCCATTAATCGGCTCCAGATTGTTCAGAATTCAGCTGCAAGACTCTTAACTAGAAAAAGAAAATACGATCACATCACTCCTGTATTAGCTTCCTTACACTGGCTGCCAGTATGTTTTAGGATTGATTTTAAGATTTTATTAATAACTTTTAAAGCTCTGCATGGCCTTTCCCCCAGCTATTTATCCCAGCTTTTAAAGCCTTATGAGCCTGCACGTAGCCTGAGATCCTCTGGTAGAAATCTTCTGTATGTCCCCGATGTCAGAATGACTACTTGACTAATAATGACTATTATTATTATTATTATTTATTCTCTCAAAAACTGTAAATAGCGTGATGCAAATAAAAAAAAAAAGACCCACAAATAACTGTGCGACCCTATAATGTGTCCGGGTTACCGGGGACTGTTATTGCCGATGGAAAGGTGTCTCTATGTGACTGCCGACTACATTAGGCTGCAGTGAGTTCCTTACTTTTCTTTTAACCCGCCGTGAACGCATCACTTTGACTTATAATGTCCCGCTGGGTAGAAACTTAAAAATTTTTTTTTTTGAAGTGTTGTGAACGCAGCACTGGGACCCCTGATTTAGTGGATCCCAGTCAGTGCTGTGACTTAAATTAATATTAATTTAATTAAATCTCTGTCCTTCCACTGTTTTGTTGGTTTCTTAACAAACTCATATGCTTCTTAAAAGTTCTCCTCTCTACTCCCAACAATTTTTCACCTTAGCTCTTTTAATGTCTAAGATGTTTTGTCAATCACATCTTTACTAGTTTTAACTTTAAAGTAAATAATTAGAAAACATCATTATTCTAAGAATTTGTAAAGGACGTTATCACTAGGACCCACTTTCATCTTTACAAAGCTTTGTGAATACAACTCAAGATTTAAGATTCATAAAACTTTATTAATCCCAGAGGGAAATTGTTTGCCTCATTACCATTGTTCTCAAAACAGACAGAAAGAAAAGGAACCACAACCAGGAAAGATCCAACACCAACATAAATACACAAACATAAATACACAATAACATCAATACCGAAAAACTCAATATATATACAGAATATGTAAAATAGATAAATGAAATTGGGTCAAAATATATAGATTCACAGCAAGTATATGACAGTTTCACTTCCCCCACCCCTTACAGAGGGGGGAGGAATTGTACAGATTGATGGACACAGGTAGAAAGGACCTCCTGTGGTTCTCTGTGGAACATTTAATGTTAATGAGTCTTTGGCTGAACGTGCTCCTCTGTCCAACCAACACACTGTGCAGTGGGTGGGAGGGATTGTCCAAGATTGAGAGGAGTTTGGACAGCATCCTCCTCTCAGCTACAACATGTAGAGGGTCCAGCTCCACCCCCAGAACAGAGCCAGCCCTCCTAATCAGTTTGTTTAGTCTGTTAGTGTCTGCCACCTTCATGTTGCTGCCCCAGCAGACCACAGCATAGAAGATGACACTGGCCACTACAGACTCATAAAACATCCGCAGCATGGTGCTGCAGACGTTGAAGGACCTGAGTCTCCTCAGGAAGTACATCCGGCTCTGAGCCTTTCTGTACAATGCTGATGAGTTTTTGGTCCAGTCCAGTTTGTTGTCCAAGTACACTCCCAGGTATTTGTACTCGGACACGACCTCCACCTCTTCCCCCTGTATAGAGAGAGGGATGACAGGACTCCCAGATTTCCTGAAGTCCATCACCAGCTCCTTTGTTTTGTTGATGTTAAGTTGCAGATGGTTGAGTCCACACCAGTCAACAAAACTGTCCACCACTCCACGGTACTCCGTGACATCTCCACCCTTAATACATCCTACAACTGCAGAGTCATCAGAGAACTTCTGAAGATGACAGGACTCTGAGTTGTACCTGAAGTCTGAGGTGTACAGGGTGAAGAGGAATGGAGACAGAACTGTCCCCTGTGGAGCACCTGTGCTTCAGACCACAGTGTCAGACACACAGTTCTGCAGGCGGATGTACTGTGGGCGGTTAGTGAGGTAGTCCATGATCCAGGAAATCAGGGGAGTGTTGACCTGCATGTTTTTTAATTTCTCTCCCAGCAGTGCAGGACGGATGGTGTTGAATGCACTGGAGAAATCAAATATGATCCTCACTAAGCCCCCAGGCTTGTCCAGGTGGGTGTAGGTGCGATGGAGAAGGTGTATGATGGCGTCATCCACCTTAAGTTGAGGTTGATAGGCAAACTGGAGGGGATCAAGTGAGGGTTTGACCAGGATCAGCCTCTCAAAAGCCTTCATGATGTGTGATGTCAGAGCAACTGGTCTGAAGTCATTGAGGACTCTGGGACGTGGCGTCTTATTCACAGGAACAAGGCACGACTTTATCCACCCTAGAGGAACTCTCTCCAGGTGCAGGCTGAGGTTGAAGATGTGTTGGAGAACAACACATAGCTGAGGAGCACAGGCTTTCAGCACCCTTGGGCTGACTCCATCAGGACCTGCAGACTTTTTGGGGTGTAGCCCGTGCAGCTCTCTTCTCACCTGCTCAGCTGAGATTGTTAGGGTGGTGGCTGAGTCGTGTGGGGGAGGGACTGAGGAGCAGGTAGTGAACTGAAGTGGGCTCTGTGACTCAGCCTGGAATCGATTGAAAAAATGATTCAATTCATTGGCTCGGTCCACAGTCCCCACAGTCTCTGGACTGCTGGACTTGTAGCCAGTGATGGTCCTCATACCCCTCCAAACCTCCCTGGTGTTGTTATGTTGAAGGTTTTGTTCCAGTTTTCTCCTGTAAACCTCCTTCCCCTCCCTGATCCTGACAGACAGCAGTCTCTGGACCCTCTTTGCTTCCTCCCTGTCTCCTGATCTAAATGCCTTCTTTTTGTCATTCAGGATGGCTTTAATGTCCTGAGTGACCCAGGGCTTATTGTTTGGGAAGCAGCAAATGGTTTTTGTAGGTACCTGGGTGTCCACACAGAAATTAATGTAGTCAGAGATGCAGTCTGTCAGTCCATCAATGTCCTCACCATGAGGTTCACAGAGAGTCTTCCAGTCTGTCTCTTCAAAGCATCCCTGCAGGGCAAGGTGTGCCCCCTCTGTCCACCTCTTTACAGTTTTAATGGTGGGAGGCTGCCTGTGAACCAAAGGTGTGTATTGTGGGAGGAGATGTACCAGGTTGTGATCTGACTTTCCCAGAGGGAGGAGGGCAGTGGAGCTGTAGGTATCTTTAACATTAGAATACAACAGGTCCAATGTCCTCTCCCCCCTGGTGGGACAGCTCACAAACTGGGTAAAGGTAGGAAGTGTCTTATTGGGGGTGGCGTGATTAAAGTCTCCAGAGATCATAAAGAAGGCGTCAGGGTGTCTGGTCTGCAGGTTGGAGGTGACCGTCTGAATGACGTCACACGCAGCAGCGGCGTTAGCGGATGGAGGAACGTAAACAGTCATGCAGCCATGTCTCTGTGAAACACAGATACATGGCTGCATGGCGGCACTCGATGAGTGATGGGATCAAAGTTCAGGAAATAATCAGGTTGTTGAGAGCAGGCTGCTGAACATCATGGAGAATGTTTGTATGTACTGGTAGTTCTGGTAAAGATGATGTTAAACTGAACCAGTACTGTGATGTTGATGTAGGAGTGACTGTTGGGGGTGGACATCAGTATGTAGGATTCCTTTTTAACCACTGGGTGTCGTCCTTGTTCCTTGTTACCTGGTCACATGTCACCTCTGCTTATTTGTGGATGAAGCTCTCTCTATGTTTAACAGAGTTCTGTTACTGTTGTAGAAATGCTGAAGCTACATCTGATGGTTAATTAAGAACTATATGCTGTATGTCCATTGGTACATTGTCACTTTAGTTACACGTGTGTTACTGGAGTTCATTTATTTGACACCTTTGTTATTTAACTCCAGACTTGTTGTAATACTGTGAACTGCTCCAATAAATCCCACTGGTTCACCTCCAGTTAAAGAGGAAGTGACGTCTCAGCCTCCTTCTGGATCCTGACAGATACACCATCCTGGTTGTTGTGAAGATCCTCTGATTATTCAGCCCTGATTTTCCTTTAGAACATTTGTCCTTCGAGTCAGATGCAGTATTCAGGATGGAGCTCGATGAGGAGAGGCTCCCTGATGTGAACCCTAACCAGCAAACACATCTGGCTGCCAGGCTACAAGAACATGAAGTGGATCATTCAGGATATTATCAGAGAAACCAGCAGCAGAGGGAGCTCAACACCCACCACTGCTGGTGGTGCATCGAATCCACCTCAGACTCATTCCAGACTTCTGTGTAGACTCTTTCCAGGATGTCCAGGTGGGTGTTGATGTTGATCACATCATCATCCACAGTTTTCTTATTGGCATCAATACGAGCCTGGAAATCGGCTCTGGCAGCGTTCATGTTGGTGATCATGGAACCGACGTTACCGACGATGGTGGCAAAAATCAACACACCCACCTGAGGAAGAGTAGAACAGAAAATATGAAATCCATTCCTGGAGATTACTTATTAAATAACTGATTAACATCATGAAACGTGGTACCAGAGAAGTAGAGTTGATTATTGAACCTCATTTTTTAAGTTTGTACTTTGGCTGCAAACAACATTTAACATTAATGCACTTAAACATCTGACCTGTTTTATTAATACTATTATTAAAAATATTATTATATATTATTAATTATATGTTTGTGTTAGTACTCAAACGTTTATTACATCTACATTTCACACCCACCAGGAAGTCTGTGACTACAAAGAAGTACTCTGAGTTCTCCGCAGGAGGCGGCGTTTCTCCAATGGTGGTGAGTGTCAGCGTGGACCAGTACATACTGTAGGCGTACTTCCTCACCAGACGACCCAACTCTGGATCTGACGGGTCGGGATAAACAAACCTGTCGGCACCAAAACCTGGAGAAGACACGGTGTTAGAGTCTTTGGTAAAGTAGCCATCAACCAAAGAACTAGAGTCAGGATTCAGACCCCACCGATGGCCTTAGAGAAGGAGTAGTAGAGGCAGGCGTTCCAGTGGATGATGATGACGATGTACATGACGAGGTTGGAGATGCGGAGAGCGTTGGGGTAGTTTGTCCTTGTTTCAGTCCTCTGGAAGAACTCCAGCATCCTGATGAACCAAGTTCACATCAGACGAGTGGGTAACAGGTGGTCTGCAACATTGCAGCTCCTACATTTTCCACTAGTTGGCTCCAAACCCTTTTATTTTTCTGATATACGTCAGAACTTTAATTCTTCTTCATTAAGCTGCGTTCAGCAGTGTTAATGTATGTTTTAAAACAGTGACATGTGTCTATGTGTTGGTGTGTGAGCACCTGTTGAATGATGATGAAAATGACGTTTGCATGAATTAATCATTTGATGTGTGTGTGTGTGTGTGTTTGGAAGTGTGTGGTCGGACCGGTCCTGGTTCTGAAAAACATGTCAGCGAGGTAGATGAGATCACAGATCAAGTCCACGATGAACCAGAGGACCAAATAGTCGGTCTGAAGCTCTTCAAAACACGCCCTGAAACACAGGAAGACGTATAGAAGATAAGAAATTATCAAAAGAACAAGAGTTACTGGAAAGAACGAGCATGTGTTTGGTACCTGGCTATGATCAGGGTCCAGTTGTACATCACAGGTACGGTGATAACAAACAGCCAGTAGTAGTAGGTGTTACCTGCCGGATCGATCACTGTGATCTCCTTTGGACTGGACACAAAGAAAATAAATATTAAAACATACCTTTCATTGTCTCTATTAATGATTCCACTCATTGTGGTTCATTAGTCGTTGTACAGTCGCTCTGAGTTATAAATATCTGTATTTGGTTCAGTAAATCAAACCTACACCTCCTCTTTGGCTTTCTTCTCCTTCTCCTTCTCTTTCTCCTCTTTCTCCTTCTGTTTCCTCTCTCTCTTCTCCTTCTTCTCCTTCCTAGATGAGAAGAAAATAAAAATAGTTTAAAATGAAATAAAATAGGAGGAGCTGATTTTAAAATGTCAGAATTAAAACTAATTAAAAGGTCACAGTAAAAGAACATAAAGAACATTGGTTGATTAGTTTTTAGTGTGTTGGGCGACGGCTGCACAATGAAACATGGATGTTTGTGGCAGTAATTGTTGTATTACTGCTTTTATTAGATCGTAGAAGAATCCTAAAGATAAAACTTACTCCTTCTTCTCTTTTCTCTCTTTCTTCTCTTTCTTCTTTTTCTTTTTCTCGTCCCTGCAGCATGAAACAGATCAGAGAGATCAGCTGTGTCCATAAACACTTAGATTAAACTGTATCTTTTGAATGTGTGTGTCTTACTCCTCCTCGTTGTTGTTGTTGTTGTTGTTGTTGACATTGACGTGGAGGGAGGAGCTAATGGAGCTACTTTATCCATTGAGGTGCTGGTCCCCTGACTTTCTGTTGTTAGAGAGAGAAACATTAAACTAAAACAACTCCAGTTATCTGGTGTGACATCTACCAAAGAGGTTTTATTATTTTTAGTAATAAACACAGTTTTGCTTTAATAATATTTTCAGACCAACTAAGAATCAAGGCTGTCATCACTGTTATCACCATCACACATCTTCATAGAGCCACATAAAGTTTTGACTGTATTAACAAATCTTCCAGAAACTACTCCATTATCTCTTTACCTACCTGTCAGGTGATAATCTGTTGCCCTCGGTTACTAGGCCTGTATCCGCCAGCTGTGCATCAATCTCATCGCCATGGAAACAGAAGAGTAACACCCCCACACACAAACTGATATTTCTGACCTCTTTAAATCCTTTTAATGTTAAGTTTCAAAAGAGAAAAAGGAGAAAAAAGGAGGAACTGAAGTGAAGACCCAGCAGGACGGTCTCCTCTGTCACCCTCTGATCCTCCTGAGTCAGCAGTGTAACACTAATAACACACAGACACACATTCAAGCTGCTGAGTTTAACAGGCTTACTGGGAATTAGGCTTCAGTCAGTGTAAGTGTGTGCATGTGTACTGGTATATGTTAGTAGAACCAGTTTACTCTTCTGGGATTGTCTGGTTCTCAAACAGACTTAGATTAAGGTTCAGGTTAGAATCATTCATTTAATTTACTCCATAATCAACTTTGTTCTTTTATTCGAAGTAAGAGTCAATAAATAAATAGTTGTAGATTAGTGGATCTGGGTGTTAATGTCTGGGTCAGTATGTGTTTTTACATTATAGCAACAATACTAAGAAGGAGAACAGACAACATGTAGACTGAAGCTACAGAGCTCTGGTCGTCACGTGACCATCTCTCTTTATGCTGCTATATTTGTAGGAACTGCACCTGAGACGTTCAGTACTGAAGTATTTCCTGTGAAGTTTCTCACCTCTGCAGCGTCCACGCTGTTTATGATCTTACAGTTCTTTTGCTTGTGTTGTTGATCAGATACAAACAAAGCAACAACTCTAAAACAAAATAATAAAAACAAACAAAAATAACAGATAAATGTGAATGTTAAACAATTCCCACATGTGATTAATGAACTTTTTAGAATCTTGAATCTCATTAGTTGATTCTTCAGATAATGCTAAGTTCATCCTGTCACTGTATTCTGTTTGGTGGAAGATGTTTATACAAGACCTCGAACAACATATTGGCTCAGTGCTGATGGTTTATCTGTGAGATATTAACATAAAACTAAATGTGTTCTCTCCTGTCATCGGCTTAGAAGGAAATGTCACACCTACATACTCAAATAAAAAAGAGGAAGGAAGTAAAACTAACTGCTCTGACCAAACGTGTTGATGATCTCACATCACAAAGTGTAACAATGGACCAAACAGCTCTTCAGTGGCTGCTCTGTGAGTACAACATGTGTTGTTTTGTTTTTTATTATTGTCAGATTTGTTGGTGATCGCAGGATCACACAGTTTGTCAAGAAATTTGACAAAAAAAGCAAACAAATCAAAATCTGGGCTTTAAAATGTAAACTAGATGTTAAATAATTTGTAATCTGACGGTGTGGATCACGATAAAGATCAACAGTGAAAAAATGTCATTAAGCAGCTTTAAAAACTAACTTTAAACTCTACTTCTTTCCATTTGCAGTAAGTTAGATAATTATCTTGCTAATATGCTAGTTAACTAGCTAACTGGGTAACTATGAGGCAACACATTCAGTTTAATTTAGCCACAGAGCGATGCTGCTTCAGTATTGAAGTAATATTCAACTTACAAAAAGTGTTTTCATATTTAGCTATTTATTAGAATAATGATCCATTGTACTATACAAAGTTATGATGAACAAGTTAAGTTAGAACCAGTATGAGACTCCGTCCAGCCCTCCCTCTGTATAGTTACAGCTCAGGTTGGTTCTTTATGTTTCATACACTCTGACTTCAGGTACTGATCATCATCAAGAAATCTAAATAATTCAGAATAATACAAAACCTGCTGATCAGGCAGCAAGTGCTGAAATTCTCTGATCTCATGTCAACTTCAAAAAGTCTCCAGCTGTTTGTGCAGAGCTGTGTTTGACTCTGATTCATGACGATTACACTGAAATAACCAGTAGAAAAGTGTGTTTCCAGTTATTTACCATGAATTCATTTCTATCTCCCACTCCCATAATATTATTTATTTATTTATTTCTTCTTCAGTCGTGATCTCACGGCTGTGCTGCACAACAAACCAAGGTCAGTAAACTTCTCTTCTGATTCTGTAAAGATGTTAAAACATCAAGTTTCTGATTTTAACCAGCAGCTCCTTAACTTACACTTGTACAGTGTTTTTGATAAATGGATGAAGGTGATTGAAGCTAACACTCGTTCAGATTGAGCCTTTGTTGAAGAACGACCATATTTACCAAGAAACTGATTTTACTTTTGTGAGTTCTTTAACTCCTGGAGACACAGACTTTTTCCAAAACCACCTTTCATTAACTGCATATTAATGAACCGATTAATTAACCTACAACATCATCTATTAGTGTAAAAACGATTCTCTTGAAACGTGAATACTGCTGAGTGATTAGTGAGCTGTTCACAACAATTCAATTCAATTCAATTTTATTTGTAGAGAGCTTTTTACAATTGACATTGTCACAAAGCAGCTTTACAACCAAAGAACAGTACATGAACAGTGAATGTGTATGAATCATGAAATCAGATTGTCCCTGATGAACAAGCCGAGGGCGACAGTGGCAAGAAAAAACTCCCTGAGAAGGCAACAGGAAGAAACCTTGAGAGGAACCAGACTCAACAGGGAACCCATCCTCATATGGGTGATTACATGCTGTGTAGGCAGCAGGCAGTTCAGTATAACAGTTAATGTCTTTAAGTTAATGTGGAGTCCAGTTAGTTATTGGAGGCTCTGGTAGACTTGTAGGAAATTCCAGTGCTGGACTATCGAGCGTTGAGTCAAGACCTCAAAGAAACACTTGACAGCCTAACTAAAAGGCTGAGCCAGAAGGAAACACAGACATGAGGGCTCCCTGGGATGTAGAGCAACCGAACACTTCACCATCAACAAACCTGAGTGATTAGTGAGAGTGGGGAAGACAGCATCTAAACATACCAGTTCACCATAATGCTCTACGTCCATGAGTCCTTCCCAAATCTATTTACTCAAATGCTTGACTAAATAAATAGGTTTTCAGCCTAGACTTAAACACTGAGACTGTGTCTGAGTCCCGAACGCTATTTGGAAGGCTATTCCATAACTTTGGGGCTTTGTAAGAAAAGGCTCTGCCCCCAGCTGTAGTTTTTAAGATACGAGGTACTGACAGGTAGCCAGCATCCTTTGATCGAAGTAGGCGTGGTGGATCATAAGACACTAGCAGTTCACTTAGATACTGTGGCGCAAGACCATTTAATGCTTTAAATGTGAAAAGTAGTATTTTAAAATCAATGCGAAATTTCACGGGGAGCCAATGAAGTGTAGATAAGATAGGCGTGATGTGCTCATATCTTCTGGTTCTAGTGAGGACTCTCGCTGCTGCATTCTGAACTAACTGAAGCTTGTTTATGCACCTGGTTGAACAGCCAGACAGTAAGGCATTACAGTAGTCCAACCTAGAGGTGATGAAAGCATGGACTAATTTTTCTGCATCATTTAGTGACAAAATATTCCTTATCTTGGCAATATTTCTGAGGTGAAAGAAAGCTGTCCTGGTGACATTATCTACATGAGCTTCAAATGAAAGACTGGAATCTAGAATCACACCAAGGTCTTTGACTGTTGCACTAGATGTAACGGAAAGGCCATCTAGAGTTACGGTGTGATCTAAAATCTTGCTTCTAGCTGCAGATGATCCTATAACTAGTACTTCTGTCTTATCAGGATTTAGCAGAAGGAAGTTAATTAGCATCCAGTCTGGTATATCCTTTACACATTGCTCAACTTTATTAAGCTGTTTGATCTCATCTGGTTTTGATGAAACATATAACTGTGTGTCGTCAGCATAACAATGAAAGTTAATACCATGCTTTCGGATTATGTTGCCCAGAGGAAGCATGTAGAGGGAAAAAAGCAGTGGGGCTAAAACTGAACCCTGTGGAACACCAAACTCCACTGGAGAGCATGTGGAGTAATCGCCATTTAGATCTACATACTGATAACGATCAGTCAAATAGGACCTAAGCCAGGAGAGGGCTGTTCCCTTAATTCCAACAACATTTTCTAGTCTGTGAAGGAGAATACTATGGTCAATGGTGTCAAAAGCTGCACTGAGGTCGAGTAGTACAAGCATAGAGACACTACCCTGATCAGCGGCCAATAGGAGGTCATTTACTACTTTAACAAGTGCCGTCTCTGTGCTGTGATGAGGCCTAAATCCTGACTGATAGAGTTTGTGTATGTTATTTCTATGAAGATACGAGGATAGCTGCCCAGCTACTATCTTTTCGAGAATCTTTGAGATAAAGGGGAGGTTTGATATCGGCCTGTAATTTGACAGCTGACAAGGGTCGAGATCAGGTTTCTTGATTAGTGGTTTAATAACTGCTAATTTAAAACACTTTGGGACATACCCACAGCTGAGAGAGGAATTTATGATTGTCAGCAGGGGTTCTATTATTTCTGGCACTATCTGTTTTAGAAAGTGTGTCGGTATAGGGTCTAATGTACAGGTTGAAGATTTTGCAGAAGAGATGAGTGAAATTAATTCATTCTCTTCAAGAGGAGTAAAGTAATCTAGGTACTGATCTGCTGAGGTTAGCTCGTCACCTGCGTCAATTACATTGTCTGGTATTCAATCTTGAATTTTATGCCTTATATTTACAATTTTGTTATTGAAAAAATTATTTAGAATTTATTTTGGCACCAATCTCCAGCAATTAACGCTCTGTCTACAGAAATGACTAGGTTAGAAAGGAAATCTGCAAATTCACAAAGAAATTCAGAGTAGGGCCCTGGCCTCTGTAAATTATAATTAGCGGGATCGGCTGAGCAGACTTTATATTTGTATCTATACTTATTATGTTACTATAAAGACATTCAAAAGCTTTAAATTTGTGTACATGCTTTTGTACGATAGTCAGATTATCATTGTAAATAACTGCGACACCTCTTCCTCTACCAGTCAGACGAGGCTGGTGAATGTAGCTGTATCCAGGAGGAGTTGCTTCATTTAAAGCTACATACTCATCCTGTTTAATCCAGGTTTCTGTTAAACAGAGTATATCAAACTCCTGATCTGTGATAGTTTCATTAACAGTAAGAGCTTTAGATGTAAGAGATCTAATATTTAACAGTCCTAACTTCAGATCAGAGGTGCTGGCTGCACAATCAGTGTGCTCTGAATTTGAGGTCTCTATGTTAATTAGATTATTAAAACAGACTCTGGGTTTTTCTAACTTTTTGTTTAGTTCGAGGAACAGACATTAATAAAATACTTAATACTTACTTAAGATATTTGTTTCATCTACATTCTCTGATGTAACTTAGGAACAGTTTTTAATTTCAGATTCCAAATTTGACAGAAATATGCAGCTCTCAACAAAGTTCAGGAAAAGAAGACAGAAATATTAATTTACTTCATTCTTGATATAATGTAATGTTGAAATGTAACTCCAATAACTAGTTGGTGCTTCAAAACTAATTTGTGCAATTTCTGCATGAATCTTTCTGCAGCTCGTCTGACTGTGAGTCCCAACAGATCTCAGCTGTTTGAAGATGAGTCTGTGTCTCTGAGCTGTGAGGAGGACGACAGCTCTGCTGGATGGACACTGAGGAGGAACACAACCAGAGAAAACATGACTCAGTGTGAAGATGGATGGGGAGAAGGAAATGGTTCTTCATGTAAAATCAGCTTCATCAACCCATGGGACAGTGGAGTTTACTGGTGTGAGTCCAGAGAGGGATCAACCAGTAGCATCATCAACATCACTGTCTCTGGTAAGATCAGACTGTGGAGTTAGTGTTGATGAGTCTGTGTGGAAATGGATGAAATGCTGTAGTTTGTCTCTGTGTTGAGGTGGATCAGTGATCCTGCAGAGTCCTGTCCTCCCTGTGATGGAGGGACATGATGTCACTCTGCACTGTCAAACAAAGAGCCCTCCCTCCAAGCTCCCAGCTGATTTCTATAAAGATGGCTCCCTCATCAGGACTGAGCCTACAGGTCACATGACCATCCACCATGTTACCAAGTCTGATGAAGGCCTCTACAAGTGTCACATCAGCAGTCATGGAGAGTCTCCACCCAGCTGGATCTCCGTCACAGGTCAGGAGGAAAACTCTGAGTTCAACATTTATTACATCCACACATTCACCTGAACAGGTGGATTCTCTCTACAGAAGAACCTTCAACTACAACCACACAACCACCCACCACTGACTCTACAGCATTACCTCCTGCCTCCACCTCCCTCCAGCTTGTGTTCAGACTGGTCCTCCACCTGGTGGTGTTCTGTCCGTACTTCATCTCCACTCTCATCATGGTGTCTTTATATCGACACAGACCCACAGGTAACACTCTGAATCAGTCACTGACCTCACAAACACTAATCAATCAATCAATTAATCAATCAATCAATCAATCAATCAATCAATCAATCAATCAAAATCTACTTTTTCTTTTTAACATTTTCTGACTGTAGAAAATCACCTGTCTGTCTCCATGGTGATGACCTCACCCCTCCAGGCGGAGCAGGGATTGGATGATGACTATGATGATGTCACCACAGAGCATCACTTCTGAACTGATCCATTGTGATCAATGTGTTCTTCTTCTTCAAGGAAGCTAAAATGTTTCAGTCATCAGCAAATAAAAAGAGAGATCATGTCGTCAGAGGCTGATTAACAAACGTGTGACTGTGTGTTTGTGTTCAGACTTTTCTCCAGAACCAGAGGTCGTCTACTCTTCACTGAAGTCGAGCTTCACACCTTCACAACAGTTCAAACACTGACGTCCACCTGCTGATCTGGAACTGGTTACAACACCTTAAATTCTTTTATTTCATTTTTAGACATGGATTATTTTTTGTATAACCCACTTATACAGTTTTCAGTGATTCCACATTAACTTTACTTTTTATTTATATTTTATTCACTTGTTTCTCTGAAGCATCAATAAACTTTGGTCTAAATGTAGCAGCTGTTTTTCTCATAGTTCTGTGGTTTATACAAAGGTGTTAAAATGGAAACTTTAACTTGTTCTTGTTTGTTTGTGGTAACAGATCCACACCTCTCTACTGTGCACAAACATTCACAAACCATAACCACAGACTATTAACAGCACCAACATCATTTAGTGTTAAACTGAAGTGGAAACAGCTTTTGAACATCTATGTTTGTATAAAGACTGTGTGAAGTGTGGATGTTGTGACTCATCATCAGCTGGTCTTCTTCTCTTGTCCTGCACTGATTAAACAGCTTCTTCTGCCCCCTGCTGGACACAGAGAGAGTTACTCTGACTGAAGTAGTGACTGTGGTGAATGTTGGACACAAATATCTTCATGTTCACCATCGTTGGTGACGTCTGCTCTGTGTGGTCTGAACGTCCAGTGAAATGAATGAGGAACATGTTGGTCTCAGTTCTGCAGTAGTTTGTCTGATCACTGCTGATAGAAGGTTCAAACATATAGTAATTAATAAAGAACAAGACGTTAATACAACTACTACAGTAAAATATATGATGTTGTTTAATACAATAATTAACATTTGGTACAAGTTGTGAATTTCTTTACCTCATGTTAAAGATACAGCACCAGTTCAAAGAGGGAAATCAGATGAAGTACAATTAAAACTTCTATCAATGTACTATAAAATACTCTAATTAGTATCTTGGATTACATTATATTCTTATTCAAGTTGAAGTCTTCCTAATGACGTAGCTGTGGGTGTGACAGAAACTCTAACCTACTATAACACAGATGACGCCTTAAAACTCAATGATCTGGATCAGGATCCATGTTCATGGGAATGTAAATTATAGTTTCAAGGTCGTAAACTGTCTGAGATAAAGTAGAAAACTATGTCTACTTCACTTTAGACTTTATTGGTTTGGTTCATCGCACATGTGCTGGTTTCTTCCGTGTCTGGACTTTTGGACTCTGGGCTTTTTTGTGAACAAAATATGAAGGAAACAGTGAAACTAATTCTTCATCAGATACAGAGAGAATTTACAGGTTCTGTTTGATCAGCTGCAGATTTTAGGTCGAGAGTTTTGTTCTTGAAATGACTGTTAATCATTTTATTATATCAGCTTATAATAAATCAAAAAAGTTGCTTTCACTCTTACTACTAAAAGTTGTCATGGGTTGTACTGTGGGATCAGACTCCATGACCAGAGATAAAAGGCTGTTCCAAAAGATGGTAGGTAGGGCAGGTGGACCACGTCAACTTGTGACAATGTCAGCTTCTTCTAACATCTCTTTTCAGAGACGTGTGCCTGGATGCTGTGGAGGTTGAACATGGACAAACAGTGTCAGTGGTTTTCATTCCGACTGCTCAACTTTTTCCTGCAATGAAAACAAAACAAAAATATTTTTAAATTTTAAATGGGTCTGTTCTGGCCATTCCACCAGATGGGGTATAATACAGTTTATGGCATTCATATTATATTTCCATAATTGAATTGTATTTTTAATTTTTAAATGGGTCTGTTCTGGCCATTCCACCTGCTAAGGTACAATACAGTTTATGGCATACATATTATATTTCTTATACTACTATATTTGCCTTGCTGCAGTCGATTTACCGTTGTTCTCATCTTGTGATGTCTTTTCTGTATTTTATCTTATTATTTTTATTACTTTTGTGTAGATAAGTAACTAGTTTTGAAATTAAGTTCTACCCTCTCACATCATGTTGTTCCAGAGAGTTTTTATCTCTGTTTTTACCTTTGGTTTCATACTCTCACTAATCCGAAAGACTGGAGCGCAACAGCTGCTCCATCACCATGGAGCCAGCTCCTTTATTTACACCCGGGATCAGCTGATCTTACTGAGGACGGCCGGAGTAAAGGATCAAACTTTGTCCGGGACTTTAAACATCCCAGAGGAGATCAGAAGAAGGACAACGAGGGGATGTAGAGGAGGCAAAAAACAACAAAAAGGAAATAAAGAACGGAGAAGAGCGATGCGCAGAGAGAGGGTGAGAAGATTCAAACCTCATCTCCCCTCTGTGATTATGGGTAATGTGAGATCACTGGACAATAAGATGGACGAACTGACAGCTCTAGTGAGGATGGAGAAAATCTTTACAGAGTGTAGTTTGATGTGTTTCACAGAGACATGGCTGCATGATGGTATTCCTGACTCCAGTGTTAATATAGATGGTTTCAGGAGAGGAGGGGGGGTTGATGTTCTCATTAACAACAGGTGGTGCCATCCTGGTCATGTCACTGTGAAAGAGCGTGTATGCAGCCCTGATATTGAACTTTTGGCTGTGGGACTTCGTCCATATTATTTGTCCAGAGAGTTTTCTCACTCCATATTAATCTGTTTACGTGCCTCCATCCGCTAACGCCGCTGCTGCGTGTGACGTCATTCAGACGGTCACCTCCAACCTGCAGACCAGACACCCTGACGCCTTCTTTATGATCTGTGGAGACTTTAATCACGCCACCCTCAATAAGACACTTCCTACCTTTACCCAGTTTGTGAGCTGTCCCACCAGGGGGGAGAGGACATTGGACCTGATGTATGCTAATGTTAAAGATGCCTACAGCTCCACTGCCCTCCCCCCTCTGTGAAAGTCGGATCACAACCTGGTACATCTCCTCCCACAATACACACCTTTGGTTCACAGGCAGCCTCCCACCATTAAAACTGTAAAGAGGTGGACAGAGGGGGCACACTCTGCCCTGCAGGGATGCTTTGAAGACACAGACTGGAAGACTCTCTGTGAACCTCATGGTGAGGACATTGATGGACTGACTGAGGGTCCAGAGACTGCTGTCTGTCAAGATCAGGGAGGGGAAGGAGACGTACAGGAGAAAACTAGAACATAGTCTTCAACAGAAAAACACCAGGGAGGTTTGGAGGGGCATGAGGACCATCACTGTCTACAAGTCCAGTAGCCAGGAGACTGTGGGGACTGTGGACCGAGCCAATGAATTTAATCATTTCTTCAATCGATTCCAGGCTGATCCACAGAGCCCACTTCAGTTCACTAACTGCTCCTCAGTCCCTCCCCCACACGACTCAGCCACCACCCTAACAATCTCAGCTGAGCAGGTGAGAAGAGAGCTGAACAGGCTTCACCTGGAGAGAGTTCCTCTAGGGTGGAAAAAGTCGTGCCTGGTTCCAGTGAATAAGACGCCACGTCCCAGAGTCCTCAATGACTTCAGACCAGTGGCTCTGACATCACACATTATGAAGGCTTTTGAGAGGCTGATCCTGGAGTCCCTCTGTCCTCTGGTTAAACCCTCACTTGACCCCCTCCAGTTTGCTTATCAACCCCATACTGGAGTGGATGACGCCATCATACACCTGCTCCATCGCACCTACACCCACCTGGACAAGCCTGGGGGCTTAGTGAGGATCATGTTTTTTGATTTCTCCAGTGCATTTAACACCATCCAGCCTGCACTGCTGGGAGAGAAATTAAAAAACATGCAGGTTAACACTCCTCTGATTTCCTGGATCATGGACTACCTCACTAACCACCCACAGTACGTCCGCCTGCAGAACTGTGTGTCTGACACTGTGGTCTGTAGCACAGGTGCTCCACAGGGGACAGTTCTGTCTCCATTCCTCTTCACCCTGTACACCTCAGACTTCAGGTACAACTCAGAGTCCTGTCATCTTCAGAAGTTCTCTGATGACTCTGCAGTTGTAGGATGTATTAAGGGTGGAGATGTCACGGAGTACCGTGGAGTGGTGGACAGTTTGTGGACTGGTGTGGACTCAACCATCTGCAACTGAACATCAGTAAAACAAAGGAGCTGCTGATGGACTTCAGGAAATCTGGGAGTCCTGTCATCCCTCTCTCTATACAGGGGGAGGAGGTGGAGGTTGTATCTGAGTACAAATACCTGGGAGTGTACTTGGACAACAAACTGGACTGGACCAAAAACTCATCAGCATTGTACAGAAAGGCTCAGAGCGGAATGTACTTCCTGAGGAGACTCAGGTCCTTCAACGTCTGCAGCACCATGCTGCGGATCAAAGACTTATTAACATTAAATGCTCCACAGAGAACCACAGGAGATCCTTTCTACCTGTGACCATCAATCTGTACAATTCCTCCCCCCTTGGTAAGAGGTGGGGGAAGTGAAACTGTCATAAACTTGCTGTGAATCTATATATTTTGACCCAATTTCATTTATCTATTTTACATATTCTGTATATATATTGAGTTTTACAGTATTGATGTTATTGTGTATTTATGTTGGTGTTGGATCTTTCCTGGTTGTGGTTCCTTTTCTTTCTGTCTGTTTTGAGAACAAATATAATAAGGCAAACAATTTCCCTCTGGGATTAATAAAGTTTTTTAAATCTTGAATTGTATTTAAAATTTTTAAATGGCTCTCAAAATTACAATTGCTTTTAGGTGCTGTGTTTACTCTGCACACAAGAGTTGTCTTACAGCTGCCACACTTACGTGCCAGGCATGATGACCATCACATCCAGCAAACCAGTGACCCTGTCAACACTGGGAATCCTCACAGTAAGCTAAATATAAATGTACATATACTGTATATATGTGTGTGTCTTTTTATTGTAGATGTTGTGGATCATGTTCATATAGCAAACTATCTTCCACACAGTGTCCAGAAAACAGAAGCTGGATGAGGCCTTGGTGGACCTGATAGTTAAAGATGGTCAGTCTTTTTCTATCGTTGTGGATGAAGGGTTCCTAAACTTCATTCAAATCCTGGACCCATCAAACTCCATTCCAAGCCACAAAACTCTGAAGGCACTGGTGGAAGCAAGGTACGGTGTAACCAAAGAGACGGCCTTGGCAGAAAATAAGCAGACTCCAGCTGTTAGTTTGACTGCTGACATGTGGACATCAGTCTACATGGATGCGTACCTTGGTGTCACTTTTCATGATGTGTCAGACAGCCTAGATCTGGGTACTGTACTTTTAGGTGTTCAGTATTTTCCTTTGACCCACACAGCAGCTAATATTTCAGATGCAATTGCAAATTTGATGACAGAGTGGGGAATCACTGATAAGGTCTGTGGGATGGTCACTGATGGAGCTCATAATATTGGGGAAATTGTTACTCAGTTAAATGTTAGACATATTCATTGCTTTGCACACATGCTTAATTTTATTGTCAAAAAATCACTCTGTCAGACCTCTGAGCTGGAAAACATGCGCAGTAGGGCCGGCAAAATAGTGGCACACTTCAAGTCCAGTTGAAAAGCAAAGGAAAAGTTGTGCTCTATTTAAGCTAATATGGGCATATTTCTCAATAAAAACCTCTGAAGACAACTAACTTGTCTGATTCTTTAAATAATCATTTCAAATCAACCATACAAGTCCATAAGTGACAAACTATTATCTCTGAAGGTTTTCCTTTAAAAATGTTTCATTTTTTGTGTTTGAAGAAAACACACAAAAAAAGACTGCTTCTGAATTCAAACACTGATCATTTGCAAAGTAGGAAGGATCTCTAATCCTGTTAGGGATAATAAACCCCTCACCAACCTTTAACCCATAATATAATTTCTAAATTTGTAATTTATAGATTCTTTGGGTTAATCTGGAATGTGTTTCAGAGTATGGGAGAGAGCATCTGCATATTTTATTGTAAAGACTGTAGAATCATTATTTGGTATGAATGAACAAAACACTTGAATGACCACACAGACTGTTCTGAACTTTTTTTTCTGATTGAAACAGTGCCAGAGCTTCAGTCTTCATGAGAGGGAATCACATCGATGAAGAACAGTAAAGTTGTTGTTCAGGTCTGTTATGTTCCAGATGTTTTTAGTTTGTCTTCAGTTTCTGTCTAATCCAACTCAAACCTCCTCGTTGACTCACAGCACAGAGCTGCAGACAGTTTGTTGAAGCAGAGACAGTTTGTCCAGAGGTCCCACTGATTCAGGACACTGAATCATCCACAGGAAGTTATCTCTGGATTTACTTCTTGTTGGTCTAAACGTTTCACTTCACATCAGTCTGCAGCAGCACAGTGAGGAAGTAACCAGCATATGGAACAGATTATAGATCAGTAAGTGGAGCTTCAAGAGCTGCAGCAGCTGCAGCAGCTCACACGATGACTCACTGTTGAAGAATGTGACTCTAAAAGTATTGGGACACATTTCCACACAGACTTTGGATAACGATGGTACCAAACTGTGAGATGTTTACTTTTAGGAATTTTACTCTGGATGAGACACAAGATGGTAGAAAACGGTAAGAATTGTCTCGGTCTATTTTTCAGTCTGTTAACTCTGTCTGTTGGATTTCGTCTGCTGAGCATATGAGGAACTCCAGCAGAAGTCGACATGTTGTTCTCATTAACAGTGTATTTCTTTGTTGTCTCGTCTTTGCTGATCGTCTGTCCAGTGTCTCTAAATGAAGATCAGTGTTTTTTATTACTGATTGTAGAGTTTACACTCAGCTCATCGTCACGTCAGTCCAGTTGAGCCTCTGTCAGTTCAGTCGTCGTGCTTTTTTATGAACTCCACGTTTCGTTAACCAGACCTGTCGCCATGTTTCTGACCGACGTACTGTTTTGTCTTTACTCTAGTTTTGTTGCTTGCTCGTCACAAAATGAAGGTTTTCGTCTGTAAGGGAGGTATTTTTCAGATTAATTAGTGAATTAAAATAACTTTCACATCAGTATTTGAGTGAGTGGTTTGATTTCTGGATCTGATTCTGGAGCAGACACGTACTGGCAGCTGTCCAACCGCAATTTCCCAGATGGAATCAATAAAGTATTCATTATTATTAGTAGTAATAAAATTATCACCAAATCATTCATTAATATAATTAAGAATTGCAGACCTGCTAACCTGTGCACACATTTTATAACAGGTACAGATTTTAGTATCAAAGTCCACTAGTTCTCATTTGTTTGAGTGAGATCAGCTTCAACAACAGTAGAAACTGTAGATCTGTAGTAGAAACTGATGAAACGTGCACTTTTGGTGCCACCTCATTAGTTTACAGTACATAGCTGAGGAAAAGTAGCAGAATCCTGTTTTACTCACTTTCTAAAACCTCAGTGGTTCATGTCAGTTAACATGTTGTTACAGAAGATCTGTGGAATAACATCTGAACATACGAGCTGCCAGTGGGGACGAAAAGATGTTGGTGACTTCATGATCTGATTGGCTTAGGATTTTCTCCTCCACCTTTTTCAGCTGTTCCTGTGTGAGCTTACACTCGAAGACAGAGAATGTGTTTTTACTCTTATTGTGAAACATTTAAACAAACTCCATGAATCTGCTCTAAAATCACTTTGTTCACAGTGAAAGTCAGTTTCTGGCAACAAGATTAATAAAGGAGTTTCATAGATCCATCATTTACTCAAAGTGCAGAAACAAACTGTGTAAATCCCACATTACTATCACTATTACTACTTATACTACTACTACTACTACTACTACTACTACCATGGTGGTAGAGTGGGTAGAAATCCTGCAGCACAGCTAGAAGGACGTGATCTCTCTCTGGCTCCTCTGTGAGGATCTTCATGTTCTCTTGTACCTGTGTGTCCAGGTACTTCTGGTTTTTCTTCCACAGTCCAAAGACATTGAAGGATGAATAGTGTCCAGGGTGAACTTCACGTCTCACCCAGATGAGACAGGCTCCAACACCCAATGACAACGGACAGAGAAAAATAATATGACATAATAATAATAACACAGGACAATGGAATAGAAACTGTTTCCTCTCAGATGGAACTCCAGCTTCTGTTTTCTTAAATTAAAATAAACATTAATCACAATAAAATGTTGTTAGATTAAGATTCACATAGATGAACACAGTTCTCATAAAAACCCATTAGTTTTATAAACTGCAGATAAACTCAGGATTTAGATGTTTTAAATCAGGTCTGAGCTTCATGGTTTAACAATAAATATGAATATTTATTATATTTGTTTTTACTTTTTAAACATCATCTCTGCTGTTATTTCTGATTATGTTGATGCTAAACTAAGTTTCATGTAGATGAAGAGTAAATATGTTTCAGTCTTATGTCTTAAAGAACTGTATCACTGATCTGCTTCATATATTTTCTGTGTTTTTTTTCTTCAGTCTCACAAGAGATTAAAGTAAAACCTGGAGTTGACGTCACTCTTCAATGTCAGGGACCCAGAGATGCTGATATCCTGATGTTAAAGTGGATCAGACCAGACCTGAAGTCTGAGGGTTATGTCTACATCAAGAGAAGGAATCACATTAATGAATAAGGATAAAGTCGGTGTTCAGGTCTGTTATGTTCCAGATGTTTTTAGTTTGTCTTCAGTTTCTGTCTAATCCAACTCAAACCTCCTCGTTGACTCACAGCACAGAGCTGCAGACAGTTTGTTGAAGCAGAGACAGTTTCTCCAGAGGTCCCACTGATTCAGGACACTGAAGAAAACCTGGTTTATGAATCCTAATCAGATCAAGTCAGAGCAGGAATTTTAGAAATGTACATAAGGAGAATGTCAAAATCCTGGTTGACAGTTTTCTGTTAGTTTATTAAAGTGTTGATAGTTTAATATCAGAGTTAATTAATCAACTCAACTTCAGTGTTTTAAATCTGAGATGGAAACAGGAGGCTGATCTAACATGAATACACATATTCTACTGTATCTATTCTACTGTATATAATCTAATATATAATCTACTATATATATTGAATAAATGGAGATGGCTGACACTGGCTTCTCCCTTATACTTGGGTTCGGATGCTTTACTGTCCACCACTGAAGTGACTGTTAGATCACTCAAAAACTTGGAGTTCCTTCTTTTTCCTTTAGGAAAGCTTTATTCCAGCATTTCTTATTACAATCACATTCACAGTCATGTGTTTTTATGTCTGTGTGTGTGTGTGTGGTTTAGTTCAATGGACGCACACACTGCATAAACAACAACTGTTGCAATGAACTTAATGAACTTGCTGGAACTCAGAGAAACTGTCCTCGCTCCGTGACCTCCTCATGCACGGAGCTGGTCCGATCGGAACATACCATTCCCAGAGGGGGGGAGCGGAATAGTCCAAGTGGCATTGGCCTTTTTAACAGCTGCCCCCAAATTTCTTTAAGAAATCTGCACAACAACAAGAAAAGACCTATTGTCACTACTGGAACATTTAACAGTCTGGCAGTTTTGGAAGACTGATAATTCTGGATACTGGTCGGGTGTAAGAGCGATCTCCTACTTTGACTTCCACAGTCCTCACTCTGCCATCACATGCAGGAGATGTCTGAATAATTAGTCCAATGGGCCATGAAGCCCAGGGCAGCTGTGGATCGATTATCATTACAACGTCCCCAGCTTGGAGATTTACAGATTCTGAACACCACTTCTGGCGTGTCTGGAGACCAGGTAACTAGAATCTGATGAAGCTCCTCCAGAACTGATCTGCCAATATTTGGCTGTGACGCCACCGCCGACTGCTGAGGATCTCAGACTCTGGATATACCACTTGAGGTAATGATGCATCCTGCTGCCCCATAAGCAGGATGTTAGGTGTAATAGGATCAGGGTCTGCCACATCGGATGAGGTGTAGCCCAATGGTTTAGAATTAAGGATACCCTCAATTTCCACAAGCACAGTCTGAAAGACCTCTTCAGTAACTGACTGTGTGCCAATGGTGACTTGAAGTGCTTGTTTGAGGGACCTTATCTCCCTCTCCCAACATCCACCAAAATGGGGAGCGCTTGGTGGGTTGAAGGTAAATTTGATCTGTTGAGAGGCCAGCTGGCCTTGAAGATCTGGATGTAGTGAAGAGAATACTTCCTGCAGTTCTTGTTCTCCACCTCTGAAGATTGTGCCTTGGTCAGACAGTAGCTCAAAGGGTTTGCCACGGCGGGCCACAAACCGTCTCAGAGCCATAAGGAATGAATCTGCATCAATACTGGGGAGGAGATCCAAGTGAACAGCCATGGTGGTCATACACTTGAAGATGATCCCCCACCTTTTCTCGGTTCTTCGTCCAATCTTTATATGGTATGGACCAAAACAATCAACGCCTGTTGAATAAAAGGCTGGTTTGTGGAGGCGTAGCCTCGCTGGTGGAAGATCTGCCATTCGAGGCTGTTTTGGGTTTCCACGCCACTTCCTGCACCCAGTGCAATGATGCTGATGTCGTCTGACAGCCTCTCTTCCCCTTAGAATCCAATATTTCCTCCTCAGCTCAGCGAATACACGTTCACAGCCTGGATGGTGAAGTTGGTCATCGTAGTGCTGGATAAGGAGTTGTATGATCTTATGTTTTGGATCAAGAATGATTGGGGGGAGGGTCTCCTCCTCAACGACAGTAGTATGGCGGAGTCAGCCACCGACTCGAATGAGATGTACCACAGTATCAAACTTTGGGGCTAGAGTGATGAAGCGACTGCTGCTTGAGATGGACTTCCCCATCATCAACCTTTGATAGTCATCAGGAAAACATTCCTGCTGTACTCACTGAAGTAAGCTATTTTCTGCTTCTCGATAATTGTCTGCAGTAGGTGGAGTGTTAGCTGCCCCATGAAGGCATTGGGCAGTGGCTGCAACAACCTGAGGCCAAGTCTCTATTTGCTCAATGTCTGGAACAGCTGGGTGAGCTGCTATGAGCCCACAAAAGTCTTTTTTACCTCCTCACAATCTGCAGAGATAGATGGTATCTGATGCAGTTGTGGCCACTGATCTGAGCTGTTTTTCAAGAAAGCAGGACCTTGAAACCAGCGGCTGTCTGCTGTCAACTCCTGAAGGTGCTTGCCTCTGGTAATATCATCTGCAGGGTTATTTGCAGAATCCACATATCTCCATGCCTCTCTGTCAGTCAAATCCTGAATCTCTGCAACACGGGTTCCTACAAACATTTTGAATCTACAGGATTAGGTCAGAGTAGGTCAGAGTACCTGAGGAACAATGCCAGCGCAGCCCAAGAGCTGGTTCAGAGGCATCTTCTTGACCTTTGTTGATCACAAGCTCTGCACTGTCTGATCTGATCTCAGGTGGAAGGTGGGAGATGACAGTGATTTTGTTACTTGCCCACTGTCTCAACTCAAACCCACCACTGCCTAATATGTCCTGCAATTTGTCCACAAGCACTCTGGCCTCATTCTCTGATGTTAGACTACGCAAACAATTATCAACGTAGAATGACTGCAGTACTGCTTGTCTGATGTCCTCACCCTCACGGCTGTGTTCGATAATGTGTTTCTGGAGGGCGAATGTGGCACAGCAGGGAGAACATGTGGTGCCAAAGGGAAGCACTCGCCATTCATATATGCTGGGTGGTTCCTCTCGTTTCACATCCCTCCACAAGAATCTGAGGAGAGGCTGGTCCTCTGGAAGAAGTCTAACTTGATGAAACATACTGTGAATGTCGCTGCTGACAGCCACAGCATGCTCCCGGAAACTCAGCAGTACAGCGAGCAGGGAGGGGCGTAGGGTTGGTCCAGGCAGCAGGAGCTTGTTAAGATTCTCACCTCGAAACTCAAATGAACAATTAAAAACCACTCTGTTCTTTTCATTGTGTGTCACCATATGATGAGGAATATACCAACTGGTGGGCGTGTCTTCGTCACCAGGTCCCAACTTCTGGACATAGCTGGCGGTGATCAGCTTGTGTATTTCAACTCTGTCAGCTGCTGCGTTCTCTGGGTCCTTTAACAACCTCTTCTCTGTAGCTCTCAGCTGGGGAAGAACTGCATCCTTTGGAGCTTTGAGTTGGGGCATCTGCTGTACACGTAAGAGCGGTGTAGCATATCTCTGAGTGCCTTCTATCTCTTTCCTCACTGTTCTGTGTTCCAGGAGGTCTAGGGCCTCTTTGTCCTGGCGTGAGCGGGTGCAAGTTTTTTTGCCTCCGCCAGGGCAGAATGTCCATTGGCCTTGTGGTGCTGAAGGTTCTGATTGGTCTTTTGGGCTTTATTTCCTTATGCCTCGTCTATAATGTTTCTCCTGTTTCTTGAATGCATCATACTCATGTGCCCTGGGAGATTGATGTCTGTGGACCTGACCTGTAATGGTATTCATCAGGATCACTCTCTGATGAGCAATTATGGGATGTCTCAGACGATTCCCTCACTGTTTGATGACCAGCATGACTGCTATGTGAGAGACTAGGATCCTTTAGTGTAGAAGATTGCTTTGGCTTAACTGATAACTGCAGCTCTGTCATGGCTGATGTGGGCTGTACAGGTGGACTACTCACTTGCAATTGCTGGACCAGAACTCCCAGATGCTCTACCTGTTTGTGAAGCTGGTGAGTGTCCATGGAGCTCTGATGGGTGAGTTTCTCCAACTTGAACTGACTGTGCTCATTCTGATAGCGTAGTCTGTCATTCTGCTGTCTTAGCTCCTTCAATTCTTTCAGCAGAGCGTCTTTCTCCACATGTTCTTCACGCTTGTCGCTGTTCTCAAACTCTCCCTTGAGTGGCCACTGTTCCTTTAGGACCCACTGTGATGAGAGACAATTGTCCTGACTGATGGGTGATACTGAACGTTCACCACCCACTGCACCCTCATCTTCCACAGTATCCTCTTCATTCTGGTGAACAGGAGTAGGATGCGCCTGTGAACGATGGCTCCTCTGATGAAATCCAGAGAGATCATAATCTTCAAAGTGTGTGGAAAGGTATGACTGCCTCCTGACACGCACACTACGTTGTTCTTCCAATAACTTGGACATCCTTATCAGTGGTGAACAAACATCCGGCTTGAAGGACCATGAATAAATGAAGATGGCTGACACTGGCTTCTCCCTTGTACTTGGGTTTGGATGCTTTACTGTCCACCACTGAAGTGACTGTTAGATCACTCAAAAACCTGGAGTTCCTTCTTTGTCCTTTAGGAAAGCTTTATTCCAGTATTCCTTATTACAATCACATTCAGGTTCATGTGTTTTTATGTCTGTGTGTCTGTGTGTGTGTGGTTTAGTTCAGTGGACGCACACACTGCATAAACAACAACAGTTGCAGTGAACTTAATGAACTTAATGAACTTAATTAACTTGCAGGAACTCAGAAACAGTCCTCGCTCCGTGACCTCCTCATGCACGGAGCTGGTCTGATCGGAACATACCATTCCCAGAGGGGGGGCGGAATAGTCCAAGTGGCATTGGTCTTTTTAACAGTCTTCTTACTAATGTGGATTTACTCATCATCTGGTTCCATATTAATACATCAGACCATTTAGGAAAAAAAAAGATCCTATGTCTTGAATGTGTCTTTACGTCTCTTCCGGGATTTCGTCTGTTGAGCACATGCGGAAGTCGACATGTTGTCCTCAGTAACAGTTTCTTTCTTTGTTGTCTCGTCTTTTCTGATCATCTCTCCAGTGTCTCTAAATGAAGGTTAGTGTTTTTTATTACTGATTGTAGAGTTCACACTCAGCTCATCGTCACGTCAGTCCAGTTGAGCCTCTGTCAGTTCGTTAACCAGACCTGTCGCCGTGTTTCTGACCGACGTACTGTTTTGCCTTCACTCTAGTTTTGTTTCTTGCTCGACACTAAATGAAGGTTTTCGTCTGGAGGTATTTTTCAGATGAATTAGTGAAGTTAAATAACTTTCACATCAGTATTTGAGTGAGTGGTTCGATGTCCGGTTCTTTGTGGCTACTACACTGAAACCCTGTAGTAGCACAGACATGTAGGGGAGACCGGGGTTGGTTGTCATTGATTATAACTCGGTTCTTTCTATGCTATGCTACAAAATGTAGCTGCTAGCTTTGATGTTAGCTAAAAAGTCCAGTTGGGATGTTTGTCACATTCTCGGGGGTTGGTCGTCACATGTGGCGACCAACCCCTTCATTTAAATAGACATGTGTGGTTTGACCCACCAGACCCTTTTAGTTCTTTTTAAATGGAGAAATGGGGAGAAGGTTTGTGAGGAAGACAAACAACGGGCAGACTCCACCAGATGTAATGTTCAGGGAAGCTGCACAACATCAGTCAGAGGAATGGCTAAAGAATTTCAGATAAACTATGGAACACTGGCCAGATATTGGAATAAAATAAGTCCAGCTGAAGTTGCTGGAGATGGACTTTTCCCATCCTTGCCAGTAGGATAAATCAAAAATCGTTCAGTTTTCAGTGAGGAGCAGGAAAACCAGTTGGCAGAGTACGTCATCACTGCATCAGACATTTATTTTGGCCTCTCTCCTGCTGAAGTCTGCAGACTTGCATACATGTATGCAGTTCACAATAATGTTGCAGTTCGCACAAACTGAAGACGCCAGAGAAGAAGACGCCAGGTGCAGACTGGTTCTCTGAGTGTGAGACATCCATCACTTTCAATCAGGACCCCGGAGGCCACTAGCCTTTCACGTGCCACAGCTTTTAACAAGAATAATGTGGACCAGTTCTTTGACAACTTGGAGGAAGTGATGGGAAGACACCAGTTTGAGCCTCAGTCCATTGGGAATATGGATGAAACTGGTGTTACCACGGTCCCTAAACCAAACAATGTGGTAGCCAGGAGAGGCTACAAGCAGGTGGGATCTTTGACCTCTGCTGAGAGGGGAACCCTGGTCACTGTGTCCTGTGCTGTCTCTGCCACTGGGAACAGTATACCTGCCTTCTTCATTTTCCCGCGAGTCAACTTTTTTGACCATTTTCTAACTTCTGCTCCCACAGGAAGTGCGGGGGGGCAAATCCAAGTGGGTGGATGAAGGAGGATCATCTTGTGGTGCACACAAAGTGCAGCACAGAAAGACCAGGTCTCCTGCTGCTGGACAACCACAGCTCCCACCTGTCTGTCGATGGGCTTAATTATGCTAAAGAGTGTGGGATTGTGATGCTATCATTCCCCCCTCACTGCTCTCACCGCCTGCAGCCCCTGGATGTAGCTGTCTGTGGCCCATTTAAGAAGCACATCAACACTGCCTCATCTGCCTGGATGTTCAATAATCTAGGAAAAACAATGACCATTCACAAAATACCCAGAATTGTAGCTGCAGCCTTCCCTCTTGCTGTAAACATGGCCAACATTCAGGCAGGCTTCCTGTCAAGTGGAATATATCCCCTCAATAGGGAGGTGTTCCCTCAGTCATTTGCTCCTGCCTTTGTGACTGACCGTCCAAATACTGACCCCAGCCCAGCTGCCGATGCATTGGTGCTAAATGACAAACAGAACAGAGCACCTACAACCCCCCAATCACAGGATACTACCACTACTGTCCATTCATCAGACCTTTCCCCCAGCTCTGGACACAGAGTAACTACTCCAGAGGAGTTGAGGCCATTTCCAAAGGCTGGACCCAGGAACAAGACCCGAAAATGAAAAACCCTGACAAGTTCCATACTCTCAGATACCCCAGTGAAAGAGAGGATTGAGGCAGAGAAGACTCAGAATTCACTCAGCAGAGAATGAAAAAGACCCTCTTCTGTCACAGTGAAAAGAAAAAGAGTAAGACATCAACAAAGACAAGCAAGAAAAGGAAAGAGTAGAAGACCTCAGATGAAGAAGAATGTTTCTGCTTGGTGTGTGGAGCTCTTCTCAAACAGCCGCCCCAGGGAGAAATGGTTTCAGTGCATCATGTGCAAACAGTGGGCACACAAGGACTGCAGCCCTGGACTGTCGGTCTATATCTGTCAGAACTGTGACTCTGGGTCCGGTAGTGACTGACAAGATAAATTAAATATTATCATTGTATTGTTGTTGTCTGTTTTTCTTTCTAGTCTTATATATTGGTTAAAAAAACACTTTCAGGAAAGAGTTTTTCCTGCGTACATTCTTATGTGATATTAGGCTTTTGCATTTAATTAAATTAAAAATTTTAAATTAAAATTTATGATTGTGTAAGTTTTCTATGTTTTGCATTAAAATACACAGCGACAACCAACCCTACAACTGGGATGGTTGTTACAAATGCACATGATGTATTTGAAAGCCAGTATGTTTTGAACAGACTAAGTTTATGGAAAGTAAAGACACTCTATTCTTAGCTGACACTTTACCCTTTCATAATACAGTGAAAGTTCATATTTTAGGATCACGGTTTTTGAGGAATCTGTAAAAAAAATAAAAAGTGTGACAACCAACCCCGGTCTCCCCTACTGTCCAACCACAATTTCCCACAGGGAATCAATAAAGTATTCATTATTATTAGTAGTAATGAAATAATCACCAAATCATTCATTAATATAATTAAGAATTGCAGACCTGCTAACCTGTGCACACTTTTGATAACAGGTACAGATTTTAGTATCAAAGTCCACTAGTTCTCATGTGTTTGAGTGAGATCAGCTTCAACAACAGTAGAAACTGTAGATCTGTAGTAGAAACTGATGAAACGTGCACTTTTGGTGCCACCTCATTAGTTTACAGTACATAGCTGAGGAAAAGTAGCAGAATCCTGTTTTACTCACTTTCTAAAACCTCAGTGGTTCATGTCAGTTAACATGTTGTTACAGAAGATCTGTGGAATAACAACCCACTTGTGTCTTTTTAAACGTCATCTCTGCTGTTATTTCAGATCATGTTGATGCTAAACTGAGTTTCATGTAGACAAAGAGTAAATATGTTTCAGATTGAAGCTGGTTGATGATTAATTAATAAAAATATGTCTTAAAGAACTGTATCACTGATCTGCTTCATATCTTTTCTGTGTTTTTTTCTTCAGTCCCACAAGAGATTGAAGTAAAACCTGGAGTTGACGTCACTCTTCAATGTCAGGGACCCAGAGATGCTGATATCCTGATGTTAAAGTGGATCAGACCAGACCTGAAGTCTGAGGGTTATGTCTACTACATGAGAGAGAATCACATAAATAAAGAACAGCATGAATCTTATCGAGGTCGAGTGGAGCTGAAAGATCCAGAAATGAAGGACGGAGACGTTTCTGTGATTCTGAAGAACGTCAACATCAGTGATACTGGAACATATGAGTGTTATGTTGGATATGGAGAAAAAACTGAGCTTATCAACAGCATCAACCTGAGAGTTGAACCAGGTGAGTTAGTGTGTGTGTGTGTGTGTGTGTGTGTGTGTGTGTGTGTGTGTGTGTGTGTGTGGATCAGAGTTGAAGCTGCTTCCTGGTTGTTGATGTGAGAGTGAAACATCACAGATCAGATGTTGGTGTTGATGAGACTTTGTAGAAACAGCTGGTATGAGTGATGGGATCAAAGTGCAGTAGATAATGTCTGACAGGAGTTTGAAGAGGAAATGGATTCTGTTGTGTTCTTCACTCATCACCTACCTGACACCTGCTGACTCACTGCTGACTCTCATCTGCAGGTACCAACAAGGATGGAGGAGACAAGGGTGGAGGAAACACCACACTAATTGGTGTAGTGGTACCTGTTGTACTTGTTTTGTTGCTTGTTGTTGGTATTGCTGGGTTTTTGTTCTATAAAAAACAAAGAGGATCCACAGACCAGTCTTCATACCAACAACCTCCTGAACAAAGAACTGAACTTCAAACAGTCCAAACTGACTCTGCTGCTGAATCTTCTTCTCCTGCTCCTTTTAAACAACAATGATAAAACAGAGACTTTGTTGAAAACTAAAACTATAAAGTCTATCAAATATTTGGGACTCTGTTAAAATGTGGAGAACAGAAGTGACAGTTTGGTCTTTTTCACCAAACTCCATCCAGAGATGTAAAGTGGTCAAACTGCTGCTTCTGTGACTGGTAAAGTAAAAATGAAAACTGAACTCTGTTCCACATGTTTTTAGTTTGTCTTCAGTTTCTGTCTAATCCAACTCAAACCTCCTCGTTGACTCACAGCACAGAGCTGCAGACAGTTTGTTGAAGCAGAGACAGTTTCTCCAGAGGTCCCACGGATTCAGGACACTGAAGAAAACCTGGTTTATTGTGTTTCTCTGGGACCATTCAGGTAGAAAGAGTTCAATGTTGAAACCACTGATCAGATATGAGTCCTGTTGTTGTTCACTGGGAGAATTCAACAAACACTGAGTTGAACTGTGTCTCCTCCATCCTCCACTGTTTCACTTCCTCATTAATACCTGATATCCTAATCTACTCAGGTCAGAGCAGGAATTTTACTAATGGACATTAGGAGAAGATACAAATCCTGGTTTATTAAAGTGTTAATTTATTAAAGTGTTTATAGTTTTATATCAGTTAATTAATCAACTCAGCTTCAGTGTTTGTCAGTGTTTTTCTGACTAAAATACAAAAATCACCATTTTCACCGTTTATTAAGTCTGTGAAGGAAACAGGAGGCTGATCTAACATGATACATGTAAACAATATATATCATATGAAAAAAAAGATCCTATTTCTTGAATGTGTCTTTCTGTTGGAGGTTATTTAAAATAAAAACTGTTTTTATTTCCAAATGAGCAGATTAAATATTTTATCAATGTTTTATGACTGATAATAATTAGAATAATATCTAATTCAGTTTCAGTCAGTTCTTCAGTACAAACACATCAGTGTTTTGGAGAAATGTAGTTTGACCAAAGTGTTGGTGAAGAATCATCCACAGGAAGTTATCTCTGGATTTACTTCTTGTTGGTCTAAACGTTTCACTTCACATCAGTCTGCAGCAGCACAGTGAGGAAGGAACCAGCACATGGAACAGATTATAGATCAGTAAGTGGAGCTTCAAGAGCTGCAGCAGCTGCAGCAGCTCACACGATGACTCACTGTTGAAGAATGTGACTCTAAAAGTATTGGGACACATTTCCACACAGACTTTGGATTACGATGGTATCAAACTGTGAGATGTTTACTTTTAGGAATTTTACTCTGGATGAGACACAAGATGGTAGAAAACGGTAAGAATTGTCTCCGTCTAGTTTTCAGTCTGTTAACTCTGTCTGTTGTATTTCGTCTGCTGAGCATATGAGGAACTCCAGCAGAAGTCGACATGTTGTTCTCATTAACAGTGTATTTCTTTGTTGTCTCGTCTTTGCTGATCATCTCTCCAGTGTCTCTAAATGAAGATCAGTGTTTTTTATTACTGATTGTAGAGTTTACACTCAGCTCATCGTCACGTCAGTCCAGTTGACCCTCTGTCAGTTCAGTCGTCGTGCTTTTTTATGAACTCCATGTTTCGTTAACCAGACCTGTCGCCATGTTTCTGACCGACATACTGTTTTGTCTTCACTCTAGTTTTGTTGCCTGCTCGTCACAAAATGAAGGTTTTCGTCTGAAAGGGAGGTATTTTTCAGATGAATTAGTGAAGTAAAATAACTTTCACATCAGTATTTGAGTGAGTGGTTTGATTTCTGGATCTGATTCTGGAGCAGACACGTACTGGCAGCTGTCCAACCACAATTTCCCAGAGGGAATCAATAAAGTATTCATTATTATTAGTAGTAATGAAATAATCACCAAATCATTTATTAATATAATTAAGAATTGCAGACCTGCTAACCTGTGCACACTTTTTATAACAGGTACAGATTTTAGTATCAAAGTCCACTAGTTCTCATTTGTTTGAGTGAGATCAGCTTCAACAACAGTAGAAACTGTAGATCTGTAGTAGAAACTGATGAAACGTGCACTTTTGGTGCCACCTCATTAGTTTACAGTACATAGCTGAGGAAAAGTAGCAGAATCCTGTTTTACTCACTTTCTAAAACCTCAGTGGTTCATGTCAGTTAACATGTTGTTACAGAAGATCTGTGGAATAACATCTGAACATACGTGCTGCCAGTAGGATTTTCTCCTCCACCTTCTTCAGCTGTTCCTGTGTGAGCTTACACTCATAGACAGAGAATGTTTACTCTTACTGTGAAACATTTAAACAAACTCCATGAATCTGCTCTAAAATCACTTTGTTCACAGTGAAAGTCAGTTTCTGGAAGCAAGATTAATAAAGGAGTTTCATAGATCCATCATTTACGTAAAGTACAGAACTGTGTGGATTACACATTGATACTACTACCACTACTACTACCACTACTACTACTACTACTACTACTACTACTACTACTACTAATTATTACTACTACTACTAATTAATACTACTACTACTACTACTACTACTAATTAATACTACTAATTAATACTACTACTACTACTACTAATTAATACTACTAATTAATACTACCACTACTACTACTAATTAATACTACTAATTAATACTACTACTACTACTACTAATTAATACTACTACTACTACTAATTAATACTACTACTACTACTACCACTACTACTACTACTACTACTACTACTACCATGGTGGTAGAGTGGGTAGAAATCCTGCAGCACAGCTAGAAGGACGTGATCTCTCTCTGGCTCCTCTGTGAGGATCTTCATGTTCTCTTGTACCTGTGTGTCCAGGTACTTCTGGTTTTTCTTCCACAGTCCAAAGACATTGAAGGATGAATAGTGTCCAGGGTGAACTTCACGTCTCACCCAGATGAGACAGGCTCCAGCACCCAATGACTACGGACAGAGAAAAATAATATGACATAATAATAATAACACAGGACAATGGAATAGAAACTGTTTCCTCTCAGATGGAACTCCAGCTTCTGTTTTCTTAAATTAAAATAAACATTAATCACAATAAAATGCTGTCAGATTAAGATTCACATAGATGAACACAGTTCTCATAAAAACCCATTAGTTTTATAAACTGCAGATAAACTCAGGATTTAGATGTTTTAAATCAGGTCTGAGCTTCATGGTTTAACAATAACTATGAATATTTATTATATTTGTTTTTACTTTTTAAACATCATCTCTGCTGTTATTTCTGATTATGTTGATGCTAAACTAAGTTTCATGTAGACAAAGAGTAAATATGTTTCAGTCTTATGTCTTAAAGAACTGTATCACTGATCTGCTTCATATCTTTTCTGTGTTTTTTTTTTTCAGTCCCACAAGAGATAAAAGTAAAACCTGGAGGTGACGTCACTCTTCAATGTCAGGGACCCAGAGATTCTGATATCATGATGTTAAAGTGGATCAGACCAGACCTGAAGTCTGAGGGTTATGTCTACATCAAGAGAAAGAATCACATCAATGAAGAAGGATAAAGTCGATGTTCAGGTCTGTTATGTTCCAGATGTTTCTAGTTTGTCTTCAGTTTCTGTCTAATCCAACTCAAACCTCCTCGTTGACTCACAGCACAGAGCTGCAGACAGTTTGTTGAAGCAGAGACAGTTTCTCCAGAGGTCCCACGGATTCAGGACACTGAAGAAAACCTGGTTTATTGTGTTTCTCTGGGACCATTCAGGTAGAAAGAGTTCAATGTTGAAACCACTGATCAGATATGAGTCCTGTTGTTGTTCACTGGAAGAATTCAACAAACACTGAGTTTAACTGTGTCTCCTCCATCCTCCACTGTTTCACTTCCTCATTAATACCTGATATCCTAATCTACTCAGAGCAGAGCAGGAACTTTACTAATGGACATTAGGAGAAGATACAAATCCTGGTTTATTAAAGTGTTAATTTATTAAAGTGTTGATAGTTTTATATCAGAGATAATTAATCAACTCAGCTTCAGTGTTTTAAGTCTGAGATGGAAACAGGAGGCTGATCTAACATGAATACACATATTCTACTGTATCTATTCTACTGTATATAATCTAATATATAATCTATTATATATATATTGAAAAAATGGAGATGGCTGACACTGGCTTCTCCCTTATACTTGGGTTTGGATGCTTTACTGTCCACCACTGAAGTGACTGTTAGATCACTCAACAACTTGGAGTTCCTTCTTTGTCCTTTAGGAAAGCTTTATTCCTGTATTCCTTATTACAATCACATTCAGGTTCATGTGTTTTTATGTCTGTGTGTGTGTGGTTTAGTTCAATGGACGCACACACTGCATAAACATTAACAGTTGCAATGAACTTAGAGAACTTACTGGAACTCGGAGAAACAGTCCTCGCTCCGTGACCTCCTCATGCACGGAGCTGGTCTGATCGGAACATATCATTCCCAGAGGGGGGGAGCGGAATAGTCCAAGTGGCATTGGCCTTTTTAACAGCCGCCCCCAGTAATGATAATGTGGATCGATTATCATTACTACGTCCCCAGCTTGGAGATTTACAGATTCTGAACACCACTTCTGGCGTGTCTGGAGACCAGGTAACTAGAATCTGATGAAGCTCCTCCAGAACTGATCTGCCAATATTTGGCAGTGACGCCACCGCCGTCTGCTGAGGATCTCAGACTCTGGATATACCACCTGAGGTAATGATGCATCCAGCCGCCCCATAAGAAGGATGTTGGGTGTAATAGGATCAGGGTCTGCCACATCGGATGAGGTGTAACCCAATGGTTTAGAATTAAGGATACCCTCAATTTCCACAAGCACAGTCTGAAGGACCTCTTCAGTGACTGACTGTGTGCCAATGGTGACTTGAAGTGCTTGTTTGAGGGACCTTATCTCCCTCTCCCAACATCCACCAAAATGGGGAGCGCTTGGTGGGTTGAAGGTAAATTTGATCTGTTGAGAGGCCAGCTGGCCTTGAAGGTCTGGATGTAGTGAAGAGAATACTTCCTGCAGTTCTTGTTCTCTACCTCTGAAGTTTGTGCCTTGGTCAGACAGTAGCTCAAAGGGTTTGCCACGGCGGGCCACAAACCGTCTCAGAGCCATAAGGAATGAATCTGCATCAATACTGGGGAGGAGATCCAAGTGAACAGCCCTGGTGGTCATACACTTGAAGATGATCCCCCACCTCTTCTCGGTTCTTCGTCCAATCTTTATATGGTATGGACCAAAACAATCAACGCCTGTTGAATAAAAGGCTGGTTTGTGGAGGCGTAGCCTCGCTGGTGGAAGATCTGCCATTCGAGGCTGTTTTGGATTTCCACGCCACTTCCTGCACCCAGTGCAATGATGCTGATGTCGTCTGACAGCCTCTCTTCCCCTTAGAATCCAAAACTTCCTCCTCAGCTCAGCGAATACACGTTCACAGCCTGGATGGTGAAGTTGGTCGTCATATTGCTGGATAAGGAGTTGTGTGATCTTATGTTTTGGATCAAGAATGATTGGGGGGAGGGTCTCCTCCTCAACGACAGTAGTATGGCGGAGTCAGCCACCGACTCGAATGAGATCTGCCACAGTATCAAACTCTGGGGCTAGAGTGATGAAGCGACTGCTGCTTGAGATGGACTTCCCCATCATCAACCTCTGATAGTCATCAGGAAAACATTCCTGCTGTACTCGCTGAAGTAAGCTATTTTCTGCTTCTCGATAATTGTCTGCAGTAGGTGGAGTGTTAGCTGCCCCATGAAGGCATTGGGCAGTGGCTGCAACAACCTGAGGCCAAGTCTCTAATTGCTCAATGTCTGGAACAGCTGGGTGAGCTGCTATGAGCCCACAAAAGTCTTTTTTACCTCCTCACAATCTGCAGAGATAGATGGTATCTGATGCAGTTGTGGCCACTGATCTGAGCTGTTTTTCAAGAAAGCAGGACCTTGAAACCAGCGGCTGTCTGCTGTCAACTCCTGAAGGTGCTTGCCTCTGGTAATATCATCTGCAGGGTTATTTGCAGAATCCACATATCTCCATGCCTCTCTGTCAGTCAAATCCTGAATCTCTGCAACACGGGTTCCTACAAACATTTTGAATCTACAGGATTAGGTCAGAGTAGGTCAGAGTATCTGAGGAACAATGCCAGCGAAGCCCGAGAGCTGGTTCAGAGGCATCTTCTTGACCTTTGTTGATCACAAGCTCTGCACTGTCTGATCTGATCTCAGGTGGAAGGTGGGAGATGACAGTGATTTTGTTACTTGCCCACTGTCTCAGCTCAAACCCACCACTGCCCAATATGTCCTGCAATTTGTCCACAAGCACTCTGGCCTCATTCTCTGATGTTAGACTACGCAAACAATTATCAACATAGAATGACTGTAGTACTGCTTGTCTGATGTCCTCACCCTCACGGCTGTGCTCAATAATGTATTTCTGGAGGGCGAATGTGGCACAGCAGGGAGAACATGTGGTGCCAAAGGGAAGCACTCACCATTCATATATGCTGGGTGGTTCCTCTCGTTTCACATCTCTCCACAAGAATCTGAGGAGAGGCTGGTCCTCTGGAAGAAGTCTAACTTGGTGAAACATACTGTGAATGTCGCTGCTGACAGCCACAGCATGCTCCCGGAAACTCAGCAGTACAGCGAGCAGGGAGGGGCCTAGGGTTGGTCCAGGCAGCAGGAGCTTGTTAAGATTCTCACCCCGAAACTCAAATGAACAATTAAAAACCACTCTGTTCTTTCCATTGTGTGTCACCATATGATGAGGAATATACCAACTGGTGGGCGTGTCTTCGTCACCAGGTTCCAACTTCTGGACATAGCCGGTATTTCAACTCAGTAAGCTGCTGCTTTCTCTGGGTCCTTTAACAACCTCTTCTCTGTAGCTCTCAGCTGGGGAAGAACTGCGTCCTTTGGAGCTTTGAGTGGAGGCATATACTGTACACGTAAGAGCGGTGTAGCATATCTCTGAGTGCCTTCTGTCTCTTTCCTCACTGTTCTCTGTTCCAGGAGGGCTACGGCCTCTTGGTCCTGGCGTGAGCGGGTGCAAGTTTTTTTGCCTCCGCCAGGGCAGAATGTCCATTGGCCTTGTGGTGCTGAAGGTTCTGATTGGTCTTTTGGGCTTTATTTCCTTATGCCTCGTCTATAATGTTTCTCCTGTTTCTTGAATTCATCATACTCGTGCCCTGGGAGATTGATGTCTGTGGACCTGACCTGTAATGGTATTCATCAGGATCACTCTCTGATGAGCTATTATGGGATGTCTCAGACGATTCCCTCATTGTTTGATGACCAGCATGACTGCTATGTGAGAGACTAGGATCCTTTAGTGGAGAAGATTGCTTTGGCTTAACTGATAACTGCAGCTCTGTCATGGCTGATGTGGGCTGTACAGGTGGACTACTCACTGGCAATTGCTGGACCAGAACTCCCAGATGCTCTACCTGTTTGTGAAGCTGGTGAGTGTCCATGGAGCTCTGATGGGTGAGTTCCTCCAACTTTAACTGACTGTGCTCATTCTGATAGCATAGTCTGTCATTCTGCTGTCTTAGCTCCTTCAATTCTTTCAGCAGAGCGTCTTTCTCCACGTCTACTTCCCGCTTGTCGCTGTTCTCAAACTCTCCCTTGAATGGCCACTGTTCCTTTATGACCCACTGTGATGAGAGACAATTGTCCTGACTGATGGGTGATACTGAACGTTCACCACCCACTGCACCCTCATCTTCCACAGTATCCTCTTCATTCTGGTGAACAGGAGTAGGATGCGCCTGTGATGAAATCCAGAGAGTTCATAATCTTCAAAGTGTGTGGGAAGGTATGACTGCCTCCTGACACGCACACTACGTTGTTCTTCCAATAACTTGGACATCCTTATCAGTGGTGAACAAACATCCGGCTTGAAGGACCATGAATAAATGGAGATGGCTGACACTGGCTTCTCCCTTGTACTTGGGTTTGGATGCTTTACTGTCCAACACTGAAGTGACTGTTAGATCACTCAACAACTTGGAGTTCCTTCTTTGTCCTTTAGGAAAGCTTTATTCCTGTATTCCTTATTACAATCACATTCAGGTTCATGTGTTTTCATTTGTGTGTGTGTGGTTTAGTTCAGTGGACGCACACACTGCATAAACAACAACAGTTGCAGTGAACTTAATGAACTTAATGAACTTAATGAACTTACTGGAACTCAGAAACTGTCCTCACTCCGTGACCTCCTCATGCACGGAGCTGGTCTGATCGGAACATACCATTCCCAGAGGGGGGGCTGAATAGTCCAAGTGGCATTGGTCTTTTTAACAGTCTTCTTACTAATGTGGATTTACTCATCATCTGGTTCCATATTAATACATCAGACCATTTAGGAAAAAAAAGATCCTATTTCTTGAATGTGTCTTTCTGTTGGAGGTTATTTAAAATAAAAACAGTTTGATGGTAGAAAACGGTCAGAATTGTCTCCGTCTAGTTTTCAGTCTGTTACGTCTCTTCCGGGATTTCGTCTGTTGAGCATATGCGGAAGTCGACATGTTGTCCTCAGTAACAGTTTCTTTCTTTGTTGTCTCATCTTTGCTGATCATCTCTCCAGTGTCTCTAAATGAAGGTTAGTGTTTTTTATTACTGGTTGTAGAGTTTACACTCAGCTCATCGTCACGTCAGTCCAGTTGAGCCTCTGTCAGTTTGTTAACCAGACCTGTCGCCGTGTTTCTGACCGACCTACTGTTTTGCCTTCACTCTAGTTTTGTTTCTTGCTCGACACTAAATGAAGGTTTTCGTCTGGAGGTATTTTTCAGATGAATTAGTGAAGTTAAATAACTTTCACATCAGTATTTGAGTGAGTGGTTCGATTTCCGGTTCTTCGTGGCTACTACACTGAAACCCTGTAGTAGCGCAGACATGTAGGGGAGACCGGGGTTGGTTGTCATTGATTATAACTCGGTTCTTTCTATGCTATGCTACAAAATGTAGCTGCTAGCTTTGATGTTAGCTAAAAAGTCCAGTTGGGATGTTTGTCACATTCTCGGGGGTTGGTCGTCACATGTGGCGACCAACCCCTTCATTTAAATAGACATGTGTGGTTTGACCCACCAGACCGTTTTAATTCTTTTTAAATGGAGAAATGGGGAGAAGGTTTGTGAGGAAGACAAACAACGGGCAGACTCCACCAGATGTAATGTTCAGGGAAGCTGCACAACATCAGTCAGAGGAATGGCTAAAGAATTTCAGATAAACTATCGAACACTGGCCAGATATTGGAATAAAATAAGTCCAGCTGAAGTTGCTGGAGATGGAGTTTTCCCATCCTTGCCAGTAGGATAAATCAAAAATCGTTCAGTTTTCAGTGAGGAACAGAAAAACCAGTTGGCAGAGTACGTCATCTCTGCATCAGACATTTATTTTGGCCTCTCTCCTGCTGAAGTCTGCAGACTTGCATACATGTATGCAGTTCACAATAATGTTGCAGTTCGCACAAACTGGGCAGAAAAGAAGACGCCAGGTGCAGACTGGTTCTCTGGCTTTCTGAAGAGACATCCATCACTTTCAATCAGGACCCCGGAGGCCACTAGCCTTTCACGTGCCACAGCTTTTAACAAGCATAATGTGGACCAGTTCTTTGACAACTTGGAGGAGGTGATGGGAAGACACCAGTTTGAGCCCCAGTCCATTGGGAATATGGATGAAACTGGTGTTACCACGGTCCCTAAACCAAACAATGTGGTAGCCAGGAGAGGCTACAAGCAGGTGGGATCTTTGACCTCTGCTGAGAGGGGAACCCTGGTCACTGTGTCCTGTGCTGTCTCCACCACTGGGAACAGTATACCTGCCTTCCTCATTTTCCCGCGAGTCAACTTTTTTGACCATTTTCTAACTTCTGCTCCCACAGGAAGTGCGGGGGGGCAAATCCAAGTGGGTAGATGAAGGAGGATCATCTTGTGGTGCACACAAAGTGCAGCACAGAAAGACCAGGTCTCCTGCTGCTGGACAACCACAGCTCCCACCTGTCTGTCGATGGGCTTAATTATGCTAAAGAGTGTGGGATTGTGATGCTATCATTCCCCCCTCACTGCTCTCACGGCCTGCATCCCCTGGATGTAGCTGTCTGTGGCCCATTTAAGAAGCACATCAACACTGCCTCATCTGTCTGGATGTTCAATAATCCAGGAAAAATAAAGACCATTCACAAAATACCCAGAATTGTAGCTGCAGCCTTCCCTCTTGCTGCAAACATGGCCAACATTCAGGCAGGCTTCCTGTCAAGTGGAATATATCCCCTCAATAGGGAGGTGTTCCCTCAGTCATTTGCTCCTGCCTTTGTGACTGACTGTCCAAATACTGACCCCAGTCCAGCTGCCGATGCATTGGTGCTAAATGACAAACAGAACAGAGCACCTACAACCCCCCAATCACAGGATACTACCACTACTGTCCATTCATCAGACCTTTCCACCAGCTCTGGACACAGAGTAACTACTCCAGAGGAGTTGAGGCCATTTCCAAAGGCTGGACCCAGGAACAAGACCCGAAAATGAAAAACCCTGACAAGTTCCATACTCCCAGAAACCCCAGTGAAAGAGAGGATTGAGGCAGAGAAAACATTCACTCAGCGGAGAATGAAAAATACCCTCTTCTGTCACAGTGAAAAGAAAAAGAGTAAGACATCAACAAAGACAAGCAAGAACTGGAAAGAGCAGAAGACGGAGTCCTCCTCAGATGAAGAAGAATGTTTCTGCTTGGTGTGTGGAGCTCTTCTCAAACAGCCGCCCCAGGGAGAAATGGTTTCAGTGCATCATGTGCAAACAGTGGGCACACAAGGACTACAGCCCTGGACTGTCGGTCTATATCTGTCAGAACTGTGACTCTGGGTCCGGTAGTGACTGACAAGATAAATTAAATATTATCGTTGTATTGTTGTTGTCTGTTTTTCTTTCTAGTCTTATATATTGGTTAAAAAAACACTTTCAGGACAGAGTTTTTCCTGCGTACGTTCTTATGTGATATTAGGCTTTTGCATTTAATAAAAGTTTAATTTCTTAATTAAATTTTATGATTGTGTAAGTTTTCTATTTTTTGCAATAAAATACACAGGGACAACCAACCCTACAACGGGGATGGTTGTTACAAATGCACATGATGTATTTGAAAGCCAGTATGTTTTGAACAGAATAAGGTTATGGAAAGTAAAGACACTCTATTCTTAGCTGACACTTTATCCTTTCATAATACAGTGAAAGTTCATATTTTAGGATCACGGTTTTTGAGGAATCTGTAAAAAAAATAAAAAGTGTGACAACCAACCCCGGTCTCCCCTACTGTCCAACCACAATTTCCCAGAGGGAATCAATAAAGTATTCATTATTATTATCATTAGTAATGAAACAATCACCAAATCATTTATTAATATAATTAAGAATTGCAGACCTGCCAACCTGTGCACACTTTTAATAACAGGTACAGATTTTAGTATCAAAGTAGAAACTGATGAAACGTGCACTTTTGGTGCCACCTCATTAGTTTACAGTACATAGCTGAGGAAAAGTAGCAGAATCCTGATCTGCTTCATATATTTTCTGTGTTTTTTTTTTTCAGTCACACAAGAGATTGAAGTAAAATCTGGAGGTGACGTCACTCTTCAATGTCAGGGACCCAGAGATGCTGATATCCTGATGTTAAAGTGGATCAGACCAGACCTGAAGTCTGAGGGTTATGTCTACTACATGAGAGGGAATCACATAAATAAAGAACAGCATGAATCTTATCGAGGTCGAGTGAAGCTGAAAGATCCAGAGATGAAGGACGGAGACGTGTCTGTGATTCTGAAGAACTTCAACATCAATGATACTGGAACATATGAGTGTTATGTTGGATATGAAGGAAAAACTGAGTTCATCAACACCATCAACCTGAAAGTTGAACCAGGTGAGTTAGTGTGTGTGTGTGTGTGTGTGTGTGTGTGTGTGTGTGTGTGTGTGGATCAGAGTTGAAGCTGCTTCCTGGTTGTTGATGTGAGAGTGAAACATCACAGATCAGATGTTGGTGTTGATGAGACTTTGTAGAAAACAGCTGGTATGAGTGATGGGATCAAAGTGCAGTAGATAATGTCTGACAGGAGTTTGAAGAGGAAATGGATTCTGTTGTGTTCTTCACTCATCACCTACCTGACACCTGCTGACTCACTGCTGCCTCTCATCTGCAGGAAACAACAAGGATGAAGGAGACAAGGGTGGAGGTAACACCACACTAATTGGTGTAGTGATACCTGTTGTACTTGTTTTGTTGCTTGTTGTTGGTATTGTTGGATTTTTGTTCTATAAAAAACAAAGAGGATCCACAGACCAGTCTTCATACCAACAACCTCCTGAACAAAGAACTGAACTTCAAACAGTCCAAACTGACTCTGCTGCTGAATCTTCTTCTCCTGCTCCTTTTAAACAACAATGATAAAACAGAGACTTTGTAGAAAACTAAAACTATAAAGTCTATCAAATATTTGGGACTCTGTTAAAATGTGGAGAACAGAAGTGACAGTTTGGTCTTTTTCACCAAACTCCATCCAGAGATGTAAAGTGGTCAAACTGCTGCTTCTGTGACTGGTAAAGTAAAAATGAAAACTGAACTCTGTTCCACATGTTTTTAGTTTGTCTTCAGTTTCTGTCTAATCCAACTCAAACCTCCTCGTTGACTCACAGCACAGAGCTGCAGACAGTTTGTTGAAGCAGAGACAGTTTCTCCAGAGGTCCCACGGATTCAGGACACTGAAGAAAACCTGGTTTATTGTGTTTCTCTGGGACCATTCAGGTAGAAAGAGTTCAATGTTGAAACCACTGATCAGATATGAGTCCTGTTGTTGTTCACTGGGAGAATTCAACAAACACTGAGTTGAACTGTGTCTCCTCCATCCTCCACTGTTTCACTTCCTCATTAATACCTGATATCCTAATCTACTCAGGTCAGAGCAGGAATTTTACTGATGGACATTAGGAGAAGATACAAATCCTGGTTTATTAAAGTGTTAATTTATTAAAGTGTTTATAGTTTTATATCAGTTAATTAATCAACTCAGCTTGATTGATTTAATGTGAATACACATATTCTACTGCATGTTTTCTACTGTATTAAATGTATTTTTACCACTGTTCAAATATTGTCTTCTTATTAATGTGGATTTACTCATCATCTGGTTCCATATTAATATGTCAGATGATTTGAAAAAAAAAAAGATCCTATTTCTTGAATGTGTCTTTCTGTTGGAGGTTATTTAAAATAAAAACTGTTTTTACTTCCAAATGAGCAGCTTAAATATTTTATCAATGTTTTATCACTGAGTCAGTACAACAGTCAGTGAGAATACTCACAGTATTTTTACTCTCATCTCTCTGTGTACGTGACTTTTAGTTTCCTGATTCCTCAGAACATCTTGACGTGTTGCTGTAGTTTGAAGTATTTAAATAAAGCAGAAATGTTGTTTTACACTGATAAACACGAGACAAAGAACTGAGACAGTTTAGGAGGAAAGTTTTTATTCATCAATGATAGAAACTCTGTGATCTTTAGTTTCATGACCTTTGACCTTTATAAACACGTGTCTCTGTGTGTGGATATAAAAGATTTAAAGAAACGAGAAGTTTCCATTTACTTCTCAGATCAGTTTAATGTGAGGAAGTTTCAGTTTAACACATAAAGAGACATAAACCACATTTAGTTCTAATAGTTTTATTTCCTTTTCTTTTAATCAGGCTTCTTCAGCCTCAGTGTCTGTGGATTTTGGGGGTTCAGTCTCTTGTACAGAGACATTTGACATGTGTCTAAGAGGAGCTGTGTCTTAAACTACCGGCCCTGAGTTGATGGGCGACCACTTCACCAACTGCACCACTAACTTTAAGGACAACAGCTGTTATCTGAGTGAGGAGCTGTGTTTGACCCTGTTGCTATTGATGACACGTTGTTTTAAACGCTGTGATTGGTTGATCATTAAATGTATTGTAATGATCTGAGTGAAGTGGCAGCTTGGACTTTATGATTTGTGCTGTGAGTGTGAGAACTGATGGTTCTGTTAACTTTTAGGTTTAAGTGGTTCAGTTAGTGTTGAGACTGTGTTTGGACTGGTTGGTTGATATCGACTGTGGTGTCGTTGGTGGGATTAAGAACAAGTTTAGAGTTTAGTTCGTCCCCATGATGGAGGTTCCTGAAGGATTCAGTGCAGGGGTCTCAAACTCAATTAACCTGGGGGTCGCGGGAAGCAGAGTCTGGGTGAGGCTGGACCACATCAGATTTGTAGAAAATAAAAAATCTTCTCAAATCTCTTTATTTTTTAATACTAAATAAATAAAAACATAAAATATAAGAAAATAAATCAGTAATAAATAAAAAAATAATAATAAATAGATTCCTCTAGTCGGTGATTATATGTGGTTTCTTCAGTCTTCTATATCTGCTGTATTCAGATTCAAATGTCTGTATTAACAGTTCTTTAACCTTTAACCTTCTTCTGAACATGAATTGAACATTGAAGAACATCAGCTGTTCTTCTTCTCTTGTCTATTCCTTGCTGCTACAGACCTGGCAGCACTTCCTCTCCTAAAGTCGAGCCACATTTGTCTTTGTGTCAAACATCAAACTCGTCCCGTCCCGCGGGTCGTTTGCGGCAAGTTTGAGACCCCTGATTTAGTGGATCCCAGTCAGTGCTGTGACTTAAATTAATATTAATATAATTAAATCTCTGTCCTTCCACTGTTTTGTTGTCTTCTTAACAAACTCTTAAACTTCTTAAAAGTTCTCCTCTCTACTCCCAATAATATTTCATCTTAGTTCTTTTAAGGTCTAAGATGTTTTGTCAATCACATCTTTACTAGTTTTAACTTTAACGGTATTTATTATAAAACATCATTATACTAAGAATTTACAAATAATTTTATCACTAGGAGTCACTTTCATCCTTAAAAAGCTGATGAAGCTCTCTCTATGTTTAACAGAGTTCTGTTACTGTTGTAGAACTGCTGAAGCTACATCTGATGGTTAATTAAGAACTATATGCTGTATGTACATTGGTACATTGTCTCTTTAGTTACACATGTGTTACTGGAGTTCATTTATTTGACACCTTTGTTATTTAACTCCAGACTTGTTGTAATACTGTGAACTGCTCCAATAAATCCCACTGGTTCACCTCCAGTTAAAGAGGAAGTGACGTCTCAGCCTCCTCCTATATCCTGACAGATACACCATCCTGGTTGTTGTGGAGATCCTCTGATTATTCAGCACTGATTTTCCTTTATAACATTTGTACTTCGAGCCGGACGCAGTATTCAGGATGGATCTCAATGAGGAGAAGCTCCCATGTGAACCTTAACCAGCAAACACATCTGGCTGCCAGGCTACAAGAACATGAAGTGGATCATTCAAGATATTATCAGAGAAACCAGCAGCAGAGGGAGCTCAACACCCACCACTGCTGGTGGTGCATCGAATCCACCTCAGACTCATTCCAGACTTCTGTGTAGACTCTTTCCAGGATGTCCAGGTGGTGTTGATGTTGATCACATCATCATCCACAGCTTTGTTATTGGTCCACAGGAAGTCAAACCACTTGATCACTCGCTTCTCCAGGTCTTTAGTGACCTGAAACAGAGAGCAAGAAGTGGAGGAAGGTTAAAGGTCAGATCTGGGCCAACATAAGCTTGGAAAGCTGCTCAGATACTGGTGCTAAATGTGTGTTATGTGATTTGTTCTCTTTAAGTAATTTGCTTCAAGTCCACAAACGTTACCGACCACATGGACAAAACCAGAAACAGTGTTGAACTAACTAGTTAACGAACTGACCTTTCTGAAAAAATCAACACACCCACCTGGAGAAGAGTAGAACAGAAGATATGAAATCCATTCCTGGAGATTAATGATTAATTTAAAATGACTGATTAACATCACGCAACGTGGTACTAGAGAAGTAGAGTTGGTTATTGAACCTGAGTTCAGAACCTCAGTTTTTAAGTTTGTTCTTTGGTTTTATTATTAATAGTATTATTATATATTATTAATTACATGTTTGTGTTAGTACTCAAACAGTTTCCCTTCTATTACGTCTACATTTCACACTCACCAGGAAGTCTGTGACTACAAAGAAGTACTCTGAGTTCTCCACAGGAGGCGGCGTTTCTCCAATGGTGGTGAGTGTCAGCGTGGACCAGTACATACTGTAGGCGTACTTCCTCACCAGACGACTGATGGGTCGAGATAAACAAACCTGTCGGCACCAAAACCTGGAGAAGACACAGTGTTAGAGTCTTTGTTAAAGTAGCCATCAACCAAAGAACTAGAGTCAGGATTCAGACCCCACGGATGGCCTTAGAGAAGGAGTAGTAGAGGCAGGCGTTCCAGTGGATGATGATGACGATGTACATGACGAGGTTGGAGACGCGGAGAGCGTTGGGGTAGTTTGTCCTTGTTTCAGTCCTCTGGAAGAACTCCAGCATCCTGATGAACCAAGTTCACATCAGACGAGTGGGTAACAGGTGGTCTGCAACATTGCAGCTCCTACATTTTCCACTAGTTGGCTCCAAACCCTTTTATATTTTTTATATGTCAGAACTTTAATGTCTTCACTAAGCTGCGTTCAGCAGTGTTAATGTATGTTTTAAAACAGTGACATGTGTCTATGTGTTGGTGTGTGAGTAGGGGAGAACGGGGTTGGTTGTCACATGGGTTGGTTGTCGTATTGATTTTAACTCGGTCCCTAGGGGGTGCTGTTAAAAATTGTTACCACTAAATTTTCAGGAATTTGGGTCAAAGATCACCTACTATTACTTTTCTGCAGCAAGACACTTTATAATGAGGTGAGAGAACTGTTAGTTTTTTTTTTCATGGCAAAATGGACATTTTTAACAATGTGAAAATTTTCATGTAGTTTATGAGAAAATTTGTTCATAAAAAACTATTCTTACCAGTTAAAAAGCCTGAAGTGTTATGCTATATCAGTGCTATATTTTGCATCGTTTTTTTCTATGCTACGCTACAAAATGTCAGAGGAATGGCTAAAGAATTTCAGATAAACTATCACTACCAAACTAACTGATGTAATATTGCAAAAAGTCCAGCTGAAGTTGTTGGAATTTTCCCATGCTTGCCAGTGGGATATATCAAATATTGTTCAATTTTCAGTGAAGAGCAGTAGATAGTCATCCTCAGATGAAGAAGAATGTTTCTGCTTGGTGTGTGTTGAGCCCTTCTCAAACAGCCGCCCCAGGGAGAAATGGTTTCAGTGCATCATGTGCAAACAGTGGGCACACAAGGACTACAGCCCTGGACTGTCGGTCTATATCTGTCAGAACTGTGACTCTGGGTCCAGTAGTGACTGATAAATGAAATATTATCGTTGTATTGTTGTTGTCTGTTGTTCTTTCTAGTCTTATATATTGGTTAAAAAAACACTTTCAGGATAGAGTTTTTCCTGCATATGTTCTAATGTGATATTAGACTGTTGCATTTAATACAATTTAAATTTTGAAATTCAATTTTATAACTGTGTAATTTTTTCACTTTTATCACTGTCATCACACATCTTCAGAGAGCCACGTAAAGTGTTGACTGTATTAACAAACCTACCAGAAACTACTCCATTATCTCTTACCCACCTGTCAGGTGATAATCTCTTGCCCTCGGTTACAAGGCCGGTATCCACCAGCTGGAAACAGAAGAGAAGCCCCCCCCATCTACCATACAGTGTGGTCTCACCTGTCCCCCTCCCTGACTGAACTTGGCTCCTCCTCCATGTCTTGTAGAACGATGGTGGGTGGTGTTAACCTGGACGTGGAGGGAGGGGCTAATGGAGCTACTTTATCCATGGACGTGCTGTTCCCCATGACTTTCTGTTGTTAGAGAGAGAAACATGAAACTAAAACAACTCCAGTTTAATCTGTTCTTGACTTCATCACAGTCTAACCTGGTGTCATCTACCAAGAGGTTTATTATTTTTAGTTGGAACCACGAAAGAGAACATTTAAAAACGATAAACACCACTTTGCTTTAATGGTACTTTCAGACCAACTGAGAATCAGGGCTGTCATCACTGTCATCACTTTTATCACTGTCATCACTTTTATCACTGTTTTTATTCTAACACTGCTCATCCTAACTTTAAGTTAGGATGAGCAGTGTTAGTATGAGAAACAGGATCAAACAGAATAGAAATGATGGAAACCCACAGAGAAGACAGAGGAAAGACTAGAGACCACACAGAAGAATAAGAAGTGGGAACAGAAGAGGAATGAGGTAGGATGGAAATAAGGAAGGAAATAAGGAAGGAAATAAGGAAGGAAATAAGGAAGGAAATAAGGAAGGATTAATGACCTAGAGAAATAACACAGGTGACAGGAGCAGAAAGAAAGTAACTGTGAGAAAGGAAGAGACAGTGAAAGGTGTGGAGGGGCAGATTAGTGGTGCTGGTTTTCCTCTGATCCTCCTGAGTCAGCAGTTCAACACTAATAACACACAGACACACATTCAAGCTGCTGAGTTTAACAGGCTTACTGGGAATTAGGCTTCAGTCAGTGTAAGTGTGTGCATGTTTACTGGTATATGTTAGAAGAACCAGTTTACTCTTCTGGGATTGTCTGGTTCTCAAACAGACTTAGATTAAGGTTCAGGTTAGAATCATTTAATAATCAACTTTGTTCTTTTATTCGAGCAGTAAGAGTCAATAAATACATAGTGGTAGATTAGTGGATCTGGGTGTTAATGTCTGGGTCAGTATGTGTTTTTACATTATAGCAACAATACTAAGAAGGAGAACAGACAACGTGAAGACTGAAGCTACAGAGCTCTGGTCGTCACGTGACCATCTCTCTTTATGCTGCTATATTTGTAGGAAATGCAGTATTACCTGTGAAGTTTCTCACCTCTGCAGCGTCAACGCCGTTTATGATCTTACAGTTCTTTTGCTTGTGTTGTTGATCAGATACAAACAAAGCAACAGCTCTAAAACAAATTAATAAAAACAAACAAAAATAACAGATAAATGTGAATGTTAAATAATTCCCACATGTGATTAATGAACTTTTTAGAATCTTGAATTTCATAAGTTGATTCTTCAGATGATGCTAAGTTCATCCTGTCACTGTATTCTGTTTGGTGGAAGATGTTCATACAAGACCTCGAACAACATATTGGCTCAGTGCTGATGGTTTATCTGTGACATATTAACATAAAACTAAATGTGTTCTCTCCTGTCAACGGCTTAGAAGGAAATGTCACACCTACATACTCAAATAAAAAAGAGGAAGGAAGTAAAACTAACTGCTCTGACCAAACGTGTTGATGATCTCACATCACAAAGTGTAACAATGGACCAAACAGCTCTTCAGTGGCTGCTCTGTGAGTACAACATGTGTTATTTTGTTTTTTATTATTGTCAGATTTGTTGGTGATCGCAGGATCACACAGTTTGTCAAGAAATTTGACAAGAAAAGCAAACAAATCAAAATCTGGGCTTTAAAATGTAAACTAGATGTTAAATAATTTGTAATCTGACGGTGTGGATCACGATAAAGATCAACAGTGAAAAAATGTCATTAAGCAGCTTTAAAAACTAACTTTAAACTCTACTTCTTTCCATTTGCAGTAAGTTAGATAATTATCTTACTAACATGCTAGTTAACTAGCTAACTGGGTAACTATGATGCAACACATTCAGTTTAATTTAGCCACAGAGCGATGCTGCTTCAGTATTGAAGTAATATTCAACTTACAAAAAGTGTTTTCATATTTATGTATTTATTAGAATAATGATCCATTGTACTATACAAAGTTATGATGAACAAGTTAAGTTAGAACCAGTATGAGACTCCGTCCAACCCTCCCTCTTTATAGTTACAGCTCAGGTTTGTTCTTTATGTTTCATACACTCTGACTTCAGGTACTGATCATCAACAAGAAATCAAAATATTTAAGAATAATACAAAACCTGCTGATCAGGCAGAAAGTGCTGAAATTCTCTGATCTCTTGTCAATTTCAAAAAGTCTCCAGCTGTTTGTGCAGAACTGTGTTTGACTCTGATTCATGATGATTACACAGAAATAACCAGTAGATAAGTGTGTTTCCAGTTATTTACCATGAATTCATTTCTATCTCCCACTTTCATAATATTATTTATTTATATCTTCTTCAGTCGTGATCTCACGGCTGTGCTGCACAACAAACCAAGGTCAGTAAACTTCTCTTCTGATTCTGTAAAGATGTTTAAACATCAAGTTGCTGATTTTACTCAGCAGCTCCTTAACTTACACTTGTACAGTGTTTTAGATAAATAGATGAAGGTGATTGAAGCTAACACTCGTTCAGATTGAGTCTGTGTTGAAGAACGACCATATTTACCAAGAAACTGGTTTTACTTTACAGAGTTCTTTAACTCCTGGAGACACAGACTCCAAAACCACCTTTCATTAACTACATATTAATGAACAGATTAATTAACCTACAACATCATCTATTAGTGTAAAAACAATTCTCTTGAAACGTGAATACTGCTGAGTGATTAGTGAGCTGTTCACAACAATTCAATTCAATTCAATTTTATTTGTAGAGCGCTTTTTACAATTGACATTGTCACAAAGCAGCTTTACCACCAAAGAACAGTACATGAACAGTGAATGTGTATGAATCATAATAATCAGATTGTCCCTGAAGAGCAAGCCGAGGACGAGAGAAGGCAAAGGGAAGAAACCTTGAAAGGAACCAGACTCAACAGGGAACCCATCCTCATATGGGTGATTACATGCTGTGTAGGCAGCAGTTCATTATAACAGTTAATGTCTTTATTTGGAAGGCTATTCCATAACTTTGGGGCTTTGTAAGAAAAAGCTCTGCCCCCAGCTGTAGTTTTTAGGATACGAGGTACTGACAGGCAGCCAGCATCCTTTGAGCGAAGTAGGCGTGGTGGATCGTAAGACACTAGCAATTTCCTTAGATACTGCGGCACAAGACCATTTAATGCTTTAAATGTCAAAAGTAGTATTTTAAAATCAATGCGAAATTTCACGGGGAGCCAATGAAGTGTAGATAAGATGGGGTGATGTGCTCATATCTTCTGGTTCTAGTGAGGACTCTCGCTGCTGCATTCTGAACTAACTGAAGCTTGTTTATGCACCTGGCTGAACAGCCAGACAGTAAGGCATTACAGTAGTCCAACCTAGAGGTGATGAAAGCATGGACTCATTTTTCTGCATCATTTAGTGACAAAATATTCCTTATCTTACCAATATTTCTGAGGTGAAAGAAAGCTGTCCTGGTGATATTATCTACATGAGCTTCAAATTAAAGACTGGAATCTAGAATCACACCAAGGTCTTTTACTGTTGCACTAGATATAACGGAAAGGCCATCTAGAGTTACGGTGTGGTCTAACATCTTGCTTCTAGCTGCAGATGAACCTATAACTAGTACTTCTGTCTTATCAGGATTAAGCAGAAGGAAGTTAATTAGCATCCAGTCTCGTATATCCTTTACACATTGCTCAACTTTATTAAGCAGTTTGATCTCATCTGGTTTTGATGAAACATATAACTGTGTGTCGTCAGCATAACAATGAAAGTTAATACCATGTTTACGGATTATGTTACCCAGAGGAAGCATGTAGAGGGAAAAAAGCAGTGGGGCTAAAACTGAACCCTGTGGAACACCAAACTCCACTGGAGAGCATGTGGAGTAATCGCCACTTAGATCTACATACTGATAACGATCAGTCAAATAGGACCTTAACCAGGAGAGGGCTGTTCCCTTAATTCCAACAACATTTTCTAGTCTGTGAAGGAGAATACTATGGTCAATGGTGTCGAAAGCTGCACTGAGATCGAGTAGCACAAGCACAGAGACACTACCCTGATCAGCGGCCAATAGGAGGTCATTTACTACTTTAACAAGTGCCGTCTCTGTGCTGTGCTGAGGCCTAAATCCTGACTGATAGAGTTCATGTATGTTATTTCTATGAAGATACGAGGATAGCTGCCCAGCTACTATCTTTTCGAGAATCTTTGAGATAAAGGGGAGGTTTGATATGGGCCTGTAATTGGACAGCTGACAGGGGTCGAGATCAGGTTTCTTGATTAGCGGTCTAATAACTGCTAATTTAAAACACTTTGGGACATACCCACAGCTGAGTGAGGAATTTATGATTGTCAGCAGGGGTTCTATTATTTCTGGCACTATCTGTTTTAGAAAGTGTGTCGGTATAGGGTCGAATGTACAGGTTGAGATGAGTGAAATTAGTTCATTCTCTTCAAGAGGAGTAAAGTAATCTAGGTACTGATCTGCTGAGGTTAGCTCATCACCTGCGTCAACTAAATTGTCTGGTTTTAAAGCTTGAATTTTCTGCCTTATATTTACAATTTTGTAATTGAAAAATAATTTAGAATTTATTTTGGCACCAATCTCCAGCAATTAATGATTTGTCTACAGAAACAACTAGGTTAGAAAGGAAATCTGCAAATTCACAAAGAAATTCAGAGTAGGGCCCTGGGGGTCTGTAAATGATAATTAGCGGGATCGGCTGAGCAGACTTTATATTTGTATCTATACTTGTTATGTTACTATAAAGACATTCAAAAGCTTTAAATTTGTGTACATGCTTTTGTACGATAGTCAGTTTATCATTATAAATAACTGCGACACCTCCTCCTCTACCAGTCAGACGAGGCTGGTGAATGTAGCTGTATCCAGGAGGAGTTGCTTCATTTAAAGCTACATACTCGTCCTGTTTAATCCAGGTTTCTGTTAAACAGAGTATATCAAACTCCTGATCTGTGATAGTTTCATTAACAGTAAGAGCTTTAGATGTAAGAGATCTAATATTTAACAGTCCTAACTTCAGATCAGAGGTGCTGGCTGCACAATCAGTGTGCTCTGAATTGGAGGTCTCTATGTTAATTATATTATTAAAACAGACTCTCTGGGTTTTTCTAACTTTTTATTTAGCTCAGGGAACAGACATTAATAAAATACTTAATACTTACTTAAGACATTTGTTTCATCTACATTCTCTAGTGTAACTTAGGAACAGTTTTTAATTTCAGATTCCAAATTTGACAGAAATATGCAGCTCTCAATAAAGTTCAGGAAAAGAAGACAGAAATATTAATTAACTTCATTCTTGATATAATGTAATGTTGAAATGTAACTCCAATAACTAGTTGGTGCTTCAAAACTAATTTGTGCAATTTCTGCATGAATCTTTCTGCAGCTCGTCTGACTGTGAGTCCCAACAGATCTCAGCTGTTTGAAGATGAGTCTGTGTCTATGAGCTGTGAGGAGGACGACAGCTCTGCTGGATGGACACTGAGGAGGAACACAACCAGACAACAGATGACTCAGTGTGAAGATGGATGGGGAGAAGGAAATGGTTCTTCCTGTAAAATCAGCTTCATCAACCCATGGGACAGTGGAGTTTACTGGTGTGAGTCCAGAGAGGGATCAACCAGTAGCATCATCAACATCACTGTCTCTGGTAAGATCAGACTGTGGAGTTAGTGTTGATGAGTCTGTGTGGAAATGGATGAAATGCTGTAGTTTGTCTCTGTGTTGAGGTGGATCAGTGATCCTGCAGAGTCCTGTCCTCCCTGTGATGGAGGGACATGATGTCACTCTGCACTGTCAAACAAAGAGCCCTCCCTCCAAGCTCCCAGCTGATTTCTATAAAGATGGCTCCCTCATCAGGACTGAGCCTACAGGTCACATGACCATCCACCATGTTACCAAGTCTGATGAAGGCCTCTACAAGTGTCACATCAGCAGTCATGGAGAGTCTCCACCCAGCTGGATCTCTGTCACAGGTCAGGAGGAAAACTTGGATTTCAACATTTATTACATCCACACATTCACCTGAACAGCTGGATTCTCTCTACAGGTAAAACTACAACTACAACCACTTGCACCACTACACCCCCTGCTTCAGAACTGCTCCCTACTTCATCTCCACCTCCTGCCTCCACCTCCCTCCAGCTTGTGTTCATACTGGTCCTCCACCTGGTGGTGTTCTGTCCGTACTTCATCTCCACTCTCCTCATGGTGTCTTTATATCGACACAGACTCACAGGTAACACTGTGAATCAGTCACTGACCTCACAAACACTAATCAATCAATCAATCAATCAATCAATCAATCAATCAATCTCAGTGTCTCTTGATACATTTTCTACTTTTTCTTTTTAACATTTTCTGACTGTAGAAAATCACCTGTCTGTCTCCATGGTGATGACCTCACCCCTCCAGGCTGAGCAGGGATTGGATGATGACTATGATGATGTCACCACAGAGCATCACTTCTGAACTGATCCATTGTGATCAATGTGTTCTTCTTCTTCAAGGAAGCTGAAATGTTTCAGTCATCAGCAAATAAAAAGAGAGATCATGTCGTCAGAGGCTGATTAACAAACGTGTGACTGTGTGTTTGTGTTCAGACTTTTCTCCAGAACCAGAGGTCGTCTACTCTTCACTGAAGTCGAGCTTCACACCTTCACAACAGTTCAAACACTGACGTCCACCTGCTGATCTGGAACTGGTTACAACATGTTAAATTCTGTTATTTCATTTTTAGACATGGATCATTTTTTGTATAACCCACTTATACAGTTTTCAGTGATTCCACATTAACTTTGCTTTTTATTTATATTTAATTCACTTGTTTCTCTGAAGCATCAATAAACTTTGGTCTAAATGTAGCAGCTGTTTTTCTCATGTAGTTCTGTGGTTTATACAAAGGTGTTAAAATGGAAACTTTAACTTGTTCTTGTTTGTTTGTGGTAACAGATCCACACCTCTCTACTGTGCACAAACTTTCACAAACCATAACCACAGACTATTAACAGCACCGACATCATTTAGTGTTAAACTGAACAGGAAACATATTCTGAACGTTTGTTTAAAGACAGTTTAATAATCAGTGAATTATTGAGAGTTAGAGAAAGTTTCTTATATTACCTGTGACGATAGATATGTAATATTATTAATTCATATTATCTTTTAATTGTATTCATTTCATTACATTTTATATATATATTACCAATGCAGTACAGCAGAACTGTAACAAGAAGTAACACTGTTGATATTAGTAATTTAAATATTTTATTTTTGTTTTGTAATTAATTTACCATAAAGTAACTCAGCAGATTGTTTAATATTTAGTCAGTTATAATAGTTTTAAACATTGGTTCAGTAGTAGGACGTGTCTTCTCCCTCTAAAGTACTGTTGTACAACCAGCTTCTTCTGCCCCCTGCTGGACACAGAGAGAGTTACTCTGACTGAAGTAGTGACTGTGGTGAATGTTGGACACAAATATCTTCATCTTCACCAACGTTGGTGACGTCTGCTCTGTGTGGTCTGAACGTCCAGTGAAATAAATGAGGAACATGTTGGTCTCAGTTCTGCAGTAGTTTGTCTGATCACTGCTGATAGAAGGTTCTAACAGAGACAAGTCAGCACTGCTGCTCTGGTTCCTGTTGTTCTCCTAGTTCACTGTGTTCATGTGTTACTGGCTGATGGGAGCACATCTCTAATGAGATCCACCACAAACAGGATCTCACTGTCATTCAGTGTTTGGATTCACCTTAGGACTTTAGGTGTGAGGAACTAACAAACGGGACATGAGTATAACAAACGACAGTGGGGGAAATTAATGCATACTACTACCACACAAACCCAATGAAAAAACAAAGTGACAACGTAAAGCACTGTAAAAAACAAAGTAACAAACAAAGTGGCAACACAACTGGAGAACCAAAGTCATAAAGAAGATACAAACAAGAAAATACAAAGTAACAGAGACTGACGCAGGCAAACTACAAAATAACACACTAACCAGAAACACAAAGTAACATTGAAAATCAAAAACACAGAGGCAGACAAAATATACATTAACACTAAAAAACAAACTAACTCACTTAACTAGAACTTAGTGATGGGCAAATGATACAGAGCTTGTCTCACTCTTCCTGAAGTGTAGTGATTCGAAACGCTGTTGGAGGTTGTATAGAAACACCAGAGTCACGTGACAGATCACTGTTTCGTTTCGCGCTTCCTTTCTTTAAAATGTTTCAAAGCTTTTTATTGGCTCACAGTGTTTCAGTGTGTTTCATTGGCTCAGAGTGTTTCAGTGCGTTTCATTGGCTCAGAGTGTTTCAGTGCGTTTCATTGGCTCAGAGTGTTTCAGAGTGTTTCAGTGTGTTTCATTGGCTCAGAGTGTTTCAGAGTGTTTCATTGGCTCAGAGTGTTTCAGTGTGTTTCATTGGCTCAGAGTGTTTCAGAGTGTTTCAGTGTGTTTCATTGGCTCAGAGTGTTTCAGTGTGTTTCAGTGTGTTTCATTGGCTCAGAGTGTTTCAGTGTGTTTCATTGGCTCAGAGTGTTTCAGTGTGTTTCATTGGCTCAGAGTGTTTCAGAGTGTTTCATTGGCTCAGAGTGTTTCAGAGTGTTTCAGCGTGTTTCATTGGCTCAGAGTGTTTCAGAGTGTTTCATTGGCTCAGAGTGTTTCAGAGTGTTTCATTGGCTCAGAGTGTTTCAGAGTGTTTCATTGGCTCAGAGTGTTTCAGAGTGTTTCAGAGTGTTTCAGTGTGTTTCATTGGCTCAGAGTGTTTCAGTGTGTTTCAGAGTGTTTCAGTGTGTTTCAGAGTGTTTCAGTGTGTTTCAGAGTGTTTCAGTGTGTTTCATTGGCTCAGAGTGTTTCAGAGTGTTTCAGAGTGTTTCATTGGCTCAGAGTGTTTCAGTGTGTTTCATTGGTTCAGAGTGTTTCAGAGTGTTTCATTGGCTCAGAGTGTTTCAGAGTGTTTCATTGGCTCAGAGTGTTTCAGAGTGTTTCAGTGTGTTTCATTGGTTCAGAGTGTTTCAGAGTGTTTCATTGGCTCAGAGTGTTTCAGTGTGTTTCATTGGTTCAGAGTGTTTCAGAGTGTTTCATTGGCTCAGAGTGTTTCAGAGTGTTTCATTGGTTCAGAGTGTTTCAGAGTGTTTCATTGGCTCAGAGTGTTTCAGAGTGTTTCATTGGCTCAGAGTGTTTCAGAGTGTTTCATTGGCTCAGAGTGTTTCAGAGTGTTTCAGTGTGTTTCATTGGTTCAGAGTGTTTCAGAGTGTTTCATTGGCTCAGAGTGTTTCAGAGTGTTTCATTGGCTCAGAGTGTTTGAGAGTGTTTCATTGGCTCAGAGTGTTTCAGTGTGTTTCATTGGCTCAGAGTGTTTCAGTGTGTTTCATTGGCTCAGAGTGTTTCAATATATTCTGAATCTGAGACAGCTTGACAGGTTTTACAGATTTGAGTGTTTGGTTCTTTAGCAGCTATATAAGATTCATCATTATGCTTCAAATGAGGTTGTGAGGAGACAGAGGTTTGGACAGTGAGAGTATTTTTCATAGAGAGTAAGTTTCATGGTGAGTACCACTAATAAGAGATGTTCTAACATTTGGGATGATTTTTATCTCATACCACCAAACACTGCGACACTTGCGTGCCAGGAATGAGCCGACTGATCCTGCGACCGTAGAAAAAATTATATTTCTTAATAAAAACCCGTGAAGACAACTAACTTGTCTGCTTCTGTAAATAATCATTTCAAATCAACTATACAAGTCCTCAACTGACAAAATATTATCTTTAAAGGTTTTCTGTAAAAACACTGAATTTAAAAACTGATCATTTGCAAAGTAGGAAGGATCTCTGATCCTGTTAGAGATAATAAACCCTAATAAACCTTTAACCAACCTTTAACCCATATTATAATTTGCCTTGATTCTTTGGGTTAATCAGGAATGTGTTTTAGAGTATGAGAGAGAGCATCTGCATATTTTATTGTAATGACTATAGAATCATTATTTGGTATGAATGAACAAAACATTAAAATGACCACACAGACTGTTCTCAACTCTTATTGCTGTCATGGGATTGAAACAGCACCAGAGCTTCAGTCGTGACTTTTAGAGGTTGCTATGGCTTCAGTTGTCCACCAGACGTCACTGAGGTCTTGAAGCTTTGAACCTTTCTCCACACAATTGTTAGGAAACCTCAAAGTGCTTCATGACTTCATGACCACCACTAAAGTAACAACTGAAAAGTGCTGCAAACTCACAGCTGAGGAGAACAAAAAGGACGTGTGTATAAGAAACTGGTGATGAGAATGATGACTGAGGGAGCTTTTAAAGACACGAGACACACAGGTGAAACAACTCATAAAGTCCAGGAGAGTGAAGAGTGCAGGTGGTCCAAATGAGGGTATTAGGAAGTGGCTGTGGATGGGAGTGAGAAGGTGAACATCAGGGGGAGACAAAAACACCAAAACCTGGAAATATAAATAAAATTTGTGCTTTTCAGCAATAACAAAACAAATCATTCAGTTGTCTTTGTTCTTATATCATTTTATCAGAGCTGCATCTGTTTTTGTCAACAAGTTCGTTTATATTTGTTGTGAGGTTCTGTGTTGTGGAGATTCTCAGGATGGACTGTAGGTTCTCACCAGTGAGACGACTCCTGTGTGCTGTATTGTTAGTCTTCATCACTGAGAACAGCTTCTCACTAAGATTTGTGCTACCAAACATAAACAAGGTTCGAGCCTCATGTGGACGGAGCTGGGACATTTCTGCAGGAATGGAGTGAATAAACTGTGCTGGTCCTGCGGTGTCCTACTTTACCTTCAGTCATTACACTGCAGCTCAATCAGCTCCATCTGAATCTGCACAGGTGCAGTTTCCACAAAGACGGTAAATGGGTTGAGAAGCAACTCAAAATTATTTTCTTGTTCGTCAAAGTCACCAAAGCTCCGTGAGAACTCAGTTTATCAGCAAAGTGTGTATTTCTGAACACCGTTGTAACGATATGGTTCAACATTACTTGACATCCTGAGGACCAGCTTCATAATAACTTGCAGCATCATAAACTAGACTTGATGAAGGCAGCTGAAGCGCTGCATTATGGGATCTGTAGTTTATTGTGTTACCAGCGCTTCATATCGTCGGGTGATTAATAACAATAATATAGAAATGATCTCGCGGGCCGTGAGTTTGACACATATGGATTACAACTTCTATCAAAGTACTATAATAAGTACTATAAAATACTCTAATTAGTATCTTAGAGTATTTTGTCCATTATAGTCTGATTCAAGTTGAAGTCTGTCTAATGACGTAGCTGTAGGTGTGGTCTAATATCAACCTACATATTACATAGAAACAGGAACTATAATCTACTATAACACAGATGACTTCTTAAAACTAAATGATCTGAATCAGGATCCATGTTCATCGAAATGTAAATTATAGTTTCAACTGACATAAGAAGTTTGTGAACTGTCCCAGATAAAGGAGAAAACTGAGTTTCATGTAGACAAAGAGTAAATATGTTTCAGGAGGAAGGAATCACATCAATGAAGAAGGATAAAGTCGATGTTCAGGTCTGTTATGTTCCAGATGTGTTTGTCTTCAGTTTCTGTCTAATCCAACTCAAACCTCCTCGTTGACTCACAGCACAGAGCTGCAGACAGTTTGTTGAAGCAGAGACAGTTTCTCCAGAGGTCCCACGGATTCAGGACACTGAAGAAAACCTGGTTTATTGTGTTTCTCTGGGACCATTCAGGTAGAAAGAGTTCAATGTTGAAACCACTGATCAGATATGAGTCCTGTTGTTGTTCACTGGGAGAATTCAACAAACACTGAGTTGAACTGTGTCTCCTCCATCCTCCACTGTTTCACTTCCTCATTAATACCTGATATCCTAATCTACTCAGGTCAGAGCAGGAATTTTACTAATGGACATTAGGAGAAGATACAAATCCTGGTTTATTAAAGTGTTAATTTATTAAAGTGTTTATAGTTTTATATCAGTTAATTAATTAACTCTGCCTCAGTGTTTTTCAGCGTTCACTCAGTGTTTTTCTGACTAAAATACAAAAATCACCACTTTCTGCTCAGGTGGTAGAGCAGTCGCCTACGAACCCCAGGGTGAGTGGTTCGATTCCCGGTTCCTCCTGGCTACTAGCTGAGGTGTCCTTGGACAAGACACCGAAACCCTGTAGTAGCGCCGACTCAGTCTGGCAGCTGTCCAACCGAATTTCCCCAAGGGGATGAATAAAGTATACATTATTATTATTATTAATGTACTGTATACACTGTATTGATTGTATTTTTACAACTGTTTGTAAGTTCAAACATTTTCTTGTCATTAGTGTGGATTGATCACTGATAATAATTAGAATAATATCTAATTCAGTTTCAGTCAGTTCTTCAGTACAAACACATCAGTGTTTTGGAGAAATGTAGTTTGACCAAAGTGTTGGTGAAGAGTCATCCAGAGGAAGTTATCTCTGGATTTACTTCTTGTTGGTCTAAACGTTTCACTTCACATCAGTCTGCAGCAGCACAGTGAGGAAGTAACCAGCACATGGAACAGATTATAGATCAGTAAGTGGAGCTTCAAGAGCTGCAGCAGCTGCAGCAGCTCACACGATGACTCACTGTTGAAGAATGTGACTCTAAAAGTATTGGGACACATTTCCACACAGACTTTGGATTACGATGGTACCAAACTGTGAGATGTTTACTTTGAGGAATTTTACTCTGGATGAGACACAAGATGGTAGAAAACGGTAAGAATTGTCTCCGTCTAGTTTTCAGTCTGTTAACTCTGTCTGTTGTATTTCGTCTGCTGAGCATATAAGGAACTCCAGCAGAAGTCAACATGTTGTTCTCATTAACAGTGTATTTCTTTGTTGTCTCGTCTTTGCTGATCATCTCTCCAGTGTCTCTAAATGAAGATCAGTGTTTTTTATTACTGATTGTAGAGTTTACACTCAGCTCATCGTCACGTCAGTCCAGTTGACCCTCTGTCAGTTCAGTCGTCGTGCTTTTTTATGAACTCCATGTTTCGTTAACCAGACCTGTCGCCATGTTTCTGACTGACATACTGTTTTGTCTTCACTCTAGTTTTGTTGCTTGCTCGTCACAAAATGAAGGTTTTCGTCTGAAAGGGAGGTATTTTTCAGATGAATTAGTGAAGTAAAATAACTTTCACATCAGTATTTGAGTGAGTGGTTTGATTTCTGGATCTGATTCTGGAGCAGACACGTACTGGCAGCTGTCCAACCACAATTTCCCAGAGGGAATCAATAAAGTATTCATTATTATTAGTAGTAATGAAATAATCACCAAATCATTTATTAATATACTTAAGAATTGCAGACCTGCCAACCTGTGCACACTTTTTATAACAGGTACAGATTTTAGTATCAAAGTCCACTAGTTCTCATTTGTTTGAGTGAGATCAGCTTCAACAACAGTAGAAACTGTAGATCTGTAGTAGAAACTGATGAAACGTGCACTTTTGGTGCCACCTCATTAGTTTACAGTACATAGCTGAGGAAAAGTTGCAGAATCCTGTTTTACTCACTTTGTAAAACCTCAGTGGTTCATGTCAGTTAACATGTTGTTACAGAAGATCTGTGGAATAATATCTGAACATACGAGCTGCCAGTGGGGACGAAAAGATGTTGGTGACTTCATGACCTGATTGGCTTAGGATTTTCTCCTCCACCTTCTTCAGCTGTTCCTGTGTGAGCTTACACTCGAAGACAGAGAATGTGTTTTTACTCTTACTGTGAAACATTTAAACAAACTCCATGAATCTGCTCTAAAATCACTTTGTTCACAGTGAAAGTCAGTTTCTGGCAGCAAGATTAAAAAGGAGTTTCATAGATCCATCATTTACTGAAAGTGCAGAAACAAACTGTGTAAATCCCACATTACTTTCACTATTACTACGTATACTACTACTACTACTACTACTACTACTACTACCATGGTGGTAGAGTGGGTAGAATTCCTGCAGCACAGCTAGAAGGACGTGATCTCTCTCTGGCTCCTCTGTGAGGATCTTCATGTTCTCTTGTACCTGTGTGTCCAGGTACTTCTGGTTTTTCTTCCACAGTCCAAAGACATTGAAGGATGAATAGTGTCCAGGGTGAACTTCACGTCTCACCCAGATGAGACAGGCTTCAGCACCCAATGACAACGGACAGAGAAAAATAATATGACATAATAATAATAACACAGGACAATGGAATAGAAACTGTTTCCTCTCAGATGGAACTCCAGCTTCTGTTTTCTTAAATTAAAATAAACATTAATCACAATAAAATGCTGTCAGATTAAGATTCACATAGATGAACACAGTTCTCATAAAAACCCATTAGTTTTATAAACTGCAGATAAACTCAGGATTTAGATGTTTAAAATCAGGTCTGAGCTTCATGCTTTAACAATAACTATGAATATTTATTATTAATGTTTTTACTTTTTAAACATCATCTCTGTTATTTCAGATCATGTTGATGCTAAACTGAGTTTCATGTGATGTGATGATGAAGAGTAAATATGTTTCGGTCTTATGTCTTAAAGAACTGTATCACTGATCTGCTTCATATCTTTTCTGTGTTTTTTTCTTCAGTCCCACAAGAGATTGAAGTAAAAGCTGGAGTTGACGTCACTCTTCAATGTCAGGGACCCAGAGATGCTGATATCCTGATGTTAAAGTGGATCAGACCAGACCTGAAGTCTGAGGGTTATGTCTACATCAAGAGAAGGAATCACATCAATGAAGAAGGATAAAGTCGATGTTCAGGTCTGTTATGTTCCAGATGTTTCTAGTTTGTCTTCAGTTTCTGTCTAATCCAACTCAAACCTCCTCGTTGACTCACAGCACAGAGCTGCAGACAGTTTGTTGAAGCAGAGACAGTTTCTCCAGAGGTCCCACAGATTCAGGACACTGAAGAAAACCTGGTTTATGAATCCTAATCAGCTCAAGTCAGAGTATTAATTTTAGAAATGTACATAAGGAGAATGTCAAAATCCTGGTTGACAGTTTTCTGTTAGTTTATTAAAGTGTTGATAGTTTTATATCAGAGATAATTAATCAACTCAACTTCAGTGTTTTAAGTCTGAGATGGAAACAGGAGGCTGATCTAACATGAATACACATATTCTACTGTATCTATTCTACTGTATATAATCTAATATATAATCTACTATATATACTGAATAAATGGAGATGGCTGACACTGGCTTCTCCCTTATACTTGGGTTCGGATGCTTTACTGTCCACCACTGAAGTGACTGTTAGATCACTCAAAAACTTGGAATTCCTTCTTTCCTTTAGGAAAGCTTTATTCCAGCATTTCTTATTACAATCACATTCAGGTTCATGTGTTTTTATGTCTGTGTGTGTGTGTGTGTGTGTGTGTGTGTGTGTGTGGTTTAGTTCAATGGACGCACACACTGCATAAACAATAACGGTTGCAATGAACTTAATGAACTTACTGGAACTCAGAGAAACTGTCCTCACTCCGTGACCTCCTCATGCACGTAGCTGGTCCGATCGGAACATACCATTCCCAGAGGGGGGGAGCGGAATAGTCCAAGTGGCATTGGCCTTTTTAACAGTTGCCCCCAAATTTCTTTAAGAAATCTGCACAACAACAAGAAAAGACCTATTGTCACTACTGGAACATTTAACAGTCTGGCAGTTTTGGAAGACTGATAATTCTGGATACTGGTCGGGTGTAAGAGCGATCTCCTACTTTGACTTCCACAGTCCTCACTCTGCCATCAGATGCAGGGAATGTCTGAATAATTAGTCCAATGGGCCATGAAGCCCGAGGCAGCTGTGGATCGATTATCATTACTACGTCCCCAGCTTGGAGATTTACAGATTCTGAACACCACTTCTGGCGTGGCTGAAGACCAGGTAAGTAGAATCGGATGGAGCTCCTCCAGAACTGATCTGCCAATATTTGGCTGTGACGCCACCGCCGTCTGCTGAGGATCTCAGACTCTGGATATACCACCTGAGGTAATGATGCATCCTGCTGCCCCATAAGCAGGATGTTAGGTGTAATAGGATCAGGGTCTGCCACATCGGATGAGGTGTAGCCCAATGGTTTAGAATTAAGGATACCCTCAATTTCCACAAGCACAGTCTGAAGGACCTCTTCAGTGACTGACTGTGTGCCAATGGTGACTTGAAGTGCTTGTTTGAGGGACCTTATCTCCCTCTCCCAACATCCACCAAAATGGGGAGCGCTTGGTGGGTTGAAGGTAAATTTGATCTGTTGAGAGGCCAGCTGGCCTTGAAGGTCTGGATGTAGTGAAGAGAATACTTCCTGCAGTTCTCGTTCTCCACCTCTGAAATTTGTGCCTTGGTCAGACAGTAGCTCAAAGGGTTTGCCACGGCGGGCCACAAACCGTCTCAGAGCCATAAGGATTGAATCTGCATCAATACTAGGGAGGAGATCCAAGTGAACAGCCCTGGTGGTCATACACTTGAAGATGATCCCCCACCTCTTCTCGGTCCTTCGTCCAATCTTTATATGGTATGGACCAAAACAATCAACCCCTGTTGAATTAAAGGCTGGTTTGTGGAGGCGCAGCCTCGCTGGTGGAAGATCTGCCGTTCGAGGCTGTTTTTGATTTCCACGCCACTTCCTGCACCCAGTGCAATGATGCTGATGTCGTCTGACAGCCTCTCTTCCCCTTAGAATCCACTACTTCCTCCTTAGCTCAGCGAATACACGTCCACATCCTGGATGGTGAAGTTGGTCATCATAGTGCTGGATAAGGAGTTGTGTGATCTTATGTTTTGGATCAAGAATGATTGGGTGGAGGGTCTCCTCCTCAATGACAGCAGTATGGCGGAGTCGGCCACCAAGTGATGATGCGACTGCTGCTTGAGATAGACTTCCCCATCATTAACCTCTGATAGTCGAACCACTCGCTGAAGTAAGCTATTTTCTGCTTCTCGATAATGGTCTGCAGTAGGTGGAGTGTTAGCCACCCAGTGAAGGCACTGGGCAGTGGCTGCAGCAACCTGAGGCCAAGTCTCTAATTGCTCAATGTCTGGAACAGCTGGGTGAGCTGCTATGAGCCCACAAAAGTCTTTTTTACCACCTCACAATCTGCAGAGATAGATGGTATCTGATGCAGTTGTGGCCACTGAACTGAGCTGTTTTTCAAGAAAGCAGGACCTTGATGTCACAGTTTAAGGAGGGGGACGAGGCAGGAATGAACTTAAACAGGATTTATTACTGAAAACTACAAAAACAGGCAAACTAAGGAGGGTGTCGACAGACACTACAAAAACAGGCAGGAACACGAGAACAAAGTAACAACTCAAGGATCAAAGGACAAAACAAAAACCATTGCACAAGGGCAGGAAAAAAGTAACAAAGTCTAAGGTCCAGAGGGGGAAAACAAGTCCAAGGAATCCAGGGGGGGAAGCAGACAGGGCTGAGGAGGACGGGCAGGAACAGACATGGAAAACAGGCTGGAAACAGGTTGGGAACGACGACGAACTGACAGAGGTGAAAAGGGCTGAGGAGAGTTTTGTAGGGGAAAGTGGGCACAGGTGAGTCCAATGTTCAGCTGATTGCTGTGAGCAGAGGGAGAGAATGGGCTGGTGGGCGGAGTCCAGAGGGAGAGTGAAGTGAAGAGGTGAGGGAAATCCTCAGCTTGGCCTGAAGCCAGGCCGAAACGGTGACACTTGAAACCAGCGGCTGTCTGCTGTCAACTCCTGCAGGTGCTTGCCTCTGGTAATATCATCTGCAGGGTTATTTGCAGAATCCACATATCTCCATGCCTCTCTGTCAGTCAAATCCTGAATCTCTGCAACACGGGTTCCTACAAACATTTTGAATCTACAGGATTCTGAGGACAGCCATGTGAGCACAGTGGTCGAGTCTGTCCATAGTATTATCTGGTGAATGAGGAGTGTAAGTTCTTTCTTTAGCACATTTGCCAGCTGTGCCCCTGTTAGTGCTGCACACACTTCAAGGCGGGGAATGGACTGTTGCCGTTTAGGTGCCACACGGGATCTGGCGGTGAGAAAGGTGGTTTTGACTTTGCCTTCTGTGTTCTTTGTACGCATACTGTATATGCCACTGTATGCGCGCTCTGAAGCATCACAGAAGATGTGTATTTCTCTGTAGTTAGTGTCAGAGTCCATTTCCTCACTGGTGTAGCATCTTGGCAAGACAATGTTCTTCAGGGAGGAAAGCTCACTCTCCCACTCTTGCCACATGTGAAGAAGACCCTCTGGGGGTGAGGGGTCATCCCAGTCCCTTTTCTTATCCCACAACCTCTGCACTATCACCTTAGCTCTTGTGGTATTAGGCACAATGAACCCTAAGGGGTCATACTGACTGGCAAGCACCTGATATATGGTGCGGAGGCTTACAGTTGAATGTGTGAATGAGTGATGGTTATAGGTCAGAGTATCTGATGAACAATGTCAGCGCAGCCCAAGAGCTGGTTCAGAGGCATCTTCTTGACCTTTGTTGATCACAAGCTCTGCACTGTCTGATCTGATCTCAGGTGGAAGGTGGGAGATGACAGTGATTTTGTTACTTGCCCACTGTCTCAACTCAAACCCACCACTGCCCAATATGTCCTGCAATTTGTCCACAAGCACTCTGGCCTCATTCTCTGATGTTAGACTACGCAAACAATTGTCAACATAGAATGACTGCAGTACTGCTTGTCTGATGTCCTCACCCTCACGGCTGTGTTCGATAATGTGTTTCTGGGGGGCGAATGTGGCACAGCAGGGAGAACATGTGGTGTTAAAGGGAAGCACTCGCCATTCATATATGCTGGGTGGTTCTTCTTGTTTCACATCTCTCCACAAGAATCTGAGGAGAGGCTGGTCCTCTGGAAGAAGTCTAACTTGATGAAACATACTGTGAATGTCGCTGCTGACAGCCACAGCATGCTCCCGGAAACTCAGCAGTACAGCGAGCAGGGAGGGGCCTAGGGTTGGTCCAGGCAGCAGGAGCTTGTTAAGATTCTCACCTCGAAACTCAAATGAACAATTAAAACCCACTCTGTTCTTTCCATTGTGTGTCACCATATGATGAGGAATATACCAACTGGTGGGCGTGTCTTTGTCACCAGGTCCCAACTTCTGGACATAGCCGGCGGTGATCAGCTTTTGTATTTCTACTCGGTAAGCTGCTGCTTTCTCTGGGTCCTTTACCAACCTCTTCTCTGTAGCTCTCAGCTGGGGAAGAACTGCATCCTTTGGAGCTTTGAGTGGAGGCATATGCTGTACACGTAAGAGCGGTGTAGCATATCTCTGAGTGCCTTCTATCTCTTTCCTCACTGTTCTCTGTTCCAGGAGGGCTACGGCCTCTTTGTCCTGGCGTGAGCGGGTGCAAGTTTTTTTGCCTCCGCCAAGGCAGAATGTCCATTGGCCTTGTGGTGCTGAAGGTTCTGATTGGTCTTTTGGGCTTTATTTCCTTATGCCTCGTCTATAATGTTTCTCCTGTTTCTTGAATTCATCATACTCGTGCCCTGGGAGATTGATGTCTGTGGACCTGACCTGTAATGGTATTCATCAGGATCACTCTCTGATGAGCTATTATGGGATGTCTCAGACGATTCCCTCATTGTTTGATGACCAGCATGACTGCTATGTGAGAGACTAGGATCCTTTAGTGGAGAAGATTGCTTTGGCTTAACTGACAACTGCAGCTCTGTCATGGCTGATGTGGGCTGTACAGGTGGACTACTCACTGGCAATTGCTGGACCAGAACTCCCAGATGCTCTACCTGTTTGTGAAGCTGGTGAGTGTCCATGGAGCTCTGATGGGTGAGTTTCTCCAACTTTAACTGACTGTGCTCATTCTGATAGCGTAGTCTGTCATTCTCCTGTCTTAGCTCCTTCAATTCTTTCAGCGGAGCGTCTTTCTCCACATCTACTTCACGCTTGTCACTGTTCTCAAACTCTCCCTTGAATGGCCACTGTTCCTTTATGACCCACTGTGATGAGAGACCATTGTCCTGACTGATGGGTGATACTGAACGTTCACCACCCACTGCACCCTCATCTTCCACAGTATCCTCTTCATTCTGGTGAACAGGAGTAGGATGCACCTGTGAGCGATGGCTCCTCTGATGAAATCCAGAGAGATCATAATCTTCAAAGTGTGTGGAAAGGTATGACTGCCTCCTGACTCGCACACTACGTTGTTCTTCCAATAACTTGGACATCCTTATCAGTGGTGAACAAACATCCGGCTTGAAGGACCATGAATAAATGGAGTTGGCTGACACTGGCTTCTCCCTTATACTTGGGTTCGGGTGCTTTACTGCCCACCACTGAAGTGACTGTTAGATCACTCAAAAACCTGGAGTTCCTTCTTTCCTTTAGGAAAGCTTTATTCCAGCATTTCTTATTACAATCATATTTAGGTTCATGTGTTTTTATGTCTGTGTGTGTGTGTGTGGTTTAGTTCAATGGACGCACACACTGCATAAACAACAACAGTTGCAATGAACTTAATGAACTTAATGAACTTGCTGGAACTCAGAGAAACTGTCCTCCCTCCGTGACCTCCTCATGCACGGAGCTGGTCGGGGGGAGCGGAATAGTCCAAGTGGCATTGGTCTTTTTAACAGTCTTCTTACTAATGGGGATTTACTCATCATCTGGTTCCATATTAATACATCAGACCATTTAGGAAAAAAAAGATCCTATTTCTTGAATGTGTCTTTCTGTTGGAGGTTATTTAAAATAAAAACAGTTTGATGGTAGAAAACGGTCAGAATTGTCTCCGTCTAGTTTTCAGTCTGTTGACGTCTCTTCCGGGATTTCGTCTGTTGAGCACATGCGGAAGTCGACATGTTGTCCTCAGTAACAGTTTCTTTCTTTGTTGTCTCATCTTTGCTGATCATCTCTCCAGTGTCTCTAAATGAAGGTTAGTGTTTTTTATTACTGATTGTAGATTTTACACTCAGCTCATCGTCACGTCAGTCCAGTTGAGCCTCTGTCAGTTCGTTAACCAGACCTGTCGCCGTGTTTCTGACCGACGTACTGTTTTGTCTTTACTCTAGTTTTGTTGCTTGCTCATATCAAAATGAAGGTTTTCGTCTGTAACGGAGGTATTTTTCAGATGAATTAGTGAAGTAAAATAACTTTCACATCAGTATTTGAGTGAGTGGTTCGATGTCCGGTTCTTCGTGGCTACTACACTGAAACCCTGTAGTAGCACAGACATGTAGGGGAGACCGGGGTTGGTTGTCATTGATTATAACTCGGTTCTTTCTATGCTATGCTACAAAATGTAGCTGCTAGCTTTGATGTTAGCTAAAAAGTCCAGTTGGGATGTTTGTCACATTCTCGGGGGTTGGTCGTCACATGTGGCGACCAACCCCTTCATTTAAATAGACATGTGTGGTGTGACCTACCAGACCGTTTTAATTCTTTTTAAATGGAGAAATGGGCAGAAGGTTTGTGAGGAAGACAAACAACGGGCAGACTCCACCAGATGTAATGTTCAGGGAAGCTGCACAACATCAGTCAGAGGAATGGCTAAATAATTTCAGATAAACTATCGAACACTGGCCAGATATTGGAATAAAATAAGTCCAGCTGAAGTTGCTGGAGATGGACTTTTCCCATCCTTGCCAGTAGGATAAATCAAAAATCGTTCAGTTTTCAGTGAGGAGCAGGAAAACCAGTTGACAGAGTACGTCATCACTGCATCGGACATTTATTTTGGCCTCTCTCCTGCTGAAGTCTGCAGACTGGTTCTCTGGCTTTCTGAAGAGACATCCATCACTTTCAATCAGGACCCCGGAGGCCACTAGCCTTTCACGTGCCACAGCTTTTAACAAGCATAATTTGGACCAGTTGTTTGACAACTTGGAGGAGGTGATGGGAAGACACCAGTTTGAGCCCCAGTCCATTGGGAATAATAATAATATAATACATTTATTTATAGAGCACTTTTCTAAACATATGTTACAAAGTGCTTCACAAGACAGACAAGAAACACATGTAGCCCAACAAGATCAACTTGAGCAGCACTAGGCAAACAGTGGAGAGGAAAAACTCCCCCTAGGGGAAGAAACCTCCAGCAGAACCAGGCTCAAGTTAAACGGCCATCTGCCTCGACCGGTTGGGGAGCAGGAAACAGCTATACAAACAAAACAATAATACAAACAACTACCACATCGGTCCTTGGGGAGACCAGTTCCAACGTAAATACATTGTAATCTAATGGAGAGTCTTCCCAAGGACAGATTTGTTTTAGTTTACAGAAGATCGCAAAAGGCTCGCCGGTAGAGGTATGTTTTAAGGAGAGTTTTAAAAGATGTTACTCAGTCAGCTGATCTTATATCCTCGGGTAAGCTGTTCCAGAGTTTAGGGGCTCTAACTGAAAAGGCTCTGTCACCTCTAGTAGTCATTCTGACATCGGGGACATACAGAAGATTTCTACCAGAGGATCTCAGGCTATGTGCAGGCTCATAAGGCTTTAAAAGCTGGGATAAATAGCTGGGAGAAAGGCCATGCAGAGCTTTAAATGTAATTAATAAAATCTTAAAATCAATCCTAAAACATACTGGCAGCCAGTGTAAGGAAGCTAAGACAGGAGTGATGTGATCGTATTTTCTTTTTCTAGTTAAGAGTCTTGCAGCTGAATTCTGAATAATCTGGAGCCGATTAATAGATTTCTGGCTGAGACAAGTGAACAGACTGTTGCAATAGTCAAGGCGTGAGGAAATAAATGCATGTAAGATTACTTCAGTGTCATGAAAAGAAAGAATTGAACGTATTTTGGAGATATTTCTAAGATGATAAAAACATGCCTGAACAAGCTTTTTGACATGATGCTCGAAGTTAAGTTTACTATCAAACCAAACACCAAGACTTTTTGCAGTGGGCTTAGAATTAGCTAAGAGAGAATCTGTGCAGGGCAGAATGTGTTTGGTTATACGTTGTGGACAGATGACAACTATTTCTGTTTTGTCAGAATTCAGCTGCAGGAAATTTTGAGCCATCCAGTTTTTTATCTCATTTATACACTCATGTAAGGAACTCAGTCACCCGTGGTCTGATATCTTAAAGGGACAGTACAGCTGAGTGTCATCAGCATAGCAATGAAAAGAAACACCATGTTTGCGAATAATATGTCCCAAAGGGAGCATATACAAAGAGAACAAGATTGGCCCCAGCACTGAACCTTGCGTACTTTACAGGAGAAAAAGACGACTTGTAGTTATTAACTGTAACACAAAACGATCTGTTGGACAGGTATGAGGAGAACCAGTCCAGTGCAGTGCCTTCTATTCCAGCCCAGTGCTTTAGCCGGTCTAACAAAATTTGGTGGTCTACTGTATCAAAAGCAGCACTAAGATCAAGGAGGACAAGAATAGAGCACAAACCAGCATCAGAAGCCAACAGAATGTCATTGGTTACCTTCAGTAGGGCGGTCTCTGTGCTGTGGTGTTTGAGAAAACCAGATTGCAATTCGTCAAAGATGTTATAGTTGTCTGCGGCTAGAAATAAGTGTTTAGACACGTACTTTTCTAAAATCTTTGATATGAAGGGTAGTTTGGAGATTGGTCTGTAGTTTTCGGGGGATGAGGGATCTAGACCAGGTTTTTTCAAAAGAGGTTGCAGAGATGCAATTTTAAAATAATCTGGCACAATCCCAGTGGACGGAGAAGTATTGAAAATAATCAGGAGAGAGGGAGCAAGCGAATCAATGATCGAGATTAAGAACTTAGTTGGGATGACATCAACTGGGCTGGAAGATGGTTTCATTCTAGAGACAGTTTGTAGTAGCTCAAATACGGACATGGGAGGAAACTGGCTTAAAGTGCATTCTCTAAAAGGGTGTGAAACTATGACTGGTGAGGAGTTGGGGATGACAGAAGCTCTGATTGATTCTATTTTATCATTAAAATAGGTTAAGAACTTCTCACAATCTGCATCACTTTCAGCTGGGATGCTAGGGGGGGTTGGGTTTACTAACTTGTCAACAGTCTGAAATAAAAATGTAGGATTATGGCAGTGAGCAGTGATCAGGTCTGAGAAGTATTTAGATCTGGCACAGGTGTGTATTCTTTACCATCGTATTGTAGTGGAGTAATGCTTCTTTCATAGCTTCATAATGCACTTGAAGTCCGGTTTTCTTCCATCTCCGCTCAGCTTTCCTACACTCAGCTTTACAACTACGAATGCTGACATCTATCCAAGGCTGTTTGTTGGTGTCTTTACGAGACACATTTGCAGTTTTTAAGGGAGCAGCAGCCTCTAGCGCAGAGGCACAATTATTGTTGAAAAGGCGGACGACATCATCAACATGTGATGTGCAAGAAATACCCTGCTTCAACACAGAGAAGGTGCTAGTGAATTTAGCTGCTGACTGGCTGTTAAATAGATGGCGTTTAACTGTGGATTTCTGAGGTACAGTGATTGGATGAAGACAAGTATCAAATAGGACACATTTATGATCAGACATGGATCCTTTAACTCAATAGAATTTAGAGTCAAACCTAAAGTGAATATCAAGTCAAGGGTGTGCCCCTGGTTATGGGTCGGACCTTTGACATGTTGAACCAGGTTGAAAGATTCAGTAAGACTGATAAAATCATTTGCTAGAGTATTAGTATTATTGTCAATATGAAGGTTAAAGTCTGCAGCGATAATGACCTTATCATACCTCACAACAATGTCAGCAACAAACTGGGAAAATTCTGACAAAAAGTTACCATTAGCTTTTGGTGGGCGGTAGATGACAGTACAACATACAGGAACAGAGCAGTGGATAAGAAACGACAGAGCTTCAAAGCAGTGAACCTGTTTAAGTGATAGCATTGAGCATTTGAATTGATTTTTAAAGACCACAGCAACACCACCACCCCGACCACTTAATCTAGGGGAGGTGAAATAAATGAAATTAGGGGGACAGAGCTCCTGCAACTGGATAGATTCACCTATCCTCAGCCAGGTTTCATTTAAGAAAAAGAAGTCTAAATTCTGAGAGAGGATAAAGTCATTTAAGAGAGATGTTTTGTTAGAGAGGGATCTAACATTTAGAAGACCAAGTCTTGTAGTAGGAGAACTAATATTAGTACTAGGGTTGGTCAGAGGCTTAACAAGATTAGAATAGTTTCTTTGTGCTGCTATGTGACCTGTTTGCTGTCTGCCATTGATGATAACTGGAATAATATTGACACTGATTGGACCTTTGAGGGAGCTGGTGAAATGCCTCACTGATGAGGAGTAACACCTGCTCCCCCCTTGATGATAACCTGTGACAGGTGTGTTGTCCTGAGGTGGTACTGAGTGGACAATACAGCTAGAGGAGAGAGAAATTAGGTTAGTGGGGATCACAGAACAGAGAGAGGAGGTGAGGGGAGCAGATCCCTGAGGTGAAGGTAGGAGATGAGGATCTCCAGGTGGTAAAAGGAGGGACCGTCAGTCATGAGGAGTACACTGAATGGCGTGCTGTATATTAGCAGCGAGCATGCGGCTGCCATGACGGCTGGGATGCAAACCATCATTCCTGAAAAATGAGGGTCTATCCCAGAAGAGGTTAAAGTTGTCAATAAATCCAAGATGCTGAGACTTGCAGGCAGACTGGAGCCAGGTATGAAGACTAAGGATTCTGCTGAAACGTCCTATACCTCTGCCTAGAGTGGGAATGGGGCCAGAAATAAAGACAGACTTGCCACAGGACTTTAAGAAGCTAAAAAGGGCATTAAAGTCCTTCTTAGTCAGTTCAGAGTGCTGGCGAGTGGTGTCACATGATCCCACGTGAACGATGACCCGGACAATGGAAGACGGAAGAGAGTCTAACAGACTCGGGAGTTTATCCAGAATTACTGGGACTGTGGCACCAGGGAAGCAGTGAGTAGCTGCATTGAAGAACCGGATGTGTCTGGTTATGGAGTCTCCAACAATTAAAGTGGTCGGAGAGAAGAGGGGCTGAGGAGAGCGTTCCGAGCTGGAGTCGTTGAAGTTGTGTCCATGTTCAGAGCGCACGCCGTGCATCTGAGACGAGCGCCGAGCTGTAGCCGCGGCTACAGACACGGGAGAGGGGGGGCGATGAGGAGCAGCCGGCTCCACCGACTCAGAGCTCGGGAGTCCTCCGGAGCGTCTGAGCACGGCCTCCTTCAGGATCCTCCGGCGAGCAGACCTTGTCGAAGTCCGTGAGTGTTGCGCCAGCCGAGTGCTGGTGGCGTTCCGGGCCGGGCAGTCGTTACAGTCGGCGGGCGTCGATGCTGGTTGGAGTTCAAGATCTGCGGGAGCCGGGGCCGAAACTCCGTCAGCTGGGTGGTTCGGGGCGTCGGAGGTCAAGGCCGCGTAGCGGTTGGAAATGTTTATCTGGAGACTTGAAGGATCCTGGTCCCGGTTCCTCTTCTTCCCAAGCGTCACAACTTCGGCCCACGACGGCTGATGGTTCGGAGTCGAGCAGAGGGAAGGTCGCGGACAGCTGGAGGGATCCCACGGAGCCGTATCCTGGAGGGCCGTGGTGAGTGAGAAAATCCGCTTGGACTGCTCCGAGGCCACATCGACGACGCTGGTCAACAAGGACTCCTTCTGTCGAAGTTCATCAGACAGGCGACGGATGTCTTCCTTCAGGGCAGCGATCTTCCTTTAGGCTCTCAGAAGCAGCACGTTGTCCTCTCTGGGCGAAGTTGGTGCTGGAACAGCGGCCGCCATGTTGAGCTCAGACAAGAGAAATGTTTGTTAGTTGTGAAATAACCACGAAAAGGTGTAAAATAACCAGTTTGAAAACACCGTTTAAAAGTAGATCGAGTTTATATGGATATATGAGAAAGTGAGAAATACAACGAGAGTAGTACAAAGAGATTAACAAAGTTTAGAGCAGAGGAGTTACGAACCCAAGTTTCGCGTGCGTCTGATCAGTACAATTCCAAGATGGCGTACAATTTACTGTCTCCTCTCAATATGGATGAAACTGGTGTTTCCACGGTCCCTAAACCAAACAAAGTGGTAGCCAGGAGAGGCTACAAGCAGGTGGGATCTTTGACCTCTGCTGAGAGGGGAACCCTGGTCACTGTGTCCTGTGCTGTCTCTGCCACTGGGAACAGTATACCTGCCTTCTTCATTTTCCCGCGAGTCAACTTTTTTGACCATTTTCTAACTTCTGCTCCCACAGGAAGTGTGGGGGGGCAAATCCAAGTGGGTAGATGAAGGAGGATCATCTTGTGGTGCACACAAAGTGCAGCACAGAAAGACCAGGTCTCCTGCTGCTGGACAACCACAGCTACCACCTGTCTGTCGATGGGCTTAATTATGCTAAAGAGTGTGGGATTGTGATGCTATCATTCCCCCCTCACTGCTCTCACCGCCTGCATCCCCTGGATGTAGCTGTCTGTGGCCCATTTAAGAAGCACATCAACACTGCCTCATCTGCCTGGATGTTCAATAATCCAGGAAAAACAATGACCATTCACAAAATACCCAGAATTGTAGCTGCAGCCTTCCCTCTTGCTGTAAACATGGTTAACATTCAGGCAGGCTTCAGGGCAAGTGGAATATATCCCCTCAATAGGGAGGTGTTCCCTCAGTTATTTGCTCCTGCCTTTGTGACTGACCGTCCAAATACTGACCCCAGCCCAGCTGCCGATGCATTGGTGCTAAATGACAAACAGAACAGAGCACCTACAACCCCCCAATCACAGGATACTACCACTACTGTCCATTCATCAGACCTTTCCACCAGCTCTGGACACAGAGTAACTACTCCAGAGGAGTTGAGGCCATTTCCAAAGGCTGGACCCAGGAACAAGACCCGAAAATGAAAAACCCTGACAAGTTCCATACTCTCAGATACCCCAGTGAAAGAGAGGATTGAGGCAGAGAAGACTCAGAATTCACTCAGCAGAGAATGAAAAAGACCCTCTTCTGTCACAGTGAAAAGAAAAAGAGTAAGACATCAACAAAGACAAGCAAGAAAAGGAAAGAGCAGAAGACGGAGTCATCCTCAGATGAAGAAGAATGTTTCTGCTTGGTGTGTGTGGAGCTCTTCTCAAACAGCCGCCCCAGGGAGAAATGGTTTCAGTGCATCATGTGCAAACAGTGGGCACACAAGGACTACAGCCCTGGACTGTCGGTCTATATCTGTCAGAACTGTGACTCTGGGTCCGGTAGTGACTGACAAGATAAATTAAATATTATCATTGTATTGTTGTTGTCTGTTTTTATTTCTAGTCTTATATATTGGTTAAAAAAACACTTTCAGGAAAGAGTTTTTCCTGCGTACGTTCTTATGTGATATTAGGCTTTTGCATTTAATAAAAGTTTAATTTCTTAATTACATTTTCTGATTGTGTAATTTTTCTATTTTTTGCATTAAAATACACAGGGACAACCAACGCTACAACGGGGATGGTTGTTACAAATGCACATGATGTATTTGAAAGCCAGTATGTTTTGAACAGAATAAGGTTATGGAAAGTAAAGACACTCTATTCTTATTCTTTATCCTTTCATAATACAGTGAAAGTTCATATTTTAGGGCGACGGTTTTTGAGGAATCTGTAAAAAAATAAAAAGTGTGACAACCAACCCCGGTCTCCCCTACTGTCCAACCACAATTTCCCAGAGGGAATCAATAAAGTATTCATTATTATCATTAGTAATAAAATAATCACCAAATCATTTATTAATATAATTAAGAATTGCAGACCTGCCAACCTGTGCACACTTTTAATAACAGGTACAGATTTTAGTATCAAAGTCCACTAGTTCTCATTTGTTTGAGTGAGATCAGCTTCAACAACAGTAGAAACTGTAGATCTGTAGTAGAAACTGATGAAACGTGCACTTTTGGTGCCACCTCATTAGTTTACAGTACATAGCTGAGGAAAAGTAGCAGAATCCTGTTTTACTCACTTTCTAAAACCTCAGTGGTTCATGTCAGTTAACATGTTGTTACAGAAGATCTGTGGAATAACAACCCACTTGTGTCTTTTTAAACATCATCTCTGCTGTTATTTCAGATCATGTTGATGCTAAACTGAGTTTCATGTAGACAAAGAGTAAATATGTTTCAGTCTGAAGCTGGTTGATGATTAATTAATAAAAATATGTCTTAAAGAACTGTATCACTGATCTGCTTCATATGTTTCCTGTGTTTTTTCTTTTTATTCAGAGATTAAAGTTAAACCTGGAGTTGACATCACTCTTCAATGTCAGGGAGCCAGAGATGCTGATATCCTGATGATAAAGTGGATCAGACCAGACCTGAAGTCTGAGGGTTATGTCTACTACATGAGAGGGAAGCACATCAATGAAGAACAGCATGAATCTTATCGAGGTCGAGTGGAGCTGAAAGATCCAGAGATGAAGGACGGAGACGTTTCTGTGATTCTGAAGAACGTCAACATCAATGATACTGGAACATATGAGTGTTATGTTGGATATGGAGAAAAAACTGAGCTCATCAACACCATCAACCTGAGAGTTGAACCAGGTGAGTTAGTGTGTGTGTGTGTGTGTGTGTGTGTGTGTGTGTGTGTGTGTGTGTGTGTGTGTGGATCAGAGTTGAAGCTGCTTCCTGGTTGTTGATGTGAGAGTGAAACATCACAGATCAGATGTTGGTGTTGATGAGACTTTGTAGAAAACAGCTGGTATGAGTGATGGGATCAAAGTGCAGTAGATAATGTCTGACAGGAGTTTGAAGAGGAAATGGATTCTGTTGTGTTCTTCACTCATCACCTACCTGACACCTGCTGACTCACTGCTGCTTCTCATCTGCAGGTACCAACAAGGGTGGAGGAAACACTACACTAATTAGTGTAGTGATACCTGTTGTACTTGTTTTGTTGCTTGTTGTTGGTATTGTTGGATTTTTGTTCTATAAAAAACAAAGAGGATCCACAGACCAGTCTTCATACCAACAACCTCCTGAACAAAGAACTGAACTTCAAACAGTCCAAACTGACTCTGCTGCTGAATCTTCTTCTCCTGCTCCTTTTAAACAACAATGATAAAACAGAGACTTTGTTGAAAACTAAAACTATAAAGTCTATCAAATATTTGGGACTCTGTTAAAATGTGGAGAACAGAAGTGACAGTTTGGTCTTTTTCACCAAACTCCATCCAGAGATGTAAAGTGGTCAAACTGCTGCTTCTGTGACTGGTAAAGTAAAAATGAAAACTGAACTCTGTTCCACATGTTTTTAGTTTGTCTTCAGTTTCTGTCTAATCCAACTCAAACCTCCTCGTTGACTCACAGCACAGAGCTGCAGACAGTTTGTTGAAGCAGAGACAGTTTCTCCAGAGGTCCCACGGATTCAGGACACTGAAGAAAACCTGGTTTATTGTGTTTCTCTGGGACCATTCAGGTAGAAAGAGTTCAATGTTGAAACCACTGATCAGATATGAGTCCTGTTGTTGTTCACTGGGAGAATTCAACAAACACTGAGTTGAACTGTGTCTCCTCCATCCTCCACTGTTTCACTTCCTCATTAATACCTGATATCCTAATCTACTCAGAGCAGAGCAGGAATTTTACTAATGGACATTAGGAGAAGATACAAATCCTGGTTTATTAAAGTGTTAATTTATTAAAGTGTTTATAGTTTTATATCAGTTAATTAATCAACTCAGCTTGATTGATTTAATGTGAATACGCATATTCTACTGCATGTTTTCTACTGTATTGAATGTAGTTTTACCACTGTTCAAACATTGTCTTTTCATTAATGTGGATTTACTCATCATCTGGTTCCATATTAATATGTCAGATGATTTGAAAAAAAAAAGATCCTATTTCTTGAATGTGTCTTTCTGTTGGAGGTTATTTAAAATAAAAACTGTTTTTACTTCCAAATGAGCAGCTTAAATATTTGATCAACATTTTATCGCTGAGTCAGTACAACAGTCGGTGAGAATACTCACAGTACTGCATCCTCACAGTATTTTTACTCATCTCTCTGTGTACGTGACTTTTAGTTTCCTGATTCCTCAGAACATCTTGACGTGTTGCTGTAGTTTGAAGTATTTAAATAAAGCAGAAATGTTGTTTTACACTGATAAACACGAGACAAAGAACTGAGACAGTTTAGGAGGAAAGTTTTTATTCATCAGTGACAAATCTTGTGATCTTTAGTTTCATGACCTTTGACCTTTATAAACACGTGTCTCTGTGTGTGGATATAAAAGATTTAAAGAAACGAGAAGTTTTCATTTACTTCTCAGAACAGTTTAATTTGAGGAAGTTTCAGTTTAACTCAGAAAGAGACATAAACCACATTTAGTTCTGACAGTTTTATTTCCTTTTCTTTTAATCAGGCTTCTTCAGCCTCAGTGTCTGTGGATTTTGGGGGTTCAGTCTCTTGTACAGAGACATTTGACATGTGTCTAAGAGGAGCTGTGTCTTAAACTACCGGCCCTGAGTTGATGGGCGACCACTTCACCAACTGCATCACTAACTTTAAGGACAACAGCTGTTATCTGAGTGAGGAGCTGTGTTTGACCCTGTTGCTATTGATGACACGTTGTTTTAAACGCTGTGATTGGTTGATCATTAAATGTATTGTAATGATCTGAGTGAAGTGGCTGCTTGGACTTTATGATTTGTGCTGTGAGTGTGAGAACTGATGGTTCTGTTAACTTTTAGGTTTAAGTGGTTCAGTTAGTGTTGAGACTGTGTTTGGACTGGTTGGTTGATATCGACTGTGGTGTCGTTGGTGGGATTAAGAACAAGTTTAGAGTTTAGTTCGTCCCCATGATGGAGGTTCCTGAAGGATTCAGTGCAGGGGTCTCAAACTCAATTAACCTGGGGGTCGCGGGAAGCAGAGTCTGGGTGAGGCTGGACCACATCAGGTTGTTCAAGAAAAGTTTTGTAGAAAATAAAAAATATATTTTTATTTTTAATACTAAATAAATAAAAACGTAAAAAAAAGAAAATAAAATAAATCAGTAATAAATAAAAAAATAGTAATAATGAAAATAATAATAAATAGATTCCTCTAGTCAGTGATTATATGTGGTTTCTTCAGTCTTCTATATCGGCTGTATTCAGATTCAAATGTCTGTATTAACAGTTCTTTAACCTTCTTCTGAACATTAATTGAACACTGAAGAACATCAACTGTTCTTCTTCTCTTATCTACTCTTTTCTGCTACAGACCTGGCAGCTCTTCCTCTTCCATAGTCGAGCCACATTTGTCTTGAGGGAGGAAGCAGCTGAGACCCTCAGTATGGTTTAAAGAGGATCATCGGTAAGTCTGGACCTGTACTTGGACTTATTAAAGTTCAGCTCAGGGAAGCTGAGGGTCAGTTCTCATTGAAACTGCAAATAGCACGATGGAAATAAAAACAATGACCCACAAATAACAGTACGACCTTATAAATGGTCCGGGTTACCGGGGACTGTAATTGTTGATTGACAGGTGTCTCTATGTGACTGCAGACTACATTATGCTGCAGTGAGTTACTTACTTTTCTTTTAACCCGCTGTGAACGCATCACTTTAACTTATAATGTCCCGCTGGGCAGAAACTTTTTTTTGAAGTGTTGTGAACGCAGCACTGGGACCCCTGATTTAGTGGATCCCAGTCAGTGCTGTGACTTAAATTAATATTAATTTAATTAAATTTCTGTCCTTCCACTGATTTGTTCTCCTCTCTACTCCCAACAATTTTCCACCTTAGCTCTTTTAAGGTCTAAGATGTTTTGTCAATCACATCTTTACTAGTTTTAACTTTAAAGGAAAATATTAGAAAACATCATTATTCTAAGAATTTGTAAATTATTTTATCACTAGAAGCCACTTTCATCCTTAAAAAGCTTCATGAATACAACTCGATGAGTGATGGGATCAAAGTTCAGGAGATAATCAGGTTGTTGAGAGCAGGATGCTGAACAAGCTGTTGAACATCATGGAGAATGTTTGTATGTACTGGTAGTTCTGGTAAAGATGATGTTAAACTGAACCAGTGCTGTGATGTTGATGTAGGAGTGACTGTTGGGGGTGGGCATCAGTATGTAGGATTCCTTTTTAACCACTGGGTGTCGTCCTTGTTCCTTGTTACCTGGTCACATGTCACCTCTGTTTATTTGAGGATGAAGCTCTCTCTATGTTTAACAGAGTTCTGTTACTGTATTAGAAATGCTGAAGCTACATCTGATGGTTAATTAAGAACTATATGCTGTATGTCCATTGGTACATTGTCTCTTTAGTTACACATGTGTTACTGGAGTTCATTTATTTGACACCTTTGTTATTTAACTCCAGACTTGTTGTAATACTGTGAACTGCTCCAATAAATCCCACTGGTTCACCTCCAGTTAAAGAGGAAGTGACGTCTCAGCCTCCCTCTGGATCCTGACAGATACACCATCCTGGTTGTTGTTAAGATCCTCTGACTATTCAGCCCTGATTTTCCTTTAGAACATTTGTCCTTCGAGCCGGATGCAGTATTACATATTCTACTACTATTACAGTATACATTAATGCACTTAAACATCTGTTTAACACCTGTTTTATTAATATTATTATTAATAGTATTATTATATATTATTCATTACATGTTTGTGTTAGTACTCAAACAGTTTCCCTTCTATTACAGCTACACTTCACACTCACCAGGAAGTCTGTGACTACAAAGAAGTACTCTGAGTTCTCCACAGGAGGCGGCGTTTCTCCAATGGTGGTGAGTGTCAGCGTGGACCAGTACATACTGTAGGCGTACTTCCTCACCAGACGACCCAACTCTGGATCTGATGGGTCGGGAGAAACGAACATGTCGGCACCAAAACCTGGAGAAGACACGGTGTTAGAGTCTTTGGTAAAGTAGCCATCAACCAAAGAACTAGAGTCAGGATTCAGACCTCACCGATGGCCTTAGAGAAGGAGTAGTAGAGGCAGGCGTTCCAGTGGATGATGATGACGATGTACATGACGAGGTTGGAGATGCGGATATTGTATGAATTAATCATTTGATATGTGTGTGTGTGTGTTTGGAAGTGTGTGGTCAGCGAGGTAGATGAGATCACAGATCAAGGACCAAATAGTCGGTCTGAAGCTCTTCGAAACACGCCCTGAAACACAGGAAGACATACAGAAGATAAGAAATTATCAAAAGAACAAGAGTTACTGGAAAGAAGAGCATGTGTTTGGTACCTGGCTATGATCAGGGTCCAGTTGTACATCACAGGTACGGTGATAACAAACAGCCAGTAGTAGTAGGTGTTACCTGCTGGATCGATCACTGTGATCTCCTTTGGACTGGACACAAAGAAAATAAATATTAAAACATACTTTTAATTGTCTCTATTAATGATTCTACTCATTGTGGTTCATTAGTCGTTGTACAGTCCCTCTGAGTTATAAATATCTGTATTTGGTTCAATAAATCAAACCTACGCCTCCTCTTTGGCTTTCTTCTCTTTCTCTTTCTCCTCTTTCTCCTTCTGTTTCCTCTCTCTCTTCTCCTTCTTCTCCTTCCTAGATGAGAAGAAAATAAAAATAGTTTAAAATGAAATAAAATAGGATGAGCTGAATTTAAAATGTCTGTCAGAATTAAAACTAATTAAAAGGTCACAGTAAAAGAACATAAAGAACATTGGTTGATTAGTTTTTAGTGTGTTGGGCGACGGCTGCACAATGAAACATGGATGTTTGTGGCAGTAATTGTTGTATTACTGTTTTTATTGGATCGTAGAAGAATCCTAAAGATAAAACTTACTCCTTCTTCTCTTTTCTCTCTTTCTTCTCTTTCTTCTTTTTCTTTTTCTCGTCCCTGCAGCATGAAACAGATCAGAGAGATCAGCTGTGTCCATAAACACTTAGATTAAACTGTATCTTTTGAATGTGTGGGTCTTACTCCTCCTCGTTGTTGTTGTTGTTGTTGACATTGAACAAAACTCCTGGTCCTGCTCTTTGTGCAGCTCTGAGACAAACAAGAAATATTCAATTCTTATTAATCAACTTAGAAGCAGAACTGGCAACCACAGCAGCTCCTGGTCTACCATACAGTGTGGTCTCACCTGTCCCCCTCCCTGACTGAACCTGGCTCCTCCTCCATGTCTTGTAGAACGATGGTGGGTGGTGTTAACCTGGACGTGGAGGGAGGGGCTAATGGAGCTACTTTATCCATGGAGGTGCTGTTCCCCTGACTTTCTGTTACAGAGAGAAACATGAAACTACAACAACTCCAGTTTAATCTGGTGTCATCTACCAAAGAGGTTTTATTATTTTTAGTTGGAACCATGAAAGGTAACATTGAACAACGATAAACACAGTTTAGCTTTAATAGTATTTTCAGACCAACTAAGAATCAAGGCTGTCATCACTGTCATCACTGTCATCACTGTTTTCACTGTTCTGTTATCACTGTTATCACTGTTATCACTGTTCTGTTATCACTGTTATCACCATCACACATCTTCATAGAGCCACATAAAGTTTTGACTATATTTACAAATCTTCCAGAAACTTCTCCATTATCTCTTTACTCATCTGTCAGGTGATAACCTGTTGCCCTCGGTTACTAGGCCTGTATCCGCCAGCTGTGCTTCAATCTCATCGCCATGGAAACAGAAGAGCAACACCCCCACACACAGACTGATATTTCTGACCTCTATAAATCCTTTTAATGTTAAGTTTCCAGAGATAAAATGAGAGAAAAGGAAGTGAAGACCCAGCAGGACGTCTCCTCTGTCACCCTGACAGGGATAAAGGGATTAGAGGAGGACGGATGATACGTATGTCTCACATACACCTGCACTCAGAGGTGAATGAAGGAAATGACTGCACACTTAATAATGCATAATAATATTCATAATTATTTTATGTCTTTATACTTTAAGTTAGGATGAGCAAGTGATGAGAAACTAGATCAAACAGAATAGAAATGATGGAAACCCACAGAGAAGACAGAGGACAGACTAGAGACCACACAGAAGAAGAAGTGGGAACAGAATAAACATGAGGTAGGAAGGAAACAAGGAAGGAAATAAGGAAGGAAATAAGGAAGGATTAATGACCTAGAGAAATAACACAGATGACAGGAGCAGAAAGAAAGTAACTGTGAGAGAGGAAGAGACAGTGAAAGGTGTGGAGGGGCAGATTAGTGGTGCTGGTTTTCCTCTGATCCTCCTGAGTCAGCAGTTCAACACTAATAACACACAGACACACATTCAAGCTGCTGAGTTTAACAGGCTTACTGGGAATTAGGCTTCAGTCAGTGTAAGTGTGTGCATGTGTACTGGTATATGTTAGAAGAACCAGTTTACTCTTCTGGGATTGTCTGGTTCTCAAACAGACTTAGATTAAGGTTCAGGTTAGAATCATTCATTTAATTTTTACTCCATAATCAACTTTGTTCTTATAAATAAATAAATAAATAGTGGTAGATTAGTGGATCTGGGTGTTAATGTCTGGGTCAGTATGTGTTTTTACATTATAGCAACAATACTAAGAAGGAGAACAGACAACGTGAAGACTGAATCTACAGAGCTCTGGTCGTCACGTCACCATCCCTCTTTATGCTGCTATATTTGTAGGAACTGCACCTGAGACGTTCAGTACTGAAGTATTTCCTGTGAAGTTTCTCACCTCTGCAGCGTCCACGCTGTTTATGATCTTACAGTTCTTTTGCTTGTGTTGTTGATCAGATACAAACAAAGCAACAGCTCTAAAACAAATTAATAAAACAAACAAAAATAACAGATAAATGTGAATGTTAAATAATTCCCACATGTGATTAATGAACTTTTTAGAATCTTGAATCTCATAAGTTGATTCTTCAGATGATGCTAAGTTCATCCTGTCACTGTATTCTGTTTGGTGGAAGATGTTCATACATGGCCTCGAACAACATATTGGCTCAGTGCTGATGGTTTATCTGTGAGATATTAACATAAAACTAAATGTGTTCTCTCCTGTCAAAGGCTTAGAAGGAAGTTTCACACCTACATACTCAAATAAAAAAGAGGAAGGAAGTAAAACTAACTGCTCTGACCAAACGTGTTGATGATCTCACATCACCAAGTGTAACAATGGACCAAACAGCTCTTCAGTGGCTGCTCTGTGAGTACAACATGTGTTATTTTGTTTTTTATTATTGTCAGATTTGTTGGTGATCGCAGGATCACACAGTTTGTCAAGAAATTTGACAAGAAAAGCAAACAAATCAAAATCTGGGCTTTAAAATGTAAACTAGATGTTAAATAATTTGTAATCTGACGGTGTGGATCACGATAAAGATCAACAGTGAAAAAATGTCATTAAGCAGCTTTAAAAACTAACTTTGATCTCTACTTCTTTCCATTTGCAGTAAGTTAGATAATTATCTTGCTAATATGCTAGTTAACTAGCTAACTGGGTAACTATGATGCAACACATTCAGTTTAATTTAGCCACAGAGCGATGCTGCTTCAGTATTTAAGTAATATTCAACTTACAAAAAGTGTTTTCATATTTATTTATTATAATAATCATCCATTATAATTCTGATGAAGTACTGATCATCAACAAGAAATCAAAATAATTAATAATAATACAAAACCTGCTGATCAGGCAGAAAGTGCTGAAATTCTCTGATCTCTTGTCAACTTCAAAAAGTCTCCAGCTGTTTGTGCAGAGCTGTGTTTGACTCTGATTCATGATGATTACACTGAAATAACCAGTAGAAAAGTGTGTTTCCAGTTATTTACCATGAATTCATTTCTAATTCACACTCCCATAATATTATTTATTTATTTATTTCTTCCTTAGTCGTGATCTCACTGCTGTGCTGCACAACAAACCAAGGTCAGTAAACTTCTCTTCTGATTCTGTAAAGATGTTTAAATATCAAGTTGCTGATTTTAACCAGCAGCTCCTTAACTTACACTTGTACAGTGTTTTTGATAAATGGATGAAGGTGATTGAAGCTAACACCCGTTCAGATTGAGTCTGTGTTGAAGAACGACCATATTTACACAGAAACTGATTTTACTTTTGTGAGTTCTTTAACTCCTGGAGTCACAGACTTCTCCAAAACCACCTTTCATCAACTGCATATTAATGAACAGATTAATTAACCTACAACATCATCTATTAGTGTAACAATGACTCTATTGAAACATGAATACTGCTGAGTGATTAGTGAGCTGTCCACAACTATTCAATTCAATTTTATTTGTAGAGCGCTTTTTACAATTTACATTGTCACAAAGCAGCTTTACACAACCAAAGAACAGTACACGAACAGTGAATGTGTATGAATCATAACAATCAGACAAGCCGAGGGCGATGGTGGCAAGAAAAACTCCCTGAGAAGGCAACAGGAAGAAACCTTGAGAGGAACCAGACTCAACAGGGAACCCATCCTCATATGGGTGATTACATGCTGTGTAGGCAGCAGGCAGTCCAGTATAACAGTTAATGTCTTTAAGTTAATGTGGAGTCCAGTTAGTTAATTGCAGGCAGACTTGTTCCATTCCTTGACTATCGAGCGTTGAGTCGAGACCTCCGAGAAACAGCTTCCGACGTCCGCCGAGGCCAAGACCGACTTCATAGTAGCTTGTGACCAATCCAGTCTCCAAACGCATCCCAAAGGGCAAACGGTGGATCCAGGCAACAAGATCTCCAGCCAGAAGTTGGGCATCAGGACGAGTCAGACAGGTCCAGAGGGCAAAGGGTGGAATGACGTGTAGCTCGACAGAGAGACAGGAAGAGGGAAATAGAAAGGTAGAGAAAGAGAGAGAAGAGGAGAGATTGCAGTTATTTGTATTCACAGTCAGATAAAGTTTGAGGTGAATGTATATTTAGTGGAGTGCAGGACTCTGGCAGGACTAATTATGACAGCCTAACTAAAAGGGTGGGTTCAGAAGGAAACACAGACATGAGGGCGCACTGGGATGTAGAGCAACCGAACACTTCACCATCAACAAACCTGAGTGATCAGTGAGAGTTGGGAAGACAGCATCTAAACATACCAGTTCACCATAATGCTCTACGTCCATGAGTCCTTCCCAGATCTATTTACTCAAATGCTTGATTAAATAAATAGGTTTTCAGCCTAGACTTAAACACTGAGACTGTGTCTGAGTCCCGAACACTATTTGGAAGACTATTCCATAACTTTGGGGCTTTGTAAGAAAAAGCTCTGCCCCCAGCTGTAGTTTTTAGGATACGAGGCACTGACAGGCAGCCAGCATCCTTTGATCGAAGTAGGCGTGGTGGATCATAAGACACTAGCAGTTCACTTAGATAATGCGGCGCAAGACCATTTAATGCTTTAAATGTCAGAAGTAGTATTTTAAAATCAATGCGAAATTTCATGGGGAGCCAATGAAGTGTCAATAAGATAGGGTGATGTGCTCGTATCTTCTGGTTCTAGTGAGGACTCTCGCTGCTGCATTCTGAACTAACTGAAGCTTGTTTATGCACCTGGTTGAACAGCCAGACAGTAAGGCATTACAGTAGTCCAACCTAGAGGTGATGAAAGCATGGACTCATTTTTCTGCGTTAATATTTCTGAGGTGAAAGAAAGCTGTCCTGGTGACATTATCTACATGAGCTTCAAATGAAAGATTGGAATCTAGAATCACACTAAGGTCTTTTACTGTTGCACTAGATGTAACAGAAAGGCCATCCAGAGTTACGGCGTGATCTAAAATCTTGCTTCTAGCTGCAGATGATCCTATAACTAGTACTTCTGTCTTATCAGGATTTAGCAGAAGGAAGTTAATTAGCATCCAGTCTCGTATATCCTTTACACATTGCTCAACTTTATTAAGCTGTTTGATCTCATCTGGTTTTGATGAAACATATAACTGTGTGTCGTCAGCATAACAATGAAAGTTAATACCATTTTGCTTTGTTCTGTCATCACTGTTATCACTGTTATCACTGTCATCACTGTTTTCACTATTATCACTGTTTGAGATAAAGGGGAGGTTTGATATCGGCCTGTAATTGGACAGCTGACAGGGGTCGAGATCAGGTTTCTTGATTAGCGGTTTAATAACTGCTAATTTAAAAGACTTTGGGACATACCCACAGCTGAGTGAGGAATTTATGATTGTCAGCAGGGGTTCTATTATTTCTGGCACTATCTGTTTTAGAAAGTATGTCGTATAGGGTCTAATGTACAAGTTGATGAATCTCTGTCAACTAAATTTAATGGTTTTAAAGCTTGAAATTTATGCCTTACATTTATACTTTTGATATTGAAAAATAATTTAGAATTTAGTTTGGCGCCAATCTCCAGCAATTAATGCTTTGTCTTCAGAAAAAACTAGGTTAGAGAGGAAATCTGCAAATTCACAAAGAAATTCAGAGTAGGGCCCTGGAGGTCTGTAAATGATAATTAGCTGGATCGGCTGAGCAGACTTTATATTTGTATCTATACTTGTTATGTTAGTATAGAGACATTCAAAAGCTGTGCCGGTCCCAAGCCCGGATAAATAGAGAGGGTTGCGTCAGGATGGGCAACCGGCGTAAAAATTGCCAAAATAACCATGCGAATCATCAAAAAGACTTTCATACCGGATCGGTCGAGGTCCGGGTTAACAACGACCGCCACCGATGCTGTTAACCTACAGGGTGCCGGTGGAAATTTGACTACTGTTGGTCGAAGAAAGAGGGGAGGCAGAAGGGTTCGTGGTCAGAGAGAGAAGGGAATAGGCAGGAGCATAGGTTTGAGAATAGGGACTCTTAACGTTGGCACGATGACAGGGAAAGGCAGAGAGCTGGCAGACATGATGGAGAGAAGGAAGGTAGATGTTCTGTGTGTGCAGGAGACAAGGTGGAAGGGCAGCAAGGCACGTAGTATTGGAGGAGGATACAAACTGTTCTACCATGGTGTGGATAGGAAGAGAAACGGGGTAGGAGTGATCTTGAAGGGGGAGTTTGTGAACAATGTTCTAGAGGTGAAAATAGCCTAAAGCTAGAAATTGAAGGGGTGATGGTGAATGTAGTCAGTGGGTATGCGCCACAGGTTGGCTGTGAGTTAGAAGAGAAGGAGAGATTCTGGAGTGAGTTTGATGAGGTCATAGAGAGTATCCCCAGAGCAGAGAGAGTTGTTGTTGGAGCAGACTTCAATGGGCATGTTGGTGAGGGCAACAGAGGTGATGAGGAGGTGATGGGCAGGTTTGGTGTGAAGGAAAGGAATCTGGAAGGAAAGATGGTGGTGGACTTTGCTAAGAGGATGGAAATGGCTGTAGTCAACACTTACTTCCAGAAGAGAGAGGAACAGGTCAGGATGAGCTTCCAGATGACTGGGAAACTACAGCAGAGACTATCAGGGAAACGGGGAGGAAGGTTCTAGGTGTGTCATCTGGAAAGAGGAAAGAAGGTAAAGACACTTGGTGGTGGAATGAGGAAGTACAGGAATGTGTCCAGAGGAAGAGGTTAGCTAAAAGGAAGTGGGATGTAGAAAGGACTGATGAAAGTAGACAAGAGTACAAGGTAGTGCAGCGTAGAGTGAAGAGGGAGGTGGCAAAGGCCAAACAGAAAGCTTATGATGAGCTGTATGACAGGTTAGACACAAAGGAAGGAGAGAAGGACTTGTACAGGCTAGCCAGACAGAGAGATAGAGATGGGAAGGATGTGCAACAGGTAAGGGTGATTAAGGACAGAGATGGAAAGGTACTAACAACCCAGGAGAGTGTGCAGAAAAGATGGAAGGAGTATTTTGAGGAGCTGATGAATGAGGAAAATGACAGGGAAAGAAGGGAGGAAGATGTGGATGTTTTGGAGCAGGAAGTAGCAGAGATTGGAAAGAATGAGGTGAGGAAGACTCTGAAAAGGATGAAGAGTGGAAAGGGTGTTGGTCCTGATGACATACCTGTGTCAGCTACGAACTGCCCGGCGGCAACAAACAAGGCTGGAGAGCCCCGGGCGGACTGCCCGGCGGCGACGAACTGCCCGGCGGCGACGAACTGCCCGGCGGCGACGAACTGCCCGGCGGCGACGAACTGCCCGGCGGCGACGAACAAGGCTGGAGAGCCCCGGGCGGACTGCCCGGCGGCGACCAACTGCCCGGCGGCGACCAACTGCCCGGCGGCGACCAACTGCCCGGCGGCGACGAACAAGGCTGGAGAGCCCCGAGCGGACTGCCCGGCGGCGATGAACAAGGCTGGAGAGCCCCGAGCGGACTGCCCGGCGGCGATGAACAAGGCTGGAGAGTCCCGGGCGGACTGCCCGGCCAGCTGGAGCTCAGGGGCCAGGACAGGACCACAGTTCTCAGGGGCCCCCCAAGGAGACAGGAGCAGAGTGGTGGTGTCCTTATTCTCATCCCACCACATCTCCTGTGGTGACCAACAAAGTTTGAACTGAAGAGACGGCGGCGACGACCTCTGCGTCGACCCGTCCGGAGACTAACAAGAGCAGCGGGAGCTGCGGGACCAACAAGAACAGCGGGAGCTGCGGGACCAACAAGAACAGCGGGAGCTGCGGGACCAACAAGAACAGCGGGAGCTGCGGGACCAACAAGAACAGCGGGAGCTGCACAACCAACTAAAACAGCATGGGTAGCTGCGGGACTAACGAAAGCAGCTTTAGCTGCAGAACCAACTAAAGCAGCATCGGGGGCTGCGGGACTAACTAAAGCAGCATCGGGGGCTGCGGGACTAACTAAAGCAGCATCGGGGGCTGCGGGGCTAACTAAAGCAGCATCGGGGGCTGCGGGACTAACAAAAGCAGCATCGGGGGCTGCGGGACTAACAAAAGCAGCATCGGGGGCTGCGGGACTAACAAAAGCAGCATCGGGGGCTGCGGGACTAACAAAAGCAGCGTTAGCTGCATAACTAACAGAAGCAGCATCAGCTGCATAACTAACAAAAGCAGCATTAGCTGCAATAACCGGATCTACGGATGTTGCTGACCTTGAAACCCGGGGAGCCTTCCGCCTCCGACGTCGACAATGGCGCTTGCTGTGAAACCCCATCCACAAAGCCAAGCGGGTTCCCTCGTACAGCGAATACTGGGTGTCGCTAATTACAGGAGGCTGGCTGAACGAACAGCCGCTACGGAGATCAAACGCTGGGGCTGACTGGGCCTTAAGCTTCTCATATATGGAGCGAGCCTTCTCTGGGCTCAAAGCAACGGGGGTCAGAGGGTCAGGTGAGGTGAGAGCAGTACCGTAACAGTCCAGGTAATCCTCATTCGAACTATCACTACCACAAACAAAATGGGAGCAGGGAAGAAAAATTGAGCGACCAGTGGTGGAACGAGGTAGTTCGCAAACTGGCTGGTTTGTTCTGTTACGAACAGGGACTGACGGGGCGAACGAGTAAGAACAAATGATATATTTATTAACAAAAAGGGCAGGGGACACAGGGAACTAACAAACACCAACAAAGTATCAAAAGAAAAAGACCCGAACACACGGTGCTACAAAGTACAAACAAAACCCTAGCCAAACGCTGTGGGAACACAGGCAGAAACGCAAACTAAAACTCTACCGACAACATACAAAGTGCCAACAAAAAAACCACGCACTAATGCGGACATGAAACTAACAAACTAAATGTACAAAGTGACAAACCAAAATCACTGCGCAAGGCAGGCAAACAGGAACAAACATACAAAACTAACAGGCAAAGTATCAACTAAAAATGCTGCATAAACGCAGACCAAACAAATCAAACCTACAAACCAAAAACAGACAGGTGCCTTATGGACAAACGAACAAACAAACAGACTGACCAGAGAAATGGAGGAGTAGTGTGCAGCATGAATGAATAAGCAGAAGTGACAAACCAGCCCCGAACTGAGGACTGAGGGGTGCTTTTAAAACAGAGGGATGCACAGGTGAATTGAGTCTGTAATTAGTCCGGTGTGGAGAGTGGAGGCAGTCCATACAGGGGTGTGGCAGGAGAGTGAGACTGAACAAAACAAATCCAAACCAAACCAAAAGACCGGGCCAGAGGGAGGAACTGTAACATTAAGTACTTAGGGTCAACAGTTCAGTGTGATGGGGAGTGTGGAGAAGAGGTGAAGAGGAGAGTGCAGGCAGGTTGGAGCGGGTGGAGGAAAGTGTCAGGAGTGTTGTGTGACAGAAGACTGTCAGCAAGACTCAAAGGAAAGGTGGACAAGACAGTGGTGAGACCAGCTCTGCTCTATGGGTTAGAGACGGTAGCAGTGAGAAAGAGACAAGAGGCTGAGATGGAGGTAGCAGAGATGAAGATGTTGAGGTTCTCCTTAGGAGTGACCAGGTTAGACAGAATAAGGAACGAGTACATCAGAGAGACGGCTCATGTTGCCTGTGTTAGCAACAAAGTCAGAGAGGCCAGACTGAGATGGTTTGGACATGTTCAGAGGAGGGATAGTGAGTATATTGGTAGAAGGATGTTGGAGATGGAGCTGCCAGGCAGGAGGACAAGAGGACGACCAAAGAGGAGATATATGGATGTCTTAACAGAGGACATGAGGTTGGCTAGTGTTAGGGTAGAAGATGTTCATGATAGAGTGAGGTGGAAAAGGATGATTCGCTGTAGCGACCCCTGATGGGAAAAGATAGATAGATAGATAGATACTTTATTGATCCCCAAATTTTGGTGTTGCAGCCATTACACAGAAAACATTTGAACATTGAGTAACATAATCTACACAACAATACAACAATTCTTATCAGCTTATTCAGTTTCTTAGTGTCGCTGGCTCTGATGCTGCTGCCCCACCAGATGACAGCAAAGAATATCACACTGGCTACAACAGACTGGTAGAAGATCTGCAGCATCTTGTTGCACACATTAAAGGACCTGAGCTTCCTCTGGAAGTAGAGTCTACTCTGTCCCTTCCTGTATACAGCCTCTGTGTTGAACTTCCAGTCCAGTCTGTTGTCCAGGTGAACTCCCAGGTATCTGTACCTCTCCACCACCTCCACCTTCTCACCCAGAATGGACACAGTGTCAAAGCCAGTTTTCTTCCTCCTGAAGTCCACAACCATCTCCTTGGTCTTGCTTACATTCAAGGTGAGATGGTTGTTCCCACACCACTTCACAAAGCTGTCCACCAGACCTCTGTACTCGGTCTCCTCCCCACCGCTAATACACCAGTCATCTGAGAACTTCTGCAGATGGCAGGACTCAGTGTTGTACTGAAAGTCTGAGGTGTACAGGGTGAAGAGGAAAGGTGAGAGGACAGTCCCCTGGGGTGCTCCTATGCTGCTGACCACCCGCTCAGACTCACGTCCCGGCAGTCGTACAAACTGTGGTCTGTCTGTCAGGTAGTCAGTGATCCAGGAGGTTGTGGAGGAGTCTACCTGCATCTTCAGGAGCTTCTCTCTCAGCAGGACAGGCTGGATGGTGTTAAAGTCACTAGAGAAATCAAAGAACGTGATCCTCACAGTGCTGTTAGCCTTGTCCAGGTGTGAGAGAGCTCGCTGAAGCAGGTAGACAATAGCATCATCTACTCCAACCTGGGGACGATAGGCGAACTGCAGTGGGTCTAGTGATGTCTCGACCTGAGGTCTCAAATGAGTCAGAACCAGTCTCTCCAGGACCTTCATGATGTGTGAGGTGAGGGAGACTGGTAGAATCCCAGAGAGCTGCTCAGAACAGGACTTCAGGACTCTGGGGCTGACACCATCAGGTCCTGCTGCCTCTTCACCTGGCTGCTGGTCACTGACAGATGGGTAGGGGAGGTGGGTATGGTAGAGGAAGGAGACAGGGATGACCCTCACCCTCAGCTCTCTCTGCACAGACTTCACCTGGTCCTTGTCTCCCTCCAAAAAGGCCTTCTTCTTCCTGTTCAGCAGCTCCTTTAAGTTGCTGGTGATCCAGGGCTTGTTGTTAGAGAAGCACCTCACTGTCCTGGTTGGGATGATGTTGTCCACACAGAAGTTAATGTACTCTGTGACGCTGTCTGTCATGGAATTGATGTCGTCTCCATGTTGGTCACAGAAAACATTCCAGTCTGTGGCTTCAAAGCATCCCTGCAGAGTCTCAATAGCTTCCTGAGACCACTTCCTTACAGTTCTCGTGGTCAGTGTCTGCTTTTCAACAATAAGAGTGTAGACAGGTGTGAGGAGCACCAGGTTGTGGTCAGATCTGCCCAAGGGAGGGAGAGCAGTGGAGGTGTATGCATCCTTAATGTTTGCATACAGTAAATCTAAGGTCTTATTGTCTCTGGTGGAGCAGTTGACAAACTGGGAAAAAGTGGGAAGAGTTGTGTCCAGAGACGTGTGATTGAAGTCTCCTGTTATTATTATGAAGGAGTTTGGATGCTGGTTCTGTAAGTTAGCAGTGACTGAGTTAATGACGTCACACGCTACTTCAGGAGCGGCTGACGGGGGAATGTAAGTGATGATGACAATAACACAGCTAAACTCCCTCTGTAGATAATAAGGACGCAGACTTACAGCTAACAGTTCAATGTCCAGGCTACAGAGACGCTCCTTTACAGTAACATGTCCGGGCTTACACCACCTGTTACTGCTCCTCCTACAGTCTCTGTCCACCCACACAGTCCTGAAGCCGCTGATGGTGCAGTTGGAGTCCGGAATCTGTTCCTGCAGCCAGGTCTCAGTAAAACACATGACGCTGCACTCACGATATTCCCGCTGGCTTGAAGTCAGCGCACCGAGCTCGTCCATCTTATTCACCAGGGACCTCACATTTCCCGTGACCACAGAAGGTAGAGAAGGTTTAAACCTTCTCTTCCAGTCTTTCTTTTTTAGTCCAGCTCTGCATCCCCAGCGCCTTCTCCTTAGCTCCACGGGGATCAGAGGCCTTTCTCCTGGTGAGTGTTGGGAGAGCGCGATCAGCTGATCTCTGGTGTAAACAATGCGTCCGCTCCTGGTCGCGTCCATTGTTATTCCCTATCAGTACATAAAGTGTTTGAAAAGTCGCGAAAAATGGGTAAAAAATCATAAGTAAGGCCATATTCCAACGTGAAGTAAGTTGTTTCGAAGGAGAGTTAAAAGAGAAAAGTAAGGAAGGAAATAAAAACGCCCAAAATAACTACAAAATCTAACAGGAGCTACTGCAACAGGCAGCCACCTGAGGCGGCGCCAGGTACTTGTCTAGAGCCGAAAGGGAAGAGAGAACTTCAGATCAGAGGTGCTGGCTGCAGAATCAGTGTGCTCTGAATTTGAAGTCACTATGTTAATTAGATTATTAGAACAGACTTTCTGGGTTTTTCTGACTTTTTGTTTAGCTCGAGGAACAGACACAGTCTCAATACGTTGAACCCTGAGTGACGACTCTGTGCAGCTAGCAGACAGTTGGTTTAGCCTGTTTGCCTGCTCCCTGGCCTGGACTCTGGGTAGTCAGCAACTAGCTAGGCCTGATCTTAGACTATGAGCTATACTACAAGAAATGAGAGCAGCACCTTTCCGAGTGGGATGGACACCGTCCCGCCCTAACAGGCCAGGTTTGCCCTCAAAGGTACTCCAATTATCTATGAAGCCCACGTTGTTTTCGGAGCACCACCTGGACATCCAGCGGTTCAGCGACCATAACCTGCTGTAGGTTATGTCACCTCGTCTCATTGGGAGGGGGCCAGAGAAGATTACACCTTCGGACATCATCTTCACTAATTTAAACACCTCTTTAAAGTTATTCTTGGTAACCTCAGACTGACGAAGGCGTATATCGTTAGCACTTTTCTGTGTAGTTAATAAAATACTTAATACTTACTTAACATATTTGTTTAATCTACATTCTCTGATGTAACTTAGGAACAGCTTTTAATTTCAGATTCCAAATTTGACAGAAATATGCAGCTCTCAACAAAGTTCAGGAAAAGAAGACAGAAATATTAATTAACTTCATTCTTGATATAATGTAATGTGGAAATGTAACTCCAATAACTAGTTGGTGCTTCAAAGCTAATTTGTGAAATTTCTGCATGAATCTTTCTCCAGCTCGTCTGACTGTGAGTCCCAACAGATCTCAGCTGTTTGAAGATGAGTCTGTGTCTCTGAGCTGTGAGGAGGACGACAGCTCTGCTGGATGGACACTGAGGAGGAACACAACCAGAGACACCAGGACTCAGTGTGGAGATGGTTGGGGAAGAACAGCTGGTTCTTCTTGTAAAATCAGCTTCATCAACCCATGGGACAGTGGAGTTTACTGGTGTGAGTCCAGAGAGGGATCAACCAGTAGCATCATCAACATCACTGTCTCTGGTAAGATCAGACTGTGGAGTTAGTGTTGATGAGTCTGTGTGGAAATGGATGAAATGCTGTAGTTTGTCTCTGTGTTGAGGTGGATCAGTGATCCTGCAGAGTCCTGTCCTCCCTGTGATGGAGGGACATGATGTCACTCTGCACTGTCAAACAAAGAGCCCTCCCTCCAAGCTCCCAGCTGATTTCTATAAAGATGGCTCCCTCATCAGGACTGAGCCTACAGGTCACATGACCATCCACCATGTTACCAAGTCTGATGAAGGCCTCTACAAGTGTCACATCAGCAGTCATGGAGAGTCTCCACCCAGCTGGATCTCTGTCACAGGTCAGGAGGGTGGAGAAAACTTAAACTTAAATTCTCTGTTTTGATATTAATAAGGTCTCCAGTCATTATTCATAACGTGACAATAATTTCATATTTTAATTGTTTCATTTTAGAGAAAACAACTACAACATCTCATCCAACTCCCACTTCTACCTCTACTGCCTACGTACCTTCTCCTTCTCCTCCTCCTCCTCTCCTCGTCACAGTGTCTGTTACATGTTCTGTTGTCTTTGTTCTGCTTCTACTGATTTTACTGATTCTACTGGTGAGACGATGTGTTAAGAAGAAATCTAAAGGTGAGATACAGACTTTATACAGTTAGATTGATTCTGTTTAACATACGTCCTCCCATGTTACAGTATTCTCTTAATTACATTTTACTGTTTCCTTCAAATTTACAAAAAACTACAAGTTGAGTTGGTTTCCATTTAAATAGAAAGATTGTTATAAAACAAATTATATTGTGGTTGATGTTGGTTTGTTCCAGCTGGTGAAGTAAAAGTTAAAGAAGATGACATCACATACAGTGAAGTCAAAATATTAAATAAAAACAGTCACCAACAACAGCCAATCAGGGAAAGCAGAGGTAAGTGTTCATTTGTACTTTTTAATTGTTTGTGTATGGCTGCTAAATACTACTACTACAGGATCTTCTACTACTAATACTACTACTAATAATAATACCAACAATATTGAAGAGACACTGAAGCTTGTCTCAGTTCTGATCAGCCATAAACGACACGTCAGCCATAAACGGCAGTCTTCGGATCTCTGCACTGTCTTACTGTAGCTGCCACATCACGTTCAGTAGCACTTTCAACTCAAGATACTAAAAATTTTCAGGTCAGGAAACCCAACAAACCCTTTTGAACATTTAATGATGACAGTAGGTTGGTCCAGTGATGGGTAATTCTGGTCCTTGAGGACCACGACCATGGTTGTATTTAAAACAAACGTCACGTACTGTAAAGCTGTAGTTACTGAAGGCTTCTTTCAGTCTTGACCTGCAGTAGAGTAACCAGACATTTAACTAACTACACCTACATGAGAAAGTGATATTAATCTTTACCTATGTCAGAAATATCATCGTCAGATAAACGTGTGACTGTGTGTTTGTGTTCAGACTTTTCTCCAGAACCAGCGGTCGTCTACTCTTCACTGAAGTCGAGCTTCACACCTTCACAACAGTTCAAACACTGACGTCCACCTGCTGATCTGGAACTGGTTACAACACCTTAAATTATTTTATTTCATTTTTAGACATGGATCATTTTTTGTATAACCCACTTATACAGTTTTCAGTGATTCCACATTAACTTTGCTTTTTATTTATATTTTTTCACTTGTTTCTCTGAAGCATCAATAAACTTTGGTCCAAATGTAGCAGCTGTTTTTCTCGTGTAGTTCTGTGGTTTATACAAAGGTGTTAAAATGGAAACTGACTTCACTTTGACTGGTAACAGATCCACACCTCTCTACTGTGCACAAACATCCACAAACCATAACCACAGACTATTAACAGCAGTGACATCATTTAGTGTTGAACTAAACAGGAAACATCTTCTGAACATCTATGTTTGTATAAAGACTGTGTGAACTGTGGATGTTGTGACTCATCATCAGCTGGTCTTCTTCTCTTGTCCTGCACTGATTAAACATCTTCTTCTGCCCCCTGCTGGACACAGAGAGAGTTACTCTGACTGAAGTAGTGACCGTGGTGAATGTTGGACACAAATATCTTCATCTTCACCATCGTTGGTGACGTCTGCTCTGTGTGGTCTGAACGTCCAGTGAAATAAATGAGGAACATGTTGGTCTCAGTTCTGCAGTAGTTTGTCTGATCACTGCTGATAGAAGGTTCTAACAGAGACAAGTCAGCACTGCTGCTCTGGTTCCTGTTGTTCTCCTAGTTCACTGTGTTCCTGTGTTACTGGCTGATGGGAGCACATCTCTAATGAGATCCACCACAAACAGGATCTCACTGTCATTCAGTGTTTGGACAATAATTATCTCTGTCCTTCCATCATTTTGTCATCTTATTAAGATACTTTTAATCCTCCTCCCTACGCCGAACAGTTTTTCACCTTAGAGCACTAAGATACTCTGCAAATCATTTTTTATCTTTACTTAGATTTTAGCTGAACTTTTAAGGATAATTCTTTGCCAGCTTCTCGTTTTCTTGTTATGAGATGGGGCCATGTACACAATGCTTTCTGTATGAAAGGCTCTGACACTAATCGGTTTTAACACTGACTTCAGGTAATAGGAAGTGACGGCATGTTGGATGTATGTACTGGTAGTTCTGGAAAGGTGAGGTGAGGTGATGAGTAAGCTGAACCAGTACTGTGACGTTGATGTGCTGCTCCAATAAATCCCACTGGTTCACCTCCAGTTAAAGAGGAAGTGACGTCTCAGCCTCCTTCTGGATCCTGACAGATACACCATCCTGGTTGTTGTGAAGATCCTCTATTTATTCAGCCCTGATTTTCCTTTAGAACATTTGTCCTATGGGCCAGATGCAGTATTGAGGATGGAGCTCGATGAGGAGAGGCTCCCTGATGTGAACCCTAACCAGCAAACACATCTGGCTGCCAGGCTACAAGAACATGAAGTGGATCATTCAGGATATTATCAGAGAAACCAGCAGCAGAGGGAGCTCAACACCCACCACTGCTGGTGGTGCATCGAATCCACCTCAGACTCATTCCAGACTTCTGTGCAGACTTTTTCCAGGGTGTCCAGGTGGTGTTGATGTTGATCAAATCATCATCCACAGTTTTCTTATTGGCATCAATACGAGCCTGGAAATCGGCTCTGACAGCGTTCATGTTGGTGATCATGGAACCGACGTTGCCGACGATGGTGGCAAAAATCAACACACCCACCTGAGGAAGAGTAGAGAAGAAAGTATGAAATCTATTCCTGGAGATTAATGATTAATTTAAAACAACTGATTAACATCATGAAACGTGGTACTAGAGAAGTAGAGTTGGTTATTGAAGCAGAGTTTTTAAAAGCTTTTTAAGTTTCTACTTTGGTTGCAAACAACATTTAACAGTAATGCACTTAAACATCTGACCTGTTTTATTAATATTATTATTAATAGTATTATTATATATTATTAATTAAATGTTTGTACGAGTACTCACAGTTACCCCTCTATTACATCTACATTTCACACCTACCAGGAAGTCTGTGACTACAAAGAAGTACTCCGCAGGAGGCGGCGTTTCTCCAATGGTGGTGAGTGTCAGCGTGGACCAGTACATACTGTAGGCGTACTTCCTCACCAGACGACCGAACTCTGGATCTGATGGGTCGAGATAAACAAACCTGTCGGCACCAAAACCTGTAGTTAGAGTCTTTGGTAAAGTAGCCATCAAAGTATGTGTAAGAGCCCATTTGATCAAACCTGCGAAATACAACAAGCTCTGCACTGTTTTTCTTATGTGGACGATGGAGGAGTGTTAGTAGATAGATAGATAGATAGATAGATAGATAGATAGATAGATAGATAGATAAACACTTTATTGGTCCCTAAGGGGAAAGTTTGGTGTTGGAGCAGCCATTACACAGAAAAACATTTTAACATTAAGTAACATAATCTACACAACAATACACGAGACACAGTACAAGAATAACACAGAGAATAGACAATAATAACAACAAAACACACAGTAGGACTTGAATGTAAAGTGACTTAGTTACACATTGTTAAACCATCAGCGTGGACACTGACTCTCTGTCAGGGAGTCATTGTACAGGCTGATGGCTGTTGGCACAGATGACTTCCTGAACCGTTCCTTGTCACAGCGGAGCTGGAGAAGTCTCTGACTGAAACTGCTCCGCTGTTTGATAAGCAGGCTGTGGAGAGGATATGAGCTGTTCTCCATGATGCTCAGCAGTTTGTGCAGCATCCTCCTCTCCACCACCTGCTCTAAAGGTTCCAGAGAAGCCCCCAGCACAGAGCCAGCTTTCCTGATCAGCTTATTCAGTTTCTTAGTGTCGCTGGCTCTGATGCTGCTGCCCCAGCAGACGACAGCAAAGAATATCGCACTGGCTACAGCAGACTGGTAGAAGATCTGCAGCATCTTGTTGCACACATTAAAGGACCTGAGCTTCCTCAGGAAGTAGAGTCTACTCTGTCCCTTCCTGTATACAGCCTGTGTGTTGAACTTCCAGTCCAGTCTGTTGTCCAGGTGAACTCCCAGGTATCTGTACCTCTCCACCACCTCCACCTTCTCACCCAGAATGGACACAGTGTCAAAGCCAGTTTTCTTCCTCCTGAAGTCCACAACCATCTCCTTGGTCTTGCTTACATTCAAGGTCAGATGGTTGTTTCCACACCACTTCACAAAGCTGTCCACCAGACCTCTGTACTCTGTCTCCTCCCCAACGCTGATACACCCAACCACTGCAGAGGAGGGTGCAGCAGAGTGTCTGGAGGTGGAGGAGGGGGAGAGGGAGGGCGGTAGTGCTGTAAACCTGTTGAAAAAATGGTTCAGCTCGTTGGCCTTGTCCAGGTTCCCTTCCACCTGGTTCCCCTTCTCCTTGAAGCCAGTGATCTTTTTCATTCCACACATGCTTCATGTTGTTCTGCTGGAGTTGGTTCTCCAGCTTCCTACTGTACGCGTCCTTACTCTGCCTCAGACTCACCCTCAGCTCTCTCTGCACAGACTTCACCTGGTCCTTGTCTCCCTCCAGAAAGGCCTTCTTCTTCCTGTTCAGCAGATCCTTTAAGTTGCTGGTGATCCAGGGCTTGTTGTTAGAGAAGCACCTCACTGTCCTGGTTGGGATGATGTTGTTCACACAGAAGTTAATGTACTGTTGTACATTATCACATTGTTGTGGTCAGAGCTGCCTAAGGGAGGGAGAGCAGTGGAGGTGTATGCATCCTTAATGTTTGCATACAGTAAATCTAAAGTCTTATTGTCTCAGGTGGAGCAGTTGACAAACTGATAAACAGTGGGAAGAATTGTGTCCAGAGACATGTGATTAAAGTCTGTGTGATTAATATGAAGGATTTTGGATGCTGGTTCTGTAAATTAGCAGTGACTGACGTCACACGCTACTTCAGGAGCGGCTGACGGGGGAATGTACGTCGTAATGACAATAACACAGCTGAACTTCCTCTGTAGATAATATGGACGCAAACTTACAGCTAAGAGTTCAATATCCGGGCTACAGAGACGTTCCTGTTGAGACTAGTTTGTGTATTATGTGTGCCCTTACTCATTGTTGTTTACAGTGGTGATGAGGATGTGATTACGATACACGTGTGTCTGAGTGACTGTCGTGACCTATGTCGGATGTACAGACGAAGATAACGTTCCTATGAAGAATAAATGCCTTGTTCTGTAGCCAAAAGAGAAGACTTCACTTGTTCTTTACACACGCAGGAGTTGCTGTGCTCAACAGGTTATGGGCCCAGGGTTGAAGATAAGTGAATGTTTTGAGAAACTCTTTTGGACAGTTTTAGCGCGACGCATTACGCGCGACTAAGAAGTTAGCAAGACGGAGCTAGCGAAATGGCAAGTAGAGCAACCGGAGTCACGGCCCCCCAACTTTTCTTCGACGGCACTGAAGATAAGTATGAGCTTTGGGAAACGAGATTTCTAGGCTACTTACACGTGTTAAAGCTAAAGGACACCATCCTAAATGAGCCTACTGGTGCTGACGCTGAAGCATTAGCCGAAGATGCACGGAAGAATGCAGACTGCTATGCAGAACTAATAAGACTAATAGACGATGAAGCCTGTCGTTGATAAGACATGAAGCCAGTGATGATGGTAGAGGAGCCCTGAAGATACTAAAAGAACACTACTGTGGAAAAAGCAAACCACGGATAATAAACTTATACACGTCTCTGACCCAACTAAGAATGTCAGAAACCGAGAGTGTCACAGACTACATCATAAGAGTAGAAAACATTATCACAGCTCTGAGAAGTGCTGGCGAGTCATTGAGTGACGGTCTAATCGTAGCCATGGTCCTAGGCGGTCTACCAGATTCCTTCAAGCCGCTAGCTGTTCATGTCACACAAAATGAGGACAACGTCACTTTTGCGGACTTCAAGAGAAGACTACGAGTTTATGAAGAATCAGAAAAAATTAGAGTGACAGAGACAACAGATAATGTAATGAAGACACTGCATGGAAAAGCCAACAGCAAGTCTCACAACAAGAAAAGATGACGACATAGACGTAACCTGCTACAAGTGTGGAATAAAAGGACACAAGGCAAGAAAGTGTTCCAGAAAAGTGTGGAGAGTCCATTTGCAAGAAAAAGAGAGAAAGAGATGGTTTCAGAAAGATAGCAGAGAACCAAGACACAGGCCAAGACCACCTCTTCAAAGCCAAGCACATAAAGAAAGAAACACCAGCAGGTACAAGAAAGTTAAAAGGCATCATGGTGGATGCAGGAGCAACGTATCGTCAGTGACATCCGAAAGTTCACCAACTTTGACAGCTCATTCCAGCCGAAGTCTCATTCTGTAGAATTAGCCGATGGGACAAGATGCAGTGGAATAGCAGAGCAAAGAGGCACAGCGGTGATCTACCTTCTGGACGACGCTGGGAGACAGCACAGAGCACATCTACGAGACACACTCTACATGCCCTCCTATCCACAAGACATCTTCTCAGTAGCAAGAGCAACAAATGGAGGAGCAACTATTACCTTCAAAAGGGATGACAATCACATGATTACCAAAGATGGCAGCAGGTTTGACATTCATGAAACAGGGAATCTGTATTACTTGTCAACTGTAGAAGAGAATGTTGACCAATGTAATGCATGTCATGATATACAAACCTGGCATGAAATTCAAGGTCATTGTAACTATGGAGATGTACAAAGACTACAAGGTGTAGTAAAAGGGATGGAGATAAAGGGAAACAAGAAGCCAGACGAGCTATGTGAAGTGTGCACTAAAGGGAAATTCAGTCAGTCAAGGAATAGAGAGCCAGATGCAAAGGCAAAGAAACCCTTAGAGTTAGTCCACACTGATTTAGCCGGCCCCATGCCGACGCCAAGCATAGATGGGTACAGATATAGTCAGTCCTTCACAGATGATTATTCAGGAACTATGTTGGTGTATTTCCTAAAATCCAAAAGTGATACAGTAAAGGCTACTGAAAAATTCTTGGCAGATATAGCACCTTATGGGGAAGTTAAATGCATTACAAGAGTTTACAAGCCACGAGTTCCAAACGTTGCTAAGAAAGAACAGGATAAGACATGAGTCATCTGCACCTTACTCACCACACCAGAATGGTACAGCAGAGAGGAGTTGGAGAACCCTCCATGAGATGAGTAGATGCTTACTAATAGAGAGTGGACTACCAAATAAGTTGTGGAACTATGCTGTACAAACATCAGCTTATGTGAGAAACAGGTGTTATGATAGATCAACAAAGAAAACAGCCTACGAGTTGTTCACAGGCAAGAAGCCAAACCTATCCAAGATGCAAAAATTTGGATCTACATGTTTTGCTTACAGGCAGAAGAGTGGGAAATTAGACTCTCGATGTGATCAAGGCATTTTCATTGGCTATGATAAAAACAGTCCAGCTTACCTGGTGTACTACCCAGACACAGAAAACATAATGAAGCACAGGTTAGTGAAGTTTGCAACTAAAACAACCAAAGAGAGAGAAACACAAACTTCTGAACCATACACTGAATATGAGAGTGTATATCCTATGATTCAAAACCAGAAAGGTGATGATTAAATGGAAGCAAGTGGTAGAAATGATGTTTGTGAGGTCTTACCAGAACAAAGTGAATCCAAGTGTCCAGATAAAAACACAGGGGAGGAAATCAGAAGAAACCCACCAAGAACAAAGAAAAGACCAGTGCGTCTACGTGAATTTGAGACTGAGTACTCCAAGGACAAACTCCAAACATGTGTTGATTCCTGTTACAGACTAATACATACCTCAAAGCTATGAGGAAGCCATGTCATCAAGTGATTCACAGCAGTGGAAAAAGGCTATGGATGAGGAGATGAACTCACTGGAAGAGAACGAGACTTTCACTCTCACCCAGTTACCACCCGGGAAAAGAACAGGGAGGAAGATGGGTCTACGCACTAAAAACAGACATTGATGGTCCTGAAACGTACAAAGCAAGGTTCGTAGAAAAAGGCTACAGTCAGAAATCAGGAACTGACTATGAAGAGACATTTTCGCCCACAGCTGATACGACAAGTGTCAGAGTGATCATGCAGAAGGCAGCTCAGGAAAATTTAGTTTTACACCAGATGGATGTTAAAACTGCTTATCTACATGCAGCAATCGACTGTGAAATATACATGGAACAACCTAAAGGTTATGAAAAGATGTCAGAAACAAGTGAAAAACTTGTATGTAAGTTACAGAAATCGCTTTATGGTCTCAAACAATCAGGGAGAAATTGGAATGGTATGTTACAGACCTGCTTAGTTGAGAACAGGTTTACACAGAATCCAGCTGACAACTGTGTGAATACAAGAGAGAACTGTGATGGAAAAGTGATCATAATAATATGGGTAGATGACCTGATCATAGCGGCAGACAATACAGATGTACTGACAGACATAAAGAAAACACTCACTGAAAGGTTCAAAATGAAAGACCTGGGAAAGCTAAAACATTTCTTAGGAATAGATTTTGAACAGACAGAGGAAAGTGTAAAGATGTCACAAGAAAAATATGTGATAAAAATATTGAACAGGTTTAACATGCAAAACTGTAAACCTAGAGCAACCCCATGTGAACTCAAACTAGACTTCACAGAAAATGCAAAGAAAATAGACGACCCAAGAATGTACAGGGAGGCAGTGGGAAGTTTAATCTACTTGTCCACTTGCACCAGACCAGATCTCATTTTGTGGTCAGTAAACTGTCACAGTATTTTGCTGAACCAACAGAAGAACACTGGAACACAGTGAAACACGTGTTCAGATATCTCAATGGTACAGAAAAACACAGTTTGTACTTCAAGAGAAACTCTGAGAAATTAGGACTCAAAGTGTATAGTGACGCTGACTGGGCATCAGACGCTACAGACAGACGCAGCACGTCAGGATATTGGATCAGTCTGAGCGAAGGCAGTGGTCTGATTGCATGGAAGACAAGGAAACAACCAACAGTAGCACTATCTACTTGTGAGGCAGAATATGTATCCTTAGCATCAGCTATACAGGAGAGTGTTCATCTGGAACAACTACTTACAGGGATTGATTCATACCGATACACATAGACCAAAGTGTATGAAGATAATCAGGGGTCTATAGCACTAGCCAAAAACCCAGTTAACAGCCAGAGGTGCAAACACATTGACATCAAGTACCATTTCACAAGGGAAACTGTAAACAGTGGCAAAGTCATTCTGGAGTACTGCCCAACTGACAAGATGGTTGCTGACATAATGACAAAACCAGCCACTAAGCTGAAGTTGACAATGTTTGCTGAAGACATGTTCGGTGCTTGAGAATATCTGCAATGTACCACATGACAAATGTAATGGGTTATCATTGATGTTTTAAGAGCTAAGTTTCTGAGGTAAGAGCGAGTGGGGGTGTTGAGACTAGTATGTGTATTATATGTGCCCTTACTCATTGTTGTTTACGGTAGTGATGAGGATGTGATTACGGTACACGTGTGTGTGAGTGACTGTCGTGACCTATGTCGGATGTATAGAGCCGACGATAACGTCCCTATGAAGAATAAATGGCTTGTTCTGTAGCCAAAAGAGAAGACTTCACTTCTCAACACGCAGGAGTTGCTGTGCTCAACAGTTCCTTTACAGTAACATGTCCGGGGTTGCACCACCTCCTCTCCTCTTCCCGTGACCACAGAAGGTAGAGAAGGTTTAAACCTTCTCTTCCAGTCTTTCTTTTTTAGTCCAGCTCTTCATCCCCGGCGCCTTCTCCTTAGCTCCACGGGGATCAGAGGCCTTTCTCCTGGTGAGTGTTGGGAGAGAGCGATCAGCTGATCCCTGGTGTAAACAGTGTGTCTGATCCTGGTCGCGTCCATTGTTAATCCCCATCAATACATAAAGTGTTGGAAAAGTCACGAAAAATGTTGAAAAAGTTGATTTCTAAGGAGAGTTTAAAGAGAATAGTAAGGAAAGAAAAAAAAAAACGGCCAAAATAACTACAAAATACAAATCTATTGGGAGCTACTGCAACAGGAAGAAACCTGAGGCGGCGCCAGGTGATCCAACAGTAACTTACTTACTTAACTTTGGTAGAAGTGGTAGTATGTAGTAAGCTGTGAGGGCAGTCTCCAACTGCTCACTTTGCCACACAGCATTAACCCAACATGCACATACCCACACCTTTTTTTTCTTCCTTGCTTAGTGTGAAACAAAAGCAGAATGTGCAAGAACGTTTCTACATTTCTATCCAAAGATGTAGGAAATGTTAAAACACATACAACTCTCTGATTAAATCCATCATCTACTTTATTTATTCCATCAATAACTTTCATCTTTTTGTGAGCAGTTAGACACAACTGACATGAATTAATCCCACTTCACACACAGCATCATTTGTTTCTGAATCACCCTGCATTCTCACACACTGATAAAACCCAGTAAAACCACAGATGTCAGCTCTTCAGACCAAGTTAGCCTGAAACTGAAAGCTCATGATTTGAGATAATGACAGTAGTTCACAGAGATGCTGCACTGGTCTGCACACACAGGAAACGCAGAGTGGAACAATTGTTGGTTCATTTCTATAGATTCAACTCAGTTTCAGAACATCTGGAAACATTTCAACACAGTCATGATGGTTTGTATAAAACCACTGTTGGAGCACCTCAGTAGTTAAATGGTCATGGTAGGTAGATGAAACAGAGAATGTAATTCATCTTCCTCTTATAAAACAGGAGCAGTGCAGAGGGTAAAGTAAGCTGAAAGTGACAATGTTACGGTTAATTCAGGGTCTAAACAGGACTATATTATTTATTCTAAGTTTAAAAAGTGTAAATCTATTTTATAATGTGTTTTTTTGACACAATGAACAGTACCATCTTTTAACCAATTTTAATAATAATGCTGATATGATGAAAGACTTTATTGATCCCTTTGGGGAAATTGATTATGTCTAATGTACCAGCTCCATTAAATATGTAAAGAGGCATTAAGTAGTCGATTTTAAAAGTCATGCTCAGCTCTGACCACCACATCATCAAATTCTTCAAACAGTCCATGTTTAGCTCGGTTGGATGTTGATGTTGGAGTTGAATGGACCATTATCTGCAAGTATTAATGGAAAATGTTGTGACTGAAAGGGGCAAAAGAATAGTCTTCATGGACTTACTGTACCTGTAACATCCTATAAATACAGGAACTGATCTGTGAGTCGACTTCTATTTTATACTGTTACAACATGAACAAATGAGAACAGCTTTAAACCACCTCGCTTTAGGTTAAATGATGTGGTACTGTTAATGTATTATGGACTGATTAATCATTTCATGTATTGACTGATAGATATGGACAGACTGACTGATTCAGAGCGTTAGCTGTGAGTTTGTTTGATTCTCCGGGATGTGATGATTAATGACACTGGAACATATCAATGTCATGTTGCCCCGGGAGACACAAACCCCAAGAACCTGGCTGCACCATCACCTACCTGACACCTGCTGACTCACTGCTGGTTCTCATCTGCTGCAGGAGACAAGCGTACTGGACACATTGGACTGATCAGTGTGCTCGTTGTTGTTGGTTTTGTGATATAGAATAGTATATTCTATATACACCACTATAGTATCTTGGTGTCCTGCGGCTCGTTCATAACAAAGCAGTGAATTGTTTTCATGAGTCTTTTCATTTCAAATTGGTGCAGTCAGTCACAGCATTCAGAGTATAGAGACTAGTTCTTCTACCTCACCTAACAGATTTAAATAATAACCTAAAAAACCTTTTTGTAATTTGATTTATTTCACTTAACTCATCAATACATGTCTACGTGGTGTAACAACCACACTAACTGATGAGGTGTGTCCTTGAGCGAGACACTCCACGCTAGCTCCCCGGGCGCTGTATGTAGCTGCCCACTGCTCCCCCAGGGGATGGGTTAAATGCAGAGGACAATTTCATTGTATCATGTAAATGTGACATATGACGATTAAAGGCTTTCTTCTTTCTTCTTCTAAAAAAAATTAATGTCTATGTAGTGAGAAAAAGAAAAACTGATATTTTCTCATAAAATGTTATCAGACATATGAATCAATGAAACTGCTTTAAACAGACACATATGCTGACTGTATGTACAGATGTTGAGTGATAACTTTTAATTAATCTTAATCTTAATCATACATACAGCAAGTAACAGTGCAAACAATAGACATAAAATATTGTATAGAAACAACAATAGATCTCTAGTGTAGTGTAAAAAGAAGATATACAGAACCATGCAAAGCTGATGTTAAAGACTGAAATCCTTAATGTTGTTGTAGTACACTGCAGTACAATTGGCCATGTCATTTAATGTGATGTACAATCAAAAAGAAATTATTGTTTAAAATGTATTTTATTGTACTTTGACTTTTTTTCTTATATGTTCATCTGTCATCTGCTGAAAACAGTAACTTTCTCTGTACGTAAAAACTCATTAGACAGAAACAGTTCTTCCTGAAGCTCTTTATTTTACAGTTCTTTGTCATTGGACTGAAATATTTTGCCTTGTACGTCACTTGTGATGAATGATTAATTGTAAAATGTCAGTTTTGATTTATTTAAAAGCTTTGGCAGCATTTACTGGATTCATGGTTTGTTTTCTTATCTGTAAACGTTGTTGAGTTACTTGTGACGTCTATCTTCTTAATACACATCTGAACTCGCCTGAAATTCTCTGGAACCACTTCCATAGAATTCACGACCAACAAGAGACCTGAGCTCTGCTGCAGGATCAGGTATTTAAAAGAAAAACACAGGGAAACGCTCCTACACAGAGAGGGTCTGAACAGTAGTGGATAAAACAGGGCGACGCTTTGTGTCAGGCCTTTAAACAAAGTTTGTAACAAAAAGGATTCAAACAGACAGAAAACGATTTATAATTGTATGACTGAAGTGTAACTGACAACATAAGACAAGAAGTGAACCTGTCTCTGCGTGTCGTGAGGGAATGAAACAAAGAAACATTCACAGTCTGCACTTAATTAAATCTGATCTCATAAAACTGATGACAAAGAGTGAAATCATTAACTCTGATACTGACTTTCTAACTAAAAAAACAGACTGTTTAACTTAATTATCTATTTTTGACTTTATTTAAGTGTAATCTGATGTATTTGCTCTGAGAAGCTTTATCTAGTCAGTCAACAAAATTCTGCAGTGTTGACTGAAAGACCATGAAGTGAAGGGGGATGTGCTGTAACAAGTCTGACACATGTTGGCTTTCAGTTCAATTGAGTCTATATAGAGAGACAGACAGTGGAGAGAGAGATCTTCCTTTAGCAGAAGTAACCTCCAACTCCAGGCTCATGGTGGGTGGCTATCTGCCTCGATCGGTTGGGAATGATCATTGGAAAAAGGGAGAGAGAAAATCACAAACAACAAGAAGCAGACTAAACCAAAGTCAAAAACTCTGACTCTGGCATAAAGTGTTGCAACATCAGAGAAACAAAATCCACTGCTCCTCTGATACTGATGTAAGACTCTGTGTAACAGGTGGGATGCTACAGTAGAAGACTGGCTATGACCTCACACATTTCAGACTTCAGCAAACCCATAGCACTTTATTACTTACCTGATAAAACACCAAACTATCATGATCTTTATGGGACACCCATTAAACACACAGACTGATGGTGGAAAGTATATAGTTATATAGTTAGTAATAAAGTATACATTATTATTATTATTATTAAAAAGTAAATGAAACAGGGTTTTAATAACTGGTTGAACCACCTTTGGCAGCAGTAACACCAGGTTCTTGTAGCTGTGGATTAAACCTGCACATGGTCCAGGAGGAACTTTGGATCATTCTTCCTCTCATAACTGCTTCATGTCAGACAGATTCTCAGGACGTCTGGTGTGAATGACTCACTTCACGTTATCCCACAGCACCTCTGTTGGGTTGAGGTCTCAGTTATGACTCCCAAAGGAGAATTTTATGTCCCTGTAGTAGATTTTATTTGATTTACTGTTGCATCACCCAACTTCTTCTGGTATTCCTCTGCAGGTTAACTTAATAAACTTGGGAATTCATTAAAACAAACATCCACACAATATTTGATCAGCTCTATCCTCCAGAAAAAATGTGAAGATGAAATGGTGCTAAATAAGGGAGATTTAATTACGAATGAAGTTATGATATTAATCAGCACTGAAGGGTCACCTTTCATTAATTTGTAAACAGGGGCTGGTCTTGAGCCTCATGTCTCATGTCTAAGGACCTCCACTGGAGGTAGGTAACTGGAATTTGAACCCCAGTGTCCCACACGGAGGGCAGCGATTGTACCACAGCAGTATAGAGCTGTTATTTAATTATGTGTCAGATTAAGTTAATTCTAAATAGATAAAATTAAATACAAAACCTATATAATTCAAACGTAATCAAGCAGTTAACCAGCAGATGTCACTATTTTTAACTGTGTGAACTGCTTGGAAACACTGAACCACTTTTAGACAAGTTGGTTCAGAAAGGTTTGGTTTTTCAACCACCAGCTGATGGCTGCAGCTCTGAAGGTGATCTGACAGAGACTGAAGAAGTGTTTGTAGTGAGACACTGACCTCAGTGTGAAGGGTAGATAGCAGAGCTGAGAGCAGGGAGGAGGAAATAGAGACCTGGGTAAACACAACAAGTCCAAACAATAATCACAGCACATTTGATTGTATTTGTTCTGTTATTTATTTCTTAGTAATCAAATGTTTTCCTGTTTTACAATTTGTCATATTGTTGTTGTCTTGTAATCTGATTGTGAAATACTACGAGTAAGATGTGTCTATCATTATATTATAAAATCAGCAGTCATCTAGCTGCAGGCTGACAAACGATAGTTCACTGTCACTCTGTCCACTCTGTCTTTCTTAAGATGCTGTGGTTGCAAGTACGGGCACAGCTTTACAAAGAAGTTTGCAAGACGGAAACTGCAGGTTTAGACAAGAAAGATGTGAAGATAAAATGTTTTCACTTCTTATTTCATCTGTGAATTCTCACCAAGAAGAAGTAATTCAGTGTTTTTACAAACATCATTATTAACATCACACATCTTGTGAGAGACATGTTTAATATAACAACAGTGGTGGATCAGCTCATTATTTATATGTTGAGAAGCATAGATTATTCACATAAAAAACAAAAACATAGAAAAAGACACATACATCAGCTGTTGAAACCGAGATAACTGTAAAATGAAAACACTTTCTCAACAGATGCTGCCCCAGAGCACAAACAGTGACAGGAAGTAAAGAGCAGAGCAGTAGTTAAGGACTCAGTTCTTTGTTCTCAGCTCTGTGAATTCAAAAGACCGGAAATATTTAAATAGTCATGATACATGATGAACATTATCATTAGTTCAGTTTAGAAGTCTTGCTCAGCACTGATTGGTTCATCATTCTCAGCCTGAACAAGGTTTTTGCCATTTAGTCAGATGGGTCATTACCTGACAGAAAATATTTAATATTATTAAATATTATAAACAGAACTGAAAGCGGTCAAAACAGGATTTATGAGATCGGAGTTTAGTGGTTTAGGTTGTGTGGGGAATACTGTACCTGTGGGTCTGTGTCGATATGAAGACACCATGAGGAGAAGGCAGATGAAGTACACACAGAACACCACCAGGTGGAGGACCAGTATGAACACACACTCAGTGGGGACAAAGGCAAGGGGCGAAGGGGGGGAAGTTTGGGTTGGAGCTCCAGAGGTGGGAAGAACTAATGCTGAAGATTTACCTAAATGCAGTTTAAAGAACAAATTTTATCATCACCAACTCTATCTTTGTTTTAAGGTCAGTGCTGCAGCTACAACTGGTGACTGTGTTGATAACAGTCTAATCAATAGTCCAAGTACTTTTGTCTTTAAAAATCCTGAATACAATCATCCCTTAGACGTCCTGCTGAATCTTTATCCAATTTTCCATCACTTTAACTTTACAGAGGGGGCATCCTAAAGGAGGTTTTTAGAAACTCTGATGTACAGTAAATAAAAAGTGTTGAAATCCAAGTTTTTCTCCTGACCTGTGACAGAGATCCAGCTGGGTGGAGACTCTCCATGACTGCTGATGTTACACTTGTAGAGGCCTTCATCAGACTTGGTAACATGGTGGATGGTCATGTGACCTGTAGGCTCAGTCCTGATGAGGGAGCCATCTTTATAGAAATCAGCTGGGAGCTTGGAGGGAGGGCTCTTTGTTTGACAGTGCAGAATGACGTCATGTCCCTCCATCACAGGGAGGACAGGACTCTGCAGGATCACTGATCCACCTCAACACAGAGACAAACTACAGCATTTCATCCATTTCCACACAGACTCATCAACACTAACTCCACAGTCTGATCTTACCAGAGACAGTGATGTTGATGATGCTACTGGTTGATCCCTCTCTGGACTCACACCAGTAAACTCCACTGTCCAATGTAATGACATAAGTGATGCTACAAGAAGAACCAGCTGGTTTTCCCCAACCATCTCCACATCTCCTCATCTGTCCTCTGGTTGTGTTCCTCCTCAGTGTCCATCCAGCAGAGCTGTCGTCCTCCTCACAGCTCAGAGACACAGACTCTTCTTCAAACAGCTGAGATCTGCTGGGACTCACAGTCAGACGAGCTGCAGGGTTGATAATGTACTTTATAAATGAAACTAATTCACCTCCTCACTGACTGTGATTACATGCACTTGAGTAACCAAATTATTCATAGAAACTGGGTTTCTCAAGTAATGAAAAAACCTGGTTAGTAGCAATCTGTGTATACATATTGCTTCATACAAGTAATCTTCTATCCTGGATATATTTTGGAACCACGGATCACAGATTTGAACTGTATAGTAGAATAGTACTATAGTAGTACAGTACAATTCTCTAACTCCCGTCCCCATTTACAGAAACAGCTTATTTTATTAACCTACTGCTGGAACTGAGTTACCTAAGTGCATGTAAACGATACAATACAGAGTCCTCCATTACTTTAACTCAGACAGTTTGTGCTGTCAAGGCCATTGTTGTGTTGTTCGACTTGTCTCTCTCAGCTCCACTGACAAATATATCAAAGAAAAAGTTAGGAGCTCTCTTCCGTCTCTATACAGTTAAAATATATAAACCATGCTTCAGTCAGCCACATGTGATCAAGCTTCCTGAGTTCTTGTGAACAAGTTCCCCAATTACCTGAGTGACCTGGTAACATAAGTGCATGTAAACACGGTTTCTAAAGGTTTCTAAAGGTTCGACAGGGTTAAAGGTTAAGGTTAAAGAGCCTTAACAGTGCAAAAAGCTGACTAGTAATAGAAACAGTGATAGTTTACTAACCTTGGTTTGTGCTGCAGCACAACAGCATCAGAACTAAAGAGAAATGACAGTTGAGGTGAGTTGAACTTTATCATTAACTAACAATGATGTTTATGTTTGTAAAACAACTAAAACTCTTAAGGTGTACTTACAGAGCAGCCACAACAGAGATGTTACGTCCATCCTGTGTCTTTGGAAACTGTAGATCACAGCAGTGATCAGTTCATAGTTAAACCATCGTTCTTCCTCTGTGGCTGTGGTTTCTTCTCTAATGACAGAATAAACATGTAGATACATAGAGTAGATATTACATCATTAAATGTGTGCAGCATTATGTTCAATAATCAAATTCATCCTATAAGTGTGTTTCTGAAAGCTGGTAAGTTGGTCGTCCAAACACTGTCCCGTGTTTTTCCTGCTTGTTGTTTTATTTCTGCAGCTACAGTAGAAGCACAACATCCCAACTGAAGATTTAAATGGGTTACTGCACTGCACTGGTGTGTGCAAGTGTGCACTGCTTGGTTTAGATTTGTTAGGCACAGTGGTTTGATGAATTCAAGGAAGAATTCTAAATCTCATCATGAATTTCAATAATACAGTTGCTTTTCTTGTCTTTATCTTATTTCTTTGGTGAGTAAGAAACAGACTGCTGTGATGCTAAAGTCTTAGCTCAGCTTGGTGCCATGTAGATGTTTCTTTTTGTTTCTTTGTATATTTGCATTTGGTTGTGCTTTGTCCATAGGAGCCACTGTAATTAAGAACTTGTATTCTGACTAATTCATTATGTCTCAGTGTAAAGGCTCAAGTTCTGTACCTGAAAAGAGTCTGTTTAGAAGATGTAATAAAATACTCAACAGTGTGTCAGGGTGAAGGGAAGGTCTGGCTGATGCAGTAAGACTCCCAAGTCAACAGAGGGCGCCATGTGTCGCTACACAACAGACAGATTGTTTGTAACACTGGGAACTGGCAGAATGTGTCATATGAAATAGCAAAACTGGTTGCAGGTGAGACACGAGTCAGGGTCTGGATCATGTTCAGAACAGAAGCAGATGTTTAAGTATCAGGTAATTAATTAGGTTTCCAGACTGTAGAGTGTTCTAAAGCAGAGGCAGCGCTGTCAATCTGGTGAAGTGTGACATAACATAACATAACATAACATAGCATAACATAACATAACATAACATAACATAACATAACATAGCATAGCATAACATAACATAACATAACATAACATAGCAAAGCATAACATAACATAGCAAACCATAACATAACATAACATAGCAAACCATAACATAACATAACATAACATAGCATAACATAACATAACATAACATAACATAACATAACATAACATAACATAGCAAAGCATAACATAACATAACATAACATAACATAACATAACATAACATAACATAACATAACATAACATAGCATAGCATAACATAACATAACATAACATAGCAAAGCATAGCATAGCATAACATAACATAGCATAACATAACATAACATAGCAAAGCATAACATAACATAACATAACATAGCATAACATAACATAACATAACATAACATAGCAAAGCATAACATAACATAACATAACATAACATAACATAACATAACATAGCAAAGCATAACATAACATAACATAACATAGCAAAGCATAACATAACATAACATAACATAACATAACATAACATAACATAACATAACAGCTTATGATGAAACATCAGTGTATCAAGTGCAACTCAAAGAGTTCTTTGCCGTTCCAGGTCAACTGCTGCTTGAGTGAAAGCAGGTCTCACCTTTTTTGCCACCTTAGTGTATAAAAAAACCATTATTCACATGCGCTGTCAGAATAATTTACAATGCAATGTATGTATGTATTATGTGTATAATGTATGTGTCCATCATTTTCATGTAGGTTACAGCAAATCCATTTTTCATATGATTACATTTTTTTCAAGTCCTTATCAAGGATGCTCTAAAGTAGGGGTGTCAAACTCAATTGCACAAGGGGCCAAAATCCAAAACACACTTTAGGTCGCGGGCCGAACAGGATAAACATTTATTGAACACACTAAAACTTTTAAAACTTTACTTTTTTTAACATAAACCTTAAATAACTTATAATACTTTGCTCTCTATAAAAATATATCCTCTCTAAATTAAACAAGCTGGAAATAAAGTAAACATTAAAAGAACAAACATTCAAATTTCTTAAATCTTCTGTCATTTTATATAAAAAATAAACTTAAACTTTAAATATCCCAAAAGATTTTACTCTCCATAAAAATATATCCTGTCAAAATTATACAAATTCAAAATATGAACATGCTGCATAACAAAACCTGGAAATATAAATTAAATTTGTGCTTTTCAGCAATAACAAATCAAATCATTCAGTCTTTGCTCTTCAGTCATTTTATCAGAGCTGCATCTGTTTTTGTCAACAGGTTCGTTTATATTTGTTGTGAGGTTCTGCGTTGTGGAGATTCTCAGGATGGACTGTAGGTTCTCACCAGTGAGACGACTCCTGTGTGCTGTTTTGTTAGTCTTCATCACTGAGAACAGCTTCTCACTAAGATTTGTTCTACCAAACATAAACAAGGTTCGAGCCTCATGTGGACGGAGCTGGGACATTTCTGCAGGAATGGAGTGAATAAACTGTGCGGGTCCTGCAGTGTCCTACTTTACCTTCAGTCATTACACTGCAGCTCAATCAGCTCCATCTGAATCTGCACAGGTGCAGTTTCAACATCGACGGTAAATGTGTTGAGAAGCAACTCAAAATTATTTTCTTGTTCGTCAAAGTCGCCAAAGCTCCGTGAGAACTCAGTTTATCAGTAAAGTGCATATTTGTGAACAGTGTTGTAACGATATGGTTCAACATTACTTGGTATCCTGAGGACTAGCTTCATAATAAGTTGCAGCATCATAAACTAAACTTGATTAACGCGGAATGTGTTCGGCAGCTGAAGCGCTGCATTATGGGATCTGTAGTTTATTGTGTTACCAGCGCTTCATGTCGCCATTAATAACAATAATATAGAAATGATCTCGCGGGCCTTGACTTTGACATATGGGCTCTAAAGCAAGGTTAAAATTTTATTTAGTATTTTTTTAAATCACTGTCTGTTTGACTTTGTTGAACTTTATCAAGGTGTTGAGGCAGTTAATTTTTTAACTCCACCCAACACCACCCCACCTGCCGAAAATCCACCCTCTGTCATCATATATCATGAGGTGTATTTAGTCCGTAGGATTTTCTCAACACTACCAGACCACAAGTTTTAACTTTGTGCTTTGGAATTAGTAGTGTTGTTGGATCTTTATTACATAGATTCATTTAATTTTAACAAGTTCTTGGATTAACAGGAGCTGAGGAAAGTGACAATGGCTGCTATAACATCTTCTTCAGCCTGGTGGACTTTACTTTTTCTCTGTCTCCCGGTGTCTGCTTCTCAGAGTGAGTGTTGCAGTGGATAAGAAATATTAACAATTGATAATGTCTTTGATAAAAACTGTGAAACCAACCTTGGTCTCCTGTCATTCTGACTTCATGCTGGTCAAAATAACCTTTCTCTAGTTGGTGAAATCTTTACTGTAAGTGTGAAACACAAATCACAAATGTGAATGACAGAACGGACCCTGATCAGTTTGGTGCCCTAGGCAAGATTTTGGCTTGTTTCATTTGTATTGCAGCCAATTTAACTAAACAATTTCCCTCTGGGCTTAATCAAGTTTTTCTTTGGAACTTTATCTTATCTTCCAGTCCAGTTGTGAAAAAAATAAAATTAAAATGTGACTTTTCTCACACAGAAAACAGAAAAGCACAAAACCACCATGGATGCAGTTATAAGCTGTTAGGCTACAGTTGTGACCTGCTGCTGTGGACGTGTAGAGTTAAAGTTGAACCCTTCTTTCTTTTCTCTTCTTCAGACCAGATAAACATCACAGCTAACCTTGGAGACAGAGTCATTCTGCCATGCAACACTTCCAGTAAATATGGTGCACTAGAGTGGAGCAGAGTTGGAATGAACGATTCAGTTTATTTATACAAGGACGGACAGTTGTATAAAGAAGGTCAGGATCCATCTTATAAGAACCGGGTGGAGCTAATGAATGGAAGCTTGTCTGTGATTATCTCGGATGTCAGGATTAATGACACTGGAACATATGAATGTCTTGTTGCCCCCAAGTCAAGACGTAATTTGCAGAGTAAAACTCTTCAACTCATCAACACCATCAACCTGACAGTTGAACCAGGTGAGTTAGTGTGTGTGTGTGTGTGGATCAGAGTTGAAGCTGCTTCCTGGTTGTTGATGTGAGAGTGAAACATCACAGATCAGATGTTGGTGTTGATGAGACTTTGTAGAAAACAGCTGGTATGAGTGATGGGATCAAAGTGCAGTAGATAATGTCTGACAGGAGTTTGAAGAGGAAATGGATTCTGTTGTGTTCTTCACTCATCACCTACCTGACACCTGCTGACTCACTGCTGCTTCTCATCTGCAGGAAACAACAAGGATGAAAGAGACAAGCGTACTGGACACATTGGACTGATCAGCGTGCTAGTTGCTGTAGTCGTTGTTGGTTTTGTGATATAGAATAGTATATTATATTCTATATTCTAAATATACCACTATAGTATATTGTTGACCCACAGCTTGTTGATAACAAAGCAGTGAATTGTTGTCATGAGTCTTTTCATTTCAAATTGATGCAGACAGTCACAGCATTCAGAGTGCGGTGACTGTTTCTTCTACCTCTCTGACTTTTCACCATTTTGGCCTCTGCTTAAGAAACTTGGAGCATCTTAAAGGTCCTCCTCGCTACTGCTACTACTAAGATCTAACAAGACAAGTATAGAGAGTAGTCCATTGTCTGATGCTAATAGAAGATCATAAGTGATCTTTACCAGTGCTGTTTCTGTACTATGATGTACTCTAAATCCTGACTGGAAATCTTCATACAAGTTATTGCTACGCAGGTGGTCGTACAATTGCTTAGAAACTATCTTTTCAAAGATTGAAATCATTATCTCTGATACTGACTTTCTAAATAAAGAAACAGACTGTTTAACTTAATTATCTAATTTTGACTTTATTTTAGTGTAATCTTGTATATTTGCTCTGAGAAGTTTTATCTAGTCAGCCAACAAAATTCAGAAGTGTGACTGAAAGAAAGAAAACTATGAAGTGAAGGAGGATGTGCTGTAACAGGTCTGACATGTTTAGGCGTTCAATCCAATTGAGTCTATATAGAGAGACAGACAGTGGAGAGATAACTCTTCCTTTAGCAGCAACTCAAGGCTCATGGTGGGCGGCTATCTGCCTCAGCCAGTTGGGAACGACCTTTGGTAGAAGGGAGAGAGTAAAGAACAAACAACACAGTATCAAACTGGTTCTTGACTTTTCCAGTTCAGTGTTATGTACGTATTGAATAATCAAGAGTGGTACGAGGGATATTCTTGAGAACAGTTAGGTGTTTTCTACTTTCTATTTTAGATCTGTCAGATAAAGTTTATACAATTAAATACAAAACTTATAACATTTAAATGTAATATAACATAGCATAGCATAGCATAACATAACATAGCATAACATAACATAACATAACATAACATAGCATAGCATAACATAACATAGCATAACATAACATAACATAGCATAACATAGCATAACATAACATAACATAGCATAACATAACATAACATAACATAACATAACATAACATAACATAGCATAACATAGCATAACATAACATAGCATAGCATAATATAACATAACATAACATAACATAACATAGCATAACATAACATAACATAGCATAGCATAGCATAGCATAACATAACATAACATAACATAGCAAAGCATAACATAACATAACATAGCATAACATAACATAACATAGCATAGCATAACATAACATAACATAGCATAACATAACATAACATAACATAGCATTGCATAATATAACATAACATAAAATAGCAAAGCATAGCATAACATAACATAACATAACATAACATAACAGGGATATTCTTGAGAACAGTTAGGTGTTTTCTACTTTCTATTTTAGATCTGTCAGATAAAGTTTATACAATTAAATACAAAACTTATAACATTTAAATGTAATATAACATAGCATAGCATAGCATAACATAACATAGCATAACATAACATAACATAGCATAACATAGCATAGCATAACATAACATAACATAGCATAACATAACATAACATAACATAACATAGCATAACATAACATAACATAACATAACATAGCATAACATAACATAACATAGCATAGCATAACATAACATAGCATAACATAACATAACATAATAACATAGCATAACATAACATAACATAGCATAACATAGCATAGCATAACATAACATAACATAGCATAGCATAGCATAATATAACATAACATAACATAGCATAACATAACATAACATAGCATAACATAACATAGCAAAGCATAACATAACATAACATAGCATAACATAACATAACATAACATAACATAGCAAAGCATAACATAACATAGCATAACATAACATAACATAACATAGCAAAGCATAACATAACATAGCATAACATAACATAACATAACATAACATAGCAAAGCATAACATAACATAACATAACATAACATAACATAACATAGCATAACATAACATAACATAGCATAGCATAACATAACATAACATAACATAACATAGCATAGCATAACATAACATAACATAACATAACATAACATAACAGCTTATGATGAAACATCAGTGTATCAAGTGCAACTCAAAGAGTTCTTTGCCGTTCCAGGTCAACTGCTGCTTGAGTGAAAGCAGGTCTCACCTTTTTTGCCACCTTAGTGTATAAAAAAACCATTATTCACATGCGATGTCAGAATAATTTACAATGCAATGTATGTATGTATTAATATTATTAATGTAGGTGTCCATCATTTTCATGTAGGTTACAGCAAATCCATTTTTCATATGATTACATTTTTTTCAAGTCCTTATCAAGGATGCTCTAAAGCAAGGTTAAAATTTAATTTAGTATTTTTTAAATCACTATCTGTTTGATTTTGGTGAACTTTATCAAGGTGTTGAGGCAGTTAATTTTTTAACTCCACCCAACACCACCCCACCTGCCGAAAATCCACCCTCTGTCATCATATATCATGAGGTGTATTTAGTCCGTAGGATTTTCTCAACACTACCAGACCACAAGTTTTAACTTTGTGCTTTGGAATTAGTAGTGTTGTTGGATCTTTATTACATAGATTTATTTAATTTTAACAAGTTCTTGGATTAACAGGAGCTGAGGAAAGTGACAATGGCTGCTATAACATCTTCTTCAGCCTGGTGGACTTTACTTTTTCTCTGTCTCCCGGTGTCTGCTTCTCAGAGTGAGTGTTGCAGTGGATAAGAAATATTAACAATTGATAATGTCTTTGATAAAAACTGTGAAACCAACCTTGGTCTCCTGTCATTCTGACTTCATGCTGGTTAAAATAACCTTTCTCTAGTTGGTGAAATCTTTACTGTAAGTGTGAAACACAAATCACAAATGTGAATGACAGAACGGACCCTGATCAGTTTGGTGCCCTAGGCAAGATTTTGGCTTGTTTCATTTGTATTGCAGCCAATTTAACTAAACAATTTCCCTCTGGGCTTAATCAAGTTTTTCTTTGGAACTTTATCTTATCTTCCAGTGCAGTTGTGAAAAAAAATAAAAATAAAATGTGTCTTTTCTCACACAGAAAACAGAAAAGCACAAAACCACCATGGATGCAGTTATAAGCTGTTAGGCTACAGTTGTGACCTGCTGCTGTGGACGTGTAGAGTTAAAGTTGAACCCTTCTCTCTTTTCTCTTCTTCAGTCCAGATAAACATCACAGCTAACCTTGGAGACAGAGTCATTCTGCCATGCAACACTTCCAGTAAATATGGTGCACTAGAGTGGAGCAGAGTTGGAATGAACGATTCAGTTTATTTATACAAGGACGGACAGTTGTATAAAGAAGGTCAGGATCCATCTTATAAGAACCGGGTGGAGCTAATGAATGGAAGCTTGTCTGTGATTATCTCGGATGTCAGGATTAATGACACTGGAACATATGAATGTCTTGTTGCCCCCAAGTCAAGACGTAATTTGCAGAGTAAAACTCTTCAACTCATCAACACCATCAACCTGACAGTTGAACCAGGTGAGTTAGTGTGTGTGTGTGTGTGTGTGTGTGTGTGTGTGTGTGTGGATCAGAGTTGAAGCTGCTTCCTGGTTGTTGATGTGAGAGTGAAACATCACAGATCAGATGTTGGTGTTGATGAGACTTTGTAGAAAACAGCTGGTATGAGTGATGGGATCAAAGTGCAGTAAATAATGTCTGACAGGAGTTTGAAGAGGAAATGGATTCTGTTGTGTTCTTCACTCATCACCTACCTGACACCTGCTGACTCACTGCTGCTTCTCATCTGCAGGAAACAACAAGGATGAAGGAGACAAGCGTACTGGACACATTGGACTGATCAGCGTGCTAGTTGCTGTAGTCGTTGTTGGTTTTGTGATATAGAATAGTATATTATATTCTATATTCTAACTATACCACTATAGTATATTGTTGACCCACAGCTTGTTGATAACAAAGCAGTGAATTGTTGTCATGAGTCTTTTCATTTCAAATTGATGCAGACAGTCACAGCATTCAGAGTGCGGTGACTAGTTCTTCTACCTCTCTGTCTTTTCACCATTTTGGCCTCTGCTTAAGAAACTTGGAGCATCTTAAAGGTCCTCCTCGCTACTGCTACTACTAAGATCTAACAAGACAAGTATAGAGAGTAGTCCATTGTCTGATGCTAATAGAAGATCATTAGTGACCTTTACCTGTGCTCTTTCTGTGCTATGATGTACTCTAAATCCTGACTGGAAATCTTCATACAGGTTATTACTGCGCAGGTGGTCATATAATTGATTAGAAACAGTTTTACTACAAATTTCAGTTTTCAGTTGTTAGCAACATTGTCCCTGCAGTGAAAGTGAAATAAAGTCAAACCTGCTGAACTTAAATGTTTTGTTTTGAGAATTATTTCTCTTGGAAGTCAGATTTAAATAATAACCTAAAAAACCTTTTTGTAATGTGATTTATTTCACTTAACTCATCCATACATGTTTACGTAGTGTAACAAACACACTAAGTGGTGAAAATTCATGTTTATGTAGTGAGAAAAAGAAAAACTGATATTTTCTCATAAAATGTTACCAGACATATGAATCAATGAAACTGCTTTAAACAGACACATATGCTGACTGTATGTACAGATGTTGAGTGATAACTTTTAATTAATCTTAATCTTAATCATACATACAGCAAGTAACAGTACAATAAGTAAACACAAAATATTGTATAGAATCAACAACAGATCTCTAGTGTAGTGCAAAATTAAGATATACAGAACCATGCGAAGCTGTTGTTAAAGACTGAAATCCTTAATGTTGTTGTATTACACTGCAGTACAATTGTACATGTCATTTAATGTGATGTACAATCAAAAATACATTTGTTTAAAATTTATTTTATCATAATTTGACATTTTTTCATCATTTTTTCATGTTCATCTGTCATTGAGCTTTAATGATTTTTATGTAATTGTGCTGGATAGAACAAATTTTATTTTGCTGCTCAAACACCCCCTTTTTAAAAAATTTGCTGAAAAAACAGTAACTTTCTCTGTACGTAAAAACTCATTAGACAGAAACAGTCAATTAGACTTAGTTCTGGCCTCAAGTAATACTGTAAGAAACCTCGGAGTTATCTTTGTCCATGCATTTGTTACTTCCAGACTGGACTATTGTAATTCCTTATTAATAGTTTGTCCCAATAACTCATTAAAGAGCCTCCAGTTAACTGACAAGTTATTACTGCGCAACTGAAATATTTTGCCTTGTACGTCACTTGTGATGAATGATTAATTGTAAAATGTCAGTTTTGATTTATTTAAAAGCTTTGGCAGCATTTACTGGATTCATGGTTTGTTTTCTTGTCTGTAAACATTATTGAGTTACTTGTGACGTTTATCTTGTTAAGACACATTTTAACTCACCTGAAATTCTCTGGAACCACTTCCATAGAATCCAGTACCAACAGGAGACCTGAGCTCTGCTGCAGGATCAGGTATTTAAAAGAAAAAGACAGGGAAACGCTCCTACACAGAGAGGGTCTGAAAAGTAATGGATAAAATAAGGCGACACTTTGTGTCAGGCCTTTAAACAAAGTTTGTAACAAAAAGGATTCAAACAGACAGAAAACAATTTATAATTGTATGACTGAAGTGTAACTGACAACATAAGACAAGAAGTGAACCTGTCTCTGCATGTCGTGAGGGAATGAAACAAAGAAACATTCACAGTCTGCACACAAATCTGATCTCTGATCTGATAAAACTGATGACAAAGATTTCAATTCAATTAAATTCAGTTTTATTTGTATAATGCCAATTTACAACAGAAGTTATCTCAAGGCACTTTATAGTATTTAAGGTTTAAGACCTCACAGAAAATATTTATACAAAAAATTATAGAGAAAACTCAACAATCGCATTTGAGCAAGCTTTAGGCAACAGTGGAGAGGAAAAACTCCCTTTAGAGGAAGAAACCTCCAGCAGAACCAGGCTCATAGTGGGCGGCCATCTGCCTCGACCGGTTGGGGTGAGTGGAAAGAGAAGAGAGAAAAGAACAGCAGACAATAAGACAACAACAAGCAGCAAGAACATTGGACATGTCAACTGGATTCTGGAGATGTACAGCTCCAGGCCGAGGATACCTGCAGAAAAGTACAGAGAGAGGGAGACAGAGAGGAGGAAACACAACTAAAGGAGAGAGAAGACACAAAGTTAATGACATGAAATGGTAGAATTAGAATGGATACAGGAGAAAGGAGAGAGGAGAGGAGCTCAGTTTATCAGTAGAGGTCCCCCAGCAGACTAATCTATATCAGCATAACTAAGAGATGGTTCAGAGTCACCTGATCCATCTCTAACTATAAGCTTTATAAAAAAGGAAAGTTTTAAGTCTAGTCTTAAATGTAGAGAGGGTGTCTGCCTCCCGAACCAGAACTGGGAGCTGGTTCCACAGGAGAGGGGCTTGGTAGCTAAAGGTTCTGCCTCCCATTCTACATTTGGAAACTCTAGCAACCACAAGTAAACCTGCAGTCTGAGAACGGAGGGTTCTGCTGGGAAGATATGGAACTATGAGGTCTTTAAGATAAGATGGAGCCTGATTATTAAGGTATTTATAAGTGAGGAGAAGAATTTTAAATTCAATTCTGGATTTAACAGGGAGCCAATGGAGAGAGGCTAACGTAGGAGAAATATGATCTCTCTTACTAATTCCAGTCAGAACTCTGACTGCAGCATTTTGGATTAACTGGAGGATTTTTAATGAGTCATTTGGACAAACTATTAATAATGAATTACAATAGTCCAGTCTGGTAGTAACAAATGCATGGACTAGTTTTTCAGCATCACTTTGGGACAGGATGCTCCTAATTTTAGCAATGTTTCTTAGGTGAAAAAAGGCAGTTCTAGAGATTTCTTTTATGTATGAAGTGAAGGAGATATCCTGATCAAAGATAACTCCGAGGTTTCTTACAGTATTACTTGAGGCCAGAACTAAGTCATCAATGGTGAGAATGTGTTTAGACATAGTGTCTCTGAGATTTTTAGGCCCGAACAGTATAACCTCTGTCTTGTCTGGATTTAGGAGAAGGAAATTGGAGGACATCCAGGCCTTTATGTCTTTTAAGCATTCCTGAAGTTTGACTAATTGATTAGTTTCTCCTGGTTTCATAGATAAGTATAGCTGGGTATCATCTGCATAACAATGGAAATTTATAGAGTGTTTCCTAATAATATTGCCTGAGGGGACATATATAAAGTGAAAAGAATCGGTCCAAGCACAGATCCCTGTGGAACTCCATAGCTGACTTTGCTGTGCATGGAAGACTCATCATTAACGTGTACAAACTGAAATCTATCCGATAGATACGATTTAAACCACTCTAGTGCTGTTCCTTTGATTCCAATGACATGTTCCAGTCTGTGTAATAAAATGTTGTGATCTATAGTGTCGAATGCAGCACTAAGATCTAACAAGATGAGTATAGAGAGTAGTCCATTGTCTGATGCTAATAGAAGATCATTAGTGACCTTTACCAGTGCTGTTTCTGTACTATGATGTACTCTAAATCCTGACTGGAAATCTTCATACAAGTTATTGCTACGCAGGTGGTCGTACAATTGCTTAGACACTATCTTTTCAAAGATTGAAATCATTATCTCTGATACTGACTTTCTAAATAAAGAAACAGACTGTTTAACTTAATTATCTAATTTTGACTTTATTTTAGTGTAATCTTGTATATTTGCTCTGAGAAGTTTTATCTAGTCAGCCAACAAAATTCAGAAGTGTGACTGAAAGAAAGAAAACTATGAAGTGAAGGAGGATGTGCTGTAACAGGTCTGACATGTTTAGGCGTTCAATCCAATTGAGTCTATATAGAGAGACAGACAGTGGAGAGAAAACTCTTCCTTTAGCAGCAACTCAAGGCTCATGGTGGGCGGCTATCTGCCTCAGCCAGTTGGGAACGACCTTTGGTAGAAGGGAGAGAGTAAAGAACAAACAACACAGTATCAAACTGGTTCTTGACTTTTCCAGTTCAGTGTTATGTACGTATTGAATAATCAAGAGTGGTACGAGGGATATTCTTGAGAACAGTTAGGTGTTTTCTACTTTCTATTTTAGATCTGTCAGATAAAGTTTATACAATTAAATACAAAACTTATAACATTTAAATGTAATATATCATAGCATAGCATAACATAGCATAACATAACATAACATAGCATAACATAGCATAACATAACATAACATAGCATAACATAACATAACATAACATAACATAACATAACATAACATAGCATAACATAACATAACATAGCATAGCATAACATAACATAGCATAACATAACATAACAACATAGCATAACATAACATAACATAGCATAACATAGCATAGCATAACATAACATAACATAGCATAGCATAGCATAACATAACATAACATAACATAGCATAACATAACATAACATAGCATAACATAACATAGCAAAGCATAACATAACATAGCATAACATAACATAACATAGCAAAGCATAACATAACATAGCATAACATAACATAACATAACATAGCAAAGCATAACATAACATAGCATAACATAACATAACATAACATAACATAACATAACATAACATAACATAACATAACATAACATAACATAACATAGCAAAGCATAACATAACATAACATAGCATAACATAACATAACATAACATAACATAGCAAAGCATAACATAACATAACATAACATAACATAACATAACATAACAGCTTATGATGAAACATCAGTGTATCAAGTGCAACTCAAAGAGTTCTTTGCCGTTCCAGGTCAACTGCTGCTTGAGTGAAAGCAGGTCTCACCTTTTTTGCCACCTTAGTGTATAAAAAAACCATTATTCACATGCGATGTCAGAATAATTTACAATGCAATGTATGTATGTATTAATATTATTAATGTAGGTGTCCATCATTTTCATGTAGGTTACAGCAAATCCATTTTTCATATGATTACATTTTTTTCAAGTCCTTATCAAGGATGCTCTAAAGCAAGGTTAAAATTTAATTTAGTATTTTTTAAATCACTATCTGTTTGACTTTGGTGAACTTTATCAAGGTGTTGAGGCAGTTAATTTTTTAACTCCACCCAACACCACCCCACCTGCCGAAAATCCACCCTCTGTCATCATATATCATGAGGTGTATTTAGTCCGTAGGATTTTCTCAACACTACCAGACCACAAGTTTTAACTTTGTGCTTTGGAATTAGTATTGTTGTTGGATCTTTATTACATAGATTTATTTAATTTTAACAAGTTCTTGGATTAACAGGAGCTGAGGAAAGTGACAATGGCTGCTATAACATCTTCTTCAGCCTGGTGGACTTTACTTTTTCTCTGTCTCCCGGTGTCTGCTTCTCAGAGTGAGTGTTGCAGTGGATAAGAAATATTAACAATTGATAATGTCTTTGATAAAAACTGTGAAACCAACCTTGGTCTCCTGTCATTCTGACTTCATGCTGGTTAAAATAACCTTTCTCTAGTTGGTGAAATCTTTACTGTAAGTGTGAAACACAAATCACAAATGTGAATGACAGAACGGACCCTGATCAGTTTGGTGCCCTAGGCAAGATTTTGGCTTGTTTCATTTGTATTGCAGCCAATTTAACTAAACAATTTCCCTCTGGGCTTAATCAAGTTTTTCTTTGGAACTTTATCTTATCTTCCAGTCCAGTTGTGAAAAAAAATAAAAATAAAATGTGACTTTTCTCACACAGAAAACAGAAAAGCACAAAACCACCATGGATGCAGTTATAAGCTGTTAGGCTACAGTTGTGACCTGCTGCTGTGGACGTGTAGAGTTAAAGTTGAACCCTTCTCTCTTTTCTCTTCTTCAGTCCAGATAAACATCACAGCTAACCTTGGAGACAGAGTCATTCTGCCATGCAACACTTCCAGTAAATATGGTGCACTAGAGTGGAGCAGAGTTGGAATGAACGATTCAGTTTATTTATACAAGGACGGACAGTTGTATAAAGAAGGTCAGGATCCATCTTATAAGAACCGGGTGGAGCTAATGAATGGAAGCTTGTCTGTGATTATCTCGGATGTCAGGATTAATGACACTGGAACATATGAATGTCTTGTTGCCCCCAAGTCAAGACGTAATTTGCAGAGTAAAACTCTTCAACTCATCAACACCATCAACCTGACAGTTGAACCAGGTGAGTTAGTGTGTGTGTGTGTGTGGATCAGAGTTGAAGCTGCTTCCTGGTTGTTGATGTGAGAGTGAAACATCACAGATCAGATGTTGGTGTTGATGAGACTTTGTAGAAAACAGCTGGTATGAGTGATGGGATCAAAGTGCAGTAAATAATGTCTGACAGGAGTTTGAAGAGGAAATGGATTCTGTTGTGTTCTTCACTCATCACCTACCTGACACCTGCTGACTCACTGCTGCTTCTCATCTGCAGGAAACAACAAGGATGAAGGAGACAAGCGTACTGGACACATTGGACTGATCAGCGTGCTTGTTGCTGTAGTTGTTGTTGGTTTTGTGATATAGAATAGTATATTATATTATATTCTATATTCTAAATATACCAGTATAGTATATTGTTGACCCACAGCTTGTTGATAACAAAGCAGTGAATTGTTGTCATGAGTCTTTTCATTTCAAATTGATGCAGACAGTCACAGCATTCAGAGTGCGGTGACTAGTTCTTCTACCTCTCTGTCTTTTCACCATTTTGGCCTCTGCTTAAGAAACTTGGAGCATCTTAAAGGTCCTCCTCGCTACTGCTACTACTAAGATCTAACAAGACAAGTATAGAGAGTAGTCCATTGTCTGATGCTAATAGAAGATCATAAGTGATCTTTACCAGTGCTGTTTCTGTACTATGATGTACTCTAAATCCTGACTGGAAATCTTCATACAGGTTATTACTGCGCAGGTGGTCATATAATTGATTAGAAACAGTTTTACTACAAATTTCAGTTTTCAGTTGTTAGCAACATTGTCCCTGCAGTGAAAGTGAAATAAAGTCAAACCTGCTGAACTTAAATGTTTTGTTTTGAGAATTATTTCTCTTGGAAGTCAGATTTAAATAATAACCTAAAAAACCTTTTTGTAATGTGATTTATTTCACTTAACTCATCCATACATGTTTACGTAGTGTAACAAACACACTAAGTGGTGAAAATTCATGTTTATGTAGTGAGAAAAAGAAAAACTGATATTTTCTCATAAAATGTTATCAGACATATGAATCAATGAAACTGCTTTAAACAGACACATATGCTGACTGTATGTACAGATGTTGAGTGATAACTTTTAATTAATCTTAATCTTAATCATACATACAGCAAGTAACAGTACAATAAGTAAACACAAAATATTGTATAGAATCAACAACAGATCTCTAGTGTAGTGCAAAATTAAGATATACAGAACCATGCGAAGCTGTTGTTAAAGACTGAAATCCTTAATGTTGTTGTATTACACTGCAGTACAATTGTACATGTCATTTAATGTGATGTACAATCAAAAATACATTTGTTTAAAATTTATTTTATCATAATTTGGCATTTTTTCATCATTTTTTCATGTTCATCTGTCATTGAGCTTTAATGATTTTTATGTAATTGTGCTGGATAGAACAAATTTTATTTTGCTGCTCAAACACCCCCTTTTTAAAAAATTTGCTGAAAAAACAGTAACTTTCTCTGTACGTAAAAACTCATTAGACAGAAACAGTCAATTAGACTTAGTTCTGGCCTCAAGTAATACTGTAAGAAACCTCGGAGTTATCTTTGTCCATGCATTTGTTACTTCCAGACTGGACTATTGTAATTCCTTATTAATAGTTTGTCCCAATAACTCATTAAAGAGCCTCCAGTTAACTGACAAGTTATTACTGCGCAACTGAAATATTTTGCCTTGTACGTCACTTGTGATGAATGATTAATTGTAAAATGTCAGTTTTGATTTATTTAAAAGCTTTGGCAGCATTTACTGGATTCATGGTTTGTTTTCTTGTCTGTAAACATTATTGAGTTACTTGTGACGTTTATCTTGTTAAGACACATTTTAACTCACCTGAAATTCTCTGGAACCACTTCCATAGAATCCAGTACCAACAGGAGACCTGAGCTCTGCTGCAGGATCAGGTATTTAAAAGAAAAAGACAGGGAAACGCTCCTACACAGAGAGGGTCTGAAAAGTAATGGATAAAATAAGGCGACACTTTGTGTCAGGCCTTTAAACAAAGTTTGTAACAAAAAGGATTCAAACAGACAGAAAACAATTTATAATTGTATGACTGAAGTGTAACTGACAACATAAGACAAGAAGTGAACCTGTCTCTGCGTGTCGTGAGGGAATGAAACAAAGAAACATTCACAGTCTGCACACAAATCTGATCTCTGATCTGATAAAACTGATGACAAAGATTTCAATTCAATTAAATTCAGTTTTATTTGTATAATGCCAATTTACAACAGAAGTTATCTCAAGGCACTTTATAGTATTTAAGGTTTAAGACCTCACAGAAAATATTTATACAAAAAATTATAGAGAAAACTCAACAATCGCATTTGAGCAAGCTTTAGGCAACAGTGGAGAGGAAAAACTCCCTTTAGAGGAAGAAACCTCCAGCAGAACCAGGCTCATAGTGGGCGGCCATCTGCCTCGACCGGTTGGGGTGAGTGGAAAGAGAAGAGAGAAAAGAACAGCAGACAATAAGACAAAAACAAGCAGCAAGAACATTGGACATGTCAACTGGATTCTGGAGATGTACAGCTCCAGGCCGAGGATACCTGCAGAAAAGTACAGAGAGAGGGAGACAGAGAGGAGGAAACACAACTAAAGGAGAGAGAAGACACAAAGTTAATGACATGAAATGGTAGAATTAGAATGGATAGAGGAGAAAGGAGAGAGGAGAGGAGCTCAGTTTATCAGTAGAGGTCCCCCAGCAGAATAACCTATATCAGCATAACTAAGAGATGGTTCAGAGTCACCTGATCCATCTCTAACTATAAGCTTTATAAAAAAGGAAAGTTTTAAGTCTAGTCTTAAATGTAGAGAGGGTGTCTGCCTCCCGAACCAGAACTGGGAGCTGGTTCCACAGGAGAGGGGCTTGGTAGCTAAAGGTTCTGCCTCCCATTCTACATTTGGAAACTCTAGCAACCACAAGTAAACCTGCAGTCTGAGAACGGAGGGTTCTGCTGGGAAGATATGGAACTATGAGGTCTTTAAGATAAGATGGAGCCTGATTATTAAGGTATTTATAAGTGAGGAGAAGAATTTTAAATTCAATTCTGGATTTAACAGGGAGCCAATGGAGAGAGGCTAACGTAGGAGAAATATGATCTCTCTTACTAATTCCAGTCAGAACTCTGACTGCAGCATTTTGGATTAACTGGAGGATTTTTAATGAGTCATTTGGACAAACTATTAATAATGAATTACAATAGTCCAGTCTGGAAGTAACAAATGCATGGACTAGTTTTTCAGCATCACTTTGGGACAGGATGCTCCTAATTTTAACTTTAATGTTTCTTAGGTGAAAAAAGGCAGTTCTAGAGATTTCTTTGATGTATGAAGTGAAGGAGATATCCTGATCAAAGATAACTCCGAGGTTTCTTACAGTATTACTTGAGGCCAGAACTAAGTCATCAATGGTGAGAATGTGATTAGACATAGTGTCTCTGAGATTTTTAGGCCTGAACAGTATAACCTCTGTCTTGGCTGGATTTAGGAGAAGGAAATTGGAGGACATCAGGGTCTTTATGTGTTTTAAGCAGCTTGAAGTTTGACTAATTGATTAGTTTCTCCTGGTTTCATAGATAAGTATAGCTGGGTATCATCTGCATAGCAATGGAAATTTATAGAGTGTTCCTAATAATATTGCCTAAAGGGGACATATATAAAGTGAAAAGAATCGGTCCAAGCACAGATCCCTGTGGAACTCCATAGCTGACTTTGCTGTGCAAGGAAGACTCATCATTAACGTGTACAAACTGAAATCTATCCGATAGATACGATTTAAACCACTCTAGTGCTGTTCCTTTGATTCCAATGACATGTTCCAGTCTGTGTAATAAAATGTTGTGATCTATAGTGTCGAATGCAGCACTAAGATCTAACAAGATGAGTATAGAGAGTAGTCCATTGTCTGATGCTAATAGAAGATCATTAGTGACCTTTACCAGTGCTGTTTCTGTACTATGATGTACTCTAAATCCTGACTGGAAATCTTCATACAAGTTATTGCTACGCAGGTGGTCGTACAATTGCTTAGAAACTATCTTTTGAAAGATTGAAATCATTATCTCTGATACTGACTTTCTAAATAAAGAACAGACTGTTTAACTTAATTATCTAATTTTGACTTTATTTTAGTGTAATCTTGTATATTTGCTCTGAGAAGTTTTATCTAGTCAGCCAACAAAATTCAGAAGTGTGACTGAAAGAAAGAAAACTATGAAGTGAAGGAGGATGTGCTGTAACAGGTCTGACATGTTTAGGCGTTCAATCCAATTGATTCTATATAGAGAGACAGACAGTGGAGAGATAACTCTTCCTTTAGCAGCAACTCAAGGCTCATGGTGGGCGGCTATCTGCCTCAGCCAGTTGGGAACGACCTTTGGTAGAAGGGAGAGAGTAAAGAACAAACAACACAGTATCAAACTGGTTCTTGACTTTTCCAGTTCAGTGTTATGTACGTATTGAATAATCAAGAGTGGTACGAGGGATATTCTTGAGAACAGTTAGGTGTTTTCTACTTTCTATTTTAGATCTGTCAGATAAAGTTTATACAATTAAATACAAAACTTATAACATTTAAATGTAATATAACATAGCATAGCATAACATAACATAGCATAACATAACATAACATAGCATAACATAGCATAACATAACATAACATAACATAACATAACATAACATAGCATAACATAACATAGCATAATATAACATAACATAACATAAAGTAACATAGCATAACATAACATAACATAGCATAGCATAGCATAACATAACATAACATAACATAGCAAAGCATAACATAACATAACATAACATAGCATAACATAACATAACATAGCATAACATAACATAACATAGCATAAAATAGCAAAGCATAGCATAACATAACATAACATAACATAACATAACAGGGATATTCTTGAGAACAGTTAGGTGTTTTCTACTTTCTATTTTAGATCTGTCAGATAAAGTTTATACAATTAAATACAAAACTTATAACATTTAAATGTAATATAACATAGCATAGCATAACATAACATAGCATAACATAACATAACATAGCATAACATAACATAACATAACATAACATAACATAACATAACATAACATAGCATAACATAACATAACATAACATAACATAACATAACATAACATAGCATAACATAACATAACATAGCATAGCATAACATAACATAGCATAACATAACAACATAGCATAACATAACATAACATAGCATAACATAGCATAGCATAACATAACATAACATAGCAAAGCATAGCATAGCATAATATAACATAACATAGCATAACATAACATAACATAGCATAACATAACATAACATAGCAAAGCATAACATAACATAACATAGCATAACATAACATAACATAGCAAAGCATAACATAACATAACATAGCATAACATAACATAACATAACATAGCATAACATAACATAACATAGCATAGCATAACATAACATAGCATAACATAACAACATAGCATAACATAACATAACATAGCATAACATAGCATAGCATAACATAACATAACATAGCAAAGCATAGCATAGCATAATATAACATAACATAGCATAACATAACATAGCATAACATAACATAACATAGCAAAGCATAACATAACATAACATAGCATAACATAACATAGCAAAGCATAATATAACATAACATAACATAACATAACATAGCATAACATAGCATAGCATAACATAACATAACATAACATAACATAGCAAAGCATAACATAACATAACATAACATAACATAACATAACATAACATAACATAACATAACATAACATAGCATAACATAACATAACATAACATAACATAACATAACATAGCATAACATAACATAGCATAGCATAACATAACATAGCATAACATAACAACATAGCATAACATAACATAACATAGCATAACATAGCATAGCATAACATAACATAGCAAAGCATAGCATAGCATAATATAACATAACATAGCATAACATAACATAACATAGCATAACATAACATAACATAGCAAAGCATAACATAACATAACATAGCATAACATAACATAACATAGCAAAGCATAATATAACATAACATAACATAACATAACATAGCATAACATAACATAGCATAGCATAGCATAACATAACATAACATAACATAGCAAAGCATAACATAACATAACATAGCATAACATAACATAACATAGCATAGCATAACATAACATAACATAGCATAACATAACATAACATAACATAACAGGGATATTCTTGAGAACAGTTAGGTGTTTTCTACTTTCTATTTTAGATCTGTCAGATAAAGTTTATACAATTAAATACAAAACTTATAACATTTAAATGTAATATAACATAGCATAGCATAACATAACATAGCATAACATAACATAACATAGCATAACATAGCATAACATAACATAACATAACATAGCATAACATAACATAACATAACATAGCATAACATAACATAACATAACATAACATAGCATAACATAACATAACATAGCATAACATAACATAGCATAACATAACATAACATAACAACATAGCATAACATAACATAGCATAACATAGCATAGCATAACATAACATAACATAGCAAAGCATAGCATAATATAACATAACATAACATAGCATAACATAACATAGCAAAGCATAACATAACATAACATAGCATAACATAACATAGCATAACATAACATAGCAAAGCATAACATAACATAGCATAACATAACATAACATAACATAACATAGCAAAGCATAACATAACATAACATAACATAACATAACATAACATAACATAACATAGCAAAGCATAACATAACATAACATAGCATAACATAACATAACATAACATAACATAACATAGCAAAGCATAACATAACATAACATAACATAACATAACATAACATAACATAACATAGCAAAGCATAACATAACATAACATAACATAACATAACATAACATAACAGCTTATGATGAAACATCAGTGTATCAAGTGCAACTCAAAGAGTTCTTTGCCGTTCCAGGTCAACTGCTGCTTGAGTGAAAGCAGGTCTCACCTTTTTTGCCACCTTAGTGTATAAAAAAAACATTATTCACATGCGATGTCAGAATAATTTACAATGCAATGTATGTATGTATTAATATTATTAATGTAGGTGTCTATCATTTTCATGTAGGTTACAGCAAATCCATTTTTCATATGATTACATTTTTTTCAAGTCCTTATCAAGGATGCTCTAAAGCAAGGTTAAAATTTAATTTAGTATTTTTTTAATCACTATCTGTTTGACTTTGGTGAACTTTATCAAGGTGTTGAGGCAGTTAATTTTTTAACTCCACCCAACACCACCCCACCTGCCGAAAATCCACCCTCTGTCATCATATATCATGAGGTGTATTTAGTCCGTAGGATTTTCTCAACACTACCAGACCACAAGTTTTAACTTTGTGCTTTGGAATTAGTAGTGTTGTTGGATCTTTATTACATAGATTTATTTAATTTTAACAAGTTCTTGGATTAACAGGAGCTGAGGAAAGTGACAATGGCTGCTATAACATCTTCTTCAGCCTGGTGGACTTTACTTTTTCTCTGTCTCCCGGTGTCTGCTTCTCAGAGTGAGTGTTGCAGTGGATAAGAAATATTAACAATTGATAATGTCTTTGATAAAAACTGTGAAACCAACCTTGGTCTCCTGTCATTCTGACTTCATGCTGGTTAAAATAACCTTTCTCTAGTTGGTGAAATCTTTACTGTAAGTGTGAAACACAAATCACAAATGTGAATGACAGAACGGACCCTGATCAGTTTGGTGCCCTAGGCAAGATTTTGGCTTGTTTCATTTGTATTGCAGCCAATTTAACTAAACAATTTCCCTCTGGGCTTAATCAAGTTTTTCTTTGGAACTTTATCTTATCTTCCAGTGCAGTTGTGAAAAAAAATAAAAATAAAATGTGACTTTTCTCACACAGAAAACAGAAAAGCACAAAACCACCATGGATGCAGTTATAAGCTGTTAGGCTACAGTTGTGACCTGCTGCTGTGGACGTGTAGAGTTAAAGTTGAACCCTTCTCTCTTTTCTCTTCTTCAGTCCAGATAAACATCACAGCTAACCTTGGAGACAGAGTCATTCTGCCATGCAACACTTCCAGTAAATATGGTGCACTAGAGTGGAGCAGAGTTGGAATGAACGATTCAGTTTATTTATACAAGGACGGACAGTTGTATAAAGAAGGTCAGGATCCATCTTATAAGAACCGGGTGGAGCTAATGAATGGAAGCTTGTCTGTGATTATCTCGGATGTCAGGATTAATGACACTGGAACATATGAATGTCTTGTTGCCCCCAAGTCAAGACGTAATTTGCAGAGTAAAACTCTTCAACTCATCAACACCATCAACCTGACAGTTGAACCAGGTGAGTTAGTGTGTGTGTGTGTGTGTGTGTGTGTGTGTGTGTGTGGATCAGAGTTGAAGCTGCTTCCTGGTTGTTGATGTGAGAGTGAAACATCACAGATCAGATGTTGGTGTTGATGAGACTTTGTAGAAAACAGCTGGTATGAGTGATGGGATCAAAGTGCAGTAAATAATGTCAGGAGTTTGAAGAGGAAATGGATTCTGTTGTGTTCTTCACTCATCACCTACCTGACACCTGCTGACTCACTGCTGCTTCTCATCTGCAGGAAACAACAAGGATGAAGGAGACAAGCGTACTGGACACATTGGACTGATCAGCGTGCTAGTTGCTGTAGTCGTTGTTGGTTTTGTGATATAGAATAGTATATTATATTCTATATTCTAAATATACCACTATAGTATATTGTTGACCCACAGCTTGTTGATAACAAAGCAGTGAATTGTTGTCATGAGTCTTTTCATTTCAAATTGATGCAGACAGTCACAGCATTCAGAGTGCGGTGACTGTTTCTTCTACCTCTCTGTCTTTTCACCATTTTGGCCTCTGCTTAAGAAACTTGGAGCATCTTAAAGGTCCTCCTCGCTACTGCTACTACTAAGATCTAACAAGACAAGTATAGAGAGTAGTCCATTGTCTGATGCTAATAGAAGATCATTAGTGACCTTTACCTGTGCTCTTTCTGTGCTATGATGTACTCTAAATCCTGACTGGAAATCTTCATACAAGTTATTACTGCGCAGGTGGTCATATAATTGATTAGAAACAGTTTTACTACAAATTTCAGTTTTCAGTTGTTAGCAACATTGTCCCTGCAGTGAAAGTGAAATAAAGTCAAACCTGCTGAACTTAAATGTTTTGTTTTGAGAATTATTTCTCTTAGAAGTCAGATTTAAATAATAACCTAAAAAACCTTTTTGTAATGTGATTTATTTCACTTAACTCATCCATACATGTTTACGTAGTGTAACAAACACACTAAGTGGTGAAAATTCATGTTTATGTAGTGAGAAAAAGAAAAACTGATATTTTCTCATAAAATGTTATCAGACATATGAATCAATGAAACTGCTTTAAACAGACACATATGCTGACTGTATGTACAGATGTTGAGTGATAACTTTTAATTAATCTTAATCTTAATCATACATACAGCAAGTAACAGTACAATAAGTAAACACAAAATATTGTATAGAATCAACAACAGATCTCTAGTGTAGTGCAAAATTAAGATATACAGAACCATGCGAAGCTGTTGTTAAAGACTGAAATCCTTAATGTTGTTGTATTACACTGCAGTACAATTGTACATGTCATTTAATGTGATGTACAATCAAAAATACATTTGTTTAAAATTTATTTTATCATAATTTGGCATTTTTTCATCATTTTTTCATGTTCATCTGTCATTGAGCTTTAATGATTTTTATGTAATTGTGCTGGATAGAACAAATTTTATTTTGCTGCTCAAACACCCCCTTTTTAAAAAATTTGCTGAAAAAACAGTCAGTTGGACTTAGTTCTGGCCTCAAGTAATACTGTAAGAAACCTCGGAGTTATCTTTGTCCATGCATTTGTTACTTCCAGACTGGACTATTGTAATTCCTTATTAATAGTTTGTCCCAATAACTCATTAAAGAGCCTCCAGTTAACTGACAAGTTATTACTGCGCAACTGAAATATTTTGCCTTGTACGTCACTTGTGATGAATGATTAATTGTAAAATGTCAGTTTTGATTTATTTAAAAGCTTTGGCAGCATTTACTGGATTCATGGTTTGTTTTCTTGTCTGTAAACATTATTGAGTTACTTGTGACGTTTATCTTGTTAAGACACATTTTAACTCACCTGAAATTCTCTGGAACCACTTCCATAGAATCCAGTACCAACAGGAGACCTGAGCTCTGCTGCAGGATCAGGTATTTAAAAGAAAAAGACAGGGAAACGCTCCTACACAGAGAGGGTCTGAAAAGTAATGGATAAAATAGGGCGACACTTTGTGTCAGGCCTTTAAACAAAGTTTGTAACAAAAAGGATTCAAACAGACAGAAAACGATTTATAATTGTATAACTGAAGTGTAACTGATAACATAAGACAAGAAGTGAACCTGTCTCTGCATGTCGTGAGGGAATGAAACAAAGAAACATTCACAGTCTGCACACAAATCTGATCTCTGATCTGATAAAACTGATGACAAAGATTTCAATTCAATTAAATTAAGTTTTATTTGTATAATGCCAATTTACAACAGAAGTTATCTCAAGGCACTTTATAGTGTAAGGTTTAAGACCTTACAGAAAATATTTATACAAAAAATTATAGAGAAAACTCAACAATCACATTTGAGCAAGCTTTAGGCAACAGTGGAGAGGAAAAACTCCCTTTAGAGGAAGAAACCTCCAGCAGAACCAGGCTCATAGTGGGCGGCCATCTGCCTCGACCGGTTGGGGTGAGTGGAAAGAGAAGAGAGAAAAGAACAGCAGACAATAAGACAACAACAAGCAGCAAGAACATTGGACAGATGAACTGGATTCTGGAGATGTACAGCTCCAGGCCGAGGATACCTGCAGAGAAGTACAGAGAGAGGGAGACAGAGAGGAGGAAACACAACTAAAGGAGAGGTCCCGCAGCAGACTAAGCTATATCAGCAGAACTAAGAGATGGTTCAGAGTCACCTGATCCATCTCTAACTATAGGCTTTATAAAAAGGAAAGTTTTAAGTCTAGTCTTAAATGTCGAGAGGGTGTCTGCCTCCCGAACCAGAACTGGGAGCTGGTTCCACAGGAGAGGGGCTTGGTAGCTAAAGGTTCTGCCTCCCATTCTACATTTGGAAACTCTAGCAACCACAAGTAAACCTGCAGTCTGAGAACGGAGAGTTCTGCTTGGAAGATATGGAACTATGAGGTCTTTAAGATAAGATGGAGCCTGATTATTAAGGGATTTATAAGTTAGGAGAAGAATTTTAAATTCAATTCTGGATTTAACAGGGAGCCAATGGAGAGAGGCTAACGTAGGAGAAATATGATCTCTCTTACTAATTCCAGTCAGAACTCTGACTGCAGAATTTTGGATTAACTGAAGGATTTTTAATGAGTCATTTGGACAAACTATTAATAATGAATTACAATAGTCCAGTCTGGAAGTAACAAATGCATGGACTAGTTTTTCAGCATCACTTTGGGACAGGATGCTCCTAATTTTAACTTTAATGTTTCTTAGGTGAAAAAAGGCAGTACTAGAGATTTCTTTGATGTATGAAGTGATGGAGATATCCTGATCAAAGATAACTCCGAGATTTCTTACAGTATTACTTGAGGCCAGAACTAAGTCATCAATGGTGAGAATGTGTTTAGACATAGTGTCTCTGAGATTTTTAGGCTCAAACAGTATAACCTCTGTCTTGGCTGGATTTAGGAGAAGGAAATTGGAGGACATCAGGGTCTGTATGTGTTTTAAGCAGCTTGAAGTTTGACTAATTGATTAGTTTCTCCTGGTTTCATAGATAAGTATAGCTGGGTATCATCTGCATAGCAATGGAAATTTATAGAGTGTTTCCTAATAATATTGCCTGAGGGGACATATATAAAGTGAAAAGAATCGGTCCAAGCACAGATCCCTGTGGAACTCCATAGCTGACTTTGCTGTGCATGGAAGACTCATCATTAACGTGTACAAACTGAAATCTATCCGATAGATACGATTTAAACCACTCTAGTGCTGTTCCTTTGATTCCAATGACATGTTCCAGTCTGTGTAATAAAATGTTGTGATCTATAGTGTCGAATGCAGCACTAAAATCTAACAAGACGAGTATAGAGAGTAGACCATTGTCTGATGCTAATAGAAGATCATTAGTGACCTTTACCAGTGCTGTTTCTGTACTATGATGTACTCTAAATCCTGACTGGAAATCTTCATACAAGTTATTGCTACGCAGGTGGTCGTACAATTGCTTAGAAACTATCTTTTCAAAGATTGAAATCATTAACTCTGATACTGACTTTCTAAATAAAGAAACAGACTGTTTAACTTAATTATCTAATTTTGACTTTATTTTAGTGTAATCTTGTATATTTGCTCTGAGAAGTTTTATCTAGTCAGCCAACAAAATTCAGAAGTGTGACTGAAAGAAAGAAAACTATGAAGTGAAGGAGGATGTGCTGTAACAGGTCTGACATGTTTAGGCGTTCAATCCAATTGAGTCTATATAGAGAGACAGACAGTGGAGAGAAAACTCTTCCTTTAGCAGCAACTCAAGGCTCATGGTGGGCGGCTATCTGCCTCAGCCAGTTGGGAACGACCTTTGGTAGAAGGGAGAGAGTAAAGAACAAACAACACAGTATCAAACTGGTTCTTGACTTTTCCAGTTCAGTGTTATGTACGTATTGAATAATCAAGAGTGGTACGAGGGATATTCTTGAGAACAGTTAGGTGTTTTCTACTTTCTATTTTAGATCTGTCAAATAAAGTTTATACAATTAAATACAAAACTTATAAAATTTAAACGTAATCAAGCAGTTATCCAGCAGATGTCACTATTTTTACCTGTTTCAACTGCTTGGAAACACTGAGACACTTTTAGACCAGTTGGTTCAGAAAGGTTTGGTTTCTCCACCACCAGCTGATGGCTGCAGCTCTGACGGTGATCTGACAGCGACTGAAGAAGTGTTTGTAGTGAGACCAGATTACTGAGCAGCTGCAAAAGGAGGGAAACTGAACAAAGAGAGAGCAACGAGGAAGAGATGGGCAGTCTCAGTGTGAAGGGTACGTAGTAGAACTGAGAGCAGGGAGGAGGAAATAGGGACCAGGGTAAACACAACAAGTCCAAACAATAATCACAGCACATTTGATTCTATTTGTTCTGTTATTTATTTCTTATTAATCAAATGTTTTCCTGTTTTACAATTTGTCATATTGTTGTTGTCTTGTAATCTGATTGTGAAATACTACGAGTAAGATGTGTCTATCATTATATTATAAAATCAGCAGTCATCTAGCTGCAGGCTGACAAACGATAGTTCACTGTCACTCTGTCCACTCTGTCTTTCTTAAGATGCTGTGGTTGCAAGTACGGGCACAGCTTTACAAAGAAGTTTGCAAGACGGAAACTGCAGGTTTAGACAAGAAAGATGTGAAGATAAAATGTTTTCACTTCTTATTTCGTCTGTAAATTCTCACCAAGAAGAAGTAATTCAGTGTTTTTACAAACATCATTATTAACATCACACATCTTGTGAGAGACATGTTTAATATAACAACAGTGGTGGATCAGCTCATTATTTATATGTTGAGAAGCATAGATTATTCACATAAAAAACAAAAACATAGAAAAAGACACATTCATCAGCTGTTGAAACCGAGATAACTGTAAAATGAAAACACTTTCTCAACAGATGCTGCCCCAGAGCACAAACAGTGACAGGAAATAAACAGCAGAGCAGTAGTTAAGGACTCAGTTCTTTGTTCTCAGCTCTGTGAATTGTGTGAAATATTTAAACAGTCATGTCATGTCAACTTTATCATTAGTTCAGTTTAGAAGTCTTGCTCAGCACTGATTGGTTCATCATCCTCCTCCTCAGTCTTAGTTTAAGTCAACAAGGTTTTTGACATTTAGTCAGATGGGTCATTACCTGACAGAAAATATTTAATATTATTAAATATTATAAACAGAACTGAAAGAGGTTAAAACAGGATTTATGAGATCAGAGTTAAGTAATTTAGGTTGTGTGGGGAATACTGTACCTGTGGGTCTGTGTCGATATAAAGACACCATGAGGAGAGTGGAGATGAAGTACGGACAGAACACCAACAGGTATCGGAGAAGTTTGTATGTAGACGTTTGAGTTGGAGCTCCAGAGGTGGGAGGGCCTGTTGATGAAGATTTACCTGCTGAGAGAATTCCACCTGATCAGGTATAGTATATAGATCTAGATCATGGACCAGTTTAAGTCATCCTTTAGAGAACACTAAACAACTACAACCCCTGCACCCCCCACCTCTGTTAGTTACGTCTGAGCTACTTATGTCATGTAAGAATTACATGTGTTCAGACAACAGCCACTGGATGAAGAAAACGTAAATGCGTTATGATTCTCGGATAAGTACTGTGTTATACAGATAGATATATAGAATTTTTTTTTATTTTTTTGTTTAATTAAAATTATCCTACCCACCTTCATCTATGTTTTAAGGTCAGTGGTGCCTCTACAACGTATGACTGTGTTGGTAGCAGAATCAACAGTCAAAGTAAAGTTGGCTTTAGAAACACCAGCATATAGTTATCCTGTAGGACTTCTGAATGTTTGTCTAATTTTCCTTCACTTTAACTTTAAAGAGGGGCCTTAAAGGAGGCTTTTAAAACTCTGATGTACAGTAAATAAAAAGTGTTTAAATCCAAGTTTTCCTCCTGACCTGTGACAGAGATCCAGCTGGGTGGAGACTCTCCATGACTGCTGATGTGACACTTGTAGAGGCCTTCATCAGACTTGGTAACATGGTGGATGGTCATGTGACCTGTAGGCTCAGTCCTGATGAGGGAGCCATCTTTATAGAAATCAGCTGGGAGCTTGGAGGGAGGGCTCTTTGTTTGACAGTGCAGAGTGACATCATGTCCCTCCATCACAGCGAGGACAGGACTCTGCAGGATCACTGATCCACCTCAACACAGAGACAAACTACAGCATTTCATCCATTTCCACACAGACTCATCAACACTAACTCCACAGTCTGATCTTACCAGAGACAGTGATGTTGATGATGGTACTGGTTGATCCCTCTCTGGACTCACACCAGTAAACTCCACTCTCCAGTGGGTCGATGTAGCTGATGTTACAGGAAGAACCATTTGTTTTCCCCACCCATCTCCACACTGAGTCATCTGTCGTTTGGTTGTGTTCCTCCTCAGTGTCCATCCAGCAGAGCTGTCTTCCTCCTCACAGCTCAGAGACACAGGTTCTCCTTCAAACAGCTGAGATCTGCAGCAAAAGATATAAAGTCTATAAATAATTTACATTTGGCACTTTGTTTTCAAAACAACTTACAAGGGTAGACGTAAGGAGGTCTGGCCTAAGGGCCCTTACTGGAGGTAGTGTCATGATTCCAGCTCCTCCTGCCTGTCTGTCCTTGATTTTCTTGTTTTCTTCCTCTGTCAGGTGACATGCTGACTGCAGATTGTCTGCACCTGTACTTCCCCTGTCCCTTTATTAGCAGTATTTGTCAGTCAGTTTTACTGACCTGCCTCTGCTCTGCGACATCGTGAGCATTTTCTGCCTGACCTGTTCCTGCTCCCCTCTGCCTCCGTCTCTGTTCTGTCCCTAAGTTGGATTTCCTTTGTGTATGACCTGGACCGTCCCCTGACATCGTTATCAGTCTATTGAATCTCTGTTTTCTATATTTCTGACCTGGATTGTTGTTTGGACCTTGGATCTTGCCTTACGGACATTAGTGCTTGGACTGTTTCTTGTGTGTGACTTCAATCAACACTGCTGAATTTTGTTGGCTGACTAGATAAAACTTCTCAGAGCAATTGCATCAGATTACACTACAATAAAGTCAAAATTAGATAATTAAGTTAAACAGTCTTTTTTTTTTAGTTAGAAAGCCAGTATCAGAGTTAATGATTTCACCCTGGATTCGTCTCTTACTCTGCACCTTGGTTTTTTGGAAACCTGTCAACTGTTTTTTGTTCACTAACCCATTGTGCTTTTGCACAATCCCTACCATATTCTGGAATCTACAACTCTTCAGTCTTCTCTTTGGTTCACTCCTCTCTGCTTCTCAGCCACAGCTCATCAGGACTTCAGTGAGTACCCCAAGATTAACATAACCCAAGATCCAGTCAGACTCAATTTAACTCTGTTTCCCCTCCTAGACCACCATACTCACCTGACGACAGCTCTGCTTGGCCGCAGGCTCCCAACTTTCATCCACTGCATTATTATTGTCAACAAACCCTTCCTTATCTCAGTTCTCTTGTACTGTGTGATCTCTGGCAAATGGAGTCAGATCCTAGACGTGTGACAGGTAGACCACGTCTGGGATTCAAACCCCAGTCTCCCACATGGAAGGTGGTGATACTACCACTACACTAACCAGCCGCTATTACACTTTAACATTACATTTAGTGAACCCCCATGCAATTAGCTTCATTTAATTAACCCTCATTTCTACAGGACGAGCAAATTTCTTTACAGGATGGTTGTTTTGCTTCTGTGTAGACTTTCCAGCTTCCATTCTGTCCAGATGATCTAGTACTGACCCTGCCCTGCCTCCTGACCCTCTTCCTGCCCCTCACTGGCTTTGTAAGTGTGTCTGTCTATGATTTATTTATTTGAAAAAACCTGGTCTAGATCCCTCATCCCCTGAAAACTACAGACCAATCTCCAAACTACCCTTCATATCAAAGATTTTAGAAAAGTACGTGTCTAAACATTATTTCTAGCTGCAGACAACTGTAACACCACAGTACAGAGAGATCGTCCTACAAAAGGTAACTAATGACATTCTTTTGGCCTCTGACACTGGTATGTGCTCTGTTCTTGTCCTCCTTGATCTTGGTGCTGATTTTGATACAGTAGGTTGTCTACTGTATCAAAATCAGCACATTTTGTTGGAGTGGCTAAAGCACTGGACTGGTTCTCTTCATACTAGTGATGTTTCATTTGTGAACGTTTCGTTCAATATGAACTAATCTTTTATATGACTTGAGAGTAATGAGTCGACTCAGTGAGTGATTCGTTCATTTCCAGTTCATTGCTGTACCTTCTCTCGCCACATGGCAGCAGCTGTATAAGCTCAGTCAGCAGGAAACAGAAACTGAACTGTGAGTCTGTCCTCAGGTCCTCCTTCTTTTGTCACGTGACAGCCAGACCGCTCAGGCTCTGTGTCAGCAGCACTACAGTTCTTTAATGAGTCGTTCATACGGATCATTATGGATCGTCCTTTCGTTCATTTGTCATGTGACAGCTGTAGCTCCGCTATGGAGCTGTGGACTGAGAAACAAGGAAATGAATGATGTCTGATATCTGACGTCATTTATTGTCAACTGATGGCCGACATAGATTATTTATTCATGGAATCATAATTAATTAGTGGTCTTTGATTCTTGTAGATGTGTGTAGTGATTTTGTGTAAATAATGTAAATTATGTTTGTACATAAATACTTTCGAAAATTATAAACATGTTAATTGTGCTGTTCTCTTCCATAAAATAATAAAATGTAACATTATTAATAACAACAATAATAATAATATCGCGTTTTGGACACAATAAATGCACCATGAAAATATTTTTGGAGCAGCAGTAACTCGTTCGTGGATCGGTCTCTCGTTCATTTGTCAAGTGACAGCTACAAAGTCACTGTCTCGCTGTTAAACAACAATATCAGGGAGGATGCAGGAAAACAAGTCACTTTATTGTGGAGTGTATTTGCTTTCTGAGGTTTTTCACATGGTTTGAATTGCTTGTGGCCTTTTGTGTATTATAATTGTTTAGGAACTCTTGGAGAGTTTTGGACTTGTGAAAACCAGCCCAAGCGTATTTTAAATGGTTTTCAGTATCACATGATTATGGCAGCCAATCAGATGTCAGAGCCTTCCAGAGCCAGTCATGCACTGCAGAAGGAAGTATTACTAATAATACAGTATGTCTAACAACACACATAAGATAGGAAACATTCAGCCCGAATCATCTCAGTAATTCAATGATTAAAGAGTCGGTTATATTTAAACAAACACAAACCTTCTGTACTGAAGTTTTTTCCTGTTCAGTTTAACATTAAATGATGTCATGTTATGGTTTGTGGATGTTTGTGCACAGTAGAGAGGTGTGGACCTGTTAGCCACAAACAAGTCAAAGTTTCCATTTTGACACCTTTGTGAAAACCACGGAACCACACGAGAAAAACAGCTGCTACATTTAGACCAAAGTTTATTGATGCTTCAGAGAAACAAGTGAATAAATATAAATAAAAAGTAAAGTTAATGTGGAATCACTGAAAACTGTATAAGTGGGTTATACAAAAAATGATCCATGTCTAAAAATGAAATAAAATAATTTAACGTGTTGGAACCAGTTCCACATCAGCAGGTGGACGTCAGTTTTTGAACTGTTGTGAAGGTGGGAAGCTCGACTTCAGTGAAGAGTAGACGACCTCTGGTTCTGGAGAAAAGTCTCAACACAAACACACAGTCACACGTTTATCTGACGATGTTATTTCTGACATAGGTAAAGATTACTATCACTTTCTCATGTAGGTGTAGTTAGTTAAATGTCTGGTTACTCTACTGCAGGTCAAGCAAAAAGCACAAAGCTTTTGATGGTTTATCACCTCGCTGATGCATGGATTTGAACCCAGGACCTTACATTTACATTTACATTTACTTAAAAGCTTTTATCCAAAGTGACTTCCAATTGAGGTACAAAGCAAATATCTAAGCCAAGAAGACAAACTTTAAGGTAAAGTGCTCTAGAGAGAGCTGCTTTTGTTGAATAGGGTAAAAGTGCAAGAATTGTGCAATTGTAGATGAAATGTGTAACTTGTAGTTTTTGTAAATTTGAAGGAAACAGTAAAATGTAATTAAGAGAATACTGTAACAAGGGAGGACGTATGTTAAACAGAATCAATCTAACTGTAAAAAGTTTGTATCTCACCTTTAGATTTCTTCCTAACACATCGTCTCACCAGTAGAATCAGTAAGATCAGTAGAAGCAGAACAAAGACAACAGAACATGTAACAGACACTGTGACGAGGAGAGGAGGAGGGGAGGAAGGTATGTTAGCAGTAGAGGTGGTGGTAGGTGGAGGTGTTGTGGCTGTTTTCCCTAAAATGATCCATTAAAAATATTCAATTACCATTACATTATGAATGATGACTGGAGACTTAATTTATATCAAAACAAAGAATTTAAGTTTAAGTTTAGGTTTTCTTCACCCTCCTGACCTGTGACAGAGATCCAGCTGGGTGGAGACTCTCCATGACTGCTGATGTGACACTTGTAGAGGCCTTCATCAGACTTGGTAACATGGTGGATGGTCATGTGACCTGTAGGCTCAGTCCTGATGAGGGAGCCATCTTTATAGAAATCAGCTGGGAGCTTGGAGGGAGGGCTCTTTGTTTGACAGTGCAGAGTGACATCATGTCCCTCCATCACAGGGAGGACAGGACTCTGCAGGATCACTGATCCACCTCAACACAGAGACAAACTACAGCATTTCATCCATTTCCACACAGACTCATCAACACTAACTCCACAGTCTGATCTTACCAGAGACAGTGATGTTGATGATGCTACTGGTTGATCCCTCTCTGGACTCACACCAGTAAACTCCACTGTCCAATGTAATGACATAAGTGATGCTACAAGAAGAACCAGCTGGTTTTCCCCAACCATCTCCACATCTCCTCATCTGTCCTCTGGTTGTGTTCCTCCTCAGTGTCCATCCAGCAGAGCTGTCGTCCTCCTCACAGCTCAGAGAGACAGAGTCTCCTGTAAACAGCTGAGATCTGCTGGGACTCACAGTCAGACGAGCTGCAGGGTTGATAATGTACTTTATAAGTGAAACTAATTCACCTCCTCACTGACTGTGATTACATGCACTTGAGTAACCAAATTATTCATAGAAACTGGGTTTCTCAAGTAATGAAAAAACCTGGTTAGTAGCAATCTGTGTATACATATTGCTTCATACAAGTAATCTTCTATCCTGGATATATTTTGGAACCACGGATCACAGATTTGAACTGTATAGTAGAATAGTACTATAGTAGTACAGTACAATCTGCCTGATGAAACATGGTTTCTCTAACTCCCGTCCCCATTTACAGAAACAGCTTATTTTATTAACCTACTGCTGGAACTGAGTTACCTAAGTGCATGTAAACGATACAATACAGAGTCCTCCATTACTTTAACTCAGACAGTTTGTGCTGTCAAGGCCATTGTTGTGTTGTTCGACTTGTCTCTCTCAGCTCCACTGACAAATATATCAAAGAAAAAGTTAGGAGCTTTCTTCTGTCTCTATACCAGGGGTCACTAACAGGCGGACCGCGGTCCGGATCCGGACCCAGAAGCTGTCCCATACGGACCCGGAGCTACAGAGCAAACCGAACGTTTGATTCCAAATCTAGCGGGACACCTTAATTATAACCGCCGCAGCTATTGTGATCGTTACGGTAGTTATTAAGTGGACGCGAGAACGCATTGGCCAATTGAATGCGAGTTAAGCGATCCCACGTGACTTCACTTAGCCAATCGATTCTGTGGATCGTAGCTAGTAAAATTAGCGACTCAACAGTAAATGAGAGAAAGTTCGAGGTTGGAAAAAAATTAATAAACAGAGACGGTGATAACAGAGAAACAGAGAGGAGAGAGAGACAGACGACAGAGAGGAGAGATACAGACGACAGAGAGGAGAGATACAGACGACAGAGAGGAGAGAGATACAGACGACAGAGAGGAGAGAGACAGACGACAGAGAGGAGAGAGAGACAGACAACAGAGAGGAGAGATACAGACGACAGAGAGGAGAGAGATACAGACAACAGAGAGGAGAGATACAGACGACAGAGAGGAGAGATACAGACGACAGAGAGGAGAGAGATACAGACGACAGAGAGGAGAGAGAGACAGACGACAGAGAGGAGAGAGATACAGACGACAGAGAGGAGAGATACAGACGACAGAGAGGAGAGAGATACAGACGACAGAGAGGAGAGATACAGACGACAGAGAGGAGAGATACAGACGACAGAGAGGAGAGATACAGACGACAGAGAGGAGAGATACAGACGACAGAGAGGAGAGAGATACAGACGAAAGAGAGGAGAGAGACAGACGACAGAGAGGAGAGATACAGACGACAGAGAGGAGAGATACAGACGACAGAGAGGAGAGATACAGACGACAGAGAGGAGAGATACAGACGACAGAGAGGAGAGAGATACAGACGAAAGAGAGGAGAGAGACAGACGACAGAGAGGAGAGAGAGACAGACAACAGAGAGGAGAGATACAGACGACAGAGAGGAGAGAGACAGACGACAGAGAGGAGAGAGAGACAGAGAGGAGAGATACAGACGACAGAGAGGAGAGATACAGACGACAGAGAGGAGAGAGAGACAGACGACAGAGAGGTGAGAGATACAGACGACAGAGAGGAGAGAGAGACAGACGACAGAGAGGAGAGACACAGACGACAGAGAGGAGAGAGATACAGACGACAGAGAGGAGAGAGATACAGACGACAGAGAGGAGAGATACAGACGACAGAGAGGAGAGATACAGACGACAGAGAGGAGAGATACAGACGACAGAGGAGAGAGAGACAGACGACAGAGAGGAGAGAGACAGACGACAGAGAGGAGAGAGAGACAGACGACAGAGAGGAGAGACACAGACGACAGAGAGGAGAGATACAGACGACAGAGAGGAGAGAGATACAGACGACAGAGAGGAGAGAGATACAGACGACAGAGAGGAGAGAGACAGACGACAGAGAGGAGAGAGACAGACGACAGAGAGGAGAGAGAGACAGAGAGGAGAGAGACAGACGACAGAGAGGAGAGAGACAGACGACAGAGAGGAGAGAGACAGACGACAGAGAGGAGAAATACAGACGACAAAGAGGAGAGAGAGAGACAGACGACAGAGAGGAGAGAGACAGACGACAGAGAGGAGAGAGATACAGACGACAGAGAGGAGAGAGACAGACGACAGAGAGGAGAGAGACAGACGACAGAGAGGAGAGAGACAGACGACAGAGAGGAGAGAGAGAAAGAGAGGAGAGAGACAGACGACAGAGAGGAGAGAGAGAAAGAGAGGAGAGAGACAGACGACAGAGAGGAGAGAGACAGACGACAGAGAGGAGAGAGAGAAAGAGAGGAGAGAGAGACAGACGACAGAGAGGAGAGAGATACAGACGACAGAGAGGAGAGAGACAGACGACAGAGAGGAGAGAGACAGACGACAGAGAGGAGAGAGACAGACGACAGAGAGGAGAGAGACAGACGACAGAGAGGAGAGAGAGAAAGAGAGGAGAGAGACAGACGACAGAGAGGAGAGAGATACAGACGACAGGGAGGAGAGAGAGACAGACGACAGAGAGGAGAGATACAGACGACAGAGAGGAGAGAGATACAGACGACAGAGAGGAGAGAGAGACAGACGACAGAGAGGAGAGAGACACAGACGACAGAGAGGAGAGAGACAGACGACAGAGAGGAGAGAGATACAGACGACAGAGAGGAGAGAGAGACAGACGACAAGAGAGGAGAGGAGACACAGACGACAGAGAGGAGAGAGAGACAGAGAGGAGAGAGACAGACGACAGAGAGGAGAGAGATACAGACGACAGAGAGGAGAGAGACACAGACGACAGAGAGGAGAGAGAGAGACAGACGACAGAGAGGAGAGAGAGACAGACGACAGAGAGGAGAGAGAGGACAGAGAGGAGAGAGACAGACGACAGAGAGGAGGAGAGATACAGACGACAGAGAGGAGAGAGAGACAGACGACAGAGAGGAGAGAGATACAGACGACAGAGAGGAAGAGGAGAGACAGACGACAGAGAGGAGGGAGGGAGAGACAGAGAGGGAGAGAAGACGACAGACGAGAGAGAGACAGACGACAGAGAGGAGAGAGATAGATACAGACAACAGAGAGAGAGTACAGACGACAGAGAGGAGAGAGAGACAGACGACAGAGAGGAGAGAGAGACGACGACAGGAGGAGAGATACAGACGACAGAGAGAGAGAGAGACAGACGACAGAGGAGGAGAGAGACAGACGACGAGAGGAGAGACAGACGACAGAGAGGAGAGAGAGACAGAGAGGAGAGATACAGACGACAGAGAGGAGGAGAGATCCGACGACGAGGAGAGATACAGACGACAGAGAGGAGAGAGATACAGACGACAGAGAGGAGAGAGACAGACGACAGAGAGGGAGAGACAGACGACAGAGAGGAGAGAGAACAGACGACAGAGAGGAGAGAGAGACAGAGACAGAGAGGAGAGAGATACAGATGGCCAGAGAGGAGAGGAGACGACGACAGAGAGGAGAGACATACAGATGACAGAGAGGAGAGACAGACAGACCCGAGAGGAGAGACAGACGACAGAGAGGAGAGCGACAGACGACGAGAAGAGAGATAAGAGAGAGATACAGGACAGAGAGGAGAGAAGACAGAGAGGAGAGAGACAGACGACAGAGAGGAGAGAGAGACAGAGAGGAGAGAGAGGACGAGACAGAGAGGAGAGAGAGACAGACGACGAGAGGAGAGAGATACAGACACAGAGAGAGAGAGATACAGACGACAGAGAGGAGAGATACAGACGACAGAGGGAGCGAGACAGGACGACAGAGAGGAGAGACACAGACGACAGAGAGGAGAGACCCAGACGACAGAGAGGAGAGAGACAGACGACAGAGAAGGAGAGATACAGACGACAGAGAGAGGAGAGACAGACGACAGAGAGGAGAGGAGAAAGAGAGGGAGAAAGACAGACGACAGAGAGGAGAGAGAGAGAGAGACAGGAGAGAGAGAGACAGACGACAGAGAGGGAGAGAGACAGACGACAGAGGAGAGAGATACAGACGACAGAGAGGAGAGATACAGACGACAGAGAGGAGAGAGACAGACGCGAGAGGAGAGAGATACAGACGACAGAGGGAGAGACAGACGACAGAGAGGAGAGATCAGACGACAGAGAGGAGAGAGAGACAGACGACAGAGAGGAGAGATACAGACGACAGAGAGGAGAGATACAGACGACAGAGAGGAGAGATACAGACGACAGAGAGGAGAGAGGATACAGACGAAAGAGAGGAGAGATACAGACGACAGAGAGGAGAGAGAGAGACGACAGAGGGAGATACAGACGACAGAGAGGAGAGAGACAGACGACAGACAGGAGAGAGAGACAGAGAGAGAGTACAGACGACAGAGAGGAGAGATACGACGACAGAGAGGAGAGAGAGACAGACGACAGAGGAGAGAGATACAGACGACAGAGAGGGAGAGAGACAGACGACAGAGAGAGAGGGACAGACGACAGAGAGAGAGAGATACAGACGACAGAGAGGAGAGAGATACAGACGACAGAGAGGAGAGACAGACGACAGAGAGGAGAGATACAGACGACAGAGAGGAGGACCCAGACGACAGAGAGGAGAGAGACAGACGACAGAGAGGAGAGAGACGGCGACAGAGAGGAGAGGAGAGAGGGAGAGACAGACGACAGGGAGAGACACAGACGAGAGAGGAGATACAGACGACAGAGGGAGAGATACAGACGACAGAGAGGAGAGAGAGACGACAGAGAGAGAGAGAGAGACAGAGAGGAGAGAGACAGACGACAGAGAGGAGAGAGACAGACGACAGAGAGGAGAGAACAGACGCAGAGAGGAGAAATACAGACGACAAAGAGGAGAGAGAGAGACAGACGACAGAGAGGAGAGAGACAGACGACAGAGAGGAGAGAGATAGACGACAGAGAGGAGAGAGATACGACGACAGAGCGGAGAGAGACAGACGACAGAGAGGAGAGAGACAGACGACAGAGGAGAGAGAAAGAGAGAGAGAGCACAGACGACAGAGAGAGAGAGAGAACAGAGAGGGGAGAGACAGACGACAGAGAGGAGAGAGCCAGACGACAGAGAGGAGAGAGAGAGAGAGGAGAGAGACAGACGACAGAGAGGAGAGAGAGACGACAGAGAGGAGAGAGACAGACGACAGAGAGGAGAGAGACAGACGACAGAGAGGAGGAGACAGACGACGAGAGGAGAGAGAGACAGACGACACGAGAGAGGGGCAGAGGCGGGGAGAGAGAAAGAGAGGAGAGAGAGACGACAGAGAGGAGAGCGACGAGAGAGAGAGATACAGACGACAGGGAGGAGAGAGAGACAGACGACAGAGAGGAGAGATACAGACGACAGAGAGGAGAGAGATACAGACGACAGAGAGGAGGAGAGACAGACGACAGAGAGGAGAGAGACACAGACGACAGAGAGGAGAGAGACAGACGACAGAGAGGAGAGAGATACAGACGACAGAGAGGAGAGAGAGACAGACGACAGAGAGGAGAGAGACACAGACGACAGAGAGGAGAGAGAGACAGAGAGGAGAGAGACAGACGACAGAGAGGAGAGAGATACAGACGACAGAGAGGAGAGAGACACAGACGACAGAGAGGAGAGAGACAGACGACAGAGAGAGAGAGAGAGAGACAGACGACAGAGAGGAGAGAGACAGAGAGGAGAGAGACAGACGACGAGGAGGAGATACAGACGACAGAGAGGAGAGAGAGACAGACGACAGAGAGGAGAGAGATACAGACGACAGAGAGAGAGAGAGAGAGACAGACGACAGAGAGGAGGGAGAGACAGAGAGGAGAGAGACAGACGACAGAGAGGAGAGAGAGACAGACGACAGAGAGGAGAGAGATACAGACGACAGAGAGGAGAGACAGACGACAGAGAGGAGAGAGAGACAGACGAAGAGAGAGAGAGAGACAGCGACAGAGAGGAGAGATACAGACGACAGAGAGGAGAGAGAGACAGACGACAGAGAGGAGAGAGACAGACGACAGAGAGGAGAGACACAGACGACAGAGAGGAGAGAGAGACAGAGAGGAGAGATACAGACGACAGAGAGGAGAGAGATACAGACGACAGAGGAGAGATACAGACGACAGAGAGGAGAGAGATACAGACGACAGAGAGGAGAGAGACAGACGACAGAGAGGGAGAGACAGACGACAGAGAGGAGAGAGATACAGACGACAGAGAGGAGAGAGAGACAGACGACAGAGAGGAGAGAGATACAGATGACAGAGAGGAGAGAGACAGACGACAGAGAGGAGAGAGATACAGATGACAGAGAGGAGAGACAGACAGACGACAGAGAGGAGAGACACAGACGACAGAGAGGAGAGAGACAGACGACAGAGAGAGAGAGATACCAGACAGAGAGGAGAGAGAGACAGAGAGGAGAAAGACAGACGACAGAGAGGAGAGAGAGACAGAGAGAGAGAGAGACAGACGACAGAGAGGGAGAGAGACAGACGACGGCGAGAGGGAGAGATACAGACGACAGAGAGGAGAGATACAGACGACAGAGAGGAGAGATACAGACGACAGAGAGGAGAGAGAGACAGACGACAGAGAGGAGAGACACAGACGACAGAGAGGAGAGATACAGACGACAGAGAGGAGAGAGACAGACGACAGAGAAGAGAGATACAGACGACAGAGAGGAGAGATACAGACGACAGAGAGGAGAGAGAGACAGAGAGGAGAAAGACAGACGACAGAGAGGAGAGAGAGACAGAGAGGAGAGAGAGACAGACGACAGAGAGGAGAGAGAGACAGACGACTGAGAGGAGAGAGATACAGACGACAGAGAGGAGAGATACAGACGACAGAGAGGAGAGATACAGACGACAGAGAGGAGAGAGAGACAGACGACAGAGAGGAGAGAGACAGACGACAGAGAGGAGAGAGACAGACGACAGAGGAGAAAGTTGATAAAAGGACGGTGAGACTGAAAAAGGAAGAGATAAATATAAAAATGTCCAAAAAGAAAAAAGTGCACAGTAAAGAGTTTTTAATCCACAATATACAGACTCCTGTCTGGTCATATTACCCACTGGGAGCAGTAAACCAGTATGTTTGATATGTTCAGAAACTGCAGCTCTTATTAAAAGTACCAATGTCAAACAGCATTATGTGACAAAACACAAAGGTTTTCAACACACATACCCACAAAAAAGTGTGATCACAGAGAGTTGCTAGTCTCAGAGCCCAGTTTGACCAGTCCACCAGGATCTTGAGCCACATGCTCAGTTCGATGTTACATATAAATTTCTACTGAATTAATTTGATTTGACAGTCAAGTATTGATTACATGCAGGCTACTTAATAATATATCACAGTATATAGTTAAACATCATAATCTTCTGGACCTTTGCTTCCAAAAATATTGCGTAACCGGACCTCTTTAAATTTTAGTTGAATTCCCCTGCTCTATACAGTTAAAATATATAAACCATGCTTCAGTCAGCCACATGTGATCAAGCTTCCTGAGTTCTTGTGAAAAAGTTCCCCAATTACCTGAGTGACCTGGTAACATAAGTGCATGTAAACACGGTTTCTAAAGATTTCTACAGGTTTGACAGGGTTAAAGGTTAAGGTTAAAGAGCCTTAACAGTGCAAAAAGCTGACTAGTAATAGAAACAGTGATAGTTTACTAACCTTGGTTTGTGCTGCAGCACAACAGCATCAGAACTAAAGAGAAATGACAGTTGAGGTGAGTTGAACTTTATCATTAACTAACAATGATGTTTATGTTTGTAAAACAACTAAAACTCTTAAGGTGTACTTACAGAGCAGCCACAACAGAGATGTTACGTCCATCCTGTGTCTTTGGTAACTGTAGATCACAGCAGTGATCAGTTCATAGTTAAACCATCGTTCTTCCTCTGTGGCTGTGGTTTCCTCTCTAATGACAGAATAAACATGTAGATACATAGAGTAGATATTACATCGTTAAATGTGTGCAGCATTATGTTCAATAATCAAATTCATCCTATAAGTGTGTTTCTGAAAGCTGGTAAGTTGGTCATCCAAAAACTGTCCCGTGTTTTTCCTGCTTGTTGTTTTATTTCTGCAGCTACAGTAGAAGCACAACATCCCAACTGAAGATTTGAATGGGTTACTGCACTGCACTGGTGTGTGCAAGTGTGCACTGCTTGGTTTAGATTTGTTAGGCACAGTGGTTTGATGAATTCAAGGAAGAATTCTAAATCTCATCATGAATTTCAATAATACAGTTGCTTTTCTTGTCTTTATCTTATTTCTTTGGTGAGTAAGAAACAGACTGCTGTGATGCTAAAGTCTTAGCTCAGCTTGGTGCCATGTAGATGTTTCTTTTTGTTTCTTTGTATATTTGCATTTGGTTGTGCTTTGTCCATAGGAGCCACTGTAATTAAGAACTTGTATTCTGACTAATTCATTATGTCTCAGTGTAAAGGCTCGAGTTCTGTACCTGAAAAGAGTCTGTTTAGAAGATGTAATAAAATACTCAACAGTGTGTCAGGGTGAAGGGAAGGTCTGGCTGATGCAGTAAGACTCCCAAGTCAACAGAGGGCGCCATGTGTCGCTACACAACAGACAGATTGTTTGTAACACTGGGAACTGGCAGAATGTGTGATATGAAATAGCTTAACTGGTTGCAGGTGAGACACGAGTCAGGATCTGGATCATGTTCAGAACAGAAGCAGAGATTTAAGTATCAGGTAATTAATTAGGTTTCCAGACTGTAGAGTAGACTGTGGAATTTCGTGTTTCTTCAGGAGACACGAACCTTAAGTCAAGACATCATTTGCCAGGTGACCCTATCTGCACCATCAACCTGACAGTGGTTGAACCAGGTGAGTGTGTGTGTGTGTGTGTGTGTGTGTGTGTGTGTGTGTGTGTGTGTGTGTGTGTGTGTGTGTGTGTGTGTGTGTGTGTGTGTGTGTGTGGATCAGAGTTGAAGCTGCTTCCTGGTTGTTGATGTGAGAGTGAAACATCACAGATCAGATGTTGGTGTTGATGAGACTTTGTAGAAAACAGCTGGTATGAGTGATGGGATCAAAGTGCAGTAGATAACGTCTGACAGGAGTTTGAAGAGGAAATGGATTCTGTTGTGTTCTTCACTCATCACCTACCTGACACCTGCTGACTCACTGCTGCTTCTCATCTACAGGAAACAACAAGGATGGAGGAGGCAAGGATGGAGGAGACAAGCGTACTGAACATATTGGATTGATCAGTGTGCTTGTTGCTGTAGTCCTTGTTGGTTTTGTGATATAGAATATTATATTATATTATATTATATTATATTATATTATATTATATTATATTATATTATATTATATTATATTATATATTCTTTATACACCACTATAGTATATTGTTGACCCACAGCTTGTTGATAACAAAGCAGTGAATTGTTGTCATGAGTCTTTTCATTTCAAACTGATGCAGACTGTCACAGCATTCAGAGTGTAGAGACTGCTTCATCTAGCTCTCTGTCCATTCACCATTTTTGGCCTCTGCTTAACAAACTTGGAGCATCTTAAAAGTCCTCCACAATACTTGAAACAGTTTTCCCACACATTTCAGTTTCTCAGTTGTTAGCACCATTGTCCCTGCAGTGTATGTAACAAAGAAACATTCACAGTCTGCACTTAAATCTTAAATCTGATCTCATAAAACTGATGACAAAGAGTGAAATCATGAACTCTGATACTGACTTTCTAACTAAGAAAACTGACTGTTCATCTTAATTATCTAATTTAGAGTTTATTTAAGTGTAATCTGATGTAACTGCTCTGAGAAGTTTTATCTAGTCAGCCAACAAAATTCAGCAGTGTTGACTGAAAGAAAGAAAACTATGAAGTGAAGGAGGATGTGCTGTAACAAGTCTGACACATGTTGGCTTTCAGTTCAATTGAGTCTATATAGAGAGATAGACAGTGGAGTAGTATAAAGGATATTCTTGACAACAGTTAGGTGTTTCTACTATACTGATCAGACTAAGTTAACAAAATTAATACAAAACTTATAGAATTAAAACGTAATCAAGCAGTTAACCAGCAGATGTCACTATTTTAACTGTGTGAACTGCTTGGAAACACTGAGCCACTTTTAGAACAGTTGGTTCAGAAAGGTTTGGTTTCTCCACCACCAGCTGATGGCTGCAGCTCTGACGGTGATCTGACAGGAACTGAAGAAGTGTTTGTAGTGAGACCAGATTACTGAGCAGCTGCAAAAGGAGGAAATTGAACAAAGAGAAGCAATGAGGAAGAGATGGGCAGTCTCAGTGTGAAGGGTACGTAGTAGAACTGAGAGCAGGGAGGAGGAAATAGAGACCAGGGTAAACACAACAAGTCCAAACAATAATCACAGCACATTTGATTCTATTTGTTCTGTTATTTATTTCTTATTAATCAAATGATTTCCTGTTTTACAATTTGTCGTATTGTTGTTGTCTTGTAATCTGAAATACTACGAGTAAGATGTGTCTATCATTATATTATAAAATCAGCAGTCATCTAGCTGCAGGCTGACAAACGATAGTTCACTGTCACTCTGTCCACTCTGTCTTTCTTAAGATGCTGTGGTTGCAAGTACGGGCACAGCTTTACAAAGAAGTTTGCAAGACGGAAACTGCAGGTTTAGACAAGAAAGATGTGAAGATAAAATGTTTTCACTTCTTATTTCATCTGTGAATTCTCACCAAGAAGAAGTAATTCAGTGTTTTTACAAACATCATTATTAACATCACACATCTTGTGAGAGACATGTTTAATATAACAACAGTGGTGGATCAGCTCATTATTTATATGTTGAGAAGCATAGATTATTCACATAAAAAACAAAAACATAGAAAAACACACATTCATCAGCTGTTGAAACCGAGATAACTGTAAAATGAAAACACTTTCTCAACAGATGCTGCCCCACAGCACAAACAGTGACAGGAAATAAAGAGCAGAGCAGTAGTTAAGGACTCAGTTCTTTGTTCTCAGCTCTGTGAATTGTGTGAAATATTTAAACAGTCATGATACATGATGAACTTTATCATTAGTTCAGTTTAGAAGTCTTGCTCAGCACTGATTGGTTCATCATCATCATCCTCAGTCTTAGTTTAAGTCAACAAGGTTTCTGGCATTTAGTCAGATGGGTCATTACCTGACAGGAAATATTTAATGTTATTAAATATTATGAACAGAACTGAAAGAGGTTAAAACTGGATTTTTCACCCACCTCCAACCACCTGCACTCTAGTCAGAGATCTTGGATTTCATTCCTGGATTTGATTGCCTTCACTCTCCACATCTTCTCTAGCTCTTCTCTCAGACCTTGGCATGTTCTGAGATTACCATGTCTCTTCTTCCTGATGTGACATCCAACAATGTGTTGTGACGATTGTTGAGTTAAAGTAGGTTCTGTGTATTTATCTGTGTAAAGAAAAGCCAAATGTATGTTTTTTAGTTTATATTCACCAACAGTGAGCACTATGTGTCACGTCCACATACAAAACATGTACCATGGTAGTTTCGGACAGGATCTTTCCTTGCTTTACTTCCACTTCTCTGTTTCTCAGATTTAGGGTCACAGCACAGGTGTAGAAAAGGGCTCAAAGTTTTCCCCTATGGGTCTCTACAAGTTTCCACAGGTTCTCTTTGCAGTGCAAATGCTCAATGTCTTTGTACCTTGTAAGTCACTTTGGATAAAGCGTCTGCCAAATGACTGTGTTGCGTGTTATGTAGCGTGCACAGTGGACATTTGCAGATAGGAACTTCTCTTTGATAGTTTGGTGGGTTCAGCCCCCTTGGGGAGCCTCTGTCACACTAGTATTATGATGCTATTTATCCCACTTATCTAGCCTCTGGGAGGGAGGCCCTACCAGGAGATTGTCTGCTGTGCCTGCAGGTCTGTGCCCTGGGGTTCCTCGACCCCTAAACATTTCTTGCTTTTGTTCTGACCCCATAGAGCAAAACCACAGGGGGCTGTGCACCAATGAAACTGAATGTTGGTTACGTATCATAATCCTGGCTTCTGTGAGTTGGGTGCAGCCCCCTGGGCACTGGGTCTCACTAGTCCCTGAGCTGTCTGAAGCACAGTCCAGAGTTCAGAGAAGATTTAGTTTTAACCGTTGCAGTGTATATTGTATATGCTGACATGACAGAGAAAACGATGAAAGGGCCCACTCTGGGTGGGCACTGACAATTTTGTCTTTAGCAGCTGACACGAGGACGGATCAGACCCACAGAACGAAAGTCCAGAGGGCTGCGTTCAATTCGCAGAAGCTTTGTGTTACAATACGTAACCAACTTTACATACTGTGTATTCAATGAGCGCTGCTCATAAAAACACACTACAAGAGAGGTTTCTAATGTAAATGCAGCTTAATGGTGTTCGTACCCTCGACTATAAAAAACAGAAACTTAAACCCCTGTTTGTCCTCTTTAAATGTATTTCTATCTGAAAAACAGTTCCAGCTTTGAAACAGCAAACTGCTCTTCAGTCAAAATTAGTGTTCACCTTCAACACTGCATTTCTCTGCAGACTGTAAAACTGTTCCCCACTTTGTATTATTAAATAGAATAGAATTGAGTTTCAGACTGTGATAGAAGAGGTTCACTAACCTTGGTGTGTGCGGCACCACAGTAGTGAAACTAAAGAGAAATGAGAGTTAGGTTAGTTTAAGGTTTGGCATTCGAAGTACAACAGAGGAAAAACAAACACCTGTGTTACTTCATTATAAAACAGGGCAAACTTTATCAGATGTTCTCAAAATGTTCATAAACTCAAAGATATTTGATGAACTTTGTTGGAATTAACACCTGAAGGCTGAATTTACAGATTGTACTCACAAAGCAGCCAGAGAAAAGACGTTTCCATCTTTGCAATTGGTGATGACCTACAGCTCAATCACGTCACCTAAACCCACTTCCTCCTTTCACAGAAAGAATAAGTTTACACAGCATCAAATATGTAGGTAACAGATCAGAGAGGTGTAGTGTCTGGTGCTGCCAGCAGATGGAGGCACTGACAAGATGTGGAAGATGATGGAGATGAGAGGGAAGAACAAAGTGTGTGTAGCCTTGATGGATGATATTAGATGGCCTCAAAATGTGCCTGTACCACGTCATGCTGAAAAACCATGTTGATTATAGTGAGCGGCAAGTGTGTTGTTCAAACAGACACCCTGCAAAGAAACCAGTTTTCCATCTGGACATAAATTCACAGTTTGATCAGATCCTGAGAGGATGGATGAAGAAGAGAGACTTCTGTGTTCATTAATAAATCCCAATGTGCTGTTTCCTGTTTTCAGAGTGAGTCTGTTCTCCCCTGCTCATCTCCACCCTCTACAGTCCAGACCAGAAAAACACATGTGAACCAGTTTTTACTGACACATAGACCAGCAGCTGAGAAGTCATGTTCTGTCTTGTCCATCGCCACTATCTCTGTCTTCTCTGTTGTTGATTCTCAACTGGTTGATAGTTCAAACTTTGTCTAGACATTAGTTCAGATCTACTCATTAAATTAAAGTGGGTTCAACCACAAACACAAACTTCTGTTTCAGTCGTTTTATAAAATGTTACCATGGTGATTGCTTGATACAAATCTGTCTCCTAAAAGTGATGTTTCTATGTATGCATCTTAACTTAAACTGTGATTATACAATAATTATTATTATATATAATTATTGATGCAACATGATTTTTGAATGAATAGAGTGAGTTGTGAGTTGATCAACAAAACACTGGACACAGGAAACCTGGTAAAAATAATAATGATCCACTTTATTGATTCCCTTGAGGAAATAGTTTTGACAGCTGCAGTAGATGACGGCACTACTGTTGGGTGTCGGTGTCTTGTCCAAGGACTACTCAACTTACCAGCTGCCATTTTGTTGCCGGTTGGTGTACGATGTACAATATCATCAGGAGTTGATGTCATCTCTGTTCATGTGGTGCATGAAACAAACACTCATGTGGTTTGTCTGAGAGGGAACTGACAGACGACCTGTACAGTCATAAAGGTACGAGGACTTGTTTTCACAGTGTTAAACATAATATAACACATTAAAAGATGACCAAGACGCAACCTGCGGCTGAAACAACACAGAAAATAATAATAATATCAATAACAACAACAACAATAATAATAAAAAGCTTCCGTGGACATCAGCCTTATAGCATTTAGCATGTGCCTATTAGGCTGCTGATAGAAGATAATTATTATAGTTGAATACTGTATTGCTGCATCATTGGGACAAACTTAATAATGAATTACAATAGTGTAAATGTAACAAATGCATGGACTATAAATTATAAATGTATTTATTTTTATTAATAAATTGAGGCCTTGAGAACAGTGAGTGCTGATGGTTCATCTGTGAGATAAAAAATATCAAACTGAATGTGCTGGAAACTACAACCAACATATACACAGCTACAAAGAGGAAGGAAGTGGGACTAACTGCTGCGACCAAACCAAGTTTTCAGGTCATATCATCAAGTTTTATAATGGACCAAACATCTCTTCAGCAGCTGCTCTGTAAGTACAGTCTGTGTAAAAAAAATATTATATTTATTTCATGTCAGATATATTATTATATTAACTCTGTTGCAGAAAGCACATTACAGTCAAACACTGGCTGTTGTGAATCTTTGTTCTTCATTTCTTTGGGATGTAAAGCTGCAATTTTATCATAAAGCAAAATGCAGAAATTCTATAACTTCCTGTGGTGGATGAAGATTGACACAAAAATTCAGAAAGTGTCTTTGATTAAGTCACAAAACTAATAAATATGCTGAATGCTAAATGCTAACAAATACACTATTAGTCTTCTCATCTTATATCAGTAATACTAACGTAGTTGGTTTGTTGTTTTTCATTCATCTTATACTGTTAAAAACTCCTGTGTCACACAGTGCGCTCTGCTCTTATTATTCTTATTAATAAATATAATTTTCTCTGTAGTTATGATGCTGCTGCTGAGCTGCACAACAAACCAAGGTCAGTAAACTTCTCCCCTGAGTCTCTAAAGCTGTTAAAACATCAGTTTGCTGGTCCTTCTTCTTCCTCCTCGTCATCTACTAATGTTTTTTTAACAAACTGAAAAACATGATTTATTGTGTTTGTGTTTAAAAAGGACCATAATGACTAAAAAACAATATTTGACTGACTTTAGTGAGGCATGTAACAACAGTGAACCCACGAAGAAGTCAGAAAGCAGCAGGAGAGTTTTAGTTGTTTATTAACAAGTTAAATATATCAGGAAGTGGAGGCCGTGCTCGGCCAGGTCTGTTAGGTAGGAAGTTAACCAGCAGAGGGAGGTGAGCACCAGATGACTGGTCAACCAGGAGGAGACAGGATGGAGGAGACTGACAAAGGAAAGAACAACAAGAAGTTCAACACACAAAACACTCCACACACCTTCAGACAAATCACAGAGAGAGGCGCTTCCAAACATCCAGATCTTCAAAAACTGAATCCTCTGTCCAGAAGACACAAACAGAAGGTCCATAACCAGAGAGGCAGTCAGAAAATCAGACTTCCTACAAGTTGACTGGAATCAGACAGAGGCAGCTCAGAGAAAAGCAGCAGTCCAAAAGCCAAGAAGTCTCTGAAAGCACATTCAGGAGTGAGGAGCTGCTTCTGTTGAAGAGAACAGACAGGAGTGCTGCTGCAGCAGGGAGAGGAACAGGTGAAGTCAGTCAAGGTGATTACAGTGTGACTTGAGAGGGAAAGCCCAGACAGGAAGCAGGGAAGATTTCAGAATAAAATAGCAGGAAGTCAGGGACAGAATCAGAAAAAGAAGAACTTCACAATAGGCTGCACTACTCTGAATAAACAGATTAAGAAAAATTAAGAAGAACCTGACATGTAAAATACATGTTGTAATGTAATATATGTCCATGTGGAGTAAAAACTGTTTAGGTTGTTGCAAAATTACACTGTGGGTGTTAAATTAACATTGACTGGTGTGGAGATCAGAATAAACACTCATTCAGTTTTTTACACATTGAGCTCTTTCTAAAATTATAGTTTGCTCATACAGTATACTGAATTCCTTCAGCTCGTTTGACTGTGAGTCCCAGCAGCTCTCAGCTGTTTGAAGATGAGTCTGTGTCTCTGAGCTGTGAGGAGGACGACAGCTCTGCTGGATGGACACTGAGGAGGAACACAACCAAACGACAGATGACTCAGTGTGGAGATGGGTGGGGAAAACCAGCTGGGTCAGACTGTGGAGTTAGTGTTGATGAGTCTGTGTGGAAATGGATGAAATGCTGTAGTTTGTCTCTGTGTTGAGGTGGATCAGTGATCCTGCAGAGTCCTGTCCTCCCTGTGATGGAGGGACATGATGTCACTCTGCACTGTCAAACAAAGAGCCCTCCCTCCAAGCTCCCAGCTGATTTCTATAAAGATGGCTCCCTCATCAGGACTGAGCCTACAGGTCACATGACCATCCACCATGTTACCAAGTCTGATGAAGGCCTCTACAAGTGTCACATCAGCAGTCATGGAGAGTCTCCACCCAGCTGGATCTCTGTCACAGGTCAGGAGGAAAACTTAAACTGACCTTGTTGTTTTCTTTATAAATTAGGTCTCCAGTCATGATTCATAATGTGACAATCATTGTATATTTTTCTTGGTTCATTTTAGGGAAAACAACCACAACACCTCAACCTACCACTACTTCTTCTGCTGACGTAACTTCCTCCCCTCCTCCTCATCTCCTTGTCACAGTGTCTGTTACATGTTCTGTTGTCTTTGTTCTGCTTCTACTGATCTTACTAATTCTACTGGTGAGATACTGTGTATGGAAGAAATCTAAGGGTGAGATACAGACATGTGGTTTTTACACTTTGTGTTTAACATTTAGTCTCTTGATTATGACACGTCACTTTCTTTTTCTATTGATAAACTTATTTTTTCCAGAATAATTGTTAACTTAAAACATTTTTTTTTATTTCAACTACAATGTCAGGTTTCTTTATTTAAATGCCAGCTAAGATAGTTACACTACACACTAAATTATATTGTTTGTTGCAGCTGGGGGAGAACATGACGTCACATACAGTGATGCTAAAACATTAAATCAACAAAGTCACCAACAGCCAACCAGAAGAAGCAGAGGTAGTGTTTTATTAACCACAGCTGTAAATCAATTTTGTACTACTGTATGTGGATTTTTTGTCGTATTCAAAATACTGTGATCAGTGTGAGGTTGTAAGTTAGAAATTTAGATGATTGGTTAAAGTTATGAATATGAGACTAACGGATGTATTGTGTTAAATTTTCAGTTCAATTCATTTTTATGTGCACATCACCAAATCACAACAGAAATCTTCTCAGGACACTTTACAGTGTTTAATGTTGTTCAATTTAACTGTACACAGAATGATATTGAAAACCCAACAATCCTATTTGAGCAATACCAGAAGACAGTTGAGAGGAAAAAGCCTCCAGCAAAACCGGGCTCAGGGTGGGCGGCCATCTGCCTCGACCAGTCAGAAATGAGTGGAAAGAGGACAGCTACACCTTCTTTTAGTTGTTTCCAATAAACTGCTCAACTGTGTGAAGTTGCTGTAGCAAGTTCTGCTTTGGTTGATGATAAATGTGCGTGCAGTGTGACCACTTGTTTGTATGTTTGTCTTGTGGTAAAAATTGTCAAGTTGTTTTAATAGAGTTGAGCAGCTTTGTGGTCAGCTACTACTCTGTTTCACATTAATACGCAAAACCGGTCTTTGGGCTTTGGTCATGAACTGCAGTGGTGCGGTGAAGATTAAGTTGCACCTGTTGTACCTCGTCATCATCATTTTCCATTGCAATACTATTACAAATGCTGCTAGTAGTGTTAACATTTGCAGTAAAGCTAACATCGCTTTATTGTACTAATTGCAGTAGTGTGACGTGTATTTTATTTTGCAGAGACTTTTTCAGTTGCAGTCTACTCATCAGTGAAAACAGAGGATTTCAGTTATGAACAAATAGTCGTCAGACGAAGGAACAAAGGTGAAGCTGCAGGTACAGTGGATCTAACAGTTTCTGTTTTTATGCTAAACTAACCATATTATTGCACAGGTGGCTTTAGAGACTGTGGGAAATATACCAGGAATACCAGGAAATAAATGGTAGAACAGTGGAAGACTTGTGTCTGATTAAGTACAGAACATGCCACAGTGTTAAAAGTGCTGTAACTGTAAGTACTAATATTTCACTCACTCTCAGCCTGAACTAGTCTGAGCTTCTAAATTAGCTTGCTAGCACCTCTCATGGAGAAGACTGCATCCCTAGGAGTTGAAGTCAAGCTTTGTCAAGTTAGCAATCACCACGACAATCAGTTGAATTATCTAATTTACTGCACAAGAGACACAGCAATTTCCTCATGATCAATAAAGTATGTTATTATAGTAATCATGTAAAATTATTTAGTCATTTGGCACACATGATCTAAGTCAAGGACCTAATCATTAAAGCAAAGTGTTACAGGAAAACATTTTTTGTAATGTGCAAATGAGAGATCGGAGCATAGAAAGTTGTGGAGGTTTTTAAATTTTGTGAGTAAGGCTGCTTGGTTGGTCGTTCCAACATCGTGGAACCACTGAGCAACAGAGCTTTTCTTTGAGAATCTTTGCTTCATGATGAAGGGACCAGCTGATGCCATTTGTTGGTAGAGTTCAGGTAGGTAAGTGCTTTTGAGTTGACCACTCTATAGGTAAGGGCCAGGGCTTTGAATCCAATGTGGCTAGGAAGCCAGTGCAAAGATCTAAAGAGTGGTTTCATGTGTGTCCTGGCTGATCAAGACATGCTATCAGAAAAATGGTAAGGATCTATTAAAATGCCAGAGACTGTTAAAAGTCGAATGGGGGTTTATTTACATTATTAAAACAATGTAAAATAATTTGCATAACGTGCAGATCTGATGACCGGATCTGCGACGTAGGTCTAAAAAAGGAGATGCAGTTTATAAAAAGTCTGCAGAGAGAATACTTCATAGAGAAAAGAGATTGCTTACTTTAATGTTTCAGGAGACCATAAGTTTAGAATGGTGTAAGCCACAGGGGGTGCAGGGGATTCCGAGTAATGGAGTCTGGTCCTCCACCATGGTGGAGGCGATGGCAGCGTCGCTGGGTGGAACAGGATTATGACACAAGCTGGAGGGGTTTGATAGGGCATACTGGTAACATCATCAGTAAGACATTGTAGTGTTTGAGACGAGATATGAACAAAGCCTTCACAGTGAGTTCAGTTAGCTGATACATATTTAGTGTTGTGTTTGTAAGTAATGCTCCTTTAGTTAGAGAAATATTGTAAGTGAGAAGGGTGTTTGATTCATTTGAGTGATTCACCCCGACCACATGACAGATGTGAAAGGGAGAGGCTGTGGAGAACGTAGTGAAGTTATGCTGCCTGTAACATTGTTCAACATTACCAGTTCGGTGGTGGGTCAGTAATGGTCTGGGAAGGCATATCCATGGAGGGACGCACAGACCTCTGTAGGCTAGAAAACTGCACCCTGAGAGTCAGTAGGTATCGGGAATCCTTGATTTAACATTATCATGGATTAAGACTTCTTGGTTTTCTGCAGGTTTTTGCTGGTTTTGTGTCTCCTTTTTAGAATTTTTAAGTAAAGCTAGGCGCTCTCTGAAAATAGTCAAAGAATGCTCATGTATATAGCCCTCTGATTAGTGAATCATCATTTATGTATTAATAATTTATTAAACTATTTAACTAATTATTATAAATAAGAATGTTTGAAAATGTAGATGTTAAATAAAAAAAAAAATCATACATTTTCAGACTTTCTGCCTCTGTGTTTCACCTGAATGAGCATTTTGTTAGATTTTATTTTGTATTTTTCCAAAAATATACTGTTTATAAAAAGTACAAGGGGTGTTTGTTGAACCTGCTTCTTGTAAATTTGTGTTCTCACACAATTTGTGGTATTATCTGCTGCCAGAACGTCCTTTTGTTTCTGACCAGTAAAGTCTGTTGTATACACCTATCAAGTATTTAAGTGTGAGCTTCTTTGTAGCACACTGGCACTGTTAAATATTGTCTCTTGTAAGTCCATGTTTTGAAATGACTAATGTTATGAGGAATAACATTAGATTTTATTTAATTTAAAATTTTCCCAGTGGATTAGCTAATATCAAGAGCTAGTTAGTTGTATTTCTGTAGTGGACCATTCAGGAAATACGTAATGTGCTTAGAAAGGTAAAACATCAATCATCTAAGACCATGACAAACACTTTCTGTTAGATACTCTCACTGTATGGAAAGGAGAGGAGTTCAGAATCATGTTGTCAGGTGTTTATTACAATAATAAACATGTGACTGTGTGTTTCTGTTCAGAGTTTCAGAGGTTGCCTGCTCTTTGTTGAAGTCAAGCTTCACATCTACACTACAAACAGTACAAGCACTGTACAAACACTACATGTACTACAGTACAAACACTGATGAATCTCCTGACCTGTAACTCATCCTCTGAACTTATAACACATCAGAGTTTTTAAACTGTTATTTTATTTTATTATTTGGACATTGATTACTTTTTTATATTTTTGTCTTAAGTGTCTTTCAGATGTAACTTAACACATGTTTGGATAGTTAAATTTTGACTTTAATGTTGTTTACTTTTTAATCAAATGTGTTGGACTTTGTTTTCTGATTTCCCTGAATGATCAATATACTGAAAGATCAGTTGGTGTAATTTGCTCTGTTTGTTTCATGAAGCTGTTGAATGGAAAATTGTTGACTTGGTTGTGGTTGGTTATAATAGATTTAAACCTCTCCTCTGGACATTAAAAATGAGCAGCAACCACAAACTATTCACAGCACAGACAACACTCAGGGAGAAAGTGAAAAGAAGAGTTTAACTCTTTAATTAAGGAACTAAACTGATTTAGGATGAATGTTTTTTTTTCTCAGCTGAACCATACATTCAAACCTGGTGACTACACCACCGTGCTGCCCCATGTTAGATATTCATGTATTGTGTTCATGTGTGTTATTAAACAGTTTATAAAGAACAGAGTAGATGTATTTTTGTTTTGTTCTCAAAGAACAGATGTAGGACAATCCCTTGGCTGGACTGAGGAGCACATTCAACTGGAGACTGTTCAACAAAAAAAAACAAACAAAAAAAAAACACAGGAGATCCTTTCTACCTATGGCCATCAATCTTTACAATTCCTCCACCCTCTGTAAGGGGGTAGCAGTTTTACACCATCTATTATTTACATAAATGTATGAATAAATATAAAGCAGTCATTATTCTATAGCTGGTTAAATATTAATTTATATAAAAAAATAAATATGTCCTAAATAACGGTATCATTGATCTACTTTATATTTTTTGGTAAATTTCCCTTTTTCCTGTTTTGGGGTTGACAGATCTAAAACATAGAGATAGGATATAAAGTAATTCTTCATTGTCAGGACCCAAGAGATGAGCCATCAAAATGATAAAGTGAAGTAGACCTGAACTAAAATCAGAGGGTTATGTCTACTTCATCAGAGGGAGGTTCTGTTATGAAGATGAGTAGCATTCACCATCGTGTTCGAGTGAAAGATTCAGAGATGAAGAACGGAAATGTAGCAGTGACTCAGAATCTTAATGATGCTGAAAGATGTGGGTGTTATGTTAGATCTGGAAGTAAATCTGAGTTCATCATCATCACCCTGACACTTTCAGAATTAGTGTTTGTAAAAAAAATAAGGGGGATTTAATTCCATATGAAATTATCATATCAATTAGCACTAAATCATGTATTAAATTATTTAGTAAACAGGAGTTGATCTTGAGCCCCGAGATCCCCCCCATTCTGCATGTTCCTACAAAGAATTAACTTAAAAAATATGCCCAGTAAAGCTGTTGGTATTTAGAAATGAAGACTCACTTAACACACATTTATTAATAATTGATGACTTGTATTTTTTGCCTTTGGTGGAATTTAGATTCTGCTACATTTAGTCATTTACATTCAGTCTTTTATCCAAAGAGACTTCCAAGTGAGGAACAAAATACAAGGTAGAGTAAGCATAAGGAGGTCATGTCTAAGGACCTCTACTGGAGGTAGGCAACTGGGATTTGAGCCCCAGTCTCCCGCATGGAGGGCAGCATAGGTATCACAGCATTTTCCAGCTGCTATTTACTGCTGCTATTTAATTATTTGTTAGATTAAGTTAATTCTAAATAAATAAAATTAAATACAAAACTTTTGGAATTAAAACGTAATCAAGCAGTTAACCAGCAGATGTCACTATTTTTAACTGTGTCAACTTCTTGGAAACACTGACCCACTTTTAGACCAGTTGTTTCAGAAAGGTTTGGTTTCTCCACCAGCTGATGGCTGCAGCTCTGACGGTGATCTGACAGCGACTGAAGTGTTGATACCTCTTTTACTTAAGATGCTATGGTTGCAAAAGTTAGTAAACCTGCAGCAGTTTGCAAGTATGGGCACAGCTTTGCAAGGAAGTTTGCAAGCCAAAAACAGTGGGCTCAGACATGACAGACTTTAGACTTTAAACTAAATATAGAAGTACTGTATCTCTAAGTAGAGTCACTGGACTTCTCAGTTACAATATTTCACTACTCATCCATGTGGGTTCTATAGTTTGACTTCAGGGACCTAAAGATAAAATACCTGTCATCAAACTTCTAGTTTATTTTATTAAAATAAACAGGCAGACAGAGTCCAGTCAGACCACTGAAATATCCGAGTTCTCATTCCTACAGGATGCAGTGGGGGTAATAATAGTCTACAATAATGTGATAAATAATCAAGCGCGATGACTTTTTGGCTTTTGGGTGCATTAGGTGGCACACAGAGAACAGACAACAGGGAGAGCCATGTAAAGTGTGACTTTAATATAACAACAGCTCATTATTTATATGTTGAGCATAGATTCAAAAATAACTAAAACCCAGTAAAACACATCAGCTCTTAACACCAAGTTAGATGTAAAATGAAAGCGCTGTGCAGACAGGAAATAAAAAGTGGAGCAGTTGTTGGTTTGCCACAGCCTTTTTTTAGATTTTTTTCTCAGCTCTGTGAGTTCAAAAGCCCAGAAATATTTAAACAGAATACTTAAACAGTCATGATACATAGTTTATATATAAAACACAGTGATACCACTAACGATGAACATTATCATTAGTTCAGTTTAGAAGTCTTGCAGTGAGAGTAGAGAGCAGGTGGAGGAACAGCTGGAAAGGTGGAGGTTTGCTCTGGAAAGAAGAGGCATGAAGGTCAGTCGTAGTAAGACAGAATACATGTCTGAACGAGAGGGATCAAGGTAGAAGCGTTAGGTTACAGGGGGCTGAGGTGAAGAAGGTGCAGGAGTTTAAGTACTTAGGGTCAACAGTTCAGTGTGATGGAGAGTGTGGAAAAGAGGTGAAGAGGAGAGTGCAGGCAGGTTGGAGCGGGTGGAGGAAAGTGTCAGGAGTGTTGTGTGACAAAAGAGTGTCAGCAAGACTCAAAGGAAAGGTGTACAAGACAGTGGTGAGACCAGCTCTGCTCTATGGGTTAGAGACGGTAGCAGTGAGAAAGAGACAAGAGGCTGAGATGGAGGTAGCAGAGATGAAGATGTTGAGGTTCTCCTTAGGAGTGACCAGGTTAGACAGAATAAGGAACGAGTACATCAGAGGGACGGGTCACGTTGCATGTGTTAGCAACAAAGTCAGAGAGGCCAGACTGAGATGGTTCGGACATGTTCAGAGGAGGGATAGTGAGTATATTGGTAGAAGGATGTTGGAGATGGAGCTGCCAGGCAGGAGGGCAAGAGGACGACCAAGGAGGAGATATATGGATGTGTTAACAGAGGACATGAGGTTGGCTAGTGTTAGGGTAGAAGATGCCCATGATAGAGTGAGGTGGAAAAGGATGATTCGCTGTGGCGACCCCTGATGGGAAAAGCCGAAAGAAGAAGAAGTTTAGAAGTCTTGCTCAGCGCTGATTGGTTCATCATCCTCCTCAATCTTAGTTTAAGTGAATAAGGTTTTTGCCATTTAGTCAGATGGGTCAGTACCTGACAGGAAATATTTAATGTTAATAAATATTATAAACAGAACTGAAAGAGGTTAAAACAGGATTTGTTGTGTGGGGAATTCTGTACCTGTGGGTCTGTGTCGATATAAAGACACCATGAGGAGAGTGGAGATGAAGTACGGACAGAACACCACCAGGTATCGGAGCAGTTTGTATGTAGAAGTTTGAGTTGGAGCTCCAGAGGTGGGAGGGCCTGTTGGTGAAGAGTTACCTGCGGAGAGAATCCCACCTGGTCAGACACTAAACAACTACAACTGCACCCCCCACCACTGTTAGCTAGCTCCGAGTCATGAATTAAAGGAAAGGGGACGAGGCAGGTATGAACTGAAAACAGGATTTATTAGGCAAAACTACAAAAAAGGGAACAAAGGGGGGTGTCAACCGACACTACAAAAACAGGCAGGAAAACATGAAGACAAAGTGACAACATAAAACTACCAAAATGGCGTGGAACAAAGTAACAACCAAGAAACCAAAGTACAAAACAAAACCGCTGCTCAATGGCAGGAAAACAACTCACAGAAAACAGGTAATCAATGTCCAAAGTACAGAGGAGGGGCAAAGTCCAGAGGGTCCAGGGGGGAAGCAGACAGGGCTCAGGAGCAGGAGCAGGAGCAGGAGCAGGAGCAGGAGCAGGAGCAGGAGCAGGAGCAGGAGCAGGAGCAGGAGCAGGAGCAGGCCTGGGGGCAGGCAGGTTGTAGCAGGTTGACACATGACTACAATCTGAGAAGGGGAAAAGGACTGAGGAGAGTTTTTGTAGCCTGAGGGGAACACAGGTGACTCCAATATGCAGCTGATTGCTGGGAGCAGAGGGAGAGAAGTGGCTGGTGGGCGGAGTCCAGAGGGAGAGCGAGAGAGGAAAATCCATGGCTGGCCGGGACCAGGCCGAAACCATGACACTCTGAGTTAGAACTGCCATCTGTCCAGAAAGCAGTCATGACATAAAGAAAAGGTAAAAACATTATGCTTCTTGAACAAGTACTGAGAGAGTAGATACAATTTTTATCATTGTTTATTAAATTTATCTTGCACACCTCCATTTATGTTTTAAGGTCAGTGGTGCAGCTACAACTTATGACTGTGTTAGTAGCAGTCAAATCAACAGTACAGTTTTCTTTAAAACACCAGCATTCAGTTATCCTTTAGGACTCCTGAATCTTTATCCAATTTTCCTTCACTTTAACTTTACAATGGGCGCATCCTAAAGGAGGCTTTTAAAACTCTGATTTACGGTGGATAAAAAGTGTTAAAATCCGAGTTTTCCTCCTGACCTGTGACGGAGATCCAGCTGGGTGGAGACTCTCCATGACTGCTGATGTGACACTTGTAGAGGCCTTCATCAGACTTGGTAACATGGTGGATGGTCATGTGACCTGTAGGCTCAGTCCCGATGAAGACTTCTTCTTTAAAGAAATCAGCTGGGAGCTTGGAGGGAGGGCTCTTTGTTTGACAGTGCAGAGTGACATCATGTCCCTCCATCACAGGGAGGACAGGACTCTGCAGGATCACTGATCCACCTCAACACAGAGACAAATTACAGCATTTCATCCATTTCCACACAGACTCATCAACACTAACTCCACAGTCTGATCTTACCAGAGACAACAGTGATGTTGATGATGGTACTGGTTGATCCCTCTCTGGACTCACACCAGTAAACTCCACTGTCCCATTGATCAACGTAGCTGATGTTACACAGAGAACCAACTGATTTTCCCCACTCAACTCCACACTGAGACATCTGTTCTTTGGTTGTGTTCCTCCTCAGTGTCCATCCAGCAGAGCTGTCGTCCTCCTCACAGCTCAGAGAGACAAACTGATCTTCGAACAGCTGAGAGCTGCTGGGACTCACAGTCAGACGAACTGTAGGGAAGATAAGAGGATGAGTTAATATTTATTTTCTTTTTTTTTTTTTTTTTTTACAGCACATTGGTTTAATTTTGTTAAATTAGTAGCTCCTTCACAAAGTAAAAAAAAAAGAAATCAATTCAAAAGACCACAACACAATATGTTTATTGTTTTATTTTATTTATTTTATTATAATTAAATTTTGTGGAGATTACATTCAAGAGGCTCAATGACGTGCCGCTCACTTAAAACCACAGCTAAAATACACTTTCTGTAGTTTGACTGCAAAGGCCACGATCAAATTGACACGATCAAATTGACTGTTTTTTTTTATTTCTGTGGGAGGAAGCTAGAGTACCAGGAAAAAGCCCATGCAGACATGAGGAAAACATGCAAACAGAGAGGTATTTGGCCAATCATTGAATTTACACTTCTGGCTGTAAGGTGACAGTGCTACTGCACTGCCTTTCTGCACCCTTTGTGCAACAGATTATGTAAATTTAGGTTTGTAAATTAATTGTTTCTTTGTATGTAAACTAAGTGCATAACGTCAAACGTCCACAATACTGCAAAGTTTTGTTACTGTAATTTGTGTAATGACAGAGTAACCTTGTTTATTAAAACTGCAACTTATAATGCTAACCACCTAAGAGCGCACACACAAGAGGAAAGTTGGATCTGTAACCATCACTCACTTGCAGTACCCAGCATGTACCACTCACTGTCACTTTAGCCTATATACCCTTGCACCCATGACCAGTGAAACACAAGAGGAAACTGGATCAAAAGGAACAAAGGGTGTCAATTTGATGAGCTACAGCAACAAAATCTCAGTATAACAAGAAGAAATGCTTGTGGAAAGCAAAGTCTGGGTCAAACATTGAGAGATGTGGTTTGACCAGTATTCACTTATTGCTAAAAACACTCTTCTCTTACTATGGTGGAGCATCAAACTCAGAATACCACTTAGCAGAGGAGGTATGGTTACGATTGGTATCAAGGGAATGTGAAATGGCCCAAAACTACAAATTTTTGATGCTAAAGACGCGGTCTGTGAGGAATTTTCCTAATTGTTTTATTAAATAATGCAACAGGGTTCTTTTAGGAACCTATTTTAACTATTGGTGAAAAGGTGACATTTGAGGAATTTAACTTTGGTTCCATATTCCCTATTCCCATTACAGCACTCTATTTGTCCACTGTAAATGTATTTCTGTCAGACAATTCCAGCTTTGCAACAGTAAAATGCTTCTTAATCATAATCACTGCTAACTTTCAACACTAAATAACAACCTCTTAGACTCTAAAACTAAAATACTAAGGTGTCCTCTCAGGTTTAACAGTGGGTTTCATACTGTGACAGAAGAAGTTTACTGACCTTGATGTGTGGTGCAGCACAGCAGTGAAGTCACAACTAAAGAGAAATGATACTGAGGTTAGTTTGAGGTTTGACAAACACATGGTTATGCTGGTTTGAAATCCAGCAAATGACTCACTGTCTTCCTGTGACACAATTCTTTGTAGAATTGATCTTAACATCGTAAAACACCTCAAGCAGAATCTATTACTTTGACAGCATCATAAGGAAATATTTGATTGAAACGTTATTATGCAGATATTGCACTATTGAACTATTATCCTGTTGGACACCTTCAGACTGGGTCGACAGAGCGTACTTACTGAACAGCCACAGTAGAGACGTTTTCTCCATCCTGGTTCTGTGTGATGTTAGATGTAGAGTTTAGTCTATTCACATCAAGTAAAATCTCCTCCTTCCTCTGGGATCGTGTCAGTGTTGTGGTTTAGGTGCGATAAAGTAGAGGAATTAAGTGAGGAACAAAAATATTGAAGTAAGAATAAAATCTGAAAGCAGAACAAGAACTAAGACCTGTATGATGCATTCACTGACAGTGAAACTAACACTGTCAATGATGCCTTTGTGGTTTGTTTTGCCATTATAGACCCGTTTGAAACAGGCTTCCTGTCTTCCTGTACATGACTTATTTTAAACGGAAATAAGAAACCAGCGATTTTGTAGCTGAAGCGTGGTCAAAATAAGATTAAATGCTTTTGGTAGCTGCACGCTGCCAGCAAAGTCACAATTTTCAGACTTAGACAGGATTTGAGATTTGTTTTCAGAGTTTACATTGATTCAACTTTTTATCTGTGCAGCTAAATACTATTGTATCTTGCTGCCTTAACTACGTAAGTAGGTCACACAATTGCACATATGATAGCAATTGAAAATTGGAGTGTAAGAGATCAGTTGCTGCAGTACAGTTCAAGACTAGCTATGTTAATCTTTTATGTGTCACTAATAATAACATTAAAGGATTTATTGTTTATGGGGAACCTCAGTATTTTGGAATTATTTCAGTTTCATTAATTTCAATTTCAAGTCTTTATTCACTCAGATATTTATGAATATATTAGCAAGTTTTTTTTATTTTATTTTATTTTATATACCAATACCACAAGGTAAGAGACACCAGTGATTTTGAAGCTGCAGTGTGGTCAAAAAGATTAAAAACTTTTGGTAGCAGCCAAAAATGTCACAATTTTCAGACTTTGACAGGATGTGAAATTTGTTTTCAAATATTTCTTTATGTTTAATAACATTGTCCTCCAGTCTGCAGCTCAACAAGCCTTCCAGGGGAAAAATATATTGTTTTCTGTTTAAATCGCCAACTTTTCTTGACCATGACTGATTTATAATGTCAACAAAGGGATAAAATACCCAAGGGGGTGAATACTGAATAATATATAGGTTATGGTTTGTGCTTCTCTCTTCTCTTCTTTTTTTCACTTTAGGAGCTTCTTGTGCTTTAGAGTTTGTAATTAGCTTGTGAATGTGGCCTATGGATTTCTATCTCTGGCTTACCTCCAAAAGTGGTTAGCTAAGGCCGTGACTCTTTGATTCTCAGGTATGGACATCTTGTTGTGCTTCTTGGGTACCCCTTTCTTTATAACATTTTTCTGCAACTCTGATAGTGTGCTAACTTTTATCCATTTTGTATCTGAATGTAAATTACAAAGTTGCATAAGAACTTTTATTTTATAAAAGATCTATAATAACATAATGTGTGAGGAAATTATAATAAAGCCACAATAAATGTCACGATTTTACATAACGATACCACACACGGTATCAACAAGTACAAACTTTGTGTAAAGTGGTTGTGAACTGACACTACCTTACCCGTTGTTTTCTGTTGTTTATTAAATATTGAGTATAAAGTGTCCACCTCACATTCAAAAAACAGCTCTATTTTCGCTCTAACAAAGATTTATAATTACATTTTGTCATTTGGCAGACACTTTTATCCAAAGAGACTTAGAAATTAGGTAGAAGGCAAGCAAAAAACACAATGAGACCCAGAGACCCTTTTTTCCTGAGACAGCTCCACAGTGGCTTTGTTGAACCTCACCAGCTTCCTAGCCTTAGCCCAGATAGCAGACAGGTCCTCCTTGAGGGATTTTTGGACACAAGCCATGTTTTCTGCAGTGTGTGTCTGTGGGAACTTCATTACGGCTAATACAATTGACCTCAAGGATATATGCTGCCATTTATAAAATGTCATGTTATGGCCAGGTAAGATCTGAGGTCGAATTCACAGTGGTGGTCTGCTGGACCTCGGCTTTGGCCTTCTCTTTTTCTGTGTTGTAACTGGCCCCAACCTTAGCCTTTACAGCCTAAAGGCATAGAGGAAATGGTTGTTGTCTTTTAATGCAGTACTATTGACTTGCTTCATCTATGTCATCAAACGCACCTTCCTTGTGGGGAGAATATAAGTTGGGTCTAATTTAGTCCCTATGTCCTGCGTCCTCCACAATACTGAAGGGCTGTGTTCCTTTTACAACCATAGAGACCAAAACCTCCTCTCTGATTACTGGAAGAGGAAAATCTATTGTAACTGCACCATCAGTAGTATTTTACCTTAATTTTTAGGATTCTAGGCACACTGGTTGCTTCTAAAAGTGGTCCGGCACTGAAATTAAAAGGTAAAAACATTTACAACATTAGAATTATATACATCAATATCAAATGCTCAATTAAATACATGCTCAGAATTACAAATTTGTCAAATCCTATCAATAATAAAGTGGCACTCAATATAACAAGTTAAATCAATCAACCAGCACTGAATCAAAAAATGCCAGTTGACCTGTCCAATGTTGCTTGCTGCTTGTTGTTGTCTTTATTGCCTGCTGTTCTTTTCTCTCTTCTCTTTCCACTCACCCCAACCGGTCGAGGCAGATGGCCGCCCACTATGAGCCTGGTTCTGCTGGAGGTTTCTTCCTCTAAAGGGAGTTTTTCCTCTCCACTGTGGCCTAAAGCTTAAATGGGATTGTTGGGTTTCTATGTAATTTTCTATATAATTATTCTCTGTAAGGTCTTAAACCTTGAACACTGTAAAGTGCCTTGAGATAACTTCTGTTTATATTTGGCGCTATACAAATAAAACTGAATGGATTTGACCACAATGTATGACATACCACAGCACCATGAACTTTCAATCCCAGAAATGAACTATTCTGTACAATTTAAACAGCTTTCCAATAGAATTCCACCAGATATTAGTAAAATACAAATTGTGTAAAAGGGCACATGAACAATAATCCTTGAACAATAAGGTCAACACTTACCAGACACACCCTATATTGATGATGCTCTTTATGTGTATCTTACTAACACATGACCAAGAGGCCTACTACACCTCATGTGAGGTATTTTATTTGTTAATCCTGTCAAACTAGCACCTGTTTCTCCTTCCTCATTTAATCTCCGCACCTAACTTCATGGATCTTAGACTTTTCAATTTACTACATTACGTTATGTGCAGCTTCTGTGTCTACTTGTGGTTTTTTTCTTTGTTAATCAAAAAACTAACATGTTTCTGTATCAATTTTTATTAACGAGCCATGATTCCCATCACTACTAAGGATGAGTTGGTGTCAGCACCAGTCCCAGATAAATAAATAAAAAAAGTGGTACTGCATGCTCCTACTTGAGGAATGTTTTGATGGGGACTGTGAGACTGATAATTAATAGTAATTTGTGTCACCTGATCCCCATGAATACAGAAATTGTACAATGACACTAGTGGATTGAAGGCGATTCTCAGAGTCTGTAACTCCATTTGTTCCCATTTCTCATCCACCTGTAAAAGACAAAATGTCTCAGCAGCCAGAAAGACTAAGAGCTAGGTTGGAGAGAATTGTCATTGAACCAACAAGGCTGAAAAACAATCCACAAAACACTGTTCAGGCTTTTTGCATCAGTTTGTCAAGCCACCTTGCATCCTTCTGCTTTATTCTTTCCCTACTCAGCAAACTTAAGTATAAAACAGAAAACTTGCTGCTGTAGTTCAATTTAAACATTTGTGGCATCTTCCGATGTCTGAGGACCTAAGACGTCTCTGCACTTTCTTATTCTCCAAATCTGTGTGAAGTGACCAGTCCAATTTATATAGCATATACAGTAACTCAATAAAAAATTCTAATCTCTTTTAATTTTCTGTCAAATGGGTGCCAGCTACTGGTACAAAGGTGGGATTAGAAAGTGGGAATCTGGTAACTGATGTACAATTAGACTGCAAATTCCACTTAGCTAACTTTACTTAAAAAAGCGTTAGGAGCATTTTCTTTAATAATTAAGGTGAACTATGAATTATATTTTGTAACAAAATATAAAATTAACAAAAGCTTATTTAGTGTAGGACATTTGACGTTGACTACACAGTCCATTTCAAAGAACTAAGTCATTTCAAGCAAAATGTACTGCCTGTATTAAAAAAACAAACAAACAAACAAACATGAATGTTCCTTGATCTGCAGATCTTACTTGCTATAACCATACAAAAAAAAAAAAAAAAAAAAAAAAACGAATTGGCGCCAGTCGAGCTGGCTGCTGGTTACGATGCTCTCTTGTTTCTTCTTTTCCTACTTTTTAAACTTTTTTTCTACTTTTAAAACTTTTTTAGGTTTACTCAACTTTTTTAGGTTTACTCAACTTTTTTAGGTTTACTCAACTGCTTGCATGTGTATATAGTATGTACATACATATATATTTTTTAGCACAACAGAAACCTGTAAATTAAACAATGTGCGTTGGAACTTGTGCAAGTACTGTTTACAGTGAGGAACAGCTGCTCGTGCTGCGCAGCACTGAACTGTTCCCCAGGGACAGACACCAGATCCCCGCAGAGCTGCTACGGAAGACTCACCGAGGACGCTGCGATGGGACCAAACTTCGGGAAAAGCAGAGACGCTTCAGACCTGTTCTCCCCTCCGTCATCATGGGAAATGCTTACACGGCATCAGAGGAAATACAGAGAGGGCAGCAGGGACCTGGCTGACACTGCTCATCCCGGACTCTACTGTTTCACTGGACAATTTTCATCTGCTGGGAGTTTACACGTTATAGTAATTGCTGTGTACGTCCCTCCCTCTGCTAACGCTGACACAGCCTCTGACACTCTGCTCTCGGTCACCAGCAGGCTGCAGACACAGCACCCACAGGCCCTTTTCCTTATCTCTGGGGACTTCTATCATGCGCCTCCCACATCTGTTCTACCTACATACACACAGTATGTCACCTGTCCCACCAGAGACAATAAAATATTGGACTTGTTTTATGCCAACGCCAAGGAGGCATACTGTGCATCCTCCTTCCCTCCCCCGGGGAGAGCTGACTACAACATTGTACATCTCCAGCCTGTGTATAAACCTGTAGTTCACAGGCAGCTGGTGGTGCCCCGTACAGTGAAGAGGTGGACTGCTGAGAGCGAGGAGGCTCTCAGGGACTGTTTCGACACCACTGTGTCGATGGAGCTTTGTGATCCACATGGGGAGGACATCAGTGGCCTCACAGCCTGCATAACGGACTACATAAACGTTTACTTTGAAAACACTGTCCCCTGCAAGGTGGTACAGTGTTTTGCAAACATCAAGCCGTGGATTACCCTGGATATTAAAGCTCTCCTAAAAGAGAAGAAGAGAGCTTTCAGATCTGGGAACAAGGAGGAGCTAAAGAGGGGGCAGAAGGAGCTTAGGAGGAAGATCCGGGAGGGGAAGACCAACTACAGGAGGAAGATGGAGGAGCAGCTGCAGCAGCAGAACATCAGTGGGGTGTGGAGAAGCCTGGAAACCATCTCCAGCTACAAATCACCCCACTCACAGCCGGAGGGGGACCTGAGGTGGGTCAACGATCTGAACTTGCATTTCAATAGGTTTGATCAAGCACCCGCTACGACCCCCACGCAGCCTCATTCAAACTCCTTGACACCAGGACTACCCCCCACAGCAATAGCCCTTCACACTTCTGGCCCATCTCACCAAACCACTTCACATCTCACTGGATCCAGCCACCCCTGCAGTACAGAGCCCCCCTGCTCACCCCTGTTCTTTTCAGCTGCCCAGGTGAGAAAAGAGCTGAGGAAGATCAAGGCAAAGAAAGCAGAAGGACCAGAAGGCATCAGCTCCAGACTCCTTAAGTCCTGAGCTAATAAACTTTGTTGCGTTATGGAGCATGCCTTTAACCTGAGCCTAAAGCTGAGGGTGGTACCACAACTTTGGAAGACCTCCTGCGTGGTACCTGTGCCTAAGACACCACATGCCAGAGATCCCAGCAGCTTCAGACCAGTGGCCCTTACTTCACACCTGATGAAGACACTGGAGAAACAGGTCCTGGGGCACCTCCACTCCACAGTAGGCCCTTCCCTAGACCCACTGCAATTTGCCTACCGACCTGGCATCGGAGTAGAGGATGCTGTCATCTTCCTTCTACACCGTGCTCTTACTCACCTGGAGAAGCCCGGCAGCACTGTAAGGATCATGTTTTTTGATTTCTCGAGTGCTTTTAACATCATCCAGCCGGTGCTTTTGAAAGACAAACTGGAGAGGGCTGGCCAGGAGAGGGCTGGTCCAGGATCCACTCTTACAGAGTGGATCCTGGACCATCTCACAAATAGGCCACAGTTTGTGAGAGGACTGTATGTCTGACCGGCTGACCTGCAGTGTGGGAGCCCCCCAGGGGACTGTGCTGGGCCCCTTCCTCTTCACCATCTACACTACAGACTTCAGGCACAACACGGACAGCTGTGTTCTGCAGAAGTTCTCAGATGATTCTGTGATTGTCAGCCTGATCACTGATGATGAAGATGCGGAGTGCAGAGGACTTTCCCAGAACTTTGTGGCCTGGTGTCGGCAAAACCACCTCCTAAACAATGCGAAGAAAACCAAGGAGATGGTGGTGGATTCACCGACGGCAGCCTGCTGTCCCCTCACTGGTGAACATACAGGGAACAGATATTGAGAGAGTGGACTCTTCTAAGTATCTGAGTGTTCACCTAAACAATAAACTAGACTGGACTCATAACACGGATGCACTGTTCAGGAAGGGTCAGAGCAGGTTGTACCTCCTGAGGAGACTGCAGTCTTTTGGAGTGTAGGGAGCACTCCTGAAGACCTTCTATGACTCTGTAGTGGCATCAGCCCTCCTGTACGGTGTGACCTGCTGGAGCAGCAGCATCACAGAGAGGGAGAGGAAGAAGCTGGACAAAGTAATCAAGAAGTCCAGCTCTGTCCTGGGCTGTCCCTTGGACTCAGTGCGAGAGGTGGGTGAGAGAAGGGTCCTGGCAAAACTGACATCCATGCTGGACCACGAGTCTCACCCACTGCAGGACGCCCTGTCTGCTCTGGGGAGCAGCTTCAGTGACAGACTGATCCACCCTCGCTGTGCGAAGGAGAGATTATAGAGAGAGATCTTTTCTCAAGTCAAGTCAAGTCAAGTCAAGAAGCTTTATTGTCATTCCAACCACATATAGCTGAAGCAGTACATAGTGAAATGAGACGTTTCTCCAGAACCATGGTGCTACATAAACCGGCAACAAGACAAACATGGGGCTGAGGACTGCTAAGTTGTCCTAGCAAAACACATAAAGTGCATTCTGTGCAACCTAGTGCAAACAGTGCAAGAACACAAAGAAAAAGTGCAGACAGACGTCAGAAGACAGTGCAAAAACAGAACACAAAACACAAAACAGCAGCGACCATTAGCGGAAATGAATACAATTTACAACTGAAAGATGGAAACATGTCAAATCTAGCGAGTGTGTGTGCTCAGTTCAGTTTGTTGTGTGTGTGTTGAGGAGCCTGATGGCTGAAACTGTTCAACAGTCTGGTTGTGAGGGCCCGAATGCTCCGGAACCTCTTCCCTGATGGCAGAAGTGTGAAGATTGGGTGTGAGGGGTGGGTGGGGTCGTCCACAATGCAAGTAGCCTTGCGGATGCAGCGTGTGGTGTAAATGTCCGTGATGGAGGGGAGAGAGACTCCAATGATCTTTTCAGCTGTCCTCACTATCCGTTGTAGGGCCTTGCGATCCGAAACGGTGCAGTTCCCAAACCAGGCAGTGATGCAGCCGCTCAGGATGCTCTCAATGGTTCCCCTGTAAAATGTAGTCAAAATGGGGGGCGGCAGATGGGCTTTCCTCAGCTTCCTCAGGAAGTAGAGACGCTGCTGGGCCTTTTTGCTGATGGAGCGGGTGTTGAGTGACCAGGTGAGGTTCTCCTCCAGATGGACACCAAGAAATTTGGTGCTCTTGACGATCTCCACTGACGCTCCATCGATGTTCAGTGGAGAGTGGTCACTCTTTGCTCTTCTAAAGTCAACAACCATCTCTTTAGTTTTCCCAACGTTCAGAGACAGGTTGTTGGCCTTGCACCAGGCTGAGAGCTGATGTACCTCCTCTCTGTACGCTGACTCGTCGTTCTTGCTGATGAGACCCACCACAGTCGTGTCATCAGCGAACTTGATGATCTGATTCGAGCTGTGCATCGCTACACAGTCGTGAGTCAGCAAAGTGAACAGCAGTGGACTGAGCACACAGCCCTGAGGGGCCCCAGTGCTCAGCATGGTGGTGCTGGAGATGCTGTTCCCGATCCGGACTGACTGGGGTCTCCCAGTCAGGAAGTCCAGGATCCAGTTGCAGAGGGAGGTGGTCAGACCCAGTCGGCTCAGCTTCCCAATCAGCTGCTGGGGAATGATGGTGTTGAATGCTGAGCTGAAGTCTATGAACAGCATTCGAACATATGAGTCTTTGTTGTCCAGATGGCTGAGAGCCAGGTGGAGAGTAGTGGTGATGGCATCGTCCGTGGAACGGTTTGGACGATACGCAAACTGCAGCGGGTTGAAGCTGGGACTTGCTGGGACTTGATGTGCCTCATGACCAGCCTCTCGAAGCACTTCATGATGATGGGTGTGAGTGCAACAGGGCGGTAGTCGTTGAGGCAGGAGACAGTAGACGTCTTCGGCACCGGCACGATGGTCGTTGACTTGAGGCATGTAGGAACAACGGCGCTGCTCAGGGAGATGTTGAAGATGTCAGTGAAGACATCCACGAGCTGATCTGCGCATTCCCTGAGGACCCTGCCAGGAACGTTGTCAGGACCAGCAGCCTTCCGTGGGTTGATTCTGCGTAGAGTCTTCCTCACGTCGGCTGTGGAGAGACAGAGCACCTGATCATTTGAGGGAAGGGTGGATTTCCTAGCTACCGTGTTATTCTTTACCTGTACCTCAAATCGGGCGTAGAAGTCGTTCAGCACATCTGGGAGGGAGGCATCGCTAACACAGACGGGTGGAGTTGTCTTGTAGTTAGTGATCGCCTGGATGCCCTGCCACATGCGCCGGCTGTCTCCGCTGTCCTCAAAGTGGCCGTGGATCCTCCTGGCGTGCGCGCGCTTCGCCTCTCTGATGGCTCGGGACAGTTCAGCCCTTGCTGTTCTTAAGGCCGTCATGTCTCCTGCTCTGAAGGCGGAGTCCCTCGACTTCAGCAGCGCACGCACCCTAGCAGTCATCCACGGTTTCTGGTTGGAGCGTGTAGTGACGGTCTTGGAGATGGTCACATCATCAACACACTTGTTGATGTAGCTGGTCACTGATGATGTGTACTCCTCCAAGTTGACGGAATCACCGGTGGTTGCAGCCTCCCTGAACATGTCCCAGTCGGTGCACTCAAAGCAGTCCTGAAGAGCAGAGATGGCTCCTGCTGGCCAGGTCTTTACCTGCTTCAGAACCGGTTGGGAGCGTCGGACAAGTGGTCTGTATGCTGGAATTAGCATAACAGAGATGTGGTCTGAGTATCCGAGGTGGGGGCGGGGCTCCGCTCGGTACGCGCCGGGGATGTTGCTGTAAACACGATCCAGCGCGTTCTCCCCCCTCGTCGCAAAGTCCACATGCTGATGGAGTTTAGGGAGCACTAACTTGAGATTTACATGGTTGAAATCTCCGGCAATGATGACCAGTCCGTCAGGTTGGGCGTTCTGCACGTCGCTGATAGCTCCATGTAGTTCACCCAACGCCTCTTTGGCATTAACGCCAGGAGGGATGTAAACTCCAAAGATGAAAACAGTGGTGAATTCCCTCGGTAAATAAAAAGGTCTGCACCGAACAGTCACAAACTCCACAAGTGGTGAACAGTAGCTGGAAACCAGTACAGAGTCCTTGCACCAGTCCGTGTTAATAAAAACACACACACCACCGCCGCGACTCTTACTGCACAGAGCTGGGTTCCTGTCGGCTCGAAACGCGGTTAGGCCGTGTAGCTTGATGGCGGCGTCCGGGACTCTGTCGCTGAGCCACGTCTCTGTGAAAACAAAGACGCAGCAGTCTCTGTACTCACGCCGCGTAGTTCGCTGTACTCGGATGTAGTCCAGTTTATTGTCCAGGGAGCAGACATTAGCTAAAAACATGGACGGTAAAGCCGGCCGGCTAGGGTTAGCACTTAGCCTAGCCCGGACACCCGCCCGTTTGCCGCGTTTCCGCTTCCTCGAGCACCGCTTCCGATGTGCCTTCGCCCGGCCACCGGCCTCAGGCAAGGCCGGAGACTGGGGGCCTGGTGTTCATGGCCGGGGTCGTAACCCGAGGTCGCGGAGGTCGTCCTGCAGATCATCATACAGCTTGGTCGGTGCATTATACCTGAGTCGAAGCAGCGTCTGGCGATCGTAAACCCGAACACAACTGTTGTTGGTGTTCATTATTGTGTGTGGTCGTGCTAAAAACGCGGAAAACCACGAAAAGCACCATTGTTGGTCTCCGGAGAGGCCGCTGCGAGCTACTGCCGCGCCGCCATCTTGGATTCTACAGTCTGCTGCAGTCAGACTGTACAATGAACACTGTTGATACTCGTATTACACCTGTGCAATAATCATAAACCAACTTTACAATGTACATTTTCAACACTGCCATCCAGTAATATCCATATACTGTACATACTCACACTGCTACTGTTACACCCTGAAAAGGGAGAAAATCAGGAAAGATGACGCACATGGACTTCACTCTATGGCGTCTTTATCCAGAATCATTTCACAAAACATAACAAACATGGAAGCAAGCATTTTACACAATATGTCTATTGACATTACCTTATACGTCAGAATACATCTGTCTCAGTTCCTCAAATGAATATTATGTGAATTCACGACATACATTATCCTGTTAAATTTCCCTTTACCCTATCAGATTTAGCTGCTAAATTACTTTTAAACAACATTTTGCTTGACCCCTGTCAGTACATATAGTAACAATAACATAAATATGTTTTAATAAACACACACAACATTTTTCTTAAACACTGTCAGTATACATATAGTACCAATAACATAAATATGTTTTAATAAACACACAAAACATTTTGCACTACAACATTCCACCACGTGTAGAGCTAACGGCGCACGTTTAGCTAACCATGCCTGTTGACACCGTCTACAACCTGAGTGCTAACACCTCCATTACGTTTGTAATAAGTTCCATTAATCCAAATATGCAATAAACTCTATTTCTTCTACTTTACTATGTCTGGAACATTAACACTGTTTATAATACATATTTAACATATTTCAACTATTTTAAAAGAAGACAAACTCCACAAATAAACTCTGCATCCTGTACACTATTCTCTCAATTTCAAACTTTAACAATACTGTCCTAAACTTCATCATCTGTTACTCTATAATTTCCATCTACTACACTCTCCCCTGCAAAATAGATGTCGTCCCGACATCCAATTACTTGAAAGGGGACTCAATTTACATTCTAACACCTATACATGAAGACTGGTTGGTAGCCCCGGATGTGCTCTCCCCACATAGTTACTGGTCCATAGTCTTGGCTTACTATTGAGTGGTACTGGCAGGGCGTTACAAAAGAACTGCTTGTTTTGTAACACATCGGAGTCCCTAATCGATCATATGTAAAGAGTTTAGGGGCTCTCCTTTCCCTTTTTGGCCTATGGTAACTTGGCTCCTCTTCATCGACAGTCTCACTGGATGTTGAGTGTGGAGAGTATGGCACATCCCCTTCTTCAGTTACCTCAACCAACTGTTCCTCAGAATGGTTGTTGTCATTGTCCTGAACCTCAACATTTGCATGTGAGGATTGCTCTGCTCATTTGTTTCCTCAGATCCAGATCCTGTATTTGTCACCTGCATCCCAAGCTCATGATCGTCTGGTATGTTGACATGCACGGTATCCCTCAATGCCTCTGGTGGATCAGTTGACCTTGTGGGAGGATGTATCACAGGTTCCAGGAAATACCTATATTCATCCTCTTCCTCCCCATCTGGGCTCCTAGGAGGGAGTATTGATGTGGTTTTCTTTTCCTTTGGTTTTGTCATGGGATTCAGTTCCAAAGGCAGGTGGTCACACGGTAACAACAGGTTTCGATGTAACACTCTTGATCTTCCTCTTCCGTGCTCGGGTTTCACTTCATATATTGGTATTCCTTCGCCCATCTGCCAAACAACAACATGAACATTATCTTCCCAGTGGTTGCGGAGTTTCCCAGTCCCACCTCTTGGTGACAGATTCCTGACGAGGACACGATCACCTGGATACAGTATGGAACTTCGCACCTTCCCATCGTAGTTCCGCTTGCTCCTTCCTGCTGATTTGCTTGTGTTCTCTCGTACTATGTCGTAGGCTTGTTGCATTTCCCGTTTCCATCTCTCCATGTATGCCTGTTGGTTAGCGTTCCCGCTCCCAGAGATGAGGCCAAACATGAGGTCAATTGGTAGTCGTGGTGACCTTCCAAACAGTAGATAGAAAGGTGAAAACCCTGTTACTTCTGACTTGGTGCAGTTATATGCATATATGAGTTTATTTAGCGACCCTTTCCAATTTGTTTTTTCTTGTTCAGTAAGTGTCTTGAGCATCTGCAGGAGGGTACGGTTAAAACGCTCCACCTGCCCATTCCCTTGGGGTTGGTATGGTGTCGTTCTTGACCCTAACACACCGCAGCTCCTCTTCAGTTGGGCAAAGAGTTGATTTTCAAACTCACCTCCCTGATCATGGTGGATTCGAGCTGGAAGTCCAAACTTTAAAGCATAGTCATTAAAAATCCGATCTGCAACAGTTTTGGCAGACTTCGAGGTGGTGGGATATGCCTGGGCGAAGCAGGTGAAGTGGTCAACGATGACTAATATGTATTCATACCCGCCTTGGCATTTGTCCAGATGGAGAAAATCAATGGACACCAACTCAAAGGGCTGCGTGGTGACAACATTAACCAGTGGGGCTCTTGTCTCCCTGCAGGGTATCTTTTGTTTCAGGCATGTGCAGGTTCTAGCCACATTCTATTTCTTTTTGCATATAGGGAATCTCTCTCTGATCAGTGATGTTGTTCGATCAATGCCTTGGTGGCCCATCTCATCGTGCAGCTCCTTTAAAACTGTAGCTTTATACTTTTCGGGTAATACCAACTGATTGTATTTTCCTGCCTTTCGAAAGAGGATGCCATCCTCATTCACGTAGAGTTTCTCCCACCAACGTAGAAGGCATCTACTCTGACTGCTGAGGATTTTCATCCTAGATTCAGATGGTTTTGTGTTCGTGAGTTTCAGTTGTATCACTGGGCTTATGTGTTGGTCGTTCCGTTGTGCTTGCCTGAGATCTGGGGCAGACAGAGGCTTTAGTCTGCTCTTACTCTCAACGTCACATAGCAAGGGTGAAGATAACATTGCACACGCCCAAGGTGAAGAGTCTTGGGTCTGAATGGCTTGGGTTGCTGCAGCCACACAGTCAGATGAAAGCTCTTCTGTGCAGTGACTCATCATGGCTTCTATGTCCACAGGCATTCTGGACAAGCTGTCTGCATCCACGTTCTCTCTGCCTGGGCGGTATCGGATGGTGAAGTGAAAGTCTGCAAGTTCTGCCATCCACCTGAATCCGGTGGCGTTTAGCTTGGCACTGGACAATATGTACGTCAGGGGATTGTTGTCACTAAACACAGTGAATGTGGGAGCATAGTATAAATAATCCCTAAATTTCTCTGTGACTGCCCACTTTAACGCCAGAAATTCTAATTTACCAGAGTGTAGATGATAATTTCGTTCTGTTGCAGTGAGTGTTCTTGACCCGTAGGCTATCACACAAAGTTTTCCCTCTTGCTGTTGGTACAGTACGGCCCCGAGCCCCTGATTGGAGGCATCCGTGTGCAATATGAACGGCTGTGAGAAGTCTGGAAACCCAAGCACTGGGGGCTCAACAAGACAATCTATTAGCCTCTCCAGTATGATCTGATGTTCTTCAGTCCACACAATTGGGGTATGTGAAGGCACGCCCTTGTCTCTCCTCTTCAGATGTCCATCATTTAGATATGTCCTGGTCTGTTTTTCTTTATGACTGTCTGCTGTCCCCTTCAACAGATTGTAAAGTGGTCCTGCGATCCGAGAGAAATCTTTTATGTATTGCCTATAGTAACCCAATAGACCCATTACTGCTCTCAGTTGCCCCACCATACTTGGTCTCTTGTCCTTTAATGCTTTCACAGCTAGGGTATCAGCTGGATCTATTTTGCTACCTTCCACTGAGACAATCCTCCCTAGATAGCGAACCTTGCGCTTAAACACCTGGCATTTGCTTGGTTTCAGCTTTATCCCATACTTTCTTAGCTGCTGGAGTACACGCCTCACATGAGCCACATGATCTTCGAAGGACTGGCTGTAAACCAAAGTTTAGGGTAGGTAAGGTAAGGTAAGGAACACAGATATTGTCCCGTAAATCCTCCAGACATTCCTCCATGCAGGGGCGTTCATCAATCCAAATGGAATCCTGATCCATTCAAAGAGACCCCATGGAGTCACAAATGCAGTCAAGGGCCGGCTGGCTTCATCCATGAAACCCTGATGGTAGGCCTTGCCTTGGTCTAACACCGAAAACCAACTATTGCCTCCAAGGCTGTCAAGGATGTCCTGTACTCGTGGGATTGGTTGTTGATCAGGATGTGTTTTCCGATTCAGTTCTCTGTAGTCTATACAAAGGCGGAGACTACCATCTTTTTTTCTCACACACACGACTGGCGCGGAGTAGGGTGACTTAGATGCTTGTATCCACCCCTGGGCAATGAGGTTGTGGAGAGAGTCTTTTATCTCTTTGTAAAGTGGCTTTGGCGCTGAGAGGTAAGTGCGTGCTACTGGCTCTATATCCTTCAGAGATATGCTCAGTTTCAGGGTTGGAATGTTCCCAATATCATTGTCGGACTTTGAAAATGATGCACTCTCTTCTCGCAGCATTTTTTGCACCTCCACCTTTTCTGGCTGGCTGAGATGGTTTAAGTCAACAGGTGGATCCCACACACTATCATCAAGTTCCTCACTGCCTACCTCAATATCATTCACTGACGCTGTGGGAGGAGGAATGGGTTTCTCAAAGGCACTAGCTGGGTACACAGCTTGCACTTGGTTCAATGTGCCCACTACAGTCTTTCCAAACAGTGTGATATCATGATCAGTGGGGTTTTGGACATCAACTACCATGTAAGGAGGGGCTCCACCTCTCAGCGTCACCAGCGTCTCACAAAATTCAAGCCTTTCAGGCCATTGGGGGTTTACATCTGGCTCAAAGAGAAGTGTGACGTCTCTTTTTGGTGACTGTATGTTCACTTTACATTCAATCTGAACAGAGGTGTGTTTCGGGATATTCACTTTTTCTTTTGCAGTGCGTGCTACATATTCGCATGATGTTCCAACACTCACAAGGTCAATAAAAACAGGAACACTGGTGTTCTCTAAACTGGGAAAGGTAGCTCTGAGGATTTCATGTAACTGTTCTTTGCTTGTCTCATCTGAGTCTTCAACAGCTCTTTTGACTATCTGTTCAATGACATTATAGCCTATTATGGGTTGAGACAGGCTTCTGCCCTTCATAACTAGTATAGGGACAATAAGTTCCTCTGCAGCAGCACAATCTGGAGCTAGTCTAAAGGTAGTCTCTATCCAGCCCATATATGGCATGGTCTGTCCATTTGCAGCTGTTATTTTCAAGTCATCTGGTCCATCAACTAAGTCTGACACATCTCTCAATTTTTCATGGGGCAAATGTCTTTTTTTCCAGTTTTCACTCACTATGGATACTTGAGAACCAGTATCCCATAATGCCTGGGTCTTACTGCCTTGGATGTAACAATCAATGACACACCGTTTTCTCACTAAATCCACAAGCTGAGGCTTGCTGTTTCCTGCTGCAGTGTCTCTGCTATGTACTTCATGGCAGTTATCTGGCTTACATTGTTTTCTGTGCTCAGCCCAATGTGCCACTTGACAACTTTTTGTGCAGTAAGTACCCCTCTTACAAGATGAACACACTATAATCTTTCGGCCTACTGGAATAAAACCACAATGCAGACACCTCTGTTGGGACTTCGTATTGCTCCTGGTTACTCCCTGTCCCGTGGGGGTAACCCTCTCTCGTTTAAATGATTCTCTGGTTTTGACACACCGACTCTGCACCCAGCAAGGAAATGCTCCCCACTACCACATCTGTAACAGTGGGTACAGTACTCAACATTATTTTGATAACAGCTGAAACATCTTCGCTGCCGTGCACGGTGTGAAGGATAGTGGTAGTGTTGTCTGGCGAACCGTTGTTGGTACTGGGCCACATCACCCCTTACTCCTGATCCTGGGGGAGGCCAAAGATTTTGCCATTGTTGCTGTTGGGACTGAGTGGCAGGGACGTACTCTTGAACTACTGGCGGGGGTTGATGTTGAGGGAGTACTGGAGTGGATTGTCGGATTGACTCTTTTATCTGAGCAACTTCAGCAGCAAGAGTTTTTAGCACAGCCATGTCTGAGCGCACCTCTCTCAGTTCATTCAGTACAGTTGGCTCCATCTTATTTGAAGTGTCTTTATTTGAGTCTTTCTTTTTTTTTTCAGATGATTCATCACTCGTCTGACCTGAGTGTACAATAGCTGGCCGCTGTTGCGTCATTTGCCTCCGTTTGTTCTGTCTCTCTGCCTCATTTGCACAGGCGATGTTTAACTTTTCAAGGAGTAGTTCATCACAACAAGTCTGCTGTTGTAAGTATGGGGGGAGGTCGCTCCTGATACTGTCACTCTGCAAGCCTGTGAGAACGGTATGGAGGAACATGCTCTGCACAAGGATAGGGTCATATTTCAAGGCTGACTCAGCTTCCTGTGAAGCAAAAAGAATTTTCTGTCTCAAGTCAAGGGCCCTAATCACAAAATTCTGTGGGCTTTCCTTGCTACTCTGTACTTCTGAGGTTAGCTGTTTGTACAGTTCTGTTGCACCTTTTTCCTGATAGTGGAAGCGCAGAATACGCCTCAAAGTGGGTAAAGTCAAGTGTGGCTTTCCCTCAAGGTAACTGCGGAGTTGTAGACCTGGTGCTGTGGCCCTGATCACAGCATCAACTATCTCTGGTTCAGGAAACCCTTTACTGATGCCTTGTTCAATTTGGTGGGCTAGACTTGACAAACTAAGCTTCTCTTTTTGCCCTGGCTCACCAATCTGACCAGATATTTTGAATTCTCTGCTCCACTGAAATGGGAAACGTGTCTGCAGAGGCTGCTGCTGAGCTGGAACTTCAGCTTGTCTCGTGCTGGTACCACTAGTGTTAACTGACTCCTGAGCTGCAGTAGGGTTTTCTTGAAGAGATAACTTTAATGCTAACTTCATTGCTTCTAGTTCTTTCATCAACCTTTCTTGCTCTGAAGGCACAACAGACTGTTTCTGTGCTACCCCAGGCCCTGCTTCATCTAATACTCTACTCTGAATAGATTCACGTGAGTCACTGATTTTATCCCTTAACATTAACAGCTCGGCCATGCCCCCATCTTCTAAATCTTCCACCTCATCCCTGTTCAAATGTTTTACAATAACTGAAATGAGGAAGGAACGGCTCTTGCCAGTTAAATCTGTCTGTATCAAACACTCAATGTCAAGAAAATTACAGATTTCAATGAGAGTGTCTCTTGGTAACGTGTACAATGTTCCTATCACCTCAAGTTTGAAGTCCTCAAGTGTTGTTGAATCCATCCTGAAAGCTCCTGAACAATCCTCTATCGCTGCTGTTGTCACTTTAAACACCTACTGATCTCTGCTTGTTGTAGCCAGCCGTCTGCAAGCCCGAGGTGGAAAGCCACGCCGTTTCTCGCTGAATTTCCACGTGCTAGTGCTGTACCTCAAACTGCCTTTGGTCGCTGAGAGCTGATGCCGGTTGTCACTGCTGCTCCTAGTCTACTGCACACTGCTAGTGGACCGTTTTGGACTGCTGACACACCGCTGTACACTCTCAATGGACCGCTGCAAAACCAGGGACAGACCACTGTACACTGCTACCAGGCCGCCACGCGCTGCCGTTGACAAAAGGGGTTCGGGATGAATAGTGCGAGGGATGTCTGCCGTCTAGAAACTGTCCCTAATCACATTTCATCCCAGCGGTGCCTCCAAATGTTACACCCTGAAAAGGGAGAAAATCAGGAAAGATGACGCACACGGACTTCACCCTATGGCGTCTTTATCCAGAATGAAGCTACCGCGGTGATACTCCCTCTACTGGATACTCAGGTATAACTAATTAATTACAATGTGAACTCACCCAGCCGATTCAGCAAATTCCCTGCTTTATCACAGACTACACTGCTATTTTCTATATAAGGAATTGCATTTCTGTCTGGAACATTAACACTGTTTATAATACATATTTAACATATTTCAACTATTTTAAAAGAAGACAAACTCCACAAATAAACTCTGCATCCTGTACACTATTCTCTCAATTCCAAACTTACTCAAACTTTAACAATACTGTCCTAAGCTTCATCATCTGTTACTCTATAATTTCCATCTACTACACTACATATGCTGTACTTACATGTATATATTGGATTTATTACTGTACTGTTTGTAGTATCAGGTTCTTAGTTTATTTATCTCAGACTGTGCCAGTTTAGTCTTTCGTCTTTAATTAAGCCCCTTTGGTCAGACTATCTTTCTGACATTCTAGTGTTTAAGCTGTTGTAAAAATGCAATTTCCCCATTTTGGGACTAATAAAGGTTTTCTTATCTTATCTTATCTTATCTTATTTCTTTCACAATTTACTGTTCATTTGAAAGTTAGGTGTTTTTAAAATGTAATGATGTCATGTTTAAAAGATAAACACAATGTTTACTTCCATCTGATCCAAATTTACTTGTTTACTTGAACTGTGAGAATTAGCCAGTCATAAGAGCTAGAAGTTGACATTTAAGATTTGTGTCAGTGAACACACCATTGAATCTCTCCTCCCTCATGCAGTATATGGGTGGTGGTCGAGAGAGCTAAAGAGTGAATGAAGAGCGGGAGGAATGTTAGAAAGAACAGACCAATAAATCTAATATAAAACATTTCACTGCAATTTTGTCCTAAAGCTCCAACAAACATGAACACAGCTCTGTACAAACTTGCAGGGCGGGTTTTTGGTGAATGCTAATACTGGACAGGTGTCATCCTGCTGTCTGGCCTGTACAGTTGTCTGTGGTACTTGAGGTCAAAGACAGACTGGAACCAGGATGCACGTAATGGTTATAATGCAGAATAGTGACAGATCACAGGAAATACGAGCCATTCAGTGCTGCCAAACCAAGTTCACACATGCAAAAACGAATTAAGGGGCTTCAAATTACACCTTAACCTTAACGTCATACTAAAATGTAATTTTACATAGATATTAAAAATAAAATACAAATTTGCCATTTTTTTAATTAATCTTGGAATGGAACAGAGCTATGTTTGTCCAGTCTACAAACCAGATGCATCGGAAACCAAATTTTCCATTTCATTTACATTCCTTGTATTACTGGTTTTAGTAAACCCCCCCCCCCCCCCCCCCCCATACTCAAATGTACTGATGTTCAAAAAACTGTTGTATATTACTGTAGTGCACTGGAAAAAATTTTTTCTCCCTTTCTCAATGGCAACACCAGCAGAGGGTGTTTCAAGATCAGGTGAAGATAAGAATGTCAACGTGTTTGACTTTTCAATTGCGTTGTTTGTTGCATTACTGATTGATTTTTAGGTTTTTAGTTGGTGTCTCTCAAAACAACATAAAAGTACTATAAAACTATTACAAAATACTTAAATTTAGAGCATGTCCCAATTTGTACAGTGTACTACAGTGTCATTGAGGTCTAAGTGTTTCTTACCTTTATCATAGTTTAATTTACAGGTCAGGAAATTCTTGGCTGCAGACTATCTGTCATATTTCAGCATCATATTGTTGCCAGTCCGGATAATCTACATCTGTTTTAGATTCCTGTTTGTGTCTTCTTGTAAATCACATGGCAGTTTGGGCGTGGAGAAACAATCAAAGAAGAGAAAAAGAAAGTGCTGAAGTTCACGCCTTTCACTAGTATAATAACCTAATCATCTGTATCAAGGAGCACTTACTCTGAACTGCATGGGTTTAATTAAAGTATGTGCTTTTAGTAAAAGTATGTTTACTTTAACACGGACTTTATCGATGTGGCTCATCACCTATTTCCTGGTTTATTCTGTCTCTGGAGGTAAGCTGTGTGAGTGGATACACTGAAAACTGAATCTATCCAGATGATAGATGAATGAAGCTGAGAAACTTCCTTAACTTATAGGGAAACGTACAGGTTCTGTTTGATAAACTGCAGATTCTGGGTCAAGTTATTGTAGTGTTTTGTTTGTTTTTTACGTTTTTTTTTATCAGGTCTGTGTTAGGTTTTCCTCACACTTTGTCTCTTCTGCTTTAACAGAGCTCGAAGCTTCAGGGATCTGAATTCTGTGGTTTTTGATGAATAATTTTATGCTGCTCCTTTTACACTGGAGAGAGAAATGAATGTTTCTTGTAATGTTGTTGTAAAGTTGTTTTTCATGTTTATGTTAAATGTGCAGATTGTAGATCTGAGGTTGTCATGTGATGATGATTTCTATAAATATCCAGGTGCATTAGCACTGAAAACGTGTCCTGAAGCTCAGAGTCAGTAAGAGTAAGTAATTTGTCCATAATGTTTGGAAACTACAGATGAGCTCAGGATACAAATATTTTACAGCAGGTTTGAACTTGAATATGTTTTAATTTATTACATATGTGAAAATAAAGAGTCTATTTGTGATATAAAATATGTGACTTTTTAAAACATGGTCTCATTTTATTTCAGATAATTGAGTGTTTTGTGATAAACTGAGATCAATGTCAGTACATTTCTATTGTTAAATGGAACAGCTGGTTGAATATTAGTGAAAAAATATATTCTATAAAATTTTCTTTTTTTTCTTGTCTTTTAAATATATAAAAAAAAATATTTAAAATACTTGTATCACAGATTTACTGAATATTTTATGGTGGATTTTTTTCAGATCTGCAAGAGATAAAAACTAAACCTGGAGAAAATGTCACTCTTCAGTGTCACGGTTCCAGAGATGCTGAAATTGTAATGTTACGGTGGATCAAACCTGACCTCAAGTCACAAGGTTTTGTCTTCCTCTACAAAGATGGGAAAATAAATAATTACAGGCATCATGAATTTTTTCGTGATCGACTTGTGCTGGAAGATCCAGAGATGAAAGATGGAAACTTTTCTGTGATTCTGAAGAACGTCACCATCAATGATACTGGAAAATATGAGTGTTATGTTGGATATGGAGGTGAACCTGAGCTCATCAACAACATCACCCTGACAGTCATTGACCCAGGTGAGTTAGTGTGTGTGTGTGTGTGTGTGTGTGTGTGTGTGTGTGTGTGTGTGTGTGTGTGTGTGTGTGTGTGTGTGGATCAGAGTTGAAGCTGCTTCCTGGTTGTTGATGTGAGAGTGAAACATCACAGATCAGATGTTGGTGTTGATGAGACTTTGTAGAAAACAGCTGGTATGAGTGATGGGATCAAAGTGCAGTAGATAATGTCTGACAGGAGTTTGAAGAGGAAATGGATTCTGTTGTGTTCTTCACTCATCACCTACCTGACACCTGCTGACTCACTGCTGCTTCTCATCTGCAGGTGATGCAGCTGAACGCAAGGGTGGAGGAGACAAGGATGGAGAAGGCAAGGATGGAGTTGGCAAGGGTGGAGGAGATAAGGATGGAGGAGACAAGGATGGTGAAGACAAGGATGAAGGAGACAAGAGTGGAGGTGGCAAGGGTGGAGGAAACACTGAAACAAATGTTGGTCTGATAGTTGGTCTGTCAGTTATTGTTGTTGTTGTTGTTGTTGTTGTTGTTGGTGGTGGTGGTGTAGTGATCTATAGAAAATATTGTTCTGACAAGAATTACCAACGACCTCCTGCACAATCTGAACTTCACCAACTCTGAAATGACTGCACTGCTGAATTTTCTCCACCTACTGTCACATAACAATAAAAAAAGAGGATTTAGAGAAACTGAAAATATATAAATATGGAACAACTGACACTGTTGATTGAGTTTCTTTTGAGTGTTTTCAGTGTTTTTCTGAATAAAATACAAAAATCATCACTTTCAAATCTGTAATGTAAAACTTGATGTAACGTGATATACTCATATTCTACTGTATATTCTGTATTAATTTTTAGCATATTTATCAGTTCTGAACTAATGAAGCCTTCTGGATTGAAGGTGAAATGTCTACTAAAACTTGAAACAAGTGCAGTTGCTACTGCAATTTTGGGAAAAACTGGTTTAGCCACAAAAACATATGAAGACTCAAGCCAGGCAAAACAAACCTGGAGGATAAATTTGTGGTTTCTAAAAAAATCTCCCCAGACTGAGGATGCTACTTGGATGAGTAGTGAAATGAGTCAACCTAACAAGAAGGAAGTCCAGTTACCATCACTCAACATCAAGAGAACTTCACCTCAATGACTGAGAATGTTCAAAGACATACAAAAACTGATTTCAGTCAATTTAAATAACAATAATGTTCCATTCAGGATCTAAGCATTTCCCTCTGCCTCTAAACCACACATACACTAAATGTGTATATCGTCTAATTTACATTAGTTGTCATTCTGTTGGAAAATGGATGGAAATTGTTTGTTGAGTGTAACTTCTGTAATTTTCTTTTTAAATACAGTTTTACATGATCCTGACCATATGTCTCAGTCATTATTAATAATTCATACCCAGCAGAAACAGAACAGAGTAAACTGCTCTGGTGAAGATCACAGTTAATTACAATAATTCAGGCGAGACTGTAAATGTCTCAGCATCTGGTTTAGAAATAAATAAACCAAAAGTTTTAGGAATAAAAAGGAACCTGTTTCTAATGTTGGGTCTTTCTGTTGGTGGTTATTTAAAAAGTCACCTGTATATTTTCAGACAAAGTCATTTACATTTTTTGTATGACAATATTTGTCATATTGAAAATATTATGTTTTTTCTACAAGTGGAAACATTTGGTTTGATTAGACAGCAAAGACAAAGAGAAGACAAAGGTAAATGGAGACACAATAAAAAAAAAAATAGAAATGCAAGAAACAGAAGTCATAGGTTCAACATTCAAGATGAGACGCTGTATACATTGTACATAATTAGGCGAACACTGGTTTGACTCTGTTCTTTCTAATGTTTCAGATCAGAATAAAACCTGCTGCTTCTTTAAAACCTGCTCCTGGAACTCGACGAGGAAACTGTTTTGACTTTCAAATGAGCAGGTAAAAGATTTTATCAACGTTTTATCACTGATTCAGTACAACAGTCAGTGAAAATACTCACAGTATTTCTACTTTCATCTCTCTGTGTTTGTGACTTTTATTTTCCTGATTCTTCAGGACAAAGACTCAAGTGACACTGAACAAAGTACCCAAACGTGAGAGAAAGATCCTCCATGTTATAACAACTCAAACTGTTCAGGAGGAAAGTTTTCATTTATCAGTGATAAAAACACTAACTTACCTGTCTTATCACTGATTACACCTGATTCAAACTCAGTAACTGTAACTGAAATCTTTTGAGGTGAGGGGACCACAAGACATCGATTACTGGCAGAACACAGTGGGAGAGAGGGATTGTAGACCTGGATGAGGGAGCTCACGTAAGCTGGTGCTGTTGTAGGCAAGAGTCAGGGCTTTGAACCTAATGAGGGCAGCTACCGGAAGCCAGTGCAGAGGTCTGATCAAAAATGCTGAGATATAACCAGAACCTGCACCATGAGTTGTGCTGTATACCCCAAAAGGTAGGGTTTGATCTTTCTGATGTTGAAGAGGGTAAATCTGCATGATGTGGAGACAGAAGAGATGTGGTTGGTAAAACTCAGATGATCATCAATGATCACCCCACAATCACTGAAGACTCTATGTTGATGCAGTTGACATTTATGATCAGCTAATAATCAGTTTCATGATTATTCATCACACATCACAATAATCATGTTTTTATGACTCAACTGAAAATGTTAATTTTCAGGGATGAGATAAATAATGAGTGGATCATTAAAACAGTAACTCATCAGGTTTCAATGCAGATGTTTAGCAGAGGTTGCAGTTTGATCTACATGTTCTGATACAGGAGTTATTGGTCAGCATCTACCCAAACACATCACATATGAACAGTCACACTAGTGGAAGTTCTTAATAGTGGACCCACTTTGTGAGACTAATTTTACAGGATCGCCAACGTTGGCTTCAGTAAAGCTAGAGAATCCCAAAAAAGCAAGACTACTGTAATCACTTCATGCTTCAGATTTCTATTTAGTCCAAGCCTTAACATTAAGTTAACGACCATAACTAGGAAGTGTATGTTTGTAATTTTAATTGTTTGGCCACATCTTTCTGAGCAGCTGCAGCAGATAAAACCTGCTGCTTTTTAACAACACATGTGACTGAATGAGGAAACTGTTTTAAATTCCAAATGTGAGGTAAAGCATGTTCTCTGCTGCAGTGATCACAGGAGTTGTTTAATGCACTTTGTTTCCTGTTGCCTCAGGACATTCGCTCTGTGCCAAGACACTGAACACAGACACTAAACAGGTTTAATCAGTACCCACTCTGAATGACTCAGAAATCAAAAGTTCAACTGAACTGGGATTCAGGGGACTTCTTTAATGAAGCTAAAGCAAACTTTTAATGAGAAATAAATCATTTTCTTTTACCTAGTCTGCCAGCCTCCTTCTCTTCCACTCTTCACTTCCAAATTCAGTTAGCTGGTAAAAGAGTTAGTATCTAAGATGAAAACTAACTTTGGTCCTGTAAGCTGTGGAACTATTTCAAATTAATGGTGAAACACACCTGGCTACAAAGAAAAAGCAGAATTCGACCATTTAGCCTGTGTGACTATGACCATGATTATTTCAGAAACATCATTTGTGGAACTGTAATGAAAACGAAAACACAACACAAATATTCAAATTTGATCTGTTCTGATTTTAATCTAAACACCAAAATAAAGTTCATGTCAGGATTTTAAACATGAAACTTGAGCAGCTGCAGCAAAATGAAACCAGGCGGTTCTTGAAAAAAAAAATTCAGTAAGTAAACAAGGAAACAGTTTTATAATTGCGAAAGAATAATGTTCTGCTTTGCCGAAAAGGAGCCAACAGGAATATTTACTCTAACTACTAACTACTAACATGTTGTTCTACAGTAGTATAATAAGCTTATAATGACTACGAGTCCTCAAAAATGAAACTTCAGACAGTCCTTCAAAACCTCCTTTCCTTTAGAGGAAAGGAGGTTCACCACTGTCTCAGTGAAGTTGTTTCTCCTGGGGCTTGTTTTTTTTCCTTTTTAAACTTGCTTAATCCCATTTTTGTGACTTACACGGTTGCTACTTGTAAGACATGGATGAGTACATTCTATTATGGAGTCATTTTAGGACGATCCAAAATGAAAATGTTTACATTAAAAACATAGTGCTAAGTTACTGTCATATAAAACTATGTAGTACAAAAAGATCTTCTTTAATCCCTGTTTACAGACCATCACACATGATGGCAACTAGGCTCCACTCTGCAAGATTTCTGGGCTTCTTTATATGGTCTCTGAAAGATACAAGGACTTGATTACAATTACAAGTTCCAGCTTAACTCACAGCAGTTTAACTAGTTTCCACTGAAAGCGATAAAATGGGCACAAGACAGGTCCGAAGCACCAAGAAGTAGTTTCGTTTTATGTTGATTTAATGATAATGATCAGCTCAGTAAGTTCACTCTCTGCTGTGGGTGTGTTCGTATTGTAATTAACAGCTGTCATTGTTCTGTCACTAACGTGTTTTAATGACAGTGGAAACGTGTTGAGTTCTAATGGAAATGTTTGTATTGCCTCAGAGGAGTTTTATGGTGAAATGAACTTTATCAAAGTACTTTTCTTATCATGCTGTTTTTCAATATGAAACATTTATCTAATAATCTTCATGAAATAATGTAAGCTTCAAATAAATCTATGGTGACTTACATTTACTATATATGATATGGTAATATGGGATTAAATGTTTACAAAACATATTTTTAAGCTGGTTTAGCCTTAGTCCCAAATCTATGTTTTAAGAAAAGTTTAAATATTTAACGTATAGGTCAGAAGATCAAGACATCAGTGTGTTTTATTTACAGTTAAACGTCTTCACTCTTTATCTGAAAAAAATTACATATTTTTTTTTTCTATTTTTTGTGTGTGTAATATATGTAGTATGTGATAATACTACATATGTAATATTATGTATTAGAGGTGCTGAGGTTGTATAAACAATAAGGTTGCAATAATGACAGATTACTAGTAGACTAGTTAGTGTACTAGTTCGTACAACTTCAAAAGTAGATATATAGCGTAAATTAACATGAAGCATCTCCAGATACTACACATAGTGAAGTTAAGTCTTTAGAGAACTGTATATAGAAAACCTACAAGTATGTTGAATTATAAACACAATCCAACAAATCCTCATTAAGCAACACTAGGTGGCAGTGGAGAGGAAAAACAAGGAAGCACAATTACAGGACAAAAAAACACAAACAATGGTGGCAGATATTTATGCAAAGACATGCATAAGGCTGGCCTAAAGTTGCATAAATACAAGTCACACATACTTGCTAAACTTAGACCAAATAAAATCACAAATTAACATCACAAAATGTTAAGTTCGGACGCAACTTCTCGTCCTCCATCACACTCTGCACAGGCCCCCACAGAATGCATTCTTCTTTTTTTTTTTTTAAATACTTTTTGATCTGCTTGGGGAAATTGTGGTTGGACAGACAGTAAATGTTGACTCTACTACAGGGTTTTGGTGTCTTGTCCAAGGACACCTCAGCAAGTAGCCAGGAGGAATGGGGTTCGTAGATGACTGCTCTACCACCTGAGCTACTCCCGCCCCTTCATCCCCATTCCCATCCACTCCTACAACACCATCATCAAATTTGCAGACTACACCACTTTGGTCTACCTAATAACTGGAGGAGACAAGTCAGTATTCAGGAATGAAGTGAGGGCATTCACCAGGTGGTGCATAGACAATAACCTGTCCCTCAAAACCAAAAAGACGAAAGAAATGATGATAGACTTCAGGAGGAACAGAATAGACACCCGCTTTGCATCAACTGGGATATGATGGAGCAGGTCTCCACCTCTGCTGGGGATGACCATTTCATAGGACCAGAGACTAAAAGAGTTAGTATCTAAGATGAAAACTAACTTTGGTCCTGTAAGCTGTGGAACTATTTCAAATTAATGGTGAAACACACCTGGCTACAAAGAAAAAGCAGAATTCGACCATTTAGCCTGTGTGACTATGACCATGATTATTTCAGAAACATCATTTGTGGAACTGTAATGAAAACGAAAACACAACACAAATATTCAAATTTGATCTGTTCTGATTTTAATCTAAACACCAAAATAAAGTTCATGTCAGGATTTTAAACATGAAACTTGAGCAGCTGCAGCAAAATGAAACCAGGCGGTTCTTGAAAAAAAAAATTCAGTAAGTAAACAAGGAAACAGTTTTATAATTGCGAAAGAATATGTTACAGTTCCTCCCTCTGCCCCTGTCTTTTGGTTTGGTTTTGTTTGTTCTGTCTCACTCTCCTGCCACACACCCATATATGGACTTCCTCTTCCCCCACTCTCCACACTCTGGACTGATTACAGACTCAATTCACCTGTGACTCCCTCCATTTTAAAAGCACCCCTCAGTCCTCAGTTCGTTGCTGGTTTGTCACTTCCACTCACACATTGCCTTCACCCTGAATTCATTCATTCTGCACACTACTCCTCCACATCTCTGGTCGGTCTGTTCGTTCGTTTGTTTGTCTGTGAGGCACCTGTCTGTTTTTGGTTTGTCTGTTTTGATTTGTTGGGTCTGCGTTTATGCAGGATTTTTTTGTTGTTACTTTGTCCTGTTGGTTTTGTATGTTTGTTTCCGTCTATCCTGCCTACTGCAGCGATTTTGGTTTGTTACTTTGTACATCTGCTTTGTTCGTTAGTTTGGTCCACATTAGTGTGTAGTTTTCGTTGTTACTTTGTATGTCAGGTCTAGGGTTTGGTTTGTCACTTTGTAGTTAGCACCGTGTGTTCGGGTCTCTTTCATTTGATACTTTGTTGGTTTGTGTTAGTTCCCTGTGTCCCCTGCACTTTGTTAATAAATATATCTTTTTTGTTCTTACTCGTTCGTCCTGTTAGTCTGTTCGTAACAGAATAATGTTCTGCTTTGCCGAAAAGGAGCCAACAGGAATATTTACTCTAAATACTAACTACTAACATGTTGTTCTACAGTAGTATAATAAGCTTATAATGACTACGAGTCCTCAAAAATGAAACTTCAGACAGTCCTTCAAAAATTTTTTTCAACACTTTTTAAGGATTCTGCTCAAAACAAACCTGTGTGAAAATGCTGGAGGCATTCTACTGCTCCACCACTGAGAGCATTTTGACTCACTGCATCACTGTCTGAGAAAATCTCAGACCTTTTCTAGATGATATTGCCCACTCAAGATGTCTGAGCAGAGCCAGTAACATCCTGGTTGTGAGATTAGATATTTTATGATTTACGTGTTCATTTGTTTTATCTTTCATTGGTCAGATTTGGAACATCAAATTTTATTGTACTTATGTACAACGGCAATTAAGCCAGTTAGCACATTAACCAATCTTAGTAAGATAGCTAACTGGCTAACATAGGGAGCACACAGAGAGGCACCACCTACCAATGTAGTCAAACCAAAGTGCATTCTTGCTGTGAGGCAACAATGTCAGCCACCCCAAGACCGTGCCGACCTGAGCAGAGCTGAAGTTTGACTAATTGATTTTTGTGGTTAATTTATTCATTGTCTTATTTTCCTAACCACTTGTCCTCTTAAGGGTTGTGAGGGAGCTGGACACACGTAGAGAACAACTCCACACAGAAAGGCACCCTGCAGACCTGTGGTGCTTCACGCTTTCACATCTGTTCAAATTTACACTAACATAACTCAACAACTAATGACTCTTACAGACATACAGACACTCAGTGCTAAAGTGGTTTTATGTACTGTTTCCACTGCATGGTGTCCATCCTGTTTATAGCCTTGCAGTTTTTGCATTTATGCTATTGGTCAACCACAACCAAACATACAATTTTTCCATCCAGCAACTTGTTAAACCCACAGAACCACACAACAAAACCAACAAATGAGCCAAGCGAGAATTTATTTATGTTGCAGAGAAACCAGGTCACTACTTAAACGACAAGAGCCGGGTCAAAAGATAAATGTCAATAAGGACGTGCATCACAAAACATTTGTGTCTTGATGGACAACAAAAACGCTGACAAAATGATTAATGAAAAGTTTTTAACATTATGTTAATCTATTGTAAAAGTAACTCCCACAAATCATAATAAAATACTTCACCTGGGAAATGGTGGTGGGAAAGCTGTCAGACAGTACCCATCAGCACTACTACAGGGTGTTGGTGTTTTGTCTAAGGACACATCGACAAGTAGCCAGGAGGCACCGGGAATCAAACCACTAACCCTGGGGTTCGTAGACAACTGCTCCACCATCCGAGCTACTGCTGCCCAAAAGTGACAGCATCTTGTATTCCCAGGCAGTCTCCCATCCAAGTGCCAACTAGGCCCGACTGTTTAGCTTAAGGGATGAGCTGCTAATATAAACATTTTTTATTATTATACATTTTGTAAATTTTCACTTTGCAAATTCAAAATGATTGTGTGGCCTGTGTAGATATGTGAAGGTTTCTTTAATGTTTTCCGCATGTTCTGTGTAGCAGAAAAGGTTCACTTGATGACACTTGAGAACATAATCACAGAGTGATCATGGTTCATCTGTAAAATACTGACAAAATCTAAATGTGCTCTCTCCTGCCAACTGCTGGAAAGGAAATTACACACTAACATACTCAAGTACAAAGAGGAAGGAAGTGGGACTAACTGCTGTGACTGAAATAAGTTTTCAGGTCACATCATCAAGTTTTACAATGGACCAAACATCTATTCAGCGACTGCTCTGTAAGTACAATCTAAAGTTTTTATTATTTCACTTCTGTCAGATGTCTTGAAGAACAGGATGAAACCTTTAGTACAGAAATTAGTTTTGAAATATAATATGTTTTTAAACAGGATTACGAAAATAGGAAACAAGAAAAATAGATAGATGTTAATTGTTGAAAAGTTTATCTTCGGAAAATATTGATCACTGTAAAGAAGCATTTGAAACTATGGCAACTTGTTAAAAATATGATTTATATAGTATGACAGTATTGGGTATTAGGCCCATGAGGAAGATTCTTTTTTTTCTTGTGTAGATTTAAGTCTAAATTAAAAAAAAAAAAAAAAAAGTCAAAATGTTAAGAATGAATTAAACTACCAGCTTTAATGCAAAGGCTCAGCAAAGTACCTTGTGTAGATGAACTAGTGACATAGTACTCGAGCACTGGTTTTATTAGCCTGGGCATTTTTGGGGGGCTGGTAAACGTAGTGTGATATTAGGAATTAGGACTTTTAGATAGATTATAGATTGTGCTGATATCTGCTAACTGCATCTGTTCAAAAGGACAAAAACCACACAAACTTGTGAGACGTGGTTGGACTTACACAGATGGCTATATGGCTGCACCTGCATGTATTACAGAGAGCAAACAGTCAACCACCTCCTTGGGCCCCACAAATGCATGAAGGGTTTCCTATTCGGTTTCTTACATATCTGCAGGCTGCAGGAAACAATAAAAAGTCACGAATAAGGCAAAATAAAAAAAAATACATTTCTTGATTCAGTCATGTCACAGATGATATAATCAACAGTTTAAACTCAGGCAACAAACCACAATTTCGGCCTCCACACCACCACTTTAAGTTTTTAAAGTGAAGCATCACATTGTAAGTCTAAGGACAAGTCTATGAAATGTAAATTGAAACTTTGGAGCAATGAATAAAGTTCATGTGGTTTGATAAGTCCACATCGATCAGTCTGCAGTCTGACTCTGCCATCGTCAAAACCATTGTGAAGATGAGAAAAGTTGATGAAACTCTGGACAGAAATACTGTAAATTTTGTGACACTGCAGAAGCATATCAAAATGATGCCTCAGCAAATTTGTGTTGTAATAACAGCTAAAGACAGTCCAACAAAATATCAGAGTGTGTGACTTTTTTTTGGACAGGCAGTTTTTTACTCACAGGGAATAAATGCACTTCACAACATTTTATGTGATTGATGAACAAGACTGAGCAGTTAGGCTGTGAAAACAATGAGCTTGAGGAGAGTGACAGTGAGAAAGAGTGTACCCCAGAATCAGGTTTGAAGGAGAGTTAGGAGATCGGGTTCAGTCAGTGAAGTAACATACCCCCAGAACAGAGCCAGCCCTCCTAATCAGTTTGTTTAGTCTGTTAGTGTCTGCCACCTTCATGTTGCTGCCCTAACAGACCACAGCATAGAAGATGACACTGGGACCATAGCCCAAGTTCAAATCCCCACTCAAATGGCAATTGTCACATAGGAAAATCTTACAGGTGTAAAACCAAATTAGATTAATAATAATTAACTGAAAGTTTGGAACTATGTGTGTGCTGTCAAGCACTTTAGAGATATTTATTTTATTGTTATATAAAAATTGAAGAGAATATTGAAAAATTGGCTGATGCTTCCACTGACTGTGACCAGTGCACATTTAGGTGCAAATGTTCAAGTGTCATCTGGACAAAGGATTAAATTCTTATTAGCAGGTGTCAGATCCCAGGCTGTAAAACAATATTTATATTTTTTTATTTTCTGTTTCTATTGAATAGATGTAATCAAGCAAAGAGAGGGAAGACTGAGGAAGAAAATTGTTATCCTCCAAAAATGTTACAGGTTAAGGTTCATTTGTCTGACAAATGAAAAATGCAATTTTATAAAACTCAATTAAAATAAGTTACCAAAATGTTTCAACTTTAGTAACGCTCCTTTGTATTATTTTGGTAAATTGGATAATTTGGCTAACTTAAGCCTATTAATAAAATTGGTTTAGGCTGGCTAAATGGATGTTAAGAATTTACATACAAATAATTATTAGATCAATTACCTATTATAATTAGAATGCTAACATCAGTGCTATTTCAGTTTGCAGAATAAGCAAATAACTATTTTTGAGGTGCATGAGGACACAAAAAAGTAAATACAGAGAGTCACAGAACTATTAATTATGCAGAATCAGTATCATACTATTGATACAGGTTGATGAAGACAGATAATTTTTTTATAGTTGTTTAAATTTATATTTGGTGCTTGGTGGTGGTGCTGTGACAATGTTCTCTGTAACATAATTATTCTATGAATATCATTATTAAATGTCATATTTCTATTTAGTTGTGACCTCACTACTGTGCTGCCCAGCTAAACAAGGTTAGTAAACCTCTACTCTAATTCTCTGAAGGAGTTACAGGGTCAGTTCACTGATTTTTGCTTATTATATTAGGTGTTACATATATGTATTTTTCACAAACTGACAGAAGTGACAGTGCTTGGGGCTGAGCCTGTGTTTTAAAATGGCCATATGATTTACATCCATGATTTAACTGAGTCAATTGACTAGTTTTAACACATAGACTCCTCCAAAATCAAAAACACATTTCATATACTGCATATTAATAAAAGCAACTAAGAACTAACTAACCAATAAACAATCGATGAGTGTAACAATAATTCTACTGAAACATCAATAGTGGTGTGATGACTGAACTGCTAACAACCTTTCTGTGTAGTTAATAAAACACTGTATTATGTCCCTTACACTCCCTTGGCTTTCCTGTGCTATTTTCAGGAAAGCACAGCCTTTTGTATTAGTCTTTGAGAGAAAAAATAAACTTACTCCACTCTGGCCAGAATGTGACATTAATAAGAGGTCAAAAACAAACAAAGGAAAGAAAAAAGAACACCTTACTATTAGTTGGTATTTTAAAGAAATGTTGCCATAAGCCCACTGACTTATTTCATAATGTAATATTCTGAGAAAATATATATACTGAATCTTTCTACAGTTCATCTGACTGTGAGTCCCAGCAGATCTCAGTTGTTTGTTGGAGAGTTCGTCTCTCTGAGCTGTGAGGAGGACGACAGCTCTGCTGGATGGACACTGAGGAGGAACACAACCAAACGACAGATGACTCAGTGTGGAGATGGTTGGGGAAGAACAGCTGGTTCTTCTTGTAACATCAGTTACATCGACCCACTGGAAAGCGGAGTTTACTGGTGTGAGTCCAGAGAGGGATCAACCAGTAGCATCATCAACATCACTGTCTCTGGTAAGATCAGACTGTGGAGTTAGTGTTGATGAGTCTGTGTGGAAATGGATGAAATGCTGTAGTTTGTCTCTGTGTTGAGGTGGATCAGTGATCCTGCAGAGTCCTGTCCTCCCTGTGATGGAGGGACATGATGTCACTCTGCACTGTCAAACAAAGAGCCCTCCCTCCAAGCTCCCAGCTGATTTCTATAAAGATGGCTCCCTCATCAGGACTGAGCCTACAGGTCACATGACCATCCACCATGTTACCAAGTCTGATGAAGGCCTCTACAAGTGTCACATCAGCAGTCATGGAGAGTCTCCACCCAGCTGGATCTCCGTCACAGGTCAGGAGGGTGGAGAAAACTCAAATTCTCTGTTTTGATATTAATAAAGTTATTATCCATAATGTGACAATATTTTAATATGTTAATTGGTTAATTTTAGGGAAAACAACTACATCACCTCCACCAACCCCCACTTCTACTTCTACTGCCTACGTACCTTCCTCCCCTCCTCCTCTCCTCGTCACAGTGTCTGTTATATCTTCTGTTGTCCTTGTTCTGCTTCTACTGATTTTACTGATTCTACTGATGAGACACTGTGTTTGGAAGAAATCTAAAGGTGAGATACTAACTCCTGTTTTTTACACCTGGCTTTTATTCTGTTTAACATTTGTTCATCCATGTTAACTTAAATTACTTTTTACTGTTTCCTTCAATTATACTGAAACTATGAGTTCATATTTCATTTAGTGGTTCATTTTGATTTGTTGCAGTTCAGGAAATAAAGGTTGATGAAGATGACATCATATACAGTGACATCAAAATATTAAATACAAAAAGTCAACAAAAACAGCCGATCAAGCAAAGAACAGGCAAGTTTTGTTATGTTTTAATTTCTACTGCTTGTGTTTTCATGGTTTATTAATATTAAAAATTATGGGTTCATTTATTAAGTATTTTTAAATGCAAAGACATTTCAGTTCACATGCATTTCATGAAAACATCTGTACACATGAAAAGTAAGGACTTTTAAAAAGTGAGGAGTTTTGTAAAATAGATGATGAAATGTTTTCGTGAGGCACAGTCACCTCACAGCTAGAATGTTTGAATCCAGGAGTCAGTCAGGTCTCTGGCTGTGTGGAGTTTGTGTCTTCTCCGATTCTCCGGCTTCCCCCATGACCCTTAACAGGAAAAGAGGTTAATCTAATGGATTGACAGAAAATTCAAATGTCGGCAGGTAAAAAATCCCTAGTTTCTCACGCTGGTCTTTGTCAAAGTCAGTATACTCATTCATTTTAGTAGCACGTGTAAAACCACATCAACTTTAACAAGTTCTGCTTTAGCTAATAATATGTATTCAGTGTGACCATTGTAATGGAAACAACTAGACTTTGGTGAGAGCTGAAACAAACCACAATGACAGATTTGTCTTTTGCAAGTTTTGCAAGTGTAACTAAAAGCCGACAGTCATACAGAGTGTCGAAGCAAGGTGCAAGATAGTGGGTGTGAAACAAACATATAGAGCTCTATATACAAGTGGGAGGTTGTGATACTCACAAAGAGCTATGTTTCTTGGTTTCTGCTATCTTTCACATGGCAGTAGAATGTGAAGATTGTATGATTATAAATCAATCATGGTCAATAAAAGTTGGTGACTTTGACAAAAATATAAATTTATATCAAAGGTTTCTTCAAAGTAATGTCAATTAAATGAAAACATGTCAGGTGAAATCAGTGTTTGCATTAATATTCACCCCCTTTAAAATGACTGACCTAATTCCAAAAGAGGTCCGGGTATTTGGTGCTAGTAGTTCCACAGTTAATGAAATAGGGATCACCTGAGTGTAGTCAATGTGTCTCAACTGATTGCAGTATAAAGAAAATTGTATCTGGAAGGTCCTGTCACTGGTTCTTCAGTATTCCTGGCTACCATTACACAACAAAGACAAAAGAAAACTCCCAGCAACTCAGAGAACAGGTCACTGAAAAGCATAAGTCAGGAGATGGATACAAAAAAATCACTGAACACCCCCCAGAGTTCAGTGAAATCCATCATCAATAAATTATAGGAATATTGCACATGTCTAAATCTGCTTAGAACAGGTCGTCCACACAAACTGAGTGAAGGAGACTAGTGAGAGAGGCCACTAACACACTGATGACTACTCTGAGGGAGTTACAAGCTTCAGCAACTGATAGGAGAGACAACAGGGTGAATGTTCTGGAGTTACTGAGTCAAAGCCCAGACGTCAATCCAATAGAGAATTTGTGGATGAACTTGAAAAGGGTTGTTCACACAACCTGACTAATTGAGATGTATTCACACAGACTCCATGCTGTGATTGCAGCCAAAGGTGCCTCTTCTGAATACTGGCCTGGAGGGGGTGAATATTAATACAAACACTGATTAGACCTTCACATTTTTATTTAATTGACATTACTTTGTAGGAACCTGTTTTCACTTTGACATTAATTAGGTATTTTTCTGAAATTATTTTTATCAAAGTCACCAACATTTATTGACCATGATAGATTTTTAATGTCAATAAACAATAAAACATCCAAGGGGGTGAATACTTTTTATAGGCACTGTAGGTACTGGTGACATATTGGTGACAAAAATCCTGAACCACAAGCTGCAAATAAAATGTATATCTTCTAAACTCAAAATGTCTTTTACATGATGTGTTTATCTTTTTGTCTTAAAGTAAAATGTGTTTTTCATTAATTGAGTGGATCTTTGTTTACGCATAACATTGGTGTTATAAGGAAATCTAGCCACAGGGGTTGCAAGCCAGTTACTTCTGTGCCGGTCCCAAGCCCGGATAAATAGAGAGGGTTGCGTCAGGAAGGGAATCCGGCGTAAAACTTGTCAAAATTACCATGCGAATGATTCACAACACTTTCATACCGGATCGGTCGAGGCCCGGGTTAACAACGACCACCACCGATGCTGTTAACCTACAGGGTGTCGGTGGAAATTTGACTACTGTTGGTCGAAGAAAGAGGGGAGGCAGAAGGGTTCGTGGTCAGAGAGAGAAGGGAAAAGGCAGGAGCATAGATCTGAGAATAGGGACTCTTAACGTTGGCACGATGACAGGGAAAGGCAGAGAGCTGGCAGACATGATGGAGAGAAGGAAGGTAGATGTTCTGTGTGTGCAGGAGACAAGGTGGAAGGGCAGCAAGGCACGTAGTATTGGAGGAGGATACAAACTGTTCTACCATGGTGTGGATAGGAAGAGAAACGGGGTAGGAGTGATCTTGAAGGGGGAGTTTGTGAACAATGTTCTAGAGGTGAAAATAGCCTAAAGCTAGAAATTGAAGGGGTGATGGTGAATGTAGTCAGTGGGTATGCTCCACAAGTTGGCTGTGAGTTAGAAGAGAAGGAGAGATTCTGGAGTGAGTTTGATGAGGTCATAGAGAGTATCCCCAGAGGAGAGAGAGTTGTTGTTGGAGCAGACTTCAATGGGCATGTTGGTGAGGGCAACAGAGGTGATGAGGAGGTGATGGGCAGGTTTGGTGTGAAGGAAAGGAATCTGGAAGGACAGATGGTGGTGGACTTTGCTAAGAGGATGGAAATGGCTGTAGTCAACACTTACTTCCAGAAGAGAGAGGAACATAGAGTGACATACAGAAGTGGAGGTAGGAGTACGCAGGTGGACTACATCCTATGTAGACGAGGTCATTTGAGAGAGGTTAGTGACTGCAAAGTGGTGGTAGGAGAGAGTGTAGCCAGACAGCACCGCATGGTGGTGTGTAAGATGACTCTGGAGGTCAGGAAGAAGAAGAGAGGGAAGACAGAGAAGAAGACCAAGTGGTGGAAGTTAAAGAATGAAGAAACTTGTGAGGAATTCAGACAGACGTTGAGACAGGTTCTGGGTGGTCAGGATGAGCTTCCAGATGACTGGGAAACTACAGCAGAGGTTATCAGGGAAACAGGTAGGAAGGTGCTAGGTGTGTCATCTGGAAAGAGGAAAGAAGGTAAAGACACTTGGTGGTGGAATGAGGAAGTACAGGAATGTGTCCAGAGGAAGAAGTTAGCTAGAAGGAAGTGGGATGTAGAAAGGACTGAGGAAAGTAGACAGGAGTACAAGGAAGCGCAGCGTAGAGTGAAGAAGGAGGTGGCAAAGGCCAAACAGAAAGCTTACGATGAGCTGTATGACAGGTTAGACACAAAGGAAGGAGAGAAGGACTTGTACAGGCTAGCCAGACAGAGAGATAGAGATGGGAAGGATGTGCAACAGGTAAGGGTGATTAAGGACAGAGATGGAAAGGTACTAACAACCCAGGAGAGTGTGCAGAAAAGATGGAAGGAGTATTTTGAGGAGCTGATGAATGAGGAAAATGACAGGGAAAGAAGGGAGGAAGATGTGGATGTTGTGGAGCAGGAAATAGCAGAGATTGGGAAGGATGAGGTTAGGAAGGCTCTGAAAAGGATGAAGAGTGGAAAGGCTGTTGGTCCTGATGACATACCTGTGGAGGTGTGGAAGTGCTTAGGAGAGACAGCAGTGGAGTTTTTAACCAGTTTGTTCAATAGGATTCTAGAGAGTGAGAAGATGCCTGAGGAATGGAGGAGAAGTGTTCTGGTTCCGATCTTTAAGAACAAGGGTGACACGCAGAACTGCAGCAACTATAGAGGAATAAAGTTGATGAGCCACACAATGAAGCTGTGGGAAAGAGTAGTGGAAGCCAGGCTTAGGAAGAAGGTGGAGATTTGTGAGCAGCAGTATGGTTTCATGCCCCGTAAGAGCACCACTGATGCTGTTTTTGCTTTGAGAATGTTGATGGAAAAGTACAGAGATGGTCAGAAGGAGCTGCATTGTGTCGTTGTAGATTTAGAGAAGGCGTATGACAGGGTGCCGAGGGAGGAGCTGTGGTACTGTATGAGGTCGTCTGGAGTGGCAGAGAAGTACGTCAGACTAGTTCAGGACATGTATGAGAGAAGTATGACGGTGGTGAGATGTGCTGTAGGTCAGACAGAGGAGTTCAAGGTGGAGGTGGGACTACACCAAGGATCAGCTTTGAGTCCCTTCTTGTTTGCTATGCTGATGGACAGGCTGACAGATGAGGTCAGACAGGAATCACCCTGGACAATGATGTTTGCGGATGACATTGTGATTTGCAGTGAGAGTAGAGAGCAGGTGGAGGAACAGCTGGAGAGGTGGAGGTTTGCTCTGGAAAGAAGAGGCATGAAGGTCAGTCGTAGTAAGACAGAATACATGTGTCTGAACGAGAGGGATCAAGGTAGAAGCGTTAGGTTACAGGGGGCTGAGGTGAAGAAGGTGCAGGAGTTTAAGTACTTGGGGTCAACAGTTCAGTGTGATGGAGAGTGTGGAAAAGAGGTGAAGAGGAGAGTGCAGGCAGGTTGGAGCGGGTGGAGGAAAGTGTCAGGAGTGTTGTGTGACAAAAGAGTGTCAGCAAGACTCAAAGGAAAGGTCTACAAGACAGTGGTGAGACCAGCTCTGCTCTATGGGTTAGAGACGGTAGCAGTGAGAAAGAGACAAGAGGCTGAGATGGAGGTAGCAGAGATGAAGATGTTGAGGTTCTCCTTAGGAGTGACCAGGTTAGACAGAATAAGGAACGAGTACATCAGAGGGACGGCTCACGTTGTCTGTGTTAGCAACAAAGTCAGAGAGGCCAGACTGAGATGGTTTGGACATGTGCAGAGGAGGGACAGTGAGTATATTGGTAGAAGGATGTTGGAAATGGAGCTGCCAGGCAGGAGGACAAGAGGACGACCAAGGAGGAGATATATGGATGTTATAACAGAGGACATGAGGTTGGCTAGTGTTAGGGTAGAAGATGTTCATGATAGAGTGAGGTGGAAAAGATTGGTGTTATAAGGATTAAAAGTGTAACTGTACCTGCTGCATCTGAAAAGAATTACATTATTTGTTATAGCTCTAGTACTACAGTTCTAACTCGTCGTTCTAACATGTGCAGTAAAAAGTAATATTATCAACTATCTGCAGTGATGTCTTCTGTATTTTATTTTGCAGATACTGATCCAGATGTTGTCTACTCAGGTGTGAGAACAGAAGACGTCAGTTATGAACAAATAGTCATCAGACCAAACAGGAGCAGAGGAGCAGCTGCAGGTACAGCTACATTCACTGTTTCCTTATGCTAAGCTAAGCTAAGCTAAGCTAAGCTAAGCTAAGCTAAGCTAAGCTAAGCTAAGCTAAGCTAAGCTAAGCATGTCGTGCATCCAACTCTGTACTTTACAGAGTTACAAACCCAACAAACCCCTTTGAGCAATCAATAGGTGACAGTAGGTTGCTCCAGGGATGGGTAAATCAGGTCCTTGAGGGCCACGTCCCTGGTTGTATTTAAAAAAAACTTCACACTGTAACTACACTGGAAAACTGTAGTTACTAAAGGCTTCTTTCAGCCTTAATGCACACTCATTTATGACCTGCAGTAGAGTAGCCAGACATTTAACTAATTAAATACTAACTATTTAACCAACACCTACATGATGAAGTGATAGTAATCTTACATATGTCAGAAATATCTTACTTACTTAAAAATCTTAGAGTGGAGAGATCATGTCGTCAGAGGCTGATTAACAAACGTGTGACTGTGTGTTTGTGTTCAGACTTTTCTCCAGAACCAGAGGTCGTCTACTCTTCACTGAAGTCGAGCTTCACACCTTCACAACAGTTCAAACACTGACGTCCACCTGCTGATCTGGAACTGGTTACAACACCTTAAATTCTTTTATTTCATTTTTAGACATGGATCATTTTTTGTGGTTTATACAAAGGTGTCAAAATGGAAACTTTGACTTGACTTTTGACTGGTAACAGATCCACACCTCTCTACTGTGCACAAACATTCACAAACCATAACCACAGACTATTAACAGCACCGACATCATTTAGTGTTAAACTGAACAGGTAACAGCTTTAGTAGAGGAGGTCTGTGTTTGTTTAGATACAACCAACTCTTTGTGCAATGAATTATTGAGATGATTCAGGCTGAAAGTTTCTTCTCTCATCTGTTAAGATATTCAATATTGTTATTACAGTTTTTCTCAATAGCTAAAACACTACACCCTATTGTCTGAACCAAATGTTCAGTTGCCTGAACCCACTGATTGAATCAATCACTCTTTTGGCAAAACCAGAAGGACTTTTCACCTGTTTAGACACAACTTGCCAACACATTTTCATTGTGATGCACCAGCGCTGCATAATGGTGAGCACAGATGACAAAAGTCAAACACAAACTGTGGCCTGACCCAGTACGGAGACATGATGCTGTGGCTGAGTAATGCGCTTATTTGCATATTTTTGCATTTTATTTTTACATAGGCTTACTGTACACAAGTGGCAAATGCATAAGATTTCGCTTGTTTTGCAACATGCATTTAGCCTACAGTGAACAATAAACTTTTATTTCTCCAGCTTCATGTCCTGAGCATTGTGTTTTATATTTTTCTACATAGTGTTTAGTGACTGTTCAGTAGTGTTTTTAATTTTGATTGACTCGGGGCACGATTTGACATCATAGTTCAGTTTTGAGTACAGATTGAACTGTTTTGAGGTGAAAGTTTGGTTTTGCAAGAGGAGTCTGAGGTTTTGTGAATGTAGCTTGAAACTTTGGTTTGTGTTCACAGTTTAGAGAAAAGGAGAGCAGCTTTCAAGAAATGTGTCTTAGCAATCGAGAAAAACTGTAATATATTATCTTTCAATTGTTTTAACTTTAGGGCAGCGTTAATGTACTGTCACCTAAAAGCAAGGAGGTAACAGGTTCAGATCCATAGCTCAGCGGGGTGCCTTTGTGAGGTGTTTGCATGTTCTCCCTATGACTGTGTGGTTTCTGTCTGGGTACTCCAGCTACCTCTCACCTCCAAAGACATGTATGTTAGGTTAATTGGTGACTCTAAATTGCCCATATATGTCAATGTTTGCCTGTCTCTGTATGTTGGTCCTGTGATGGACTGCTGACCTGTCCAGGTGTACCCTGCCTCTCACCCTGTGACAGATGGGATAGGCTCCAGCATTCCTGCAACCTTTCAGAGGACGAGGAGAAGTGGTTAAGATGATGGATGGATGGATGTATTCATTTTATCACAGTCAAATATAGTATAGGAGCAGTATAGGCGGCTGGTTAGTATAGTGGTAAGATCACCACCTTCCATGTGGGAGACTGGGGTTTGAATCAAAGCTGTGGTCTACCTTCAGTAGGGGTCCTTAGGCAAGACCTTGTTATGCTTACCCTCCCTAACCTTGTAAGTTGCTTTGGATAAAAGTGTCTGCTAAATATAAATGTAGTACAGCAGTACTCTAACAGTGTTAAAATTAAACTTAAAGACATTTTTATTGTTACTTGTTGTAAAATGAATTCACCATAAAATAACAGCTTCTTCTGCCCCCTGCTGGACACAGAGAGAGTTACTCTGACTGAAGTAGTGACCGTGGTGAATGTTGGACACAAATATCTTCATCTTCACCATCGTTGGTGACGTCTGCTCTGTGTGGTCTGAACGTCCAGTGAACTAAATGAGGAACATGTTGGTCTCAGTTCTGCAGTAGTTTGTCTGATCACTGCTGATAGAAGGTTCTAACAGAGACAAGTCAGCACTGCTGCTCTGGTTCATGTTGTTCTCCTAGTTTACTGTGTCCCTGTGTTACTGGATGATGGGAGCACATCTCTAATGAGCTCACGCCAAGATAACTCACTGCCAGTTAAAGGCAGTTTATTTTGTCTACCAGTAGATAGTGCAATTTCGCCACCTACTGGTACAGACAATCTACAACGTTTTAGATTCCTGATTGTGTCGTCTTGTAAATCACATGGCAGTTTGGGCGTGGATCAGGATTGAGAAAAAGAAAGTGCTGAACCTTTTACTACTGTAATAACAGAATAATCTGTAATAAGGAGCACTTATTTTGAACTATGTCATGGGTTTAATTAAAGTATGTGCTTTTAGTAAAAGTATATTTACTTTAACATGGACTTTATCGATGTGGCTCATCACCCATTTCCTGGTTTATTCTGTCTCTGGAGGTAAGCTGTGTGAGTGGAGACTCTGATCACTGAAAATTGACTTTATTCACTGAGATGAATAAAACTGAGAAACTGTGTAACTCATGGGGAAACTTACAGGTTCTGTTTTGATGAGCTGCAGATTCAGGGTCATAAAGTTATTGTAGTGGATTTTTTTTTATCAACTCTGTGACAGGTTTTCCTCAAACTGTGTCTCTTCCACTTTAACTGAGCACAAAGTATTAATATATGAAATATGAAACATATTTAAACAGGTTTACAATATTGGTGGTTTAGAGGGAAAATTTGTTTCTTGTAATGTTGGAGTTGAACAGCTGAAGTACTTTTTTCATTTTTGTGTTAAATGTGCAGATTGTGGATCTGAGTTCTTGACGTGAACATGTTTCTCTAAATATCCAGGTCCATTAGTACTGAGAACCATTAGACTTCTCTTAAAGTTTAGAATCAGTATCTGACTTTGTTTGTATATTAGATGTACTGTGGTGTCTGACAGAACAAATCTGAAGAACTCAGCTAGAGTTCATGTTCAGTCTGTAGCCCACTTGAGATACTGTACGCAAAGAGAGGGTATTCTTATTATAAGATCAATTGACAACTTTTCAACAAACTCTATGAATCTGCCCTAAATTCACTGTTATTGATGATATTGGACTTCAGTCTTGGCAACAGGACTAAAAAGGGCTACACAAAAGAAGTGAAAAGAAAGATGATTTTCCAATCACACATTAGTATTTACTATTACTGATAATAAGAAGAAACTGGTTTCTTCCCACAGTCCAAAGACATGAATGTGTTTGTGTGTGACTCTGAGACAGACTGCTGACCTGTTCACTGTACTTCATCTTTCACCCATTGACAGAAAAGACCTTTGACCTTTAACAGGATGAACAGCAGGTCAAATCTGGTTCAACTCAGACCATGATTCGCACACATTAAATCAGTTCTTATCAAAAGTAATTTGTCCATGCAGACAAACTTGGGATTCAGTCAGTACTTTTCAATGATTAGATGGAAAAGCTGGTTGAATATTAGTGAAAAAATATATTCTTTAATTTTTTTTTCTTGTCTTTTAAATATGAAAAAAATAAAGACTTGTATCATTGTCTTCCTGAATATTTCATGGTGGATTTTTTTCAGACCTGCAAGAGATAAAAACCAAACCTGGAGAAAATGTCCTTCTTCAGTGTCAGGGTTCCAGAGATGCTGAAATTGTAATGTTACAGTGGATCAGACCTGACCTTAAGTCAATGGGTAATGTCTTCCTCTTCAAAGATGGGCAATTAAATAATGACGCCCAGCATGAATCATTTTGTGGTCGAGTGGAGCTGAAAGATCCAGAGATGAAGGACGGAGACGTTTCTGTGATTCTGAAGAACGTCAACATTAATGATACTGGAACATATGAGTGTTATGTTGGATATGGAGGAAAACCTGAGCTCATCAACACCACCAACCTGACATTTAAACCAGGTGAGTTAGTGTGTGTGTGTGTGTGTGTGTGTGTGTGTGTGTGTGTGTGTGTGTGTGTGTGTGTGTGTGTGTGTGTGTGTGTGTGTGTGTGTGTTTGTGTGTGGATCAGAGTTGAAGCTGCTTCCTGGTTGTTGATGTGAGAGTGAAACATCACAGATCAGATGTTGGTGTTGATGAGACTTTGTAGAAAACAGCTGGTATGAGTGATGGGATCAAAGTGCAGTAGATAATGTCTGACAGGAGTTTGAAGAGGAAATGGATTCTGTTGTGTTCTTCACTCATCACCTACCTGACACCTGCTGACTCACTGCTGCTTCTCATCTGCAGGTGATGCAGCTGGACGCAAGGGGGGTGAAGAAAACAAGGATGGAGGAAACACTAAAACAAATGTTGGTCTGATAGTTGGTCTGCCACTTTTTGTTATTGTTGTTGTTGTTGTTGGTGTAGTGATCTATAGAAAATATTGTTCTGACCAGAATTACCAACGACCTCCTGCACAATCTGAACTTCACCAACACTGAAGTGACTGCACTGTTGAATTTTCTCCTCCAACTGTCACATAACAATTAAAAAACAGGACTTTGAGAAACTATAAATATTTGAATATGGAACAATTGACACAGTTCAAGTTGATCCTATCTTGAGTGTTTATAGTTTCAGTTAATTAATCAACTCAGCTTTATATTTATATTTAATAAAAACACCTGAAACAGCTGTTTATTTATCATGAGAATAAGAAAGTCTTATATTAAAGAGATGATCTGACAGTATCTGAGGTACCTGGTGCTTCTTCTTCTTCTGAATATTGTTTTAGAATAAAGGAAGAAGAAAGAATTTAAGAAAAGAAAAAGATATTTTTTTAAAAGATATTTACAGATATTTTGTACTTAAATAAAGTTTTTTTTTTTTTTTTTTTTTTTTAAATACAGAACATATGTCTCAGTCATTATAAATAATTCACTGCTCTGGTGAAGATCACAGTTAATTACAATAATTCAGAGGAGACTGTAAATGTCTCAGAATGTGATTTAAAATTAAATAGACCAAAAGATTTAGGAATAAAAATAAATCTGTTTCTAATGTTAAGTCTTTCTGATGGTTATTTAAAAAGGCATCTATAGTCTGTCTGTGACCTTTAGTTCCCTGATTCCTCAGGACAAAGACTCTAAACCACGTGACACTGAAAAAAGAAACCAAACCTGTTTAAACCGTCACTGCTCTGGAACATGTTGAGACTTTTTCTTGACGTGTTGATGTTAGAAACTTAAATAAAGCAGAAATGTTGTTTTACAGTGGGAAACATGATCCATGATCTTCTATGTTACAAACCACACAGACACAGTTTTTATTCATCAACGATAGAAACTCTGCGACTTTAGTTTCAGTGACCTTTATAATCACGTCTCTCTGTGTGTGGATAGAAAAGTTTTTCATTTACTTTTAACAGCAGTTTAATTTGAAGAATTTCCAGTTTTTATGAACAACACAGAAAGAGACAAAGGTGTAGTTGTTGTAGTTGTTGTATTTGACTAATGCAGCAATAACTGAACTGGATTGACTAGATAATTTTTTTCTCTCAGGTTGTTCAACCACTCTGTCTGGGGATCTTTAGGTTTTCAGTGTCGTATCTTGAAAAATGTATGAGTAAGTGGAGTTGGGATTCAAACCACCGGCCCCAGAGTTGATGGGCGACTACTTTGCCAACTGCCCCAGAAAAAAATTTTCCATCATATTGCAGAATGAAAACCTGGATCTTAATGTAAACACAACAGGTTTAGACAGTCAAATCCTCGAATCCCAGTGTCGACTTTATTTACTGACTGTTTTTAATGAAAACATTTTGAAACAGAGCAGAAACAAATCGGTGGGTTGAACAAAACAATGAAAAGACAAACGACAGAGGCTGATATAAGAGGAGCTTTACGAGTGAGTGGGTGGAAGAAGGTGGAGCAAGGTGGAGCAACAATACAAGGAAAACACCTGGGAGGGTGGAGAGAGAGAGAGAGAGAGAGAGAGAGAGACAGAGACAGAGAGCACCATGATAACAACATGTCAGTGTAGGTAAAACACAGATCCAGGAAGTGATGTTATAAAAACACTAAACGTGTTCTTCAAACTGTTCTCATGACTGTCAGAACCTCCAGGTCTGGGGCTGTGTTAGAGTGTGTCACAGTTAAAGCTCCTCATTATTATTATTTTCTTCTGTTGTGCCTCCACCCATTTGTACAATTCTCCTGTAGAAGGGGTGGATGTCATTTTTTAGAAGTGGTTATCTTCTCCCTCCAGCAGAGGGCGCTAACTAACCAAACTGAGGAATAAAGCGATCATCAAGTCAAATTCAAGCTCGTTTGTTAAAGTAAAAGAGTCTGATGGAGAAGAGGAGTCAGATTATTATTAAAAGCTCCAACATTCACCTTCACAGAGCTGAATATACTGAAGTGTCTCTGATTTAAAGAAGTAGGAACCTGCTGCTGTTCAACACAAACACTCTGTCTGCACCTGAAGAACTCATCTCACTGCACTAAATCTACTCCACACAGAGTTTGTTCATGTCTCTGTGTTTGGAAATCAGAATAAGAACTGATGCTGCAGACAGGTACCGTGAAGCTGCAGCATCACCTGCAGCATCACCTGCAGCTCACTTCCTGTCACACAGAGAAAACAGTGACAACACAAGTTTGTACAGGAAGTAACAGCTTATTTTTATTTTTAGTGGTTACTAATGATGTCATTTTCAAAATCAGATATTAATCACTTTCAAACCGCAAACACACTGTTGATTTTAATCCGTCTTTACGTCAGGTTTCATTAACTGAGGCAAAATAAATAAATAAATAAACGAATAAGCACTCAGTGAGAGTGTCAAAGGAAAGAGGAGGTGTTTGATAAAAGTCAGATCTGAAGAAACCAGAGATTTATTCTCACTCAGTGTGAACATGGAAGAACTGTCTCTGCTGTGTCTGCTCTGTAAGTAACATCTGAGGTCAGAGTTCACATAATGAAGGCACTTTGATATCTGCAGCTCATCTGTAGGTTCTAGATAAAAACATCATGTCAAAGCTGATAAAAGAAAACAACTGTGCTGAGAACAAAGTAGAAAACCTGCTTCCTGTGGCTCCGTTCCTCTCACCTCAGTCTTTTACCTTTTTTACTGAGTTGCATGCTGAATAATCAACAAAAACAATAAGTGAAGACTGAATTTTTAGCTCTGTTCTATTAAAACCTAAATATTCCATTAAATTAATTATATTTAGTTTGAATTATTTATTTTGTCTGTTCTCTGTATTATAAACATTAAATACATCCAGGTTCAGGTCTGTCACACAAACACCTGAGTTCATGTTTAATTACATTAAGTCATTTATATTTATTCAGACACTTTTATTCAAAGAGACAATTAGAAATATCTAAACAAGGAGAACTTTACTTTAAAGTGCTGTAGGAGGAGCTGTTTTCATTTCAGGAGGTGGAAGTGAAACATTTTCTTTAAATTTAAAGAAGAGTTTCTGTTTTTAGCAGGTTTTAAATAATTACTTTTACTATCACTACTGTTATTATTACTATTACTATCACTCTCTCTCTTCATTCATTGTTTAGCTCACTCGACCACTGCTCTCTTACTGAACCAGGAAGGAAGAGACCCGTGGTGCGTTCACTGACAGCTACGGACAAATCACTGGCCATAAATTCTTCTTCTGATGACTATATTTAAAAACATATATTAATTCTAACTGTTTAAGTAAAGAGGAGACGACTGGATTAGGGTAATCTGATTACTCCTCTGCCTTGTGCTGATTTTTGAAGCATGGTTCACAGATTTTAACTGTATGAACACAGCAGAGACCACTTCCTGGTGTGTTGGGGAGGTGACTGACAGACACAGTTACAGGTTCTGCTTTTTCCAACTGAACCTCAGTAAAGTGTTTTGTTGGACTCAGTTTTAAATGGACTTTATTTAAAACTAGTTCACGTCGCTCCGTGTTTTCATCTCACTTTTCATCCAGCTCTTCTCAGCTGATCGTAGCAGAGCAGAGAGTGTCTGCAGCTTTTATCCTGCACATGTGCTCTTGTAAAAAGTCATTAGCAGCACGTTTACATGTTTTCATGCCACAGTAATCTGAGTTCTCTGGGTGAAATGTACCTGGAGAAAACGTTTACATGACAGTTCAGAACTCGGCTCTCTGGAGGAATCCGACTTTACTGACTGTGGATTCAAACGTTTGTGTTTCTTCAGTTTCTCTTTTGTCTTGTCCACTGTCAAACCTCAAAGTAACTTCAGTGTCTTTCCTCTTTAGTGGTGGCTTCAGTTATGTGCTGCTCAGATGAACAAGGTTAGTAAACTTCCTCTATCACAGTCTGAAACCTAAGGAGCCCCTTAAGGGTCATTCTGAGAATATGATCCCTGTACTGCAGTAAATCCCCTCTGTCAACAGAGAGTGGTTCAAGTATCACTGTAACTCAGAGAGATAGAGACAGTCAGTTAACAGAGGACAGAACCAGCTCTGCTGAGGCTGATGGAGACAAACTACAGCTGGGATGGAGCTGCTGACTGGGACTGGAGCTGTGTCTGTGCTTTAAAAACTGTATGAATCAGTCTGTAGATAGAGATACAGGAAGAAAGGTTTGTTATTATTGTTATTCATACAGTGTTTAACCATCATCAGCTGTTCAATCAGCCTCGTTGGTGCAGGTTAAAGGCTCCGTTAACTAACTGTGTCCGTCTTACTACAGCGCTGTAACGTGTCCAGTCAGGTTAAGTATAAGTTAATACACTGACACTGCAGAGAGACGATAGTGGATATATTAGTGGAGAACACAGTTACGTGCTCTGTGACATGTTAGGAGATGAATTTACTGCTCATCACTACTTTTAAAAGAGCTCTAATATTGGTCCTGGGCCACTCAGCATATTTAACCATCATTAACTAGCAGGTACAGTGAGCAGCATAAAAAACTGAAGCACAGACACATCTGTAGTCCTAATACATAGGACCATTACAGATCTGAGACCTACAGTGACTCTGTTTTAGTCAGCCTCAGCAGTGCTATATCCAGGTTAATGCCAGGTTATATCCAGGTTATATCCAGGTTATATCCAGGTTAATTCCAGGTTATATCCAGGTTACATTCAGGTTTATCTAGGTTATATCCAACTGTCAAAAATGTCACCACCATGACCCTTAAGGGACTCTGTAGAAACTTGTCGTGTCTGAGAAACACATCTACACATGAATGTTCATAATCCAGTCTTTTATTTACTGATGAATTCACTTCTGTTATTTGAGATAAGGACCACGTTTCATGTGGGCAAAGTTTAGTCAGTAGAGTTGTTTAGATGTTAGCTGAAAATTAAAGTGTTTAATAAATAACTGACTTCATGACTTTTACTTCCTGTTTGTTTAAATCTCAAGACGTAACAGCAAAACCTGGAGAGGACGTCACTCTGCAGTGTCAGGGGCCCAGAGATGAAGCTGTTTTAATGTTGAGGTGGACGAGAGCTGATCTGACGGCAGAGGACGGTTACGTCTTCTTTATGAGAGAAAAACATTTGTCACATGAAAAGTACCAACATGAATCTTATCGTGGTCGAGTGGAGCTGAAAGATCCAGAGATGAAGGACGGAGACGTGTCTGTGATTCTGAAGAACGTCAACATCAATGATACTGGAACATATGAGTGTAGTGTTGGATATGGAGGAAGCTACCCGAAGGTCTTCAACAGCACCAGGTGAGTTAGTGTGTGTGTGTGTGTGTGTGTGTGTGTGTGTGTGTGTGTGTGTGTGTGTGTGTGTGTGTGTGTGTGGATCAGAGTTGAAGCTGCTTCCTGGTTGTTGATGTGAGAGTGAAACATCACAGATCAGATGTTGGTGTTGATGAGACTTTGTAGAAAACAGCTGGTATGAGTGATGGGATCAAAGTGCAGTAGATAATGTCTGACAGGAGTTTGAAGAGGAAATGGATTCTGTTGTGTTCTTCACTCATCACCTACCTGACACCTGCTGACTCACTGCTGACTCTCATCTGCAGGTGAAGCAGCTGGACGCACTGAGGATGAAGGAAGCAAGGATGGATGGGACGAGGAGGAAGACGGAGGAAACACTGCTCTAATTATTGTTGTGATAGTTGTTTTGTTGTTGCTTGTTGTTGGTATTGTTGGATTTAGGATCCATAAAAAATGTGGACGACCTGTGGTTTAATATTCATATCAATGACCTCCTAAACACAGAATTCAAACAGTCTAAACTGACTCTGCTGCTGAATCTTCTTCTCCTGCTCCTGTTACACAACAATGATAAAACAGAACATTTGTAGAAAACTAAAACTATAAAGTCTATAAAATATTTGGGACTCTGTTAAAATGTGGAGAACAGAAGTGACAGTTTGGTCTTTTTCACCAAACTCCATCCAGAGATGTAAAGTGGTCAAACTGCTGCACTCTGATATTTACTCTTTTCATCATCTCTGGAACCAAAGTTGTGCAAACAGTTAGTAATAAACACAGATATTGCTAAAAACTGAAATACAACTACCTGTGGTCATTTTTCATCACGTCGCAGAGGGAAGATCTGCACGAAGCAGGCACAAAGTGAAGTTAATCAATCATGTATGTAAAGATAAAACACGATAAAACAGTCAAATCCACTCAAATGTTAATGTTAAAAAGACAAAACCTAAAACCACCTGTTCTAAAGTATGAGAAATCAAAATCAAACCCAGACAAACGTCAGACAGTCAAAGTCGAACTAAATAACAAAATAACAACCAAATTTAAATTCTGTTACTGAAATCAAAGCCTGAAAACAGCAGCAGCGTCCAGTTGTTCTGCAGTGAATCAAGAACACCGTGGTCAGTGAAGGCCTCACATGATCCAGAACTGTGGCTACAATTATTGTGAACGATCATAAAATAAACCAACACGCGGTTTCTTTGACTTGACATCTTAATGTTAAAATAATGTTTGTCAGACAAAAAATATGGATTTTAAGTCAAATACTGTGACGTGCAGCGTTTGACACATGCTCCTCTTCTTCTTTAGATGCACTTTATAAATTTACATTTATTCTTCATCCTGCACTGCTAATAAAGCATAAAGCTGCTTCTAGCTGTTCTGCCTCCTTCACCTTATAATTAGTTTAATTATATTATATTATAATTCTATTATAGATGCACTGATCTAGATGAGGATTGTTGATGTTCTCTTAACAAAGATTTTCAGTTTAAACACTGAACAGAGCAGATGAGATAATCAGCTTTATGTTTCACACTGAACACTGAGCTGCTAACTGAGCATCTACAGCTTCTTCACCACCACAACTAAAAAAAAAAAAAAACAGCCTGCAGCTCACTTCTTGTCATGTAAACCATCAACACTTACAGGAAGCAGCTTTATTTTCAAACTAACATGTAAGACGACATTTTAAATCAGAGCTTTACGATAATAATCAGTGGTTTAAGATGATTTCAGTTCATCTCTTCCTCCAGGATGAATGGAGTGGGAGAAAATACAACAGACTGAGACAGAGTAAATGTGTGTTTATTTTATTTATTAAATGTTAAACTGAACCCCAGTCTTTCTGTTTAGATTAAAAACCCATTAAAGCCACCACTCTTTCCTTGTGTTGGTTCAGTTTCACCAGGCTTCACAATAATCATATGTTTCTTATAAACTGTCTTTCACACATTCCAGTTGATACCGACTGTAAACCACAAACATCTGTCACTCTGGTCAGTGAACACACCACACAGCTGCTGTTGCTTTGCTTTTACTCTTTCGTTTTACTTCTAATTTACAACTCTATCTTGACTTCAGGTTGTGTTTCATTGTCTTAGTTTATCTAGTTTGTTGCATTTAAAGAAAGGTTTCTGCAGAAACTGTCACAACAGGAAACCACTGACAGACGCTACGTCATCAGAGGAAGGATGGTTTTACTTTATGTATCTCTGCATTCAACCTTAGATTTATTCTCACGCCAGCTGTTAACATGAAGGGAGCTTCTCTGCTCTGTCTGCTCTGTAAGTACAGTGTTTTTTTATTTCAACAGTGATTTGGAGACATATTCAGACATATTTAAGTGTGTGCAGCAAATCAGCAGGTTTTGGTTTCAGTAGTATTTGTAAATCAACCACCATGCCACTAAAAATAAATTACTTTGACCAGATCAAATATGCTGCTGTTAAAAGCAAAGTAGACAATGATAATGTTTAATAACTTTCTGGAACCTCTTAATATGAAATAAGGGAGATAATATAGGAAGAAGTAGAACTAAAGAAAGAAACCGGAAGTTTATGAGGTGATAAAATATAAAATATTAAATATTTAACAGTGAAGCCATTGATTTGATCAAAGACCACAGTGAATTAGTGTTTACCAGAGCCAGAGCTGCTAAACTTGATTTTAAACCTATCCAGACACCAGTAGGTTCAAACATCCTGTTAAAAAAAAAAAAACTAAACAGGAAACCGAACTGAAACTTCATATTAACTTGTGTCATTTCTCTTTAGTTTTCACTTCAGTGCTGAGCTGCTCAGCGAAGAAAGGTTAGTGAACTGTCTTTTATTTTAAATTACAGTAATGTTGTCTGAGTCTTAGTTTGGCTCTAAAGTTTAGTTTTCATGTTTAAAGTCATGTTAGTCTTCTAGAGGTGCTCGCATCAGAAAACTGTGTGAATGACCGGAGAGCATTTTAATTTCACTGTACATGGTTCAATAACACTAAAGATATTAATACAGTGAAACTTCTCGTCAGTGGTCGGTTGTTGTTCACTGTAACAGTCGTGGTGCTCGTACAGATGAGTTAAGAGGTGTTTCGTGCTGTGGAGCTGCCTACAGCACGACACACACTCACATGTTAATGCCAATAAACATGCAGGAGCAATGTGCTCCGAGCCAACAGAGGTCTGCAGAGACGTGTCCATAGACAGAACTGATGATGAGTTATATGAGCACAAGAGAAACTACAGTCAGGCTGCATGTGTCATGGAAATATTCAAACACGTCACTAGCTGTTGGTTATAGATGGTGGTTGTGGTGTGAAGGAGGGCGACACAGACTCGGACAGGTCTAGTACGACACCTCTCTGATTGAAATTACAGCTGGTGCATGAGATGAAGCTGAAGTTCACTAACCTGACTGGATGAACTTAAAGAAGTCAGTTACCACTGAACAGCAGCTTTGATAAACACGACCTGGACGATAATTCACAGCAGACTTCTTAAACCTCATCTCTCTTTATTACAGATCATGTTCTGTGGTGAATTCAGTGTTTAGCTACTGTAGTAGTGAAGTGATTAGACTGTAGAAATGTTTAGAGAAGTGATGAATATGAAAATATTTCCTAAAGAACTTTATCACTGACTTTTGTTTCTCATGTTTTTTCTTCAGAACAATATGAGATTAAAGCTGAACCTGGAGACACAGTCACTCTGCCATGTGGAGTTCACAGTAACATCAGTATTATAGTTGTGGAGTGGAGCAGAACTGACCTGGAGACAGAATATGTCTTTTTACAGAGGGGCAGTAGGTCTGAATCATTCAAACAACATGAATCATTTAAGAACCGAGTGGAGCTGAAGGACAGAGAGAAGAAGGATGGAGACGTGTCTTTGATTCTGAGGAATGTGACGTTCAATGACACTGGAACGTATGAGTGTCGTGTCGTCCAGAGAAGAACAAACCACAGGAAGAGATCCATTTTAAAAAGTGACCCCATCATCACTCTCAAGCTGACAGGTGTTGGAGAAAACACAACTGAAAAACCTGGAAATGAAGGAGACAAGGAGGAAGACGGAGGAAACACCACAGTAATTAGTGTAGTGGTACCTGTTGTACTTCTTTTGTTGCTTGTTGTTGGTATTCTTGGATTTTGGTTCTATAAAAAACAAAGAGGATCCACAGATTAGTCTTCATACCAACAACCTCCTGAACATTGAACTGAACTTCAAACAGTCCAAACTGACTCTGCTGAATCTTCTTCTCCTCTGTGAAGAAAAACAGGCTTAAAAAAACAGTGAAAGAAATGTTTGATAGTTGATTTGCTTGTTTTTGTCTTTTTGTTGTTGTTGTTACTGTTGTTGTTTTTGTTGTTAAGGAGTGATCTATAGAAAATGTCGATCTGATTAAAATTACCAACGACCTCCTGCACAAACTAAACATCACTAACTCTGAAGTGACTGAAGTGCTGAAGAGGAAATGGATTCTGTTGTGTTCTTCACTCATCACCTACCTGACACCTGGTAACTCACTGCTGCTTCTCATCTACAGGAAACAACAACTGAAAAACCTGTGAATGAAGGAGTGAAGGGTGGATGAAGGGTGGAGGAGGTGACAGAGGAAACACTGCACTAATTTTTGTAGTGGTGTTTGTTTTGTTGCTTGTTGTCAGTATTATTGGATTTTTGTTCTATAAAATATCTATATTAAAAAACAAACCACAGTCCAGTGTTCATACCAACAAATGTCTAAATAAAGAATTAAACTTCAGACAGTCTCAGTTTCTCATGATTAGAAATAAGGGGAAGTAACAAAAGATGCCGTGTGGGCCAGGAGGGGAAACGAAAGACAAAATAAAAGCACGGGGACATGAGAATGACACATTTAATATTTCATATTTATCCAACCTCTGCCAAACCTGGGTCTCCTGTGAGAGTTTAAACAATGAACAGAGCAAATGAGATAATCAGCTTTATGTTTTACACTTGAGCAAAATCAGGGAAAACACCACTACACTGAACAATGAGCTGCTACACTGAGTAAAAAAAAAAGACGTGAGAAAGAGGAAAAACACCTGCAGCTCACTTCTTGTCATAAAACCATCATCACTTACAGGAAGCTACTTTATTTTCAAACTAACATGTAACAAGATTTTTTCAAATCAGAGCTCTAAGATCATGTCAGCTGTTTATTGTGAAAGTCTCTGTCACAGATTTCAGTTCATTGTTGCTCCAAACAGTAAACAGAGGCTGATTTTTCTTTTTTTTTGTACAAACCTTTATTCACTTCATCAAACTTCTATTATTAAAAACAGTGCTAATCTGAGCTCTGATGTCCAAAGAGAGACAGTATGTGTGCTCTCAGAATCTCCATCCTGTCTCCTTATCTGAGAGTTTGGTCATTCAGACACATGGACGTCGTGTTCATGTGTCTGCTGCAGGTAGCTACACCATCCGTCTCTTAACTTCTGTGTGAGCATCATGAATGCAGCAGTCGCCTGTCTGCACTGTCAGCACACGCTTTACTGGGAAGTTTTTACTTTGTGCATCCACCTGTAAACTCACACATCCAGTCTGTGTCCTGCTGCAGCCTCTTCCTCATTCTCTCAATGTGCAGGATGAATAGAGAAGGAGGAAATACTAAGGTGTTGAGTGAGATGTTTGAGAGTGTTGGAACAGACTGGGACAGATTAAATGTGTGTGTGTAGGATTCTGATGCTTTTCTTTCATTTATAAAAAGTTGAACTGAATCACAGTCTTTCTGTTTAGAATGAAAAATAATCCAACTCATTGTTCAGGAGTTGATCTTATCTCGTTTCGACTACTGTAATGCACTGCTGATTGGGTTAACAGCATCCACGACCAAACAGATAAAAACTTTTATCTGTTTGTCCTTGTTTTAATTGTCCTGTATCTTCTGCAGAGATGGCAGAGGGCAGCCGATGATCTTCTGGGTTCTCGTGGTGACTCTCTGGAGAGCTTTCCTAGCCGCAGCTGGCAAACCAGGCACAGACACAGTATGATAAGATACTCTCTACTGAGCAGCAGTAGAAGGACACTAGCAGTTTCTCACTCAGGTTGTTTTTCTTTAGAAGACTGAGAAAGTACAGTCTCTGCTGGGCCTTCTTCACCAGAGCAGTGGTGTTGGCGCCCCAGGTCAGGTCCTGCTCAATGGTGACGCCCAGGAGCTTGAAAGCAGCCACCCTCTCCACCCGATCTCCACCAATAAACAGTGGCTGAATGTCTGTTTTGTTCCTCGTGTAGTCCACCACCAGTTCCTTGGTCTTTGTTGTGTTGAGGATCAGATTGTTCTTTCCACACCAGACACAGAGCTGCTCCACCTCGTCCCGGTAAGCGGACTCATCATTTCCAGAGATAAGCCCCACCACTGTGGTGTCATCAGCAAACTTAATGATGGTGTTGCTGGGGTGGGTGGAGGTGCAGTCTTGTGTGTAGAGGGTGTGGAGCAGGGGGCTCAACACACAGCCCTGTGGGGAGCTGGTACTGAGGGTGAGAGCTGTCGACATGTGGGACCCTACTCTAACCCTCTGGGGGCGGGCTGTCAAGAAGTCCAAAATCCAGAGGCATGTGGAGGCTGAGAGTCCGAGGGCATCTAGTTTGGACACAAGTCTGTGAGGAAGGATGGTGGTAAAGGCGGAACTCAAATCCACAAACAGCAGCCTCACGTAGCTCCCCGGCTGCTCCAGGTGGGACAAAGCAGTGTGGAGAGTAGTGGTGATGGCATCTTCTGTGGACCTGTTAGCCCTGTATGCAAACTGGTAGCTGTCCAGTGTATCAGCAGCCTTAACACTGCAGATGATCCAAAATGCAGCAGCACGCCTCATTTTCAATCAACCAAAAAGGTCTCATGTCACACCGCTCTTCAGATCTTTGCACTGGTTCCTGTGGCTGCAAGGATCAAGTTCAAAAGCTCTGTCTCTTGCCTACAGAGTGGTTAACTCCACAGTTAACTTGAAAGCTCCTCACTCCTCACAAGTCGCTTTGGATAAAAGCATCTGATAAATGACTAAATGTAAATGTAATAATAAAACCCCATTAAAGCCACAGCTCTTTCCATGTGTTGGTTCAGTTTCACCAAGTTTCACAATAATCAGTTGTTTCTTATAAACTCTCTCTTGATCTTTACTTAAGGTTATGTTTCAGTGTGCAGTTTACAAAAAATAGCATTTATCTAGTTTGTTGCATTTAAGCAAAGAAATGTTTCTGCAGAAACAACAGGAAACCACAAGGACCACGAAACCATGTCATCAGAGGAAGGATGGTTTTACTTTATGTATCTCTGCACTCAACCTGAGATTTATTCTCACGCAAACTGTGAACATGAAGGGAGCTTCTCTGCTCTGTCTGCTCTGTAAGTTCAGTGTTTTCATATTTGAAGAGTGATAAATTACTTTGACATGATCAAATATGCTGATGTCATTGAAAAGAAAAATAGACAATGATATTGTAATCATAACTTTTTAGAATCTGAAAAAAAAGGAGCTAATATATGAAGAAGTAAAACTAAACAAAGAAACAGGAAGTTTGAGGTGATAAAATATTATAAAATGCGAAAAGTTGAACTGTGAATTTCTCTTGTAAAACTTTCTTCTATATTTTTACTCCTTTATATTTGTAAAATGTTTTTATATGTTTAATTAGTTCAATGAAAGTAAAATAATGAAATATCTGTCCTTCGTGTTGTTCTATGAACAGTGTTTATGTGATGCTTTTATCCATGGATATAGACGAGGATTAGGGGACACTATTAAAGTTTTTTGCTGTCACTTGCAGTAGTCTCCTGAGATTCACCCTACTATGGGGGCATGAAGACATGAGAATGACACATACATATTTAATATTTATCTATCCTCTGCCAAACCTGGGTCAATTTCACAGATGGTTAATTAATTAAAATCATAGCATCATCACATGATTATGTCCTGCGGTCAAATTAGTTTATATATATATATATATATATATATATATATATATATATATATATATATATATATATATATATATATATATATACACAGTATATATTTCATCATTCTTCACAGTCAGGGACCCAGAGATGCTTTTATAATAGACACAGGTTCAGTGCACTGATCTAGATGAGGATTGTTGATGTTCTTTTAACAAAGAAGAAGTTTAAACACTGAACAGAACAAGATGATCAATGAGCTGCTACACTGAGCAATTACAACTTCTTCCACAACTAAAAAAACAGAGGTTCGAGATGCAAAAGCAAAGACACCTGCAGCTCACTTCTTGTCACGTGAACCATCACCACTTACAGGAAGCAGCTTTATTTTCAACATGTAAGACGATTCTTTTAAATCAGAGATTTAAGATAATGATCAGTGGTTCATTATGAAAGTGTCCGTTTATAAAATGTTAAACTGAACCATATTCTGTTTAAATTAAAAACCCACTAAAGCCACAGTTCTTTCCTTGTGTTGGTTCAGTTTCACCAGGTTTCACAATAATCAGTTTTTCCTTATAAACTCTCTCTCAATCTTTACCTCAGGTTATGTTTCAGCGACCAATTAAAAAAAAATAGTATTTATCTTTTTTGTTGAATTTAAACAAAGAAAAGTTTCTGCAGAAACAGTCACAACAGGAAACCACTGACAGTCGCAATGACGTCAGAGGAAGTAAGTTTTACTTTATGTATCTCTGCATTCAACCTTAGATTTATTCTTACACCAACTGTGAACATGAAGGGAGCTTCTCTGCTCTGTCTGCTCTGTAAGTACAGTGTTTTTATATTTCACCAGTGATTCTGAGACATATTCAGACATATTTAAGTGTGTGCAGCAAATCAGCAGGTTTTGGTTTCAGTAGTATTTGTAAATCAACCACCATGCCACTAAAAATAAATTACTTTGACCTGATCAAATATGCTGCTGTCATTTATAAACAAAATAGACAATGATATTGTAATCATAACTTTCTGGAACCTCTTGATATGAAATAAAGGAGATAATATAGGACGAAGTAGAACTGAACAAAGAAACAGCAGGTTTATGAGCTGATAAAATATTATAAAATATTCTTATGTATAACAGTGAAGCCATTGTTTTGATCAAAGATACAAATGAACTGAAATGAAACTTGATTTATAAGTTATCCAGAAACAAGAAGTTGTTAAAAAAGATGTTTGAAAGAAAACAGGAAACCAAACCAACGCCTTTGTGGGTTTTCTCAGAGTGAAACTTTATAGTAAACTGTTTCATTTTTTTTTAGTTCTCACTTCAGTGCTGAGATGCTCAACGAACCAAGGTTAGTGAACTGTCTTTTATTTTTAATGACTGTCAGATAGAGAGTCCAGTTAGTGTGGAGAACAGTGTTAAAGTCTGCAGAAAGCAGCACAAAGGGAAAACATGACATAACACGGACAATCACATGCAGGGTTTGATGTTAACACCCATCAACACACCAAGTCCATGGGTGGGTAACTCAGTCTCTCCAGCTACTTTGACTTGTTGATTTGAGTTCTTGTATTTGTGGACAAATACAAGAAGAACAAAAAGAACATGAACTTAAAACAAGAGATTTGCAAAGTGACACCACAAAACCACAAGTAGAGACTGTTGCAGTGCACAGACGCGATGTGAACAATGAAAAACTTCCAGTAAAACTTCTGTTGGCAGTGCAGACAGGAGCGATGCTCACACACAGAAAAGTTAATAATAATAATAAATTGAATTATAGACCACTTTTCTAAACATATGTTACAAAGTGCTTCACAAAATAGACAAAAACACATGTAGCCCAACAAGATCAACTTGAGCAAGCACTAGGCAAACAGTGGAGAGGAAAAACTCCCCCTAGGGAAGAAACCTCCAGCAGAATCAGGCTCAAGTTAAACGGCCATCTGCCTCGACCGGTTGGGGTGCAGGAAACAGTCATACAAACAAAACAATAATACAAACAACTACCCTAGAGTCCTCCCAAGGACAGATTTGTTTTAATTTACAGAAGATCGCAAAAGGCTCGCCGGTAGAGGTATGTTTTAAGGAGAGTTTTAAAAGATGTTACTGAGTCAGCTGATCTTATATCCTCGGGTAAGTTGTTCCAGAGTTTAGGGGCTCTAACTGAAAAGGCTCTGTCACCTCTAGTAGTCATTCTGACATCAGGGACATACAGAAGATTTCTACCAGAGGATCTCAGGCTACGTTCAGGCTCATAAGGCTTTAACAGCTGGGATAAATAGCTGGGAGAAAGGCCATGCAGAGCTTTAAAAGTTATTAATAAAATCTTAAAATCAATCCTAAAACATACTGACAGCCAGTGTAAGGAAGCTAATACAGGAGTGATGTGATCGTATTTTCTTTTTCTAGTTAAGAGTCTTGCAGCTGAATTCTGAAGAATCTGAAGCCGATTAATAGATTTCTGACTGAGACAGGTGAACAGACTGTTGCAATAGTCAAGGCGTGAGGAAATAAATGCATGTAAGATTACTTCAGTGTCATGAAAAGAAAGAATTTAACGTATTTTGGAGATATTTCTAAGATGATAAAAACATGCCTGAACAAGCTTTGTGACATGATGCGCGAAGTTAAGTTTACTATCAAACCAAACACCAAGACTTTTTGCAGTGGGCTTAGAATTATCTAAGAGAGAATCTGTGAATCTGTGTAGGAAGTGGTGTACAGTAGAGGTGGGATAAACGAGTCTTTGAACTGCAAAGTGAACGAACCATTTTGAGTCATTTCGTTCATTTTACAGCGGGTTGTGGTGTAACCCTCTATTGGGCGATATAAAAATGGCCGCGGTTCTCAGAGACTATATAGTAAAGACAAAATGGTTTGTTCAAATTATAATACACAAAATGCCACAAGCAATTCAAACCATGTTAAAACATAGGAAAGCAAATACACACCACAATAAAGTGACTTGTGTTCCTGCATCCTCCCTGATGTTGTTGTTTAAGGGCGCAGCAGTGACTTTGTTGCTGTCACGTGACAAATGAACAAGAGACCAATTCGCGAACGAGTTACTGCTGCTACAGCCTGAGCTGTGAACGATGAATGATGAACGAGAGCAAGTTACTGCTGCAGCCTTTCCTGTGACGGCTGGTAGAGGATGAGTGAAAGTTAAACTTATTGATAATGAGTGAGACTTTTAAAGCAACAAGTAACAAGTTCCCGAAAATATTTACATGGTGCATTTATTGTGTCCACGCAACATCACTACACACATCTACAAGAATCAAAGACCACTAATTAATTATGATTCCATGAATAAATAATGACGTCAGATATCAGACATCATTCATTTCCATGTTTCTCAGTCCACAGCTCCGTAGCTGAGCTACAGCTGTCACGTGACAAAAGAACGAGGACCTGAGTACAGACTCACAGTTGAGTGAGTCGTGAACGAATCATTTCTGTTTCCTGTCCTGCTGACTGAGCTAATGCAGCTGCTGCCATGTGGCGAGAGAAGGTACAGCAATGAACTGGAGAGGAATGAATCACTCACTGAGAGGACTCATTACTCCCAAGTTATAGAAATGATTCGTTCATATTGAACGAATCATTCAAGACCGAAACAACGCTAGTGTACAGTCATATCATACGTGCAGAGTGCTCTGAACTAGTCCTTGAGCAGAGCCTTAAAGAAAACTCTGACATTAGTAAGTTAGAGTTTTAGACATGAAATCAAGGTTTGGTCTCAGAGTTTTGTTTCTACTGAACCACATTTCTAAACAGTTCTTCCAACATGTCAGAAACAAGTCTTTATTCTTTCAGTCTAGAGAGAAAATCATTACAAATGTGATGTACTGATGACAATAAAATAAAATTGATCGACTGCATCAAACATGTTTTTAAAACCTTTGTTTTGAGTTTTTGGTGATTTTGTGTCAACCAGAAGTCATTAAAGCAAACCCAGAAGACAACGTCATTCTTCAGTGTAAGGGGAGTGGAAATAATGCCAAGTTAATGTTAAAGTGGATCAGACCGGACCTGAGGTCCGAGGGTTACGTCTACTTCTTCAGAGAGGGACGCTCCTATGAACAGTACCAGCATCCGATGTTTCGTGGTCGGGTGGAGCTGAGAGATCCAGAGATGAAGGACGGAGACGCATCTGTGATTCTGAAGCGTGTCGGCATGAATGATACTGGATCGTACAAGTGCTTCATTGTGAATAACAGCACAGCAGGGACCACTGAGCCTATCAGCATCATCCACCTGAAGGTTGAAGCAGGTGAGTTTGAAGTGCAGCTGTTCCCTGGTTGTTGATGTGACAGGTTGAAATAGGTCAACCACTCTCATGTGCCCCCCCGACCTAGTTAAACACAGATCAGCGTCCAGTCTTTGGATACTGTAGAAGTGGGGAGTTGTACTTTTACTTCTTTTGTTTTTTCTCCTTCAGACCAGAAAAACATCACAGCTGAAACTGGAGACGCTGTAACTTTGCCCTGTCAAGTTCCCAGAGACACTCAAATCTTAGTCTTAGAGTGGATCCGACCTGACCTGGAGCCAGAAAATGTGTTTTTCTATAAGAACGGACAATCTCATCCAGAACGCCAGCATCCATCTTTTAGGAACCGGGTGGAGCTGAAGGACGAACACATGGAGGAAGGAGACCTGTCTTTGATTCTGAAGAACGTGGTGATTAGTGACACTGGAACGTACGAGTGTCACGTCTACCAGAGTGAAAGAAACCACACGATGAGCATCATCGACCTGAAGGTCGACGACTCAGGTGAGTTAGTGTGTGTGTGTGTGTGTGTGTGTGTGTGTGTGTGTGTGTGTGTGTGTGTGTGTGTGTGTGTGTGTGGATCAGAGTTGAAGCTGCTTCCTGGTTGTTGATGTGAGAGTGAAACATCACAGATCAGATGCTGGTGTTGATGAGACTTTGTAGAAAACAGCTGGTATGAGTGATGGGATCAAAGTGCAGTAGATAATGTCTGACAGGAGTTTGAAGAGGAAATGGATTCTGTTGTGTTCTTCACTCATCACCTACCTGACACCTGCTGACTCACTGCTGCTTCTCATCTGCAGGAAACGCAGCTGGACAAAAGCTCCGTGGAACAGCTGTCGGTTCAGTTCTTGTGCTGCTTCTTGCTGCTGGTTTTTGTTTTTGGATCCTAAAAATGTGTAAAACTAGAAATGAGGGTGAGACAGGCCAACAGGGAGAGGGTGAGACAGGCCAGCAGGGAGAGGGTGAGACAGTCCAACAGGCAGAGGGTGAGACAGGCCAACAGGGAGAGGGTGAGACAGTCCAACAGGCAGAGGGTGAGACAGTCCAACAGGCAGAGGGTGAGACAGTCCAACAGGCAGAGGGTGAGACAGGCCAACAGGGAGAGGGTGAGACAGTCCAACAGGCAGAGGGTGAGACAGTCCAACAGGCAGAGGGTGAGACAGGCCAACAGGCAGAGGGTGAGACAGGCCAAGAGGCAGAGGGTGAGACAGTCCAACAGGCAGAGGGTGAGACAGGCCAAGAGGCAGAGGGTAAGACAGAAGAAGAGACAGAGTCTGATCCTCTGATAAATAAAAATGATCCCTAACAGCTGAGGAAGGATCCTGAGGACGTCCCAACAGGTGTTTCACAATCTTTGATCCGAACTTCTGAACATGTGTTTCTTGTTGTTGTTAAAGAACCGACAGCTGAACGTACTGAATCAAACTACAGTGAATACGTTAGTGCACTGACATGTGTCACACTGTTTAACACACAGTCACGTTCCTGAGACTTGAAGAATTTGACAGGATGATGTAAAGGTTTCTTTTTTAGTAAATTAATGAAAAGCTTGAATTTACAAACTTCTGCACAGGTCAGTCATTCATCTGATTTCAAAGTAGCTGCGTTTTATCAAACTGAAAACCGAGAAAAGTTAACTTGTGAATTTCTCTTCCTGTGTCTTTCATGTATTTTTCACTCCTTCATTTTTGTAAAATGTTTTTATTGTGATATAAAAATCCAACCAAAATGTTTTTTACATGTTTAATTAGGTCAATGAAAGTAAAATAATGAAATATGAGCTTTGCTGCCTTCTGTCCTACATCTCTTTCTATGTACAGTGTTTATATGATGCTTTTATCCATGGATATAGATGTGGATTAGGGGCCACTATTAAAGTTTGTTGCTGTCACTTGCAGTGGTCTCCTGAGATTCATCCTTCTAAACAATTAGTGATGTGTCAAATAGATTTAACAACAAACAACAAGTAACTGGAAACTGAATGAAAAATAACCTTTGTTAGTGAAAAGAGTGCAGACAGATAAAAACCTTTAAATAGTAAGTCAGAGAAGATTCTCAATCATCCAGGTGGAGTTATCTTCTACCTTCAAAAAGTAGAAGAAACAAAGAGGGAACGTTTTGTTTTTTTGTAGTTTTATGGGACGTTCTTGAAGATGGAGGACGGAAGAATGATCAACAATCATTTTAAGGGAGGTGGGATCCACCCACGGTCACAGTTAGATGAGCTGCTATGAACCCCATAAAGGAGGACAAAGGACAAATGGACAGATCACCACTAAGAGACACGTCCATGTTGATACTGCTGTAGGAGGGGCTGTGGATGTAGAATGCACTGTTGTAGAGGGTGGAGATCTAAAGATGGGATGAGCAGTCGTATGGAGGTCGAATTGTGACGTGGGCAGAGCTCTGGTTGGAGCCATGCGTCCTGATTTGGACTGCACTGTTGTAGAGGGAGGGGCTCTAGAGGTAGGGAGGAATGATGTAGGTGGTGGGGTTCCTGATGTAAGCAGGTCTGCTGTAGATGGTACAGGTCCCAGTCTAGACTGCACTGCCCCTGATGTAAACAGGGCTGTTGTAGGCGACATGGATCCTGACGTGGACTGCACTGTTGTAGAGGGAGGGGCTCCTGAGGTAGGAAGGACTGATGTAGGTGGTGGGGTTCCTGATGTAAGCAGGTCTGCTGTAGATGATACAGGTCCCAGTCTAGACTGCACTGTCCCTGATGTAAACAGGGCTGTTGTAGGCGACATGGATCCTAAAGTGGACTGCACTGTTGTAGAGGGCGGGGCTCCTGTGGGAGGTGGGACCTCTGAGGCAGGTGCAGTTGAAGCAGAGAGCAGACTTCTAGAGGTGGTTGAAGCTACGTCTGAAGGTTTAGCTGTTAGGATAACACGAGGACAGGTGAATATTTGGACCTGGGGTCACTGTCAACCAGACATTTGACAACACTGAACCTGTGCTGCTCCATGAGCTGTCGGTGGACGACAGTTGTTTTTTAATCTATACTTTTTATTAATTTTGTCAAATGATCTCTGACTAAAATCAATAAAGGAAGAGACACCTTTTACTATTTTACTGAATAATGAGGAAAACTGATGATTTTCAGGAAAGTTTTACAGTTTGTCTTCATATTTTTATTTGTCAGAGGTTTTGGGAGAATCACATTTGAACATTGAAGTCTTACTGAAATTAATAATTTCTCATTTATCATTACTGTATCAAATTGTACCATTCTGCTGTGTCTTGTATTAATTTGTGTTTCATAGAGATCTTTGCAGCTACAACTACTGAATCAACTCAACAACTAAACTACAATGATTAACTTCCTTTTGTTTTTAGGACACCTGAGTATCCTGAACCTGTCCCCAGCTGCTGAATCATTTTATGTCCCACTCTCATTCAACTTCTCACAAATTTAAAAATATCTGAAATCCAAGTTTTCCTCCTGACCTGTGACAGAGATCCAGCTGGGTGGAGACTCTCCATGACTGCTGATGTGACACTTGTAGAGGCCTTCATCAGACTTGGTAACATGGTGGATGGTCATGTGACCTGTAGGCTCAGTCCTGATGAGGGAGCCATCTTTATAGAAATCAGCTGGGAGCTTGGAGGGAGGGCTCTTTGTTTGACAGTGCAGAGTGACATCATGTCCCTCCATCACAGGGAGGACAGGACTCTGCAGGATCACTGATCCACCTCAACACAGAGACAAACTACAGCATTTCATCCATTTCCACACAGACTCATCAACACTAACTCCACAGTCTGATCTTACCAGAGACAGTGATGTTGATGATGCTACTGGTTGATCCCTCTCTGGACTCACACCAGTAAGCTCCACTGTCCAGTGGATCCATGTAGCTGATTTTACACAAAGAACCAGCTTGTTCTCCCCAATCAGGTCCACATTCAGCTATGCTGTCTCTGGTTGTGTTTCTCCTCAGCTTCCATCCTGCAGAGCTGTCGTCCTCCTCACAGCTCAGAGAGACGAACTCTCCTTCAAACAGCTGAGAGCAGTTTGGTCTCATAGTCAGCTGAACTAGAGGGAACAGGTTGAATGTAAGAGGTAGAGTACTGTTCAATCTTATGTTTTCAATCATGCTTTTTCCCTTATTTATTTTATCATATACATTTTTTATCTTCTGTTGACCTTGATATCCATTGCCATGAATCACCACCTTCTTGTTATTGATGAATTTGCACAGCTCTGCAATCATGGGAGCTGTGGTTTAGTAGACTGCAGCAATCTTTCTAGATAATGGTGCCAAATGAGTCCTGGCATGTTGCAATACCTTAGAAGGTAAGTCAAGGGCTGTGTTATGTGAGTGTCATTCACTGTCCTCAACACTACTTTACTGACCTTGGTTTGTTGTGCAGCACAGTAGTGAGGTCAAAACCAAACAGGTCACAACTAGAAGAAAAAATAACTGAGGTCACTCTGAGTCATACACTCATTTACAACGTCTGCAAGTCCAGAGCATGTTGGATGGTCCAATGGATCCATGTAGCTGATTAAAGAGTAAAAACCTCAACTATCAGGAAACACTTTGTTATGGGAACAGAATAGTGGGAAGCATCTTTATGGAAAGATGTGGCCAGAGTTGTTGGTACCCTTCTGTAAAGAAAGAAAAACCCAAAAAGACTTCTTCTACTACTATGCCTATCTCCTCACAAGCAAACTGTTCCCGTCCAAACTGTTCGTCCTTCATGTGATTTAGATCAGGACTCATAAAAGGTCACTTCAGAATAGTTCAATGATTTGTCCTAATCCATCCTTGGGTGTTTTCAGCTGTGTTTTTGGTTATTATCCTGTTGGAGGATTATGAAATGACACAAAGACTAAGCTTTCTACTGGGCAGCATGTTTTGCTCCAGATTACCTTGACAGTCTTGAGACTTCATTGTACCCTGTACAGATTTAAGAAACCCTGTGCCAGATGGAGCAAAGCAGCCCCAGAGCATAACCGAGCCTCCGCCATGTTTCACAGTAGGTACACTGATGATGTGCTGATGAGACTCACCAAAAAGTTCCAGTTTTGTCTCATCTGTCATTCTCCCAGAAGCTTTGTGGTTTGTTAATATTTGTTAATATTTGTATTCTATTTTTTTTTTCCAATTTGCTTTTATCAGTGGAGTCCACCTCAGTTGTCTTCTATTCAGTCCACTTTGGCTTAAACAGTGACTGATGGTTTCATCAGTGACCTTTGTGGTTTTTCTTTCTTTAACCTTCCTGTCATGTTCGGGTCAAAATGACAAATGTCGAAATGAAAAACCGGCTGCCATCAGGAACATTTAGGACAGGTGGGTGGGCCGCCTACCACTTATGTACAATCCAGGCCCTGAGGTTGACAGTTGATGAGTCTCTGGTTCCTTTCAGAGGTCGCTGTGCCTTCAAGGTGCACAATCCAAGCAAACCAGGGAAATATGGAATAAGCTCTGGGCAGCATGAAACACCAGGAGCAGCCATGCCTGGAATATGCAGGTATACATGGGGAAACCCAGCAGTGGAAGGGCCGAAAAAAAACAGGGCAAGAGTGTTGTGCTGGACATGACAACCGGTCTTCAAGGGCATAATATCACATGTGACAACTTCTTCACATCATATGCTCTTGGTCAGGAGCTGCTGAAAGGAAAGCTCACGATGGTAGAGACAGTGAGGAAAAACAAGCCTGTACTTCCCCCTGTACTGGTATGGACCAGAAGAAGAGAGGGACTTTCATCAAAATGTACTTTCACTGACATAAACACTCCTGTGTCATATGTTCCCAAGAACAAGAAGAATAGAAATTTCATCCTGATGAGCATGTTTGTTGAGTTTGTTCTTTAGTTTTTCATTTATTTTTAACATTACATACATAACATTAATACATTTTCAGACAGAAAGATATCATGGTAGAAAGCACAACACACACAGGAGAAGTGTTTTGAGTGACTTAAGATTTATTTTCAGTAAATTCAGTTTCATAAATCCAACCTCAGTTACCAAACTGATTGATCCTGAACAACAGGATACCTTACAGGTAATTAAAATCCTGGGTAGAGCCCAAAATGACTGATGTTGTGTTGACAATACTCATAAATTACTCTCTGTAGAGTTTTACAGTTTGTTTTGTCTCTACTCATCAGAAACTGATTTATACCAGGAGATCTAGTCTTTATCATCCCTCTATTCTTTTCATATTGACTAAAGATCTTTTTACTAAAACTTACACAAAACAAACTGTACTTACTGATCCGCCACTGAAGAGACATTTGCCCCATTGTATCAACCGATGGACACAACAGACACTGATTTGTGGGAATGTGAACAGATACGGAAGAACATGAACTGATGTCTTAGTTTGACTGTGGATGTTTTTAACTGTACCAGAGAAATGGGAAATGAAAGTTTTTTTTCTGGACTGTCCTCGTGGTCGGGAATTGCACAGACCGAGGCATGTGCATGTTTTGATGGAAAGAGAAAAAGAGAAGTTCTTTCTTTCAAAATAATAACGACACCCTGCATCCAGTGGCTTTACCATCAAGGTTCACAGATTTGTACTGATTAACCAGACAAGACGGTGATCTGTCACCTACCTGGAGGTGAGAGGCAGCTTTTAGTACAGAAACCTCTGCAGTAACGTAGGTTTCAGTTCAGTAAACAGTTTAACTTAATAACTAAGTTATTAAGTTATTATTAACTAACCAGTGAACTAAACTGGTTTTGACTAGTTGACTTGTAAATGGTCACAGAACTATTTATTACATTTAAAGTCCATTAAATCTCATTTTCAGTGCAGCAGGTGAACTTCTATTTCTAAAATGAATAAACTTCAGTGTAACTATCATCTCACTAACGTAACAGTGAACTGGGATCAGAAGTGATACTCGGTGGTGACTGCTACGATGTCATCAAAGTCCTGGGTGGATGCTGATGTTGGTTCATTATCTGTCAGAGGAAATAATCAGAAACTTTTGATTCAGGTTATAGACGGTAAAAAAAATCAACACGACATAAATAAAATGATAAAAACAAATATCAAGAACTACTATGATTGACTGACTGATTGTGTTGAGTATTTGTTAATTCAGTGACTGATTCAGAGTGTTACCTGTGGGTCTGTGTCGATATAAAGACACCATGTGGAGAGTGGAGATGAAGTACAGACAGAACACCACCAGGTGGAGGACCAGTCTGAACACAAGCTCTGGAGGAATGGAGGTAGGAGGTGGGGTGGCAGATGTGGCTGGAGGTGTGGTGTTATTTTCTGCAGAGAGAATCCAGCTGTTCAGGTAAATGTGTGGCTGTTGATCCCTCTCTGGACTCACACCAGTAAACTCCACTGTCCGATGGGAGGATGTAGCTACTGTTGCAAGAAGAACCATTTCATTCTCTCCAACCATCTCCACACTGAGTCATCTGTCGTTTGGTTGTGTTCCTCCTCAGTGTCCATCCAGCAGAGCTGTCGTCCTCCTCACAGCTCAGAGACACAGACTCATATTCAAACAGCTGAGAGCTGCTGGGACTCACAGTCAGACGAACTGTTGATGATTTTAGTGCATTTGAGAAATCAACAATACAAACTAACAACAAATTTATATGTCTGTTGTCACAAGTCAGTGAAAGATGAAGATTCTTGTTGTACTGACTTTAGCTAAGTGTCGTACTTCTGTGTAGTACTCTTTAGGTAAGACGTCCTCACACTTATTCTACCTGCCTTTGTACCTTGTACATCATAAATACATAAATCTCATTTCATTTTAGCTACTTTTAGTTTTTAATTTAGTCAGTTTACACTGAATCTCAACACCACTTCTCTAAACTCAGCTATAGATATAGAAATTATACAGATTGTACTTACAGAGCAGACACTGCAGAGCTGCTTGATCCATTGTATGACTTTACAGCACAGTTACTGATAATTAGATAATAAGATAGTAAATGTACTTACATCATCCAACAAACATAAAGGAATTGACCATAAATACTTTGGCATGTGACGTGGCAGCCGGGAATCAAACCACAAATCCTATGATTGGCAGATAACTGCTCTACCTATTGATCCACAGCCATCCCCTGTTCTTTTCTCTCTCCTCTTTCCACTTATCCCAACCGGTCGAGGCAGATGGCCGCCCACCCTGAGCCTGGCTCTACTGGAGGTTTCTTTCTCTAAAAGGAGTTTCTCCTCTCCACTGTTGCCTAAAGCTTACTCAAATGGGTTTGTTGGGGTCTTAAACCTTAAACACTGTAAAGTGCCTTGAGATGACTTCTGTTGTAATTTGTTGCTATTCAAATAAAAATAAATTGAATTGAACTGATGATAGATAAATGGTGTGATGGGATCAGGTTTCCATGCTCCACAGTAACTGACCAGATGTGTGGTTTAGAAAAATTATTTGACAGCCTTTGTTGGATTGATCAACAATCTCAAACTACAGATAGATTAATTCCTAAAAATTACACATTGTGTCTTTAAAACTTTAAAACTAGTTCTAGTGAACGACAACAAGTCTCTTTGTGGTATTAAAATACTGTATTAAAAAGTGTCACTAACATCATTTTGTCCCGTTTTCATAATGTATTTACAAAGCAGTGATTCCAGAGTCAGACAGGTTCATAGAAAGAATCACAGTTCATTTTTTTTAACAGCAGATGTCAGCAGAGAGAATCTGAGCAGAAAAAAGAACCACACAGTGTTTAGTTTATGATCTACATCAAAGATATAATGGAGCACAGGATGTAATATTTTTATAAAAATTAATGCAGCCAGACTGGACAAGATTAATACTAATGTTTAAAAAAAAATACAAAATAAAAAAATCCCCACATGACTCAAAATACAAATTTACAGTACAAGACAAAGGACTGACAGGACCACAGGTACAGTTAACAACTGGAAGAAGGAGTTCTTATGATGAATCATTCAAAGACAGAGAAACATCACTGCTGTGTCTCTAACATTCAAATACATCATGCCCATGTTTGATGTCTCCATCCTCAGTGTTTGCTGGAACTGTGGATTAGACCTGAACAACGTCCAAAAGCAAAGCAGCTCCAAGTCATGATGCTCCCTCCACCGTACGTTACTGTTGGGAAGATGATAAAATATTTTCTATTAGAATATTCCTAAGATTGAATGTGATCATATTTGGATAAGATGAACTTGTGATGCATTATATGAATAGAAAGACACAGACTACACAGTGTTTAACTAATTCTGGTTTTTATTTGAGTCCAATTTCAGATTGTCAGAGTTCATTTCAAACTGGTGATCTCACTGAGTAATGTGTCTTTATTCATATTGAAGGTGCTGATCATAATACATAATAAATAATAATGTGTCTCTTTTGACAGGAACACATCGGACAGATTTTATTTTCATTGACATCATAATAAAAATTAAAGGTCAAAGACCAGGTTTTCTGTAATGTTATATTTACACCATGTGTGTAGAAGAAGACAGTGAAAACCAAATCCAGCCGACAACAGCTGTATGACTGTGGATCAATAGGTAGAGCAGTTGTCTGCCAATCATAGGATTGGTGGTTCGATACCCGGCTGCTATGTCACATGCCAAAGTGTCCTTGGGCAAGATACTGACCCCCAAGTTGCCCCCCGGTGAGTCAGGTCAGCTGCATAGCAGCTCTGCCATCGGTGTGTGTGTGTGTGTGAATGGGTGAATGAGATGCAGTGCAAAGTGCCAACTTGAGTACCAGGTAGGTAGAAAAGTGCTATAAAAGTGCAGAACATTTACCATTTACTGTCTGGTTATTTCTACATGTTGAAAAGATCATTAAAGAAAAAAGATGCAGGACACTCACTGATTCAGGAGCCATCAGATGAATCAGCAGGAGCTGGGTTTGGACTCTGTCGTGTTCTCTTCAGTTTTATAAAGAACATAAAACCAAGAACAAGAACAAGAACAGTAACTGAGAGACCGACAGCCAGTCCAACGTGTCCTCTGCTGTTTCCGTCCTTGTGTCCTCCATCCTTGTCTCCTCCATCCTTGTTGTTTCCTGCAGATGAGAAGCAGCAGTGAGTCAGCAGGTGTCAGGTAGGTGATGAGTGAAGAACACAACAGAATCCATTTCCTCTTCAAACTCCTGTCAGACATTATCTACTGCACTTTGATCCCATCACTCATACCAGCTGTTTTCTACAAAGTCTCATCAACACCAACATCTGATCTGTGATGTTTCACTCTCACATCAACAACCAGGAAGCAGCTTCAACTCTGATCCACACACACACACACACACACACACACACACACACACACACACACACACACACACACACACACACACTCACACACACACACACACACACACACACTAACTCACCTGGTTCAACTGTCAGGTTGATGGTGTTGTTGAACTCAGAGCCTGTTCTGTATCCAACATAACACTCATATGTTCCAGTATCATTGATGTTGACGTTCTTCAGAATCACAGAAACGTCTCCGTCCTTCATCTCTGGATCTTTCAGCTCCACTCGACCTCGATAAGATGGATCCTGGTAGTTTTCATAAACACGGTTATCTCTGAAGAAGAAGATATAACCCTCTGAATTCAGGTCCATTCTGATCCATTTTAACACTGTGACGGCAGAAACTCTGAGGCTGTGACACTGAAGGACGACGTCATCTCTAGGTTTTGCTTTCATCTCTCTATCTAGAGAAAAATGAAAAGGCAAAAGTCAATAATATGACCCTTTTTCTGACAAACGTTGTGTCCCAAACATGAACAAGTGACTGACTGGAACATATCAGACATTTAAGATCATTTGGTCAAAGTTCACACTGAGCTGTTGTAAAAGTCTCTGATTTAAAACTGCAGTGACACATAAAGCCTGACACAGCAAAACCATTTCACTGATTCATTTATCTTTATTATTTAGCACATTATTAAATCTCCCATGCATACATCACATTCTGGAGAACACATACTGCCTCAGTACATAAGCTGAACGTAGGATCAACCTGCAGAGGCCAGAGGTCACGACCCTCAACATCCCAAATCCATCACCAGAGCAGGTGAATGGAGAAAATCTTCCAATGACCAAGCAGTTCACATTTGGGCAGTAATGTCAGTGTGAGTGATCAGTGATATAAAGAGTCGTCTTTACAAGAACATGAATGTATTCAGAATGTTGAATAGTGTTTGGAGGTCCCAGCAGAACATCACAAAGACCACTGGGTTATTATTAATGGAGGTAACTGACTGTGGTCCACACTCTGACAGTACTGCAGCTTAACTCTGAACATTAGAGTTCAGGGAACAACTGAACATCTACTAACAGTTCTGATCTCCCTCTTCAACATATACTTTATACTTTATACTGTAAAAATGTGTTTTATTTGTATTTTAACATCAACTGTAGTAATGAGGAAGTTGAGCTGCACTGAACAGAGACAGGGTGAGTTCAGTTATTGATCAGGTTTATTGGTTACAGTTTTATTTCTCCAGTGTTTTAAATCCGTAAATTGAAACTTGTAAGTGGTTTCTCTTGTTTGCCCACAGTTCAGCAAACTTATTCAGTTTTTATTGAATGGCAAACCCGACTTCCTCTCACACAACCTACCTTCAGCAGCAGCGTGATACAGCAAACATGTGATCAGACAAAGGAAGAAAATCCACTGTGAAGACGTCATCTTTACCTTTTCTGATACTGTTACTGTTAATTTTACTGATATTATTTTGAATAAATTTCTTGCCTCATATAAATCTAAAAGTTTTCCTGCTTAAGATTCTTCTTCCGTGTTAAACGTCTCCACATGCGCACTAGTATTTCTGCGCACTAGTATTTCTGCGCACTAGTATTTCTGTGCACTAGTATTTCTGCGCACTAGTATTTCTGCGCACTAGTGTTTCTGCGCAGGTCCTCGTTTACTCACTCTTCCTGCTCCATAAACTACGATGATACAAATATAAAGTTTTGTTGTATCTTTATTAACAGATATTTAAGTAGTTATTTAGTCTCTTGTTTTGTGGTGTATTTCAATCTTTTTTTCTTTTTTGTTGTATTTGAAGAAAGATCAGCTGTAATAAGTCGGCCTGTTGGTCTTAAAAGACCTGATGCTGCAACTTAACACTTTGTGAAGAGTTTTCCAAAAACTACTTTATTTATATTAATTAAATTTTACACTTTCTTACTTTTTTACTGTGTGGATATGAAATTTTAAAAACTATCTTGGAGCACACAGGTGATTTAACTATCAAGCTCCTCTCCTGTGAACCAGCTCCCAGTTCAGGTTCTGGAGGCAGACACCCTCTCTACATTTAAGACTAGACTTTAAACTTTCCTTTTTTATAAATCTTATAGTTAGAGATGGATCAGTGACTCCAGACAGGTCTGCTTCAGGCCTGGCTGGAACTTTTCCACCACCTTCACCATTAAAGTGAATTAAATTTGATGTGGAAATTGGAAACACTGTTTTAACTTCACCTGCAAACTCTTAAACTCTCTACTAACAGAAACATACAGCTCCCACTTTAATGGAACATCTAAAGAGCATCAGTAAGAACATTAATTCTTACCTTAGACTTCATGATGAGGAGGATGGTTCCTTTAGCAAAGGAAAAAACAAAAGACTCATAATCTCCATGTTTCTAATGTAGGATATACAGACAGAAGAACATCTGTCACTGCTGCTGAAACATTTAACAGTGTCAGTAACAAATAAGAACAAGAAGTAAAACCAGACAGCATCACTTACAGGAACCACTGGTTATGTGGTTTATGTAAGTGTGTCATGTATTGAATGTGCAGTTAGTGACAGTCGTCTCTTTTTGTATTTTATAGATGCAGTCTAGCAAAATTCTTAAGTGAAAATCATTATGAACTATCTTCATCATCAGAGTTATCAGTTATCAGTTCAGGAGAGTTCAGTGTTCTGTTGTGATTTGTAGATTTCATTATAGTTTAATTAAATGTCTTTATATCAGAATTGGAAATGAGATAATTTGTGACACTGAACAGGACTGAACTGATAATTCTTCATCACATTAGAGAAACTGTTTTAAATTTTTTTTGTGATATTATCGATTTCTTTCATTTTTATTTCAGAAAAACTTGCAGAACCACATTCAGACGTCATGAGAAACAGGAAACAGGATGACTACAGAGCTCTTCATGTCTTAATCAGCTTCACCACAGAGAACAAAACAGTCTACACAGCACGACACTTCATGTTCAAGATGTCTCAAGTTCTGTCTCAGTCTGAATCCATCAACATGTAACATCAGAATGTATGAAATGGGAATTTTAATGCAGTTCAGTGTAAAATCACAGGATAACATTTGTACTTCACAGTAAATAACATCAAATCTTCATCTTTGCTGTTAAACAACAACTTTTCTAATCCTCATTATTATTATCCATCACTTCTGTAATGTCCTTATCTACAAAGATGTTCTCTCTTCTCAGTTTGAGGATCTTAAATCTAAAGACTGTGAATTACCAAAGTGACTTCAAAGAACTAGAGGCGACTGAGAAACTGCTGAATCACCTCAGTCTGAGAAACAAGAAAATAACTGTCTGTACCAGCAGGTGGCAGCAGTTTGTGTTCATCATCTAAAAGAAAGAGCAGATAAAGGATCACAGATATACAAACTGTTTTTATATCACTCTCTCACCACAGACAGTTCACAGTTACTGCTAAGAGAGAATTTGTCTGAGAAGAAGTTGTAATTGACTCAGTTTATATTCAGAATATGTAAAATAGATTAATGAAAATGGGTCAATATTTATAGTCCATGGTGGAATGACTATAAGATTAAGATAATTATAAGACACAAACTATCACTTCCCCCACCCCTTACAGAGGGTGGAGGAATTGCACAGATTGATGGTCACAGGTAGAAAGGATCTCCTGTGGCGCTCTGTGGATCATTTAATGTCTTTGGCTGAACGTGCTCCTTCATCCAGCCAACACACTGTGTAGTGGGCGGGAGGTTCGTCCAGGATTGAGAGGAGTTTGGACAGCATCCCCCTCTCAGCTACAACATGTAGAGGGTCCAGCTCCACCCCCAGAACAGAGCCAGCCCTCCTAATCAGTTTGTTCAGCCTGTTTGTGTCTGACACCGGAGGCAGACACCCTCTCTTCATTTAAGACTAGACTTAAAACTTTCCTTTTTTATAAAGCTTATAGTTAGAGATGGATCAGGTGAGTTCTGCTGCTATAGGTTAGTCTGCTGGGGGACCTCTACTGATACACTGAGCTCCTCTCCTCTCTCCTTTCTCCTCTCTCCATTCAAATGCTTCCAGAGACCAGTTGATCTGCCCAATGTTCTTGCTGCTTGTTGTTGTCTTATTGCCTGATGTTCTTCTCTCTCTTCTCTTTCCACTCACCCCAACCGGTCGAGGCTGATGGCCGCCCATTATGAGCCTAGTTCTTCCGGAGGTTTCCAGAAGTTAAGCGTTAAACTCTGTCAAGTGCCTCGAGATGACTTCTGTTGATTTGGCGCTATACAAAAAAATTGAATTGAACTGATGATAGATAAATGGTTTGATGGGATCAGTTTAGTTTTTCAACAGCAGAGAGAATCTGAGCAGAAAACAGAACCACACAGTGTTTAGTTTATGATCTACATCAAACATATTCTGCATCACAAGATGTAACTTTTTATAAAAATTAAAGCAGCCAGAATGGACATTATTAATACTAATGTTTAAAAAATAAATCAAATAAAAAATCCCCACATGACTCTTGTAAAACTGCAAATAAAAATTATTACTTACATTAAGAAAATCTCTCACAAAGGACGTGGAGGTCAACAGGGTCAGTTAACAACTGGAAGAATTGTAAGAATTTTAAGTATTGTTTTTTCAAATGATGAATCATTTCTGCCACGTGTGTAGAACGAGACAGTGAAAACCAAATCCAGCAGACAACAGCTGTGTTACTGTTGTTTACTGTCTGGTTATTTCTACAATACTGTGCAAAAGTCTTAGGCACCACTTGATGAACAATGACCAGTATTTCTTTCTCTTTTTCTTTTTTCTTTTACATTAAAACACAAAAACTGGTTTCTTGGCTTTTGTCTTTCTATAAAAAACATTTCTGGTCCAGCTTCTTCAGGCTGCAGAAGGACCAACTCAGCATTCACATGAAGCTACCAGATGCTGAACCATCATCAGATCTTCCACTTCTGTTTCTGTCCTTGATCTTTCCAGATTCCTTTACAGAGGTTCCACTTATTATTTGTCACTTTAGCCACTTAATGTTAAAACAAACATGTTTATTCTGATATATATATATATTTTTTTATCACTGTGAACATATTTCCTATGAACACTAGCTGTATTCTAATCAACTGACTACAATATAAACAGGTTTATAGTTATAATAGTACTGCCAAACCAAAGAAAAAATTAATGATGCCTAAGACTCTTGCACAGTACTGTACATGTTGAAAAGGTAATTCACTGATTCAGGAGCCATCCGATGAATCAGCAGGAGCTGCATTTGTACTCTGTCGTGTTCTCTTCAGTTTTATAAAGAACATTAAACCAACAACAAGCAACAGCAACTAAGAGCCCGACAGCCAGTCCAATGTGTCCTCTGCTGTTTCTGTCCTCGTCTCCTCCACTCTTTCCTCCATTCTCGTCTCCTCCCTCCTTGTCGGTACCTGCAGATGAGAGTCAGCAGTGAGTCAGCAGGTGTCAGGTAGGTGATGAGTGAAGAACACAACAGAATCCATTTCCTCTTCAAACTCCTGTCAGACATTATCTACTGCACTTTGATCCCATCACTCATACCAGCTGTTTTCTACAAAGTCTCATCAACACCAACATCTGATCTGTGATGTTTCACTCTCACATCAACAACCAGGAAGCAGCTTCAACTCTGATCCACACACACACACACACACACACACACACACACACACACACTCACACACACACTCACTAACTCACCTGGTTCAACTGTCAGGTTGATGGTGTTGATGGGGTCAGTTTCTAAAATGGATCTCTTCCTGTGGTTTGTTGAAGCAGTCTGTGTGTACACTTTATGAATATCTGTCAGTGAGTAAAAACCTCATCCATCCTATTTATATAACTCCACCTGTTGATGTCTTTACCAAAGCCATCAGGAAACACTTAGGAACAGAAGAGGTGAAGCACTTTAATGCACAGAGGTAAAGAGGGGTACCAAAAATTTTATCCAGCTGTGTACATACTGACACCACAGACAGAAAGATATTATTGTAGAAAGCACAACACACATAAAAGAAGTGTTTTATTAAAGACTACTTTGAGACATTCTTCAGATCTAAAGAATGTTGACTAAAAATTTGGTGGTGAAAAATGTTTTTTGTGCTAATTTAAGAGCAGTTAAAGCAGACCAGTGAAGTTTGACCGGGAACACTAAAGTAAGGGGCAGGAGACAAACACGACCGGAGGGTTTAGTGACCAGTTGAACCAGGCTTACCTCAGGCTTAAGATTTATTTTCAGTAAATTCAGTTTCATAAATCCAGCCTCAGTTACCAAACTGATCCTGACTCAACAACAGGATACCTTACAGGTAATTAAAATCCTGGGTAGAGCCCAAAAATGACTGATGTTGTGTTGACAATAGTAATAAATTACTCTCTGTAGAGTTTTACAGTTTGTTTTGTCCCTAATCAGAAACTGATTTATACCAGGAGATCTACAGTCTCTATCATCCCTGATCTTGTCTCTATTCTTTTCATATTGACTAAAGATCTTATTACTAAAACTTACACAGAACAAACTGTACTTACTGATCTGATACTGAAGATGGACACAAACATGTGAACAGACACATAAAGTGACGTCTTACTGTTACTGTAGATGTTTTTAACTTTAACAGGAAAATAAGAAATGAAAGTTAATCGTTCTGGATTTTCTCTACGATAAGGAAACTCCCAGACGAGGCATGTGTTTTATTAAAGCGAAAAGGAAAAGAGAAGTGTCTGAGTGAAACATGTTTTAATATTAAGTTAAATATAATATAATATATCAATATAAAGATCAGAGACCTTGTGGTTCAACATTTCTACAACCTCTTTAATCCACATTTGATGTATTAACAGGCTACATTCAGCTTTGTGCCTGTGAATCACCAAAAAGTCCAAGTGTTACATTTCCCCATCAAAATAATAATGACACCCTGCATCCAGTGGCTTTACCATCAAGGTTCACAGATTTGTACTGATTAACCAGACAAGACGGTGATCTGTCACCTACCTGGAGGTGAGAGGCAGCTTTTAGTACAGAAAACTCTGCAGTAACGTAGGTTTCAATTCAGTAAATACTGACAATACCATCAGGACCAAGCAGCTGAACCTGGGACTAGTGGACAGTGTCTCTATGTCCTGAGCCACACTTGGAAGATATGATATGATTTGAAGCTAAATATGAACCTGGAACTACAGCAGCATTACATGGACAGATAAACTTTAAAAGGTAAAGTAGTAATATCAGCATGTCAAGTATAAAAGGTAAAGTGCAATATTTAATAGTAACAAGACACAATAAAACAACACGGACGACATAAGTAGGGAGTAGTAACACTAAAGAGACACGTGTGAAGGTTTCAATAATTATTAACAGTATGAACAATGAACCCCAAAATGACATTTAACCAGAAAAATGAAAGAACATACTCAACAAATACTCCAGGTCTAAGATGTATGTAGACAAATAAAGACACAAAGCAAAGGACTCCAGCAGGAGACGGGACCATGAGGTTAGTGTGGTAGATGGAAATTGTCATACAGGTAATAGATGATGAAGCCTAAAACAATATTGTTAAAATTTAAATAAGTTGGCATTAAGAGAATATTGTAGAGGATACAGAGTTTATTCATGGAGTTGATCCTTTAAAATAATAGAAACATGTTAAGATTAGAAACAGTGTAAATGCTCCATACAGAAACCCAGTTTGTTGTGTAGAGAACAGTAGTATAGTCTGTGATAAAACAGGGAATTCTCTGAATGTGTTCAGTAAAGTTCACCTGTAATGAATTAGTTGTGTCTGTTAATGTCCAGTAGGAGAGTTCTCACCGCGGTAGCTTCATTCTTCATAAAGATGTCATAGACTGAAGTCTGTGGGAGACATCTTTAGTGATTTTCTCCATTTTCAGGTATTTAAAACCTTCCTAAGTTTTGAATGTGTGACCAGTAAGACAGTAAATGCTGATTTAAGTTTGTTTTATAATGTTAGTAACTGTTCTAATAACTGTGTTCACAACATAGTCTGTTTATGTAGTGAAGGAATTAGCATTAAGCTAGCAAGTGTGGTACGATGTATGTTCAGTGTAACAACAAGTGAAGACGAGCTGTGTTGATTAATGTCAGTGGAAAACGTTTTGGATAACCCATAAAGAACATCTGCAAATATAGAAAGTATAAGAGATGGAGTCTGTGGCATATTTGGATTTATTGTAAGTTAGTACAAATGTAAATCAGAGTGTGCAGAGATGTTAGCGCCCAGGTTATAGTCAGTGTCAACATGCATGGTTAGCTCTACATGTGGTTTGAATAGTGAAATTCAAAATGTCATGTGTGTTTATAAAAACATGTTAATGTTACTGTTACTGTTTGTATTCTGACAAAATGTTGTTTATAAGTAATTTAGCAGCTACGTCTGTCAGGATTGAGGGAAACTCAACAGGATAATGTAGACGTGAATTCACATGATATTCTGTGTATTTCTTTTTGGTTGCTACTGTAAAAAAAGGATCATGAGAGTTACTGGACTGATCATAAGAACAGAAGTTGAAGAACTAAGACAGATGTGTATTGAAGTAGAATTTAATGCCAGTAGACACATATCGTGGAACAGGCTTGCTTCTATGTTCATTATGTTTTATGAAATGATTCTGCAAAAAGACGCCATAAAGTGAAGTCCATGTGCGTCATCTTTGTTGATTTTCTCCCTTTTCAGGGTGGAACATTAGCAGGTGTTGCTGGCCTCTCCTGACTCTTAGTCTCTGGCTGAAAGTCTGCGTTGTGTTTTCTTTTTTTGAGAACAGGACAACTGCTGCCTTGCCGACTGGTTTATTTGAGGAAATCTGTATAAAAAAAAAAAAAAAAAAAACACAGTACAGCGACTCCATCAACCGGTCTCTCACATACACACCCTACAAAAAAGAAAAAAAACACAGAACCACCGCATGAAAGACCGACCACATGCTCCACAAACATATCATTTGTTAACTTTGAAATACAAGTTTAAAACTATCGTTTATCAACAACATGTTTTAACATATTTACAGGAGCATCCGCATAAGTTTGCCTTACCTCAGCGAGGCTTCAAGCCGATTGAGGAAAGTAGCGTGACTTAACCGGAAATTACATTTCTAAAAAGGTCAGAGGTCACAAAGAAAACAAATTCAAAAAATAAAAAATAAATAAAAATTCCCTCAAAATAAAAATCACATAAACCATGCACATAATACAAAAATATAACAGAACAAAAACAATGGATGGATAATTGGTGAAATATAAAACACCTTTTGATATTTCACATACACATGCTACACAGGCACCAATCAGTGATACAGTTTTTCTTCCCATGACATAATGCTAAACAGTTAGGTTAACGTAATATCTGGAGTAAACTAAACTGGTTTTGACTAGTTGACTTGTAAATGGTCTCAGAACTATTTATTACATTTAAAGTCCATTAAGTCTCATTTTCAGTGCAGCAGGTGAACTTCTAATTCTAAAATGAATAAACTTCAGTGTAACCATCATCTCACTAACGTAACAGTGAACTGGGATCAGAAGTGATACTCGGTGGTGACTGCTACGATGTCATCAAAGTCCTGGGTGGATGCTGATGTTGGTTCATTATCTGTCAGGAAATAATCAGAAACTTTAGATTCAGGTTATAGACAGTAAAAAAAAAACAACACGACATAAATAAAATGATAAAAACAAATATTAAGAACTACTGTGATTGGCTGACTGATTGTGTTGAGTATTTGTTAATTCAGTGACTGATTCAGAGTGTTACCTGTGGGTCTGTGTCGATATAAAGACACCATGAGAAGAGTGGAGATGAAGTACGGACAGAACACCACCAGGTGGAGGACCAGTCTGAACACAAGCTCTGGAGGAATGGAGGTGGGAGGTTGGGCGGCAGATGTGGCTGGAGGTGTCGTATCAATTTCTGTAGAGAGAATCCAGCTGTTCAGGTGAATGTGTGGATGTAATAAATGTTGAAATCCAAGTTTTCCTCCTGACCTGTGACAGAGATCCAGCTGGGTGGAGACTCTCCATGACTGCTGATGTGACACTTGTAGAGGCCTTCATCAGACTTGGTAACATGGTGGATGGTCATGTGACCTGTAGGCTCAGTCCTGATGAGGGAGCCATCTTTATAGAAATCAGCTGGGAGCTTGGAGGGAGGGCTCTTTGTTTGACAGTGCAGAGTGACATCATGTCCCTCCATCACAGGGAGGACAGGACTCTGCAGGATCACTGATCCACCTCAACACAGAGACAAACTACAGCATTTCATCCATTTCCACACAGACTCATCAACACTAACTCCACAGTCTGATCTTACCAGAGACAGTGATGTTGATGATGATACTGGTTGATCCCTCTCTGGACTCACACCAGTAAACTCCCCTGTCCATCAGGTCAATGTAACTGATTTTACAGGAAGAACCAGCTGGTTGTTCACCCCAAGCAGCTCCACACTCAGCTCTATTGTCTTTGGTTGTGTTCCTCCTCAGTGTCCATCCAGCAGAGCTGTCGTCCTCCTCACAGCTCAGAGAGACGAACTCTCCTTCAAACAGCTGAGATCTGCTGGGACTCACGGTCAGACGAGCTGAAACGATGTAAGATTTAGAAAACACAACATAATTTCCGGAAAAAGTCTGCTAATATTTACTAATTTTCATAACATCTGTGAAGAATCTGAAGCACATTTCCTATGTCACATGTCAACAGGTTCTATATTTTACAGGGTTCTACTACAGATCTCCTCAGTTAATTTGTTGACTTAGTCAACAGCACAGATCTTGTCAAACTCAGTTCAACAATCATTTATCGATTCTTTTCCAATACAGACATTTACTAAGATTCTAAATATTGAACTGTGTGAACAATCAGTCATCACATCCTCCTTACTGACATATCTCCCAGTCTTTCTCAGACACAACCACTGAGTTATAGGCTAAGACTGTTACAGACAGAACGAGACAAACGAGTACAAACCAAAATTATTTATTAACTAAACACCCAGTCCAAAATAGGGAACATGGGGAACCAAACAAGACAAGAAAAACACTAAACAAGCACGATAATAAATGGAGCAAAGTAACACCAAAAACGCTGCAGTGACGCAGGCAAAAATACAAATTAATAAACCAACGTAAACATAGAAAGTACCAACTAATAAAACAATGCACAAAAATATAAAGTAAAACTCACTAATAAGAAATACAAAGAAACAAACATAAATCACTGCCTATGGTGGCAAGACACTAACGGACCAAACAAACCAAACAATACAAAGTAACAACGGAAGTCAACGTGCTAAAAACTAACATAATAACTAGACGTACAAAGTAACAAGGAGCCTCAGGTGTACGGCCTCGACGCAGCAAACCAGACAGGACCATCACCAACTGGTGAGCCAGCTGGAGAACAGGTGATTGAAGAGCTGGCTGAGGGCTCCCAGGCGGACAGCCTTAGGGCAACAAACTAGGCTGAAGAACCCCAGAGAGAGACTGCCTTGCTGCGACGAACAAAGGGCCTGCTGAAGAGTGGAGGCCAGAATGGGACGGCTGGTCTCAGGGGCCTCCCAAGGGGATAGGAGCAGGGTGGGGGCATCTTCGTTGTCATCCTACCACAGATCCTGGAGTGACAAACAAACCTGACAAACAGACCTCGGCGTCGGACCGCCTGATGACTGGACAGGAGCCACTGCGACAGTGACTGCAGGGGCAGAAGCGAGAGAGCTGATCCTGGAGCCAGAGGAACCTTCGGCCTCCGAAGTGGATGTCAGCGCTTGCTGGGAAACCCCATCTATAAGGCTAGGTGGGTTCCCTCATACAGCGAGTATTGGGCTTCACTAAGTACTGGAGGCTGGCTGACTGAACAGCCGCTCCGCAGGTCCAGATCCGGAGGTGACTGGGCTTTGAGCTTTGCATAAATAGAGCGAGCCTCCTCCGGGCTCAGAGCAATGGGTGCTAAAGAGTCAGGTGAAGTGAGTGCAGTGCCTTAAAAGTCCAGGTAAATCCTCATCTGAACTATCAGCACCATGAACAAAACGGGAGCAGGGGAGAAATAAAGAGCGACCAGTGGCGGAATGTGGAATTCCACGGTTGCTATATTTGGCTGCCTAAGGCAGGAAGACGTTAACGGACCAAACAAACCCAACAAAACAAAGTAACAACTGAAGTCAATGAGCTAAAAATGGACAAAAACTAACATAAAAACTGGAAGTAACAACAGAAAGGCACTGCAACGGTAGGCAACAATACAAACTCACAGACGAAACCAAGGTCCAACTAACAGAGGTGCTGTAAAACAAATGGGGAGTCCAGAGTTATCAAAAACAACGAACAAACAAACCAGACGTGGATGTGTAGAGGGGTGTAAGCTTGTGGAAAGAAAATCAGTGAACAAACGAACAGGTGTCCGTCCAATGAAATCCATGTATGATGTAACAACCCAGCAACAAACAAAAGAGTGAGGGGAGCCTGTAAAGCAAAGGGACACACAGGTGAAATGAATCAGTCCATAATGAGTCCAGGAGAGTGGAGGAAAGGAAAGTCCATGTGTGGACAAACAGGAAGTGGCAGGAGAACAGAGTGCGAGCAGGTGACAAACAAAAAGAAAACCAACAGAACGGGGACCAAAGGGAGAAACTGTAACAATGACACAAGTTTACTGACCTTGGTTTATTCTGCAGCACAGCAGTGACATTACAGCTAAAGAGAAACAAGAGGCTCATTGAGTTTAGAGCAGTCACAGAGTTACATTCAATTACAGTAGAACAGTTATACAGTGATATGTTCAATTTAAATTAAGTCATGAAACATATAACAATACATGATTCATTTAAAGGAAACCCAATTTATTACGTGTTACATTTGAAAATCACAGGACATGAACTCAGGTTAAATATTTGATGCAATGGTTTCACTTGAAAATCTGTCTGATGAGAATGTGAATCACTTAAAGTTTAGCACAACCGCTCTGTGGTTCCAACAGTCACATCCCAGTAAGGAGGGACTGGGTCTGAATCCTCTGGGTACTAATATTTCCCCCATGTCTAAAATCTCTGAGTTGTCTTTAATTACATTTTCATCAGTGGGACTAAACATTATCTAGAATTTAGTGACTGAGTGAAGCTGTTTGCTTTTCTAGCTCAGATCAGTTTCATGCGTTTCTCTTCCTGTATTGTCGACACATCTGTCAGTCACAGCAGCTACGTTTGACTTTCTCTAGACTTGAAGCTGTTCACTTTCCACTCTAGTATCTAATCTTCATTTCCCAACATGCTACATATGCTGAACATGTAATTATTGAATCAGAACATGTTGTACTTACAGAGTAGATACTGAACAGATGTTTGTCCCATCATACACTTGGTGGTCTGAGATCAATGTGCTGTGAAGTATTCAGTCAGTCCGAGGTGTTAAAATGAGGTGTTTCCTGTGTTTTCTCTGTTATAGTTTAGAGGAAAGTTGTTGCAGACTGTGATAAAAGTAGCTCTGTGAGCATTTAGCTGTGAAATTCATTCATTTCCTTGAACTTTACACAGACTGATTGTTAATCAGCTTATGGTTTAAGAAACAAGCAGGCACAGTTATGTTGGAATATATGGACAGTATAACTACGACTAAACTAAACGAGAGGTATGAGACACAGATAAATCTGAATCTTCTTAGCGTTTCACTGATTAAAGAATAAAACCTCTTTAAACACACACACACACACACACACACACACACACAGTCGCCTACATGAAACCACAACAAGACACAACTTTCCATCCATTAACTTGTTAAACCCACAGAACCACACAACAACATTTCTCTGAAGAAGAAACTGATCAGCAACAGGAGCAGCTTCTAAAAGAATGAATTAAACATGACCTACAACAAACGGCATTAAACATCAGTAGAAGACACTGATTACTTTAAATCAACATGTTCAACTGATAATATATTGAAACCTGTGACTGGATGTAAATAGTGAAACTCAGAGAACTTAGTGACTTAAACAGTAAATATTTCTGTTAGCACCACTGAAGAACGTAGTTATGTTGGTCAAGACGATGTCATTTCCTCGTAGACATTCAGTAGTGAGCAACAGTTTTTTTTTTTCTTTTCTAACACCTTTACTGATTATTTATTGAAAACAGTGAGTTGGTTGATCACAAGTTAATTTTTTATTCTGTTAAAACACATTTTACAACAGTGCACAAAAAGTAGCAATAAGAAACTTGATGATCTCACTAATTCACAGTTTTGAAGCAGTTACTGCTAAAAATAAATTTAAACAATATTTAAATTTAGTGATGATTTATATAAGATTTTATTGAAGAAGAAGAAGAAGAACACATTAATCACATAGAATCAGTTCAGAAGTGATGCTCTGTGGTGACATCATCATAGTCATCATCCAATCCCTGCTCAGCCTGAGGGGGTGAGGTCATCACCATGGAAACAGACAGGTGATTTTCTACAGTCAGAAAATGTTAAAAAGAAAAAGTAGAAAATTTATCAAGAGACACTGAGATTGATTGATTGATTGATTGATTGATTGATTGATTGATTGATTGGTTGGTTGATTGATTGATTGATTAGTGTTTGTGAGGTCAGTGACTGATTCAGAGTGTTACCTGTGGGTCTGTGTCGATATAAAGACACCATGAGGAGGGTGGAGATGAAGTATGGACAGAACACCACCAGGTGGAGGACCAGTATGAACACAAGCTGGAGGGAGGTGGAGGCAGGAGGTAAGGATGAAGTAGGGATCAGTTCTGAAGCAGAGGATGTGGTGGTGTAAGTGGTTGTGGTTGTAGTTGTAGTTTTCCCTGTAGAGAGAATCCACCTGTTCAGGTGAATGTGTGGATGAAATAAATGTTGAACTCAGAGTTTTCCTCCTGACCTGTGACGGAGATCCAGCTGGGTGGAGACTCTCCATGGCTGCTGATGTGACACTTGTAGAGGCCTTCATCAGACTTGGTAACATGGTGGATGGTCATGTGACCTGTAGGCTCAGTCCTGATGAGGGAGCCATCTTTATAGAAATCAGCTGGGAGCTTGGAGGGAGGGCTCTTTGTTTGACAGTGCAGAGTGACATCATGTCCCTCCATCACAGGGAGGACAGGACTCTGCAGGATCACTGATCCACCTCAACACAGAGACAAACTACAGCATTTCATCCATTTCCACACAGACTCATCAACACTAACTCCACAGTCTGATCTTACCAGAGACAGTGATGTTGATGATGCTACTGGTTGATCCCTCTCTGGACTCACACCAGTAAACTCCACTGTCCGATGGATAAACATTAGTGATGTTACAGAAAGAACCAGCAGGTTTTCCCCACCCATCTCCACACTGAGTCATCTGTTGTTTGGTTGTGTTCCTCCTCAGTGTCCATCCAGCAGAGCTGTCGTCCTCCTCACAGCTCAGAGACACAGACTCATATTTAAACAGCTGAGATCTTCTGGGACTCACAGTCAGAAGAACTGAAGATTTAGACAACACAACATAATTTCGGGAAAAGTCTGCTGGGGGGGGTGACCCCAGGATACATGCTTTTTGGCCATACTTTGGTCTGTAATTGCACATACAGCACAGTAGATGGCAGTGGCGCTCTCTGTGTCACAAGTTTACTGACCTTGGTTTATTCTGCAGCACAGCAGTGACATTACAGCTAAAGAGAAACAAGAGGCTCATTGAGTTTAGAGCAGTCACAGAGTTACATTCAATTACAGTAGAACAGTTATACAGTGATATGTTCAATTTAAATTAAGTCATGAAACATATAATGATACGTGATTCATTTAAAGGAAACCCAATTTATTACGTGTTACATTTGAAAATCACAGGACATGAACTCAGGTTAAATATTTGATGCAATGGTTTCACTTGAAAATCTGTCTGATGAGAATGTGAATCACTTAAAGTTTAGCACAACCGCTCTGTGGTTCCAACAGTCACATCCCAGTAAGGAGGGACTGGGTCTGAATCCTCTGGGTACTAATATTTCCCCCATGTCTAAAATCTCTGAGTTGTCCTTAATTACATTTTCATCAGTGGGACTAAACATTATCTAGAATTTAGTGACTGAGTGAAGCTGTTTGCTTTTCTAGCTCAGATCAGTTTCATGCGTTTCTCTTCCTGTATTGTCGACACATCTGTCAGTCACAGCAGCTACGTTTGACTTTCTCTAGACTTGAAGCTGTTCACTTTCCACTCTAGTATCTAATCTTCATTTTCCAACGTGCCACATATGCTGAACATGTAATTATTGAATCAGAACATGTTGTACTTACAGAGTAGATACTGAACAGATGTTTGTTCCATCATACACTTGGTGGTCTGAGATCAACATGCTGTGAAGTATTCAGTCAGTCAGAGGTGTTAAAATGAGGTGTTTCCTGTGTTTTCTCTGTTATAGTTGAGAGGAAAGTTGTTGCAGACTGTGATAAAAGTAGCTCTGTGAGCTTTTAGCTGTGAAATTCACTCATTTCCTTGAACTTTACTCAGACTGATTGTTAATCAGCTTATGGTTTAAGAAACAAGCAGGCACAGTTATGTTGGAATATATGGACAGTATAACTACGACTAAACTAAACGAGAGGTATGAGACACAGATAAATCTTCTTCTCTTTCGGCTTTTCCCATCAGGGGTCGCCACAGCGAATCATCCTTCTCCACCTAACTCTATCATGAACATCTTCTACCCTAACACTAGCCAACCTCATGTCCTCTGTTAAGACATCCATATATCTCCTCTTTGGCCGTCCTCTTGCCCTCCTGCCTGGCAGCTCCATCTCCAACATCCTTCTACCAATATACTCACTATCCCTCCTCTGAACATGTCCAAACCATCTCAGTCTGACCTCTCTGACTTTGTTGCTAACACAGGCAACGTGAGCCGTCCCTCTGATGTACTCGTTCCTTATTCTGTCTAACCTGGTCACTCCTAAGGAGAACCTCAACATCTTCATCTCTGCTACCTCCATCTCAGCCTCTTGTCTCTGTCTCACTGCTACCGTCTCTAACCCATAGAGCAGAGCTGGTCTCACCACTGTCTTGTACACCTTTCCTTTGAGTCTTGCTGATACTCTTTTGTCACACAACACTCCTGACACTTTCCTCCACCTGCTCCAACCTGCCTGCACTCGCCTCTTCACCTCTTTTCCACACTCTCCATCACACTGAACTGTTGACCCCAAGTACTTAAACTCCTGCACCTTCTTCACCTCAGCCCCCTGTAACCTAATGCTTCTACCTTGATCCCTCTCGTTCAGACACATGTATTCTGTCTTACTACGACTGACCTTCATGCCTCTTCTTTCCAGAGCAAACCTCCACCTTTCCAGCTGTTCCTCCACCTGCTCTCTACTCTCACTGCAAATCACAATGTCATCCGCAAACATCATTGTCCAGGGAGATTCCTGTCTGACCTCATCTGTCAGCCTGTCCATCAACATAGCAAACAAGAAGGGACTCAAAGCTGATCCTTGGTGTAGTCCCACCTCCACCTTGAACTCCTCTGTCTGACCTACAGCACATCTCACCACCGTCATACTTCTCTCATACATGTCCTGAACTAGTCTGACGTACTTCTCTGCCACTCCCGACGACCTCATACAGTACCACAGCTCCTCCCTCGGCACCCTGTCATACTCCTTCTCTAAATCTACAGAGACACAATGCAGCTCCTTCTGACCATCTCTGTACTTTTCCATCAACATTCTCAAAGCAAAAACAGCATCAGTGGTGCTCTTACGGGGCATGAAACCATACTGCTGCTCACAAATCTCCACCTTCTTCCTAAGCCTGGCTTCCACTACTCTTTCCCACAGCTTCATTGTGTGGCTCATCAACTTTATTCCTCTGTAGTTGCTGCAGTTCTGCGTGTCACCCTTGTTCTTAAAGATCGGAACCAGAACGCTTCTCCTCCATTCCTCAGGCATCTTCTCACTCTCTAGAATCCTATTGAACAAACTGGTTAGAAACTCCACTGCTGTCTCTCCTAAGCACTTCCACACCTCCACAGGTACGTCATCAGGACCAACACCCTTTCCACTCTTCATCCTTTTCAAAGCCTTCCTAACCTCATCCTTTCCAATCTCTTCTATTTCCTGCCCCACAACATCCACATCTTCCTCCCTTCTTTCCCTGTCATTTTCCTCGTTCATCAGCTCCTCAAAATACTCCTTCCATCTTTTCTGCACACTCTCCTGGGTTGTTAGCACCTTTCCATCTCTGTCCTTAATCACCCTTATCTGTTGCACATCCTTCCCATCTCTATCTCTCTGTCTGGCTAGCCTGTACAAGTCCTTCTCTCCTTCCTTTGTGTCTAACCTGTCATAAAGCTCATCGTAAGCTTTCTGTTTGGCCTTTGCCACCTCCCTCTTCACTCTACGCTGCGCTTCCTTGTACTCCTGTCTACTTTCCTCAGTCCTTTCTACATCCCACTTCCTTCTAGCCAACCTCTTCCACTGGATGCATTCCTGTACTTCCTCATTCCACCACCAAGTGTCTTTACCTTCTTTCCTCTTTCCAGATGACACACCTAGCACCTTCCTACCTGTTTCCCTGATAACTTCTGCTGTAGTTTCCCAGTCATCTGGAAGCTCATCCTGACCACCCAGAACCTGTCTCAACTTCTGCCTGAATTCCTCACAAGTTTCTTCATTCTTTAACTTCCACCACTTGGTCTTCTTTTCTGTCTTCCCTCTCTTCTTCTTCCTGACCTCCAGAGTCATCTTGCACACCACCATGCGGTGCTGTCTGGCTACACTCTCTCCTACCACCACTTTGCAGTCACTAACCTCTCTCAAATGACCTCGTCTACATAGGATGTAGTCCACCTGCGTACTCCTACCTCCACTTCTGTATGTCACTCTATGTTCCTCTCTCTTCTGGAAGTAAGTGTTGACTACAGCCATTTCCATCCTCTTAGCAAAGTCCACCACCATCTGTCCTTCCAGATTCCTTTCCTTTACACCAAACCTGCCCATCACCTCCTCATCACCTCTGTTGCCCTCACCAACATGCCCATTGAGTCTGCTCCAACAACAACTCTCTCTCCTCTGGGGATACTCTCTATGACCTCATCAAACTCACTCCAGAATCTCTCCTTCTCTTCTAACTCACAGCCAACCTGTGGAGCATACCCACTGACTACATTCACCATCACCCCTTCAATTTCTAGCTTTATGCTCATCACCCTGTCTGAGACTCTTTTCACCTCTAGAACACTGTTTACAAACTCCCCCTTCAGGATCACTCTTACCCCGTTTCTCTTCCTATCCACACCATGGTAGAACAGTTTGTATCCTCCTCCGATACTACGTGTCTTGCTGCCCTTCCACCTTGTCTCCTGCACACACAGAACATCTACCTTCCTTCTCTCCATCATGTCTGTCAGCTCTCTGCCTTTCCCTGTAATAGTGCCCACATTAAGAGTCCCTATTCTCAAACCTATGCTCCTGCCTTTTCCCTTTTCTCTCTGACCACGAACCCTTCTGTCTCCCCTCTTTCTTCGACCAACAGCAGTCAAATTTCCACCGGCACCCTGTAGGTTAACAGCATCGGTGGCGGTCGTTGTTAACCCTGGCCTCGACCGATCCGGTATGAAAGTCTTGTGGATGATTCGCATGGTTATTTTGGCAATTTTTACACCGGATGCCCTTCCTGACGCAACCCTCTCTATTTATCCGGGCTTGGGACCGGCACAGAAGTCACTGGCTTGCAACCCCTGTGGCTAGATTATGAGACACAGACGAATCTGAATCTTCTTAACTGATTAAAGAATAAAACCTCTTTAAACACACACACACACAGTCGCCTACATGAAACCACAACAAGACACAACTTTCCATCCATTAACTTGTTAAACCCACAGAACCATACGACAACATTTCTCTGAAGAAGAAACTGATCAGCAACAGGAGCAGCGTCTAAAAGAATGAATTAAACATGACCTACAACAAATGGCATGAAACATCAGTAGAAGACACTGATTATTTTAAATCAACATGGACAAATGATGAAACCTGTGACTGGATGTAAATAGTGAAACGCTGAGAGAACTTAGTGACTTAAACAGTAAATATTTCTGTTAGCACCACTGAAGAACGTAGTTATGTTGTGAAGATGATGTAATTTCCTCGTAGACATTCAGTAGTGAGCAACAGTTTTTTTTTTTTTTTTCTTTCTAACACCTTTACTGAGCAGGATGTTTTATAATATAACAGGTTATTTATTGAAACAGTGAGTTGGTTGATGACAAGTTATTTTTTTTATTCTGTTAAAGAATGTTGACACATTTTACAACAATGCACAGCAAGTAGAAACTTGATAATCTCACTCAGTTACAGGTTTGATGCAGTTTCTGCTAAAAATGAATTTAAACAATATTGATTTTCTTCAGTCAGAAAATGTTAAAAAGAAAAAGTAGAACATTTTTGAAGCGACAACTGAGATTGATTGATTTAGTGTTTGTGAGGTCAGAGACATGAAGAACCAACTAGTTTTCCCCATTCATCACACTGAGTCCTGGTGTCTTTGGTTGTGTTCCTCCTCAGTGTCCATCCAGCAGATCTGCCGTCCTCCTCACAGCTTAGAGACACAGATTCTTCTGTAAAAACCTGTGAGCTGTTGGGACTCAGTCGGACAAACTGTGAGGTTTAAATAAAGAACTACTGATCATTCAATCGTCAAAACTAATAAAACCTCCCAAATATTAAAATACAATACAAATTTAAACCTGTCTGAGTGTTTTGACAGAAATATCAAATATGTTTTTGCAGTTTCCAGCTCCTGTCACCGGCTGGATGAAGGACTCCATGACCAGAGATAAAACAGAGTACAGGAAGAGTTTAAGGTTTTTATTAACAACAAAAGGTACCAGGGAATAAATCAGATGGATACTTGTAGGAAACTTGTCAGTGCAGATTGAGGGTGCAGGTCTGGGTGAACCGGAAGTAGTAGGTGACAGGAAAGGGGGTGTGATGTCACGGCCAATATGGCCGACCAACAGAGAGCATGTGGAGCAGATGGAGACAGTGAATGGCGACTGGCAACAGTCTAATTAGTCCAGGAGAGTGAAAACTGTTTGCAGAAGTATGATGGGGAAAACGTCCAAATAAAGTCCGGGGCAGAACAGCGATAAATCCAGCAGGCTATAATTCGCAGTCAGGGGCTCAGGGAAGTCCAGCAGACAAAATCCACAACAGAATAGACAGTCCAGGTCAAAAACACTAGGAGGTCCACACAGAGTTAAAGCAGGGAAAGGAACAGAGAGAGAGAACAGATCAGGGGAAAACACTCACACAACAGCAGGTTCAGGTCTGGTGAGGGGAGTCTGGCAGATACAGGTCCAGGTCTGGTACTGTGAGCAGGGGCAATGACGGGGAGTTAGCAGAACTCACAGACCCAAGGGGTCAGGCAAGAGACAGGGTCCAGGGCAGGCAGAGTCCGAAAAACCCAAAGTAAGTCAGTCCAGATGAAACCCAAGATAGTGTTGAGGATTTGAGAACAGACTATCTGTCAGCAGAGGAAGGTGAGCAGGTCTGTATATGTAGTCTGGGGGAAACCAGGTACAATCAATCAGGTGAGTGAAGGTAATCAGACTGGGAGGAGGAAACAGGAAGTTGTCAAAATAAGGGCATAGGGGAAAGACAGGCAGAAAGGAGGATGGAATCGTGACTTTCTATTGACATGAACAACATGAATGAAAGATTAATTTTACCCACAGAACATGATCGCGATTAACAGAATAGTTTTTTTTAAGAGAGTAGGTTGAAAATCAACAAACTTTCACAAATTAGTGGAAGCGAAGAGGCAGAAATAAATGGAAACAGAGTTATTCACAGATGACTACAAAAATTAGGAACTAAACGGGGAGGGGGGGTCAACAGACTCTACAAAAACAGGCAGAAAACACGAAGACAAAGTACAAAAGTTAACCACTGCTCAATGGCAAAAACAACTCACAGAAACAGGTAATAAGTGTCCAAAGTTCAGAGACAGGAATTTCTCCTGCTTCTCTGAATCTTTTTCTGATATTATGAACTGTAGATGATGAAATAAAAGTCATGTTATATTGAGAACATGTCATCTCTAACCAGACACACACTTCTGTCACAGAACGATGAACCTAGCTCAGTGTTTGTTCTTTGTTTTCTTATATTATTTTGCTTTTTGTAGTTTTCACCTGAAACACTTTACTGTTACTGACTTTATTTTAATATCATGTCCTTCAATAACACAAACACACTGATTCTCTACTTACACAGCAGACGGTGTAGAGACGTTCCCTCCATTCCCCTGCACAGTTATTGGTGATCAGCTTGTTGAGTCTTCTGTTGCTGACAGTAAATCCCGCCTTCTTCCTCTGTGTATGTGAGTGTGTGGTTATCACCTCTTTGTCATGAAACACTGTCCTGCATCACGCTGCTCTGTCTTCTACCTCTGTTAACAGTGTCTCTCTTTCTCTGGTCTTAAAGATTCTTTATATGACACCAGTGTTACAGATGTCTGACGGTGACTGAGCTGGAAGAACATGCAGCAGAGTCTGAACGTGTCCACAGGGACATGAACCGATGCCAGTTATCACTGAATAATGTTACAGGCACCATGTGATTAATTTACTTATTCTAGTGTTTATGGTGGAACTTTGTTTTGATGAGACGCTGTGACGACCCTCTCTGGAAACATCTTTCTCTCTGCTGGAGATTTAGCTGGAGGTTATTTTCAGAAACAAGGAACTGAACTATGAATTCTCATTTCATACTCTGTTAAAACATGTCGACACATTTTACCACAAGGCACAGAACAAACTTCATGTTACACTTTATTCACAGTAACATCAGCTAAAGCAGAACCTGCTGAAATAGTTCACTGAAACCAACGAGAGGAAGTTGATGCAGTTGTTTTATCTGTTTAAAAACCGTTGTTTCTTTAGTGTCGGTCCACCATTCACCATCCTACTGCTAGAAATACTAGAAACTGAACGTGGATTAATCTACTGCTGAAAACAGTTTGAGAAAAGAGGGAAAAACAATAGAAGTCACTGAACAAACACAGACCTGAACAAACACAGACCTCGACTGTTTCTGATCAATGATCAGAAACAACTCAAACAACTCAGCTTCATTGAAGAAGGAGAACACATTGATCACAATGGATCAGTTCAGAAGTGATGCTCTGTGGTGACATCATCATAGTCATCATCCAATCCCTGCTCAGCCTGAGTGGATGAGGTCATCACCATGGAAACAGACAGGTGATTTTCTACAGTCAGAAATGTTAAATAGAAAAAGTAGAAAATGTATCAAGAGACACTGAGATTGATTGATTGATTGATTGATTGATTGATTGATTGATTAGTGTTTGTGAGGTCAGTGACTGATTCAGAGTGTTACCTGTGGGTCTGTGTCGATATAAAGACACCATGAGGAGAGTGGAGATGAAGTACGGACAGAACACCACCAGGTGGAGGACCAGTCTGAACACAAGCTGGAGGGAGGTGGAGGCAGGAGGTGAAGATGAAGAAGGGATCAGTTTTGTCAGTTCTGAAGCAGGGGGTGTGGTGGTGTAAGTGGTTGTGATTGTGGGTGTAGTTGTAGTTTTCCCTGTAGAGAGAATCCACGTGTTCAGGTGAATGTGTGGATGTAATAAATGTTGAACTCAGAGTTTTCCTCCTGACCTGTGACAGAGATCCAGCTGGGTGGAGACTCTCCATGACTGCTGATGTGACACTTGTAGAGGCCTTCATCAGACTTGTTAACATGGTGGATGGTCATGTGACCTGTAGGCTCAGTCCTGATGAGGGAGCCATCTTTATAGAAATCAGCTGGGAGCTTGGAGGGAGGGCTCTTTGTTTGACAGTGCAGAGTGACATCATGTCCCTCCATCACAGGGAGGACAGGACTCTGCAGGATCACTGATCCACCTCAACACAGAGACAAACTACAGCATTTCATCCATTTCCACACAGACTCATCAACACTAACTCCACAGTCTGATCTTACCAGAGACAGTGATGTTGATGATGCTACTGGTTGATCCCTCTCTGGACTCACACCAGTAAACTCCACTGTCATATTTGAGGATGTAGCTGAGGTTACAGGAAGAACCAGCTGGTTTTCCCCACGGTTTTCCACACTGAGAGACTTGTTTGTTTATGTTCCTCTTTACCGTCCATCCAGCAGAGCTGTCGTCCTCCTCACAGCTCAGAGACACAGATTCTCCTTCAAACAGCTGAGATCTGCTGGGACTCACAGTCAGACGAGCTGTTGAGGATTTTAGTGCATTTTTAAAATCAACAATACAAACTAACAACAAATGTTTTATCTGTTGTCACAAGTCAGTAAAAGATGAAGATTCTTGTTGTACTGAGTTTAGCTAAGTGTCGTATTTCACTAAACTATGAACAAAATGTTCTTCTTTTCTTCTGACTGTTTCAGATGCATCACCTCCTCCTTCAGACAGATGTGGACAGATGTTTATCCCTTTGTAAATAAAATCATTTTATATTTACTCAGGTTACCTTTGTGTAATATTAAAATTAGTTCGATTATCTGAATGATTTAAATGAAGCAAATGTGCAAAAGAAAAGAAAGTCACAGAGCAAGTACTAATAATAATACTCATTCTTCAGAAACAGGATTCTCATTTAACAGCTGTAGATGATCAGATGAGAAGTTTACTGACCTTGGTTAGTTGTGCAGAACAGTAGTGAGGTCACGACTACATGAACACAAAGACAAATAGTGACGTTTGATTTCAAGATACAGGAAAATATCAGGCTGCAAGCTGAAGCTCAGTAGAAGCTGAGTGAAGCATCAGGACAATGATCCTAATCATCAGAGTAAATCTACTGCAGAATGACTTCTTCCTGTGTTTCACATGTTGTTCTGTAGACTTCTCTTTGCTGCGTGTTGTCATGATGCTGAACTCTGTCATTTTAAATCTCATTTCATTTTAGATACCTTTAGCTTTTAATTTAGTCAGTTTACACTGAATCTCAACACCACTTCTCTAAACTCAGCTGTAGATATAGAAATTATACAGATTGTACTTACAGAGCAGACACTGCAGAGCTGCTTGATCCATTTCATGACTTTACAAAACATCTACACTGAGTTTTTGTAGCAGCAGTTCCCACTTCCTTCCTCATTGTAGCTAACTAGTCAGTGTGTTTCCTCTCCAGGAGATGGCAGAATAGAGCTTATTTAGTTTATATTAGCACACACAGGCCTCCAGTAGCTCCTGTGATAGACTGCTGACCTGTCCAGGGTGTACCCCACCAATCACCCAATGGCAGCTGGAATTGGCTCCAGCACAGTTTTACTTACTGATAATTAGATAATAAGATAATAAATGTACTTACAGCATCCAACAAACATAAAGACATTGACCATAAACACTGAAGTAAATCTACTACAGAATGGCTTCTCAGACAGAGTCCAGACCTCAACCCACTAGAGATGCTGTGGAGTCACATGAAGAGAGACATTCACACCAAACCTCCTCAGAATATGGCTGATCTGAAGCAGTTCTGTAGGAACCAATGGTCCACAGTTCCTCTTGGATATGGTGCAGGTCGTCTACGGCAGTCTGTTAGTGTGTACGGCTGTGGACTGATCCACTGCTCAGTCACAGAGTCACAGCAGGTCTTGAAAATAGGTCTCTGGAAGAAGAACGTTCAAGTCTTCACAGTGTGATGATGTCAGGAGCCAGAATGAAACCAGCAACACAACATTTTACACTTTCACACTTTCTGTTGTTGCTATTGTAAAACCTGCATAAGGTTTGTGGGGCTGCAGTTGGTGAAGGAGCAGTGGACAGTTTCTGTGAGTCTCTGCTTCCTGCCTCGTATGGACCTTGGGTTCAGTGACTCAGATTCAGTAACATGCTACTGTTACATGTTACTGCAGAGATAATATGATGCCACCTGCTGGCTGTTTCCAGTCTGCTCAGTGTGATCCTCTGACAGTGATTCAGTAGGAATTGGCCGTGAAGTGACACCACAAAAACTAGAAAACTCCCAAAGGGGTGTCTGTGGGTGGAGAAGTCCAGGACGGATGGTTTGATTCCTGGTTCGTCCTAAACATGTCTATGATGCTAAATCCAAGAATTTTTGGAAACATCTGTAACACACATTCTGACACCTTCTGATCCTGTCGTCTACATCTTGCTCTAACTTCACCACTGTTTTAAAGACTTATTAGCAACAGAGATCATATTTCTCCAACTTTAGCTTCTCTCCATTGGCTCCCTGTTAAATCCAGAATTGAATTTAAAATTCTTCTCCTCACTTATAAATCCCTTAATAATCAGGCTCCATCTTATCTTAAAGACCTCATAGTTCCATATCTTCCAAGCAGAACTCTACGTTCTCAGACTGCAGGTTTACTTGTGGTTCCTAGAGTTTCCAAATGTAGAATGGGAGGCAGAGCCTTTAGCTACCAAGCCCCTCTCCTGTGGAACCAGCTCCCAGTTCAGGTTCTGGAGGCAGACACCCTCTCTACATTTAAGACTAGACTTAAAACTTTCCTTTTTTATAAAGCTTATAGTTAGAGATGGATCAGGTGACTCTGAACCATCTCTTAGTTATGCTGATATAGGTTAGTCTGCTGGGGGACCTCTACTGATAAACTGAGCTCCTCTCCTCTCTCCTTTCTCCTCTATCCATTCAAATTCTACCATTTCATGTCATTAACTTTGTGTCTTCTCTCTCCTGTAGTTGTGTTTCCTCCTCTCTGTCTCCCTCTCTCTGTACTTTTCTGCAGGTATCCTCGGCCTGGAGCTGTACATCTCCAGAATCCAGTTGACCTGTCCAATGTTCTTGCTGCTTGTTGTTGTTTTTGTTGCCTGCTTTTCTTCTGTTGTGATTTTATATTATAGAAATAAAATTGAATTGAATCAAATAACAGATGTGATTTTGAACATTTATAAAACATGTAAACATGTTCCTAATGGCTTTTTTTTATATCAGAGCATATGCATGATAAAAGCTGCAGACACTTTCAAATCTGCTACAATCAGTTTTACCAAATGAGATGCAGATATCTGGATGATAGAAACATTGTTAGAGTTGTGAAGAAAAAACTTTTATTTTCCAGACAACTCAAATATATAGGCTTCATTGAAGAAGAAGAACACATTGATCACAATGAATCAGTTCAGTGACATCATCATAGTCATCCTCCAATCCCTGCTCAGCTTTGGGGAGGTGAGGTCATCACCATGGAGACAGGCAGCTGATTTTCTACAGTCAGAAAATAAAAAAAAGAGATGATTTATCAAGAGACACTGAGATTGATTGATTGATTGATTGATTGATTGATTGACTGATTGATTGATTAATTGATTGATTGATTGATTGATTGATTGATTGATTGATTGATTGATTGATTGATTGATTGATTGGTGTTTGTGAGGTCAGTGACTGATTCAGAGTGTTACCTGTGGGTCTTTGTCGATAAAGAGCCACCATGAAGAGAATGGAGATGAACAGCGGACAGAACACCACCAGGTGGTAGACCAGCTTGAACACAGGGTGGAGGAAGGTGAAGGCAGGAGGTGGATGTGTGGTTGCAGGTTTCCCTGTAGAGAGAATCCACCTGTTTAGATAAATGTGTGGATGTAATAAATGTTGTAATCCAAGTTTTCCTCCTGACCTGTGACAGAGACAGCTGTTGTTTAGACACGTACTTTTCTAAAATCTTAGATAAGAAAGGTAGTTTGAAGATTGGTCTGTAGTTTTCAAGGAAAAGAGGGATCTAGTCCAGGTTTTTTTCTGACACTGTTTGTAGAAACTCAGATAAGGACATAGGAAGAACCCGGCTTAAGGTGATTTCTACAGAGGGGTGAAAACTTTAACTGGTGAGGAGTTAAGGATAATAGAAGCTCTGACTGATCACACTCTTCATCTCTTTTAGCCAGAATGCTGTGAGGGTTTGGGTTTACTGAGTTATCAACAGTCGGAAATAGAAACTTTCTTTTGTGGAGATGAGCAGTGATCAGGTCTGAGAAGTATTTAGCTCTGGTATTCTTTACCGTTGGATCGTAGGGGTAGTAGTAGTAGAGTAGAGAGTCTTTCTACAAAGTCTCATCAACACCAACATCTGATCCTGTACATGAACATGTAGAACTCTCAATCAGGAACCAACAAGACAGATATTAGTGTTAAATCCAATGCATTTCCTCTTCAAACTCCTGTCAGACATTATCTATTGCACTTTGATCCCATCACTCATACCAGCTGTTTTCTACAAAGTCTCATCAACACCAACATCTGATCTGTGATGTTTCACTCTCACATCAACAACCAGGAAGCAGCTTCAACTCTGATCCACACACACACACACACACACACACACACACACACACACACACACACACACACACACTCTCTCACACTCACCTGGGTGGGAAGAGGCAGGTGGTGAGGATTGTTTATGGGTTGGAGCTTTAGCGGTGGGGGAGGATGTGGTCGCAGGTGAAGTTGTAGGTTTCCCTGCAGAGAGAATGTAGAATTGGAGGGAGGGCTCTTTGTTTGACAGTGCAGAGTGACATCATGTCCCTCCATCACAGGGAGGACAGGACTCTGCAGGATCACTGATCCACCTCAACACAGAGACAAACTACAGCATTTCATCCATTTCCACACAGACTCATCAACACTAACTCCACAGTCTGATCTTACCAGAGAGAGACACAGATTCTCCTTCAAACAGCTGAGAGCTGCTGGGACTCACAGTCAGACGAGCTGCAGCAAAAGATATATCTGTAAATAATTTACATTTAGCCATTTATAAGACACTTTCTTTTAAAAGTAACTTACAGGGGAAGCATAAGGAGATCTTGCCTAAGGACCCCTACTGGAGGTAGACCACGCCTGGGATTCAAACCCTAGTCTCCCACATGGAAGGTGGTGATAGTACCACTACACTAACCAGCCGCTCTAACACTTAAACATTACATTTTGCAAACTCCCATGCAAGTACCTTCATTGAATTATCCCTCATTTCTAATTACTTTACAGGATGGTTGTTTTGCTCCTGGTTAGACTCTCCAGCTTCCATCTAGTCCAGATGATCTGGTTCTGACTCTGCTCTGCCTCCTGACCCTCTTCCTGCCCCTCACCAGCTTTGTAAGTGTGTCTGTCTGTGATTTATTTATTTGAAAAAACCTGGTCTAGATCCCTCATCCCCTGAAAACTACAGACCAATCTCCAAACTACCCTTTATATCTAAGATTTTAGAAAAGTACGTGTCTAAATATTTATTTCTAGCTGCAGACAACTGTAACATTTTTGACGAATTTCAATCTAGTTTTCGCAAACACCATAGTACAGAGACCACCCTACTAAAGCTAACTAATGATATTCTGTTGGCCTCTGACGCTGGTATGTGCTCTGTTCTTGTCCTCCTTGATCTTAGTGCTGCTTTTGATACAGTGGATCCCCACATTTTGTTGAACAAGCTAAAACACTGGGCTGGAATAGAAGGTACTTCAAGTCATCCTTTTCTCCTGTAAAGTACGGAGTCCCACAAGGTTCAGTGCTGGGGCCAATCTTGTTCTCTTTGTAAATGCGCCCTTTGGGACATGTTATTTGTAAACACTGTGTTTCTTTTCATTGCTATGCTGATGACACTCAGCTGTACTGTCCCTTTAGAATCTCTGACCACAGAGGACTGAGTTCCTTACATCAGTGTATAAATGAGATACAAATTGGATGGCTCAAAATTTCCTGCAGCTGAATTCTGACAAAACAGAAATAGTTGTTATCAGTCCACAGCGTGTAGCCAGACACATTCTGCCCTGCACAGATTCTCTCTTAGCTAATTCTAAGCCCACTGCAAAAAGTCTTGGTGTTTGGTTTTATAGTAAACGTAACTTTGAGCATCATGTCTCTAAGCTTGTTCAGGCATGTTTTTATCATCTTAGAAATATCTCCAAAATACGTTCAATTCTTTCTTTTCATGACACTGAAGTAATCTTACATGCATTTATTTCCTCACCCGTTGACTATTGCAACAGTCTGTTCACTTGTCTCAGCCAGAAATCTATTAATTGGCTCCAGATTGTTCAGAACTCAGCTGCAAGACTCTTAACTAGAAAAAGAAAATAGGATCACATCACTTCTGTCTTAGCTTCCTTACACTGGCTGCCAGTAAGTTTTAGGATTGATTTTAAGATTTTATTAATAACTTTCAAAGCTCTGCATGGCCTTTCCCCCAGCTATTTATCCCAGCTGTTAAAGCCTTATGAGCCAAGAAAGATCCTGGTCCTGCATCCACACAACACCTTCATACAACCAGCCAGAGACACCAGCACCTCAGAGCAACTTCACCTCTTTATGAGAATAAAGCTGTTCTAACACAACAACATCTGATCTGTGATGTTTCACTCTTACAACAACCAGGAAGCAGCTTTAACTCTGATCCACACACACACACACAGTAACTCACCTGGGTGGGAAGAGGCAGGCGGTGAGGATTGTGCATGGGTTGGAACTTTAGTGGTGGGGGACGGTGTGGTCGCAGGTGAAGTTGTAGGTTTGCCTGTAGAGAGAATGGAGAATTGGAGGGAGGGCTCTTTGTTTGACAGTGCAGAGTGACATCATGTCCCTCCATCACAGGGAGGACAGGACTCTGCAGGATCACTGATCCACCTCAACACAGAGACAAACTACAGCATTTCATCCATTTCCACACAGACTCATCAACACTAACTCCACAGTCTGATCTTACCAGAGACAGTGATGTTGATGATGCTACTGGTTGATCCCTCTCTGGACTCACACCAGTAAACTCCACTGTCGAATACAAATATGTGACTGATGTTACAGGAAGAACCAGCTTGTTCTCCCCAACCATCTCCACACTGAGTCATCTGTTGTTTGGTTGTGTTCCTCCTCAGTGTCCATCCAGCAGAGCTGTCGTCCTCCTCACAGCTCAGAGACACAGATTCTCCTTCAAACAGCTGAGATCTGCTGGGACTCACAGTCAGATGAACTGTGGAAAAGATATAAAGTCTATACATAATTTACATTTAGCCATTTATAAGAGACTTTCTTTTCAAAGCAACTTACAGGAGAAGGCAGGGTAAGCATAAGGAGTTCTTGCCTAATGCCCCCTACTGGAGGTAGACCACCACTGGGATTCGAACCCCAGTCTCTCACATGGAAGGCGGTGATATTACCCCTACACCAACTATTACACTTTATCATTACATTTGGCAAACTCCCATGCAATCACGGTATAACAACCATCCTGTAAAGTAAATTTGCTTGTCCTGTAGAAATGGGGGATAATTCAATGAAGCTTGTTCTTGTCCTCCTTGATCTTAGTGCTGCTTTTGATACAGTAAACCACCACATTTTGTTGGACTGGCTAAAACACTGGGCTGAAATAGAAGGTACTTCAAGTCATCCTTTTCTCCTGTAAAGTACGGAGTCCCACAAGGTTCAGTGCTGGGGCCAATCTTGTTCTCTTCGTATATGCTCCCTTTAGGACATATTATTCGTTAATACTTTGCCTCTTTTCATTGCTATGCTGATGACACTCAACTGTACTGTCCCTTTAGAATCTCTGACCACAGAGGACTGAGTTCCTTACATCAGTGTATAAATGAGATAAAAATTGGATGGCTCAAAATTTCCTGCATCTGAATTCTGACAAAACAGAAATAGTTGTTATCAGTCCACAGCGTGTAGCCAGACACATTCTGCCCTGCACAGATTCTCTCTTAGCTAATTCTAAGCCCACTGCAAAAAGTCTTGGTGTTTGGTTTGATAGTAAACGTAACTTTGAGCATCATGTCTCTAAGCATGTTTTTATCATCTTAGAAACATCTCCAAAATACGTTCAATTCTATCATTTCATGACACTGAAGTAATCTTACATGCATTTATTTCCTCACGCCTTGACTATTGCAACAGTCTGTTCACTTGTCTCAGCCAGAAATCTATTAATCGGCTCCAGATTGTTCAGAACTCAGCTGCAAGACTCTTAACTAGAAAAAGAAAATACGATCACATCACTCCTGTCTTAGCTTCCTTACACTGGCTGCCAGTATGTTTTAGGATTAATTTTAAGATTTTATTAATAACTTTCAAAGCTCTGCATGGCCTTTCCCCCAGCTATTTATCCCAGCTGTTAAAGCCTTATGAGCCAAGAAAGATCCTGGTCCTGCATCCACACAACACCTTCATACAACCAGCCAGAGACACCAGCACCTCAGAGCAACTTCACCTCTTTATGAGAATAAAGCTGTTCTAACACAACAACATCTGATCTGTGATGTTTCACTCTTACAACAACCAGGAAGCAGCTTTAACTCTGATCCACACACACACACACAGTAACTCACCTGGGTGGGAAGAGGCAGGCGGTGAGGATTGTGCATGGGTTGGAGCTTTAGTGGTGGGGGACGGTGTGGTCGCAGGTGAAGTTGTAGGTTTGCCTGTAGAGAGAATGGAGAATTGGAGGGAGGGCTCTTTGTTTGACAGTGCAGAGTGACATCATGTCCCTCCATCACAGGGAGGACAGGACTCTGCAGGATCACTGATCCACCTCAACACAGAGACAAACTACAGCATTTCATCCATTTCCACACAGACTCATCAACACTAACTCCACAGTCTGATCTTACCAGAGACAGTGATGTTGATGATGCTACTGGTTGATCCCTCTCTGGACTCACACCAGTAAACTCCACTGTCGAATACAAATACGTGACTGATGTTACAGGAAGAACCAGCTTGTTCTCCCCAACCATCTCCACACTGAGTCATCTGTTGTTTGGTTGTGTTCCTCCTCAGTGTCCATCCAGCAGAGCTGTCGTCCTCCTCACAGCTCAGAGACACAGATTCTCCTTCAAACAGCTGAGATCTGCTGGGACTCACAGTCAGATGAACTGTGGAAAAGATATAAAGTCTATACATAATTTACATTTAGCCATTTATAAGAGACTTTCTTTTCAAAGCAACTTACAGGAGAAGGCAGGGTAAGCATAAGGAGTTCTTGCCTAATGCCCCCTACTGGAGGTAGACCACCACTGGGATTCGAACCCCAGTCTCCCACATGGAAGGCGGTGATATTACCCCTACACCAACTATTACACTTTATCATTACATTTAGCAAACTCCCCTGCAATTACAGTATAACAACCATCCTGTAAAGTAATTTGCTTGTCCTGTAGAAATGGGGGATAATTCAATGAAGCTTGTTCTTGTCCTCCTTGATCTTAGTGCTGCTTTTGATACAGTAAACCACCACATTTTGTTGGACTGGCTAAAACACTGAGCTGAAATAGAAGGTACTTCAAGTCATCCTTTTCTCCTGTAAAGTACGGAGTCCCACAAGGTTCAGTGCTGGGGCCAATCTTGTTCTCTTTGTATATGCTCCCTTTAAGACATATTATTCGTAAATACGTTGCCTCTTTTCATTGCTATGCTGATGACACTCAACTGTACTGTCCCTTTAGAATCTCTGACCACAGAGGACTGAGTTCCTTACATCAGTGTATAAATGAGATAAAAATTGGATGGCTCAAAATTTCATGCAGCTGAATTCTGACAAAACAGAAATAGTTGTTATCAGTCCACAACATATAGCCAAACACATTCTGCCCTGCACAGATTCTCTCTTAGCTAATTCTAAGCCCACTGCAAAAAGTCTTGGTGTTTGGTTTGATAGTAAACGTAACTTTGAGCATCATGTCTCTAAGCTTGTTCAGGCATGTTTTTATCATCTTAGAAATATCTCCAAAATACGTTCAATTCTTTCTTTTCATGACACTGAAGTAATCTTACATGCATTTATTTCCTTACGCCTTGACTATTGCAACAGTCTGTTCACCTGTCTCAGCCAGAAATCTATTAATCGGCTCCAGATTGTTCAGAACTCAGCTGCAAGACTCTTAACTAGAAAAAGAAAATACGATCACATCACTCCTGTATTAGCTTCCTTACACTGGCTGCCAGTATGTTTTAGGATTGATTTTAAGATTTTATTAATAACTTTTAAAGCTCTGCATGGTCTTTCTCCCAGCTATTTATCCCAGCTTTTAAAGCCTTATGAGCCTGAATGAGCCTGAGATCCTCTGGTAGAAATCTTCTATATGTCCCCGATGTCAGAATGACAACTAGAGGTGACAGAGCCTTTACAGTTAGAGCCCCTAAACTCTGGAACAACTTAACCGAGGAAATATGATCAGCTGACTCAGTAACATCTTTTAAATCTCTCCTAACATACCTCTACCGTTGAGCCTTTTCTGATTTTCTTTAAACTAAAACAAATCTGTCCTTGGGAGGACTCTCCATTAGATTACCATGTCTTTACGTTGGAACAGGTCTTCCTAAGGACCAATGCTGTAGTTGTTGTAAGTTGTGTTTTGTATTACTGTTTTGTTTGTATAACTGTTTCCTGCACCCCAACCAGTGGAGGCAGATGGCCGTTTAACTTGAGCCTGGTTCTGCTGGAGGTTTCTTCCTCTAGGCGGAGTTTTTCCTCTCCACTGTTTGTCTTGTGCTTGCACCAAATTTCTTGGTGTTCATCTGGAGGAGAACCTCACCTGGTCACTCAACACCCGCTCCATCAGCAAAAAGGCCCAGCAGCGTCTCTACTTCCTGAGGAAGCTGAGGAAAGCCCATCTGCCGCCCCCCATCTTGACTACATTTTACAGGGGAACCATTGAGAGCATCCTGAGCGGCTGCATCACTGCCTGGTTTGGGAACTGCACCGTTTCGGATCGCAAGGCCCTACAGCGGATAGTGAGGACAGCTGAGAAGATCATTGGAGTCTCTCTCCCCTCCATCACGGACATTTACACCACACGCTGCATCCGCAAGGCTACCTGCATTGTGGACGACCCCACCCACCCCTCACACCCAATCTTCACACTTCTGCCATCAGGGAAGAGGTTCCGGAGCATTCGGCCCTCACAACCAGACTTTTGAACAGTTTCTTCCCCCAAGCCATCAGGCTCCTCAACACACACACAACAAACTGAACTGAGCACACACACTCGCTAGATTTGACATGTTTCCATCTTTCAGTTGTTAATTGTATTCATTTCCGCTACTGGTCGCTGCTGTTTTGTGTTTTGTTCTGTTTTCTGTCTTCAGATGTCTGTCTGCACTTTTTCTTTGTGTTCTTGCACTGTTTGCACTAGGTTGCACAGGATGCACTTTATGTGTTTTGCTAGGACAACTTAACAGTCCTCAGCTCCATGTTCTGTCTTGTTGCCGTTTTATGTAGCACCATGGTTCTGGAGAAACGTTGTCTCATTTCACTATGTACTGCTTCAGCTATATGTGGTTGGAATGACAATAAAGCTTCTTGACTTGATTAAAGCTTCTTGACTTGATTAAAACTTCTTGACTTGAGTTTGATCTTGTTGGGCTACATGTGTTTTTGTCTCTTTTGGGAAGCACTTTGTAACATATGTTTAGAAAAGTATAAATAAATGTATTATTATTATTATATTTATTATTTAGTGTTTTGTGTTTCTGCTGTAACAGTCTATAGAACAACTGTTTACTGGGGAAGTTCAAACTGCTCACACGTTTTCCTCTCTCAGTCTTTCACTCACCTCAAGTTACCACGTGGCAGATAGCGATTCACTGGGATCCGCCATTTTGTGTGCTCTCACCTTCACCACTTCCACCTCAGCCAGTTCTCAGCTCTGATTCTGCAGACACCACTTCTCAACAACCCAGACTGGTCTCCACCATGAAGACACACTTCCTGCACTAACTAATGTGTAAAAAAAAACTTTCCTGCTTCCTTTGGCTTTTGTCATTTTAACATTATCTATCTGAGGCCCCCAGGACTCACTGTCCTGCCTCTGCAGAGAAAGATCCTGGTCCTGCGTCCCCACAACACCTTCAGAGAACCAGGCAGAGACACCAGCACCTCAGAGTAACTTCACCTCTTTATGAGAATAAAGCTGTTCTAACACAACAACATCTGATCTGTGATGTTTCACTCTCACAACAACCAGGAAGCAGCTTCAACTCTGATCCACACACACACACACACACACACACTAACTCACCTGGGTGGGAAAGGGGTGAGGATTGTGTATGGGTTGGAACTTTAGTGGTGGGGGAGGATGTGGTTGCAGGTGAAGTTGTAGGTTTCCCTGTAGAGAGAATGTAGAATTGGAGGGAGGGCTCTTTGTTTGACAGTGCAGAGTGACATCATGTCCCTCCATCACAGGGAGGACAGGACTCTGCAGGATCACTGATCCACCTCAACACAGAGACAAACTACAGCATTTCATCCATTTCCACACAGACTCATCAACACTAACTCCACAGTCTGATCTTACCAGAGACAGTGATGTTGATGATGCTACTGGTTGATCCCTCTCTGGACTCACACCAGTAAACTCCACTGTCCCATGGGAAGATGTAGCTGATGTTACAAGAAGAACCAGCTTGTTTTCCCCACCCATCTCCACACTGAGTCCTGTTTTCTCTCGTTGTGTTCCTCCTCAGTGTCCATCCAGCAGAGCTGTCGTCCTCCTCACAGCTCAGAGACACAGATTCTCCTTCAAACAGCTGAGATCTGCTGGGACTCACAGTCAGACGAACTGCAGCAAAGGATGTAAAATCTATAAATATCCATCAGTGTGTTTCACAAATCATCTTTAAGTATTTTTATAGAAAATTAAATCAGTGACTCTTTGAGTGTTCGTACCAACATCACACTAAGCAAGCTCTCATACATTCAACATTCAATGTCTTTGAATTATCCCATTTTTTTTCTACAGGACATGAGAGAAGTACTTAAACTTGCAGAGTGATAAAAGAGGTTCACTGACCTTGATTTGTTGTGCAGCACAGCAGTGAGATCACGACTACAGAGAAACAGGAGTCAGGTTAGTTTGAGTTTCACATACAAGAAAAACAAAACATGAAAAACTCCGACAGAAAACATCAGTTCTCAGTAGTTGGAACAATCATACTCATGATTCACTGTAAAGAACCCAGGAAGTCGAGTAATCCTAAACACTCCTATAAAGGCTGAGAACAAAATCACAGCTACTGTAAAGACCTTCAAGCTGTCAGAGGTAGAAATACACAAACTCAGTACTCAAGTAGAACTGTAGTACTTTAGTGTTTAGTACTGTAGTTTAAAAACAGTACTAAATCAAATTCTTTATTCTATTTGACGTCCATGTTGTAAATGTACCTACAGTCCAGGTACTCCACTAAGACCACAGTATTATTAAGAGTATTGAGTCTTGTCCACATGTGTTTTTACTTTTTAAAGTGAACCTCTACTTCATCCAGTTCTAATTATAAGAGTTGAACTTACAGAGACGCTGTAGAGACGTTTCCTCCATTTTCCTGTTCTGTGACATGTGATTTGCTTCTTTCATGTTCTGTCAGTGACATTAAGTCAAACCCACCTTCTTCCTCTGTGCAGACTGCAGGCTCTAGTCTGTGGTTTTCACCTCGTCTTGTATAAATACAGTGAGGTACTGTAAACCTGAACCCCAGACGCTCGGATGCACCCAGTCATTCCTCAGTTTCCAACATTGTTATGACTCAAAACTAAAAACATGAAGCTCATACACTGAGACGTCTGTTACCTGTGGACAGGTGTCAACCAGCAGGTGGCAGCACATCATCACCACCAGTGGAGCAGTAATGTTAGTTTTTATGAGTTGGTGTTGGGAACATACAGATCCAGGTTCAGACTCTTCTTGTACCTACGTGGTCTGAAAGAGCTTCTGGTCCAATAAGGAGTTTAAAACACTGTTTCTGATTTGACTTATTTCTCTCATGACTTCCTGGTCTTACTCTTTTGCCTCCCTGTTGTCACAGTTCCTGAAAACTCTCCTGCTGCTTTGCTTTCTTCCAGCTAATCAGCTCCTTGTTCTCAGCTTTTCTGAACTCGTTCACTGACCTGTTCACTCGGTTGTTTTGCTCCTGTTCAGACTCTCCAGCTTCCATCCAGTCCAGATGATCTGGTTCTGACTCTGCTCTGCCTCCTGACCCTCTTCCTGCCCCTCACTGGCTTTCTAAGTGTGTCTGTCTGTGATTTAGTGTTTTGTGTTTCTGCTGTAACAGTCTATATAACAACTGTTTACTGGTGAAGTACAAGCTGCTCACACGTTTTCCTCTCTCTGTCTCTCACTCACCTCAAGTTACCACGTGGCAGATAGCGACTCACTGGGATCGGCCATTTTGTGTGCTCTCACCTTCACCACTTCCACCTCAGCCAGTTCTCAGCTCTGACTCTGCAGACACCACTTCTCAACAACCCAGACTCGTCTCCACCATGAAGACACACTCCCTGCACTAACTAATGTGTTCACAGTTAAACTGTCCTGCTTCCTTCGACTACTGTAATATTCATATGATCTATCTGAGGCCCCCAGGACTCACTGTCCTGCCTCTGCAGAGAAAGGTCCTGGTCCCTCGTCCACACTCAACTCAACTTTATTTATAAAGCCCTTTAAAAACCAAAGTGCTGTACACGGCTAGTCAAAAGAAAAACAAGCAATTAAGACGATACTTAAAACAATGAATAATAAATAAGATGACAATAAAAACAAAAGAATAAAACAAAGGAACAAACACAGAGTCTTCATGCTGAATTAAAAGCCAGGGAATAAAAATAAGTCTTCAAGTAAGTTTTAAAAATGGACTCGTCCACACTGCACCTTCATCCAACCAGCCAGAGACACCAGCACCTCAGAGTAACTTCACCTCTTTATGAGAATAAGGCTAATAATAAACCAGAGTTGTTACAGGACAGTAATAAATGTTCTAGTCAGGATCTCCTCTTACGACTGGTTTGATTTTATTCATCTTTGAGTTTTAATGAAAGTCAAAGACTCATTTGCTTTTTCATGTCTTTGTTTTTAAGCACATGATGTTCTGATTCACTTTGACATGAATTTCTACATTAACAAACCTGATCTGCAGTAACCAGCTCCTCAGGACTGAAATCTGTGGTATATAAAACCATCTGACACCAAGTGCAGCTGCTCTGTTTTCAACACTTTGTATCACACCTTAAAGCTGGTGTGAATATTTTGTACATACTGAGTACACACTGGTAGAAGTAGAGAGAACAAGGAAGTAACACGTTTGTATTTAACATTAACTTATAAAACTAAACTAACATGTTCTTCTTAATCTGAACTTAGTGTTTTCAGCAGCAGCAAAGTGAAAAACACTAAACTATATTAATAAGTCACTAGTTTCAAAGCAGCTTTCAGAGTTTTTGTTGATTCATCTACTGTAAAACTTTATGATTTGTAAACCAGATGTTCCTGAACTGAACATTCATGATATTAACACAGTTACTGCATCTTTCCTGTCCTGTTAGTTTAATGGAAAATGAATAACGTTGTGATTAAACAACTCCAGGCTGTGATTATTACTGTTGTAATGAATCAGCAGCTGAATTAAAGTCTTCAGTTTTTAGTTCATTCACAACTCTTCAGTTTATCACTAACATCAGTGCTGCAGCTTGTTTACAAAGAACTAAATGTTAGAAGTCTGAAGTGTGATGTTAGAGTTTCCTGTGAAAACCGTTTCACGACCTTGAGTGTGTGATGTTCAAACAGCTTCTGAACCGAGCGAGAATCCACTTCACTTTACTCCAACTGCAGCTTCTCGATACTTCGCTGATTAAAGTTTGAAAACTCGTAAAGACACTTTGTCTCTTCTGTGCAGTCACCGCCTCCGAATGATGGCGATCTGTGATCGGTCAGCCACAACCAATTTGAAACACGTCAACTCGTTAAACCGACAGAACCACTCGACAGAATCGACCACTGAGATCAACATTTATTAATATTACTGAGATACCAGGTCCTGGATACTAACACAATAAGACTTACAGTCATATTAATGATATTTAACATGTGACCATTAGAATAAAATAAATCAACATTTATTAATATTACTTAGAAACCAGGTCCTGGATACTAACACAATAAGACTTACAGTCATATTAATGATATTTAACATGTGACCATTAGAATAAAATAAATCAACATTTATTAATATTACTTAGAAACCAGGTCCTGGATACTAACACAATAAGACTTACAGTCATATTAATGATATTTAACATGTGACCGTTAGAATAAAATAAATCTACATTTATTAATATTACTTAGAAACCAGGTCCTGGATACTAACACAATAAGACTTACAGTCATATTAATGATATTTAACATGTGACCATTAGAATAAAATAAATCAACTTGTCATCTGATGGACATCATGAAAAACAGAGGGAGCTGATTAAGCTTGGAAATAAATAAACTAAGCTAATACACTCATTTAATACTTTACTTCATATGTGAGGAGTTGTGTGGACCAGTTAAAGGTCAGCAGGTCGTCTTCAGTGGTTGGACTGAAGGTCTGAAGGTGGGAGGGTTTTGTTCAATGAGGAGTAGACCACGTCTGGTTCAGGTTGAAGCTCTGAACACAAACACACAGTTCAAACAACATGAGACGCTGTTGGAGACAAAGATGTCTGACACATGTCTGAGTTCTTCTTCTTCCAACAGGAAGTGTTTGTAAGACCAAGAGTGGAGTCAGCAAAGCCAGTTGCACAGTCAGACAAACTTCTGCTTCCACTAAAACTGCAGAGTGTGGTGTTATCTATCCGTTCTATACAGAGTAACCTCCTAAATACAGAAGTCATGTGAACGTCTACATTTAGTTACAGGAACATTGACTAAGAAGCGACTTCTGGAAGCTTCAGTCTGCCTCTGACCAGAATTCGTACCTCTCTTCTTCTTTGGTTTGATGACTATGTCTCCATATGTGACGTCTCCTGTTTTCACTGCTGAGTAAACTGCAGCTGAACCTCTCTCTGCAAAATAAAAATAAAAGACCAACGTTACCACAAATACTACAACACAGACCAGTACTACACGGAAAATGCTGACACTGCATAATAGCAGCAGTGTTGCTTCATCCACAAGTATAAAAATTGTTTATTGCAGAGTTTGATTTTTCACAGATTAACACGTCTTCAGTGTGTTACGACACATCACTGTTATTTATTATAAACAGAGAACTGCACAGTTTCTTCATTCTCCTAAAATGTGTCATGAGCTAAAGCAGAAGCTGCTGTGGCGAGAAACCAAACCAGCTTCACATTGTAGATAAGTTAAACCTAAAAGAGGAAGTTTCTGCAGAGGTGTTATTTATTATTTATTTATCTATTAAAGGCTGGTTTGAGATGCAGAAAAGTACGTTTGTTCATCAAAATTGTCTTTTCTGTCTATTTCTGCATAAATATCACCTCTAACCCAGTTTAATTTTCACCAGTCAAACCTAGGTGAAGGGACCCAATTATACAAACGAGAAATCACACAAATTATATCCTGCTTTTTTAACCTGTTACCATGAACAGACAAAGCTCAGAGAAGCTGGACTCAGTTCAATAAACAGTATTTTTAAAAACTGTACTCTACCTGTGTCTTGTTTGATTGACTGACGTTTTTTCCTTAATATGTTGACATCACTGTACGTGACGTCATCTTCTCCAACTTTAAATTCATCAGCTGCAAAAAACAAAAATGATAAATATGAAAAATGATGAATTATTTACAAAAAAGAATATAACATATGAACATGTAACCCTGCAAAGATGTGTACAAGTAAAACAAACTGTGAAACCTACATCAGCAGAAATCAGACCAAAATAAATAAAATAAGTAAATGAAAGAATATTAAAAATGGGACCTGTTTGTGAAATAAGTCATGTTTTCACCTTTAGTTTTCCTCTGAACCTGTTTCCACAGTAGAACCAGTGACATCAGAAGAACCAGAAAACAGGCAGATCCAACAGACACCAACACAAAGAGAAGATGAGGGGAGGAGGAGGAACCAGCAGAAGAGGGGGAGGAAGGAGAACCAGGGGTAGAGGATGGAGATGAACCAGAAGAGGGAGAAATGGAAGAACCAGGAAAAGAGGAGGAGGAATGAGAAGTACGGGGTGTTGTGGTGGTGGTGGTGGTGGTGGTGGTGGTGGCGGGTTTCCCTAATATGAACCAAAAACAATAATAAAACTTTGTTCACACAATGAACACAGAAAATGAAGAATGTTCTTTATAGAAATCAGCTGGGAGCTTGGAGGGAGGGCTCTTTGTTTGACAGTGCAGAGTGACATCATGTCCCTCCATCACAGGGAGGACAGGACTCTGCAGGATCACTGATCCACCTCAACACAGAGACAAACTACAGCATTTCATCCATTTCCACACAGACTCATCAACACTAACTCCACAGTCTGATCTTACCAGAGACAGTGATGTTGATGATGCTACTGGTTGATCCCTCTCTGGACTCACACCAGTAAACTCCACTGTCCGATGGATAAACATTAGTGATATTACAAGAAGAACCAGCAGGTTCTCCCCACTCTTTACATTCAGCTCTGGTGTCTGTGGTTGTGTTCCTCCTCAGTGTCCATCCAGCAGAGCTGTCGTCCTCCTCACAGCTCAGAGACACAAACTCAAATTTAAACAGCTGAGATCTTCTGGGACTCACAGTCAGACGAGCTGTTAAAGATTTTAGTGCATTTGAGAAATCAACAATACCAAGTATTTTATATTAATATTTTGTTAATAATCTTGTGTATCTCAGTCTGTTCTCTAGATCATTATCTACTATACTGAACTGGAGTTAATCAGGAACTACTCATTAAGTACTAATTTATTATCTGCTCATTGCTGATTCCTTCTTCAGAAACAGGATTCTCATTTAACAGCTGTAGATGATCAGATGAGAAGTTTACTGACCTTGGTTAGTTGTGCAGAACAGTAGTGAGGTCACGACTACATGAACACAAAGACAAATAGTGACGTTTGATTTCAGGATACAGGAAAATATCAGGCTGCAAACTGAAGCTCAGTAGAAGCTGAGTGAAGCATCAGGACAATGATTCTAATCATCAGAGTAAATCTACTGCAGAATGACTTCAGAGACATAAAATCCACCATTTTGAGTCTGATTCCAGACCTCAACCCAACAGAGATGTTGTTTAATGACATGAAGAGAGACGTTCACAGCAGACGTCCTAAGAATCTCTCTGAGATAAAGCAGTTATGAGAGAAACAATGATCCAAATTGTCTCCTGAATGTTGCAGTATATTGCAAATTATATAAGTATTTACGTACAGAAAAATGTAATTATGTATCTGAAAGACTGAAATTACAGTTTACAGAGCACACTGATTCAAATAACAGATGCCCTTCTCAGTAAAAAAGAGTTTGCTAATTATGTTACACAATTGTTGATATTAATGTAATAACTGATATGATGAAGCTTCTGAACGTGGGTGACGATGAGTTTATCTGCTGCATCTGCTTTTAGTCCATATTGATAAGATATTGACACATCTGTGTGGCTTTGAACGTCTCTAGTAATATATAATGTTTGTTTGAGAGTAGGTAAATGAAAAGTGATATTTAGACAGGGAGGAAAAATAAAAACAATAAGTTCATATTTATTTTATTATTTTAAACAAATATTGGTATGAAATGTTAACACAAGACAAGTCTGACATGTTGCTGTTAAATAAATGAAACAATTTGTGTTGATTTCATTAGTTTTGTAGTTTTATTTAAAAAATCACGCTCAATTAACTATAATAAATAAAAATGTAGTTACTCACAATTAAAATATGTCTCACATGTGGCTCTTCCTAAAAATGTTTATTATCCCCACACTAACGAGAATGGATTTTACAGATTAACAGCAAAGGTTTTAAATCATACATTTAAATTGATCGTCTTTTATTTAATTTATACCTATTTAAAATTATTTCGGAATTAAACTTTTTTCTTCCTGTGTTTCACGTTATTCTGTAGACTTCTCTTTGCTGTGTGTTGTCATGATGCTGAACTCTGTCATTTTATTCTAAATCTCATTTCATTTTAGATACTTTCAGCTTTTAATTTAGTCAGTTTACACTGAATCTCAACACCACTTCTCTAAACTCAGCTATAGATATAGAATTTATACAGATTGTACTCACAGAGCAGACACTGCAGAGCTGCTTGATCCATTGTATGACTTTACAAAACATCTACACTGAGTTTGGTCGCAGCAGTTCCCACTTCCTTCCTCATTGTAGCTAACTAGTCAGTGTGTTTCCTCTCCAGCAGATGGCAGAATAGAGCTTATTTAGTTTGTATTAACACACACATGCCTCCAGTAGCTCCTGTGATAGACTGCTGACCTGTCCAGGGTGTCCCCCACCAATCACCCAATGGCAGCTGGAATTGGCTCCAGCACAGTTTTACTTACTGATAATTAGATAATAAGATAATAAATGTACTTACAGCATCCAACAAACATAAAGACATTGACCATAAACACTGAAGTAAATCTACTACAGAATGGCTTCTCAGACAGAGTCCAGACCTCAACCCACTAGAGATGCTGTGGAGTCACATGAAGAGAGACATTCACACCAAACCTCCTCAGAATATGGCTGATCTGAAGCAGTTCTGTAGGAACCAATGGTCCACAGTTCCTCTTGGATATGGTGCAGGTCATCTACGGCAGTCTGTTAGTGTGTACGGCTGTGGACTGATCCACTGCTCAGTCACAGAGTAACAGCAGATCTTAAAAATAGGTCTCTGGAAGAAGAACGTTCAAGTCTTCACAGTGTGATGACGTCAGGAGCCAGAATGAAACCAGCAACACAACATTTTACACTTTCACACTTTCTTTTGTTGCTATTGTAAAACCTGCATAAGGTTTGTGGGGCTGCAGTTGGTGAAGGAGCAGTGGACAGTTTCTGTGAGTCTCTGCTTCCTGCCTCGTATGGACCTTGGGTTCAGTGACTCAGATTCAGTAACATGCTACTGTTACATGTTACTGCCGAGATAATATGATGCCACCTGCTGGCTGTTTCCAGTCTGCTCAGTCTGATCCTCTGACAGTGATTCAGTAGGAATTGGCCGTGAAGTGACACCACAAAATACTAGAAAACTCCCAAAGGGGTGTCTGTGGGTGGAGAAGTCCAGGACGGGTGGTTTGATTCCTGGTTGGTCCTGGATCACAGAGGTTGTAGATTTGTTAAGTTGAATCCTTCAGACACTGTTCAAGTCAAGGTTCTTTGAACTAGTTTGATGCTGTTGATTCCAGCTCTGATCAAACCTGCATCAACATGTTCAACAGGTCAGAGAAGTTCCAAACATAAACCCTGCTCCTCATAAACATTACTGATAAAGACAGAGTCAGAAATCAAATATGAAGTCAAACTTTATTGACAAATGAAGTTTGACATATTTATGTAGAGTACAGCAAATTAAAAGCACCAGTAAATATAAGAAGCTGCACACAACAAACAACAGTTTCCAATAGTTAATGCAGATATAGAATTTAGTAGGTTGGTAGAAGAAGAACAGAAGAAGAAGAATGCATTTTCAAATGTAAAAAAACTGCACTGATCCAACAGTTTGTTTTACTGAATCAGGTTTTAGTGTTAGATGTGTTTATTATATTTTTATGTGTTTACAGAGTATTATTTCTGTAAATACTGTTACTGTATACAGTATAACATGCAGAACAGTCAGTCAGGAACAAACATGACAGATTTTAGTGTTAAATGATAGATACTAGTGTTAGATCACAGATTTTAGTGTTCTCCTAATGAGTAAAGAGATCTGATGATATTCACCTTCAACATTAACAGGTAGTTAGTATGAATCCTGTCCTCTGTGACCTTTTCTATACAACACAAAACCAACAATACCAGAAACAACAAGAGCAACAACAGTAAGTGACACACCGACTATCAGTCCAGTGTGTTCTCTACTGGGACCTGTAGAAAAAACAGGTGAGAGTCAGCAGGTGTCAGGTAGGTGGTGAGTGAAGAACACAACAGAATCCATTTCCTCTTCAAACTCCTGTCAGACATTATCTACTGCACTTTGATCCCATCACTCATACCAGCTGTTTTCTACAAAGTCTCATCAACACCAACATCTGATCTGTGATGTTTCACTCTCACATCAACAACCAGGAAGCAGCTTCAACTCTGATCCACACACACACACACACACACACACACACACACACACACACACACACACACACACACACACACACACACTAACTCACCTGGTTCAACTGTCAGGTTGATGGTGTTGATGAGTTCAGGTTCACCTCCAAATCCAACACGACACTCATATGTTCCAGTATCATTGATGGTGACGTTCTTCAGAATCACAGACACGTCTCCGTCCTTCATCTCTGGATCTTTCAGCTCCACTCTATTTACAAAGTCAGCACTCTGGTCTCCTGGCCTTGGTTTCCCACCTCTCCACACGTAGACAATCAGATTCTCAGGTTGCTGAGGTTTGTTCCATTCTAACAGCTTAAATAAATCTTTTCTGGAACTGATACACTGAAGAGTGACACTGTCTCCAGATTTTGCATTTATCTCTTTTACATCTGAACAAAAACAGAAAAACAAGAGAGAGAAACAGGAAGTTAAAGTTACTGATACAGTTCTTTAGCAAATACTTTTATTTACATCATTTAACATTCACACAGCTCTGAAGGTTAAACACCAGGCTACACAATTACTCAATGACTCATTTTAAATATATTATTATCATATTTCATTTTAAAATTTATCTCGAGGTTGTTTAAGAAATGTAAAGAAGAGACAGGAGCTTCCCTTTCTGATAAAACTTGCAGTCAGAGATGGCTCAGGTGAAAGAATCCATCCAAATAACAAGAGAGTGAGGGTTGAAATGTGCATTTAATTGTCTAATATGGATTTTTTTAAGTGTTATAGTTCAATTTCAGCGTAACAATGTAGTAACACAGGCACATGTTGGTGACAAAGGGACCTATTTTTATCCCCCCAAAAGAGTAATAATATGGTAACTTTAGGTGAAATTCACTGATTATATTATAGTTTATCAATGTCTTCTTTTGTTGTGGTGAGATAAACTGATAGAGAAGCTTGTTTTTGCCCATTATTAGGGTTAGGGTTAGGTGATGTGTGTAATAAATAAGTTGGTTGGACGCATTTTAGTTCACTTGGATTTTTCTCAGTGTTAAAAGAAACAAAATCAAGAAGAAAATAAAAGTTTCCAAACTCAGTAGAAAAACATGTCTGACACTAACGTTATCTCACCATGGATCATACTTGTGTTTCTCCTCATGTATTTCCTGAACTGTTCTGTCACTGAAGGTAAGTGGTCAGAGTGGATCAACAGTAGGGCCAAATCAAAAACTACTTATTGGGCTCCAGAGCTACAGTACAATTACTTGGTGAATATTCAAGGTGATGTGTGTACTAAATAAGTTGGTGTAGTTATAGCAGGATGCGTATTTTAATAATCAGCAGTGAAAAGCTAACTTCTCTCACCTTGTTCATTGTAGCAGCCTTTAAAATGCATCAGATGTGTTTAAGTGACTGAACAATCCCAGTACACTAAGACAGTGTTTAGGCTGTTTGTTTGAACCATGCAGCGTTCAGAGTGGACTTTTGTTGCATTCTTCAAACAGACATATTCATTTATGTGAGACCAGTTTCTAACAACATGGTTGGAACTCAGTTTTTGTCTCGTTTTGGTTTAAAGTGTTTCCACATTAACTGTGATTAGAAAATAAAGGATGTCTGTTCCCAAGCCGAGAAATACCCGACGTATTTCTACAGTAACACCACGAGTACAGTTAAATAAAAATAATAAATATCAAACTTTTGAAATAAAAAAAAACTCATACTTACAAATTCTAACTAATGAATATCCACATATTTTGGTTCAGCCCTGATAAAATATTTACCAGCTTTAAAGAAGAAGCAGGACTTACAGACAGAACCGGCTCAGGTAATATCTTTACACTGTTGACCCCTGGTTTGAGTTCTAATCTCACTGTCTTACTAACAAACTACAGACATGGAAGAAGCTCCAGGTTTCAAATGGGGTCATTTATCTGAGCCTCTGAAATGTGTGTTAATGCAGCTCAGTCTGTAGAATGACTATGACAAGATGCTAAATGAGTTAAAACAGACATTAAACAACCACAAAGGTTATTATTTAACCTATAGATAGACCTGTTTGTCCACTCTGGATCATTTCTATCAGTCTTTGACTGTAGCTACTTTGCTGTTGTAGTAGTTTAACACTGTAATATGACAAAGTGCAGTACCTTACAGTATATTTCTACACTGAAGATGAAGAACATTTATGTCTGCTCGGCTACTGACGAGTTTACATTTTAGAAAATGAAAGTGAAACTGGATTTTACAGGATCAGTGGCTCATTGTCAGTGGAGACATTTAACATGTGGACTAATCGATCAGGGGACGTGGGTCCTGCTCTATGTTTCTACTTAGACCCTCTGAATAGGACCTAAAGTTAAATTGGAGACATTGAGCATAAATACGACCTCACGACTCTAAACGAGAACGACGTCCTTCGTCTTTTATAATTATTTACTTCAAGTGTCCACAAATGATCACACTTTATGAAGCCGTACCTTCACTATTACCACACAGATGCACTTTGTGTCTGTTTATCGCACTTTGTCACTGTTTAATTGTGATAAAAGCAGCTGCAGAGTTTCTAAAGGTGGAAATACATGTTCGTCTCCTTCCTCCTGCTCCACCCATCCACCGCCGACTGAACCGACATCTACCCGATTTCCTACGAAGACAGTCAGAGCTCACCTGCAGAGGTGGACACCAGGAAAAGGAGTGAAATCCAAATCCAACAGAAGGAGGCCGAGCTGACAGACATAGATCTATTAAAAGAGCTCAAACTCCTGCAAGAAGGTCGACTAACAGCAGCACAACGTTTAGTGAGGGCCGACATGTTGGATCATGATACGACAGTGACGTCATTGTGTCGCAAAGCATTTCGGGATTCGTCATTATCAACATTTAATTATTATCATCATTCATCTTATTTATTTATCTATCGTTAAGTGTTTTAACTCTTTTTGTATCTTGTTGATGTCATTCTTTAATCTTGAGCTGCAGTTTAAACCTTGCGTTCACACACACACACACACACTAACTCACCTGGTTCAACTGTCAGGTTGATGGTGTTGATGAGCTCAGGTTTTCCTCCATTTCCAACATAACACTCATATGTTCCAGTATCATTGATGTTGACGTTCTTCAGAATCACAGACACGTCTCCGTCCTTCATCTCTGGATCTTTCAGCTCCACTCTATTTTTAAAGTCATCATTCTGGTCATCTGGACTCGATTTCTCATCTCTCCACACGTAGACATTCAGATTCTCAGGCTGCTGAATTTTGATCCATTCTAATAGTTTAAATAAAGCATTTCTGGAACTGTTACACTGAAGAGTGACACTGTCTCCAGATTTTGCATTTATCTCTTTTACACCTGAACAAAAACAGGAAAAAAATGCAGAGAGAAACAGGAAGTAAAAGTTAGTGAACAGTTCTTTAATGTGTTGATGTTTTTATTTTGATAATTTAACATTCCACCGCCGACTGAACCGACATCTACCCGATTTCCTACGAAGACAGTCAGAGCTCACCTGCAGAGGTGGACACCAGGAAAAGGAGTGAAATCCAAATCCAACAGAAGGAGGCCGAGCTGACAGACATAGATCTATTAAAAGAGCTCAAACTCCTGCAAGAAGGTCGACTAACAGCAGCACAACGTTTAGTGAGGGCCGACATGTTGGATCGTGATACGATAGTGACGTCATTGTGTCGCAAAGCATTTCGGGATTCGTTTAAGTCATTATAAACATTTAATTATTATCATCATTCATCTTATTTATTTATCTATTGTTAAGTGTTTTAACTCTTTGTGCATCTTGTTGATTCTTTAATCTTGAGCTGCAGTTTAAAGCTTGTGTTTCTTCTACGTTTGTAAAACATTTAATTTTCAAATGTGACTAAAATTGGTGAAAGTTTAATAAATTACAGTTATTGTTTAGTGTAATTTAGTTTAATACAGCCCCACACTCCTAAACAAGAGAACAAAAGAGAATCAGTGTTATTGACTGGTTTCTTTGTTATTTATGATGATTTTACATTTTATTTAAGTTTAATGTTGAGTTTGTTTTGGGACTCTGCAATTTTTACACATACTTAATGACGTTTGACTCAGTTGTCAGTTTTTTCACCTACAGGTAAAACTCAGTCTAATCTAACAGCTCGACTTGATACAGCTGTGTTAGAAGATAATTAAGCATCTATTCTTTTTTAATGACCAGTATAACTGAACTGAGTTTTCTTCATGCAAAAAAAAAGTGATTATAGCTAAAATCTTATTACTGAATTATTATTCTGCATTTGATTGACTTCTGTTCTATTTAAAACACATTAAAATATCAAATCTTTTCATCACTTACTACTATGACCAATTCAGTGGAGGTTTCATCTTTCTATCTTTATTTCTAATCAGCTTTCAGGTGTCTTAAGGTTCTACCTTTTATCCTGTTAGGTCCAGATTGTGTTTTTGCTTCCTTGGCATGAGGCCCTTAAAGTGAACAGTGTGCTTCATAACTATAATTAACGTTAACATTATCCATTTACATGATGAATCAGTATTTATTACCAGGTGTGTACAGTGTGTTTACCTCAACAATCCAGTTGTATTTTAACTTAGCTATCTGTACTAGCTATGCTCCTAATCAGAGTTAATTAAATCCATCACTTTTAGTGGAATAATGTTTAAGGGGGCTTTCACACCTACAGGCCTTAGTTCAATTAAATCGGACTCAAGTTTGTTTTTGGTGCAGTTTGTTTTATCTGGTGTGAACACAGCAAGCGCACTAGAGTTCGCACCAAAACAACCGCACCAAGACCCCCAAAAAGAGGGGGTCTCGATCCGAATCACTTAGTGCGGTCCTCCTGCTAAGAAAGCGAACCGAACCGACATCTACCCGATTTTCTACGAAGACAGTCAGAGCTCACCTGCAGAGGTGGACACCAGGAAATCCAAATCCAACAGAAGGAGGCCGAGCTGACAGACATAGATCTATTAAAAGAGCTCAAACTCCTGCAAGAAGGTCGACTAACAGCAGCACAACGTTTAGTGAGGGCCGACATGTTGGATCGTGATACGACAGTGACGTCATTGTGTCGCAAAGCATTTCGGGATTCGTTTACGTTATTATAACAATTTTAATTATTATTAACGTTCATCTTATTTATTTATCTATTGTTAAGTGTTTTAACTCTTTTTGCATCTTGTTGATGTCATTCTTTAATCTTGAGCTGCAGTTTAAACCTTGCGTTTCTTCTACGTTTGTAAACTGTGTTGCAGTGGATACGTGAGGAGGTGAAATGTCTCAGAGAGACCAGGTCTGATGTAACGTAAAAAAACAATAATCAACAGGATGAACAACCTGTGTTAACATTCATTAAAAATCATCTCTCTCCACACTTCTTCTTCTTCCTGTTTTTACTTTTTCTGTTCCCGCTCATTGGTCAGATGCAAACACATCTGACCAATGAGCGGAGAGAACGATCTCGCGTGATTTGACATGACGCATTTTAGTTCACTTGGATTTTTCTCAGTGTTAAAAGAAACTAAATGAAGAAGAAAATAAAAGTTTCCAAACTCAGTAGAAAAACATGTCTGACACTAACGTTATCTCACCATGGATCATACTTGTGTTTCTCCTCATGTATTTCCTGAACTGTTCTGTCACTGAAGGTAAGTGGTCAGAGTGGATCAACAGTAGGACCAAATCAAAAACTACTTATTGGGCTCCAGAGCTACAGTTTAATTACTTGGTGAATATTCAAGGTGATGTGTGTACTAAATAAGTTAGTGTAGTTATAGCAGGATGTGTATTTTAATAAACAGCAGTGAAAAGCTAACTTCTCTCACCTTGTTCATTGTAGCAGCCTTTAAAATGCATCAGATGTGTTTAAGTGACTGAACAATCCCAGTACACTAAGACAGTGTTTAGGCTGTTTGTTTGAACTATGCAGCCTTCAGAGTGGACTTTTGTTTTTTGACTTTTGTTGCATTCTTCAAACAGACATATTCATTTATGTGAGACCAGTTTCTAACTACATGTTTGGAACTCAGTTTTTGTCTCGTTTTGGTTTAAAGTGTTTCCACATTAACTGTGATTAGAAAATAAAGGATGTCTGTTCCCAAGCCGAGAAATACCCGACGTATTTCTACAGTAACAACACAAGTACAGTAAATTATTACAGATATGTTAGATTTAGTTAAAAAATAAATAAAAATAAGAAATATCAAAGTATTGAAATTAAGAAAAACAAATACTAAAATTTCTAACTAATGAATATCCAGATATTTTGGTTCAGCCCTGATAAAATATTTACCAGCTTTAAAGAAGAAGCAGGACTTACAGACAGAACCGGCTCAGGTAATATCTTTACACTGTTGACCCCTGGTTTGAGTTCTAATCTCACTGTCTTACTAACAAACTACAGACATGGAAGAAGCTCCAGGTTTCAAATGGGGTCATTTATCTGAGCCTCTGAAATGTGTGTTAATGCAGCTCAGTCTGTAGAATGACTATGACAAGATGCTAAATGAGTTAAAACAGACATTAAACAACCACAAAGGTTATTATTTAACCTATAGATAGACCTGTTTGTCCACTCTGGATCATTTCTATCAGTCTTTGACTGTAGCTACTTTGCTGTTGTAGTAGTTTAACACTGTAATATGACAAAGTGCAGTACCTTACAGTATATTTCTACACTGAAGATGAAGAACATTTATGTCTGCTCGGCTACTGACGAGTTTACATTTTAGAAAATGAAAGTGAAACTGGATTTTACAGGATCAGTGGCTCATTGTCTGTGGAGACATTTAACATGTGGACTAATCGATCAGGGGACGTGGGTCCTGCTCTATGTTTCTACTTAGACCCTCTGAATAGGACCTAAAGTTAAATTGGAGACATTGAGCATAAATACGACCTTACGACTCTAAACAAGAACGACGTCCTTCATCTTTAATGATTATTTACTTCAAGTGTCCACAAATGATCACACTTTATAAAGCCGTACCTTCACTATTACCACACAGATGCACTTTGTGTCTGTTTATCGCACTTTGTCACTGTTTAATTGTGATAAAAGCAGCTGCAGAGTTTCTAAAGGTGGAAATACATGTTCGTCTCCTTCCTCCTGCTCCACCCATCCACCGCCGACTGAACCGACATCTACCCGATTTCCTACGAAGACAGTCAGAGCTCACCTGCAGAGGTGGACACCAGGAAAAGGACGGAGATCCAAATCTAACAGAAGGAGGCCGAGCTGACAGACATAGATCTATTAAAAGAGCTCAAACTCCTGGAAGAAGGTCGACTAACAGCAGCACAACGTTTAGTGAGGGCCGACATGTTGGATCATGATACGACAGTGACGTCATTGTGTCGCAAAGCATTTCGGGATTCGTTTAAGTCATTATAAACATTTAATTATTATCATCATTCATCTTATTTATTTATCTATTGTTAAGTGTTTTAACTCTTTTTGCATCTTGTTGATGTCATTCTTTAATCTTGAGCTGCAGTTTAAACCTTGTGTTTCTTCTACGTTTGTAAACTGTGTTGCAGTGGATACGTGAGGAGGTGAAATGTCTCAGAGAGACCAGGTCTGATGTAACGTAATAAACAATAATCAACAGGATGAACAACCTGTGTTAACATTCATTAAAAATCATCTCTCTCCACACTTTAACTTCTTCCTGTTTTTACTTTTTCTGTTCTCGCTCATTGGTCAGATGCAAACACATCTGACCAATGAGCGGAGAGAACGATCTCGCGTGATTTGACATGACGCATTTTAGTTCACTTGGATTTTTCTCAGTGTTAAAAGAAACTAAATGAAGAAGAAAATAAAAGTTTCCAAACTCAGTAGAAAAACATGTCTGACACTAACGTTATCTCACCATGGATCATACTTGTGTTTCTCCTCATGTATTTCCTGAACTGTTCTGTCACTGAAGGTAAGTGGTCAGAGTGGATCAACAGTAGGGCCAAATCAAAAACTACTTATTGGGCTCCAGAGCTACAGTACAATTACTTGGTGAATATTCAAGGTGATGTGTGTACTAAATAAGTTGGTGTAGTTATAGCAGGATGCGTATTTTAATAATCAGCAGTGAAAAGCTAACTTCTCTCACCTTGTTCATTGTAGCAGCCTTTAAAATGCATCAGATGTGTTTAAGTGACTGAACAATCCCAGTACACTAAGACAGTGTTTAGGCTGTTTGTTTGAACCATGCAGCGTTCAGAGTGGACTTTTGTTGCATTCTTCAAACAGACATATTCATTTATGTGAGACCAGTTTCTAACTACATGTTTGGAACTCAGTTTTTGTCTCGTTTTGGTTTAAAGTGTTTCCACATTAACTGTGATTAGAAAATAAAGGATGTCTGTTCCCAAGCCGAGAAATACCCGACGTATTTCTACAGTAACACCACGAGTACAGTTAAATAAAAATAATAAATATCAAACTTTTGAAATAAAAAAAAACTCATACTTACAAATTCTAACTAATGAATATCCACATATTTTGGTTCAGCCCTGATAAAATATTTACCAGCTTTAAAGAAGAAGCAGGACTTACAGACAGAACCGGCTCAGGTAATATCTTTACACTGTTGACCCCTGGTTTGAGTTCTAATCTCACTGTCTTACTAACAAACTACAGACATGGAAGAAGCTCCAGGTTTCAAATGGGGTCATTTATCTGAGCCTCTGAAATGTGTGTTAATGCAGCTCAGTCTGTAGAATGACTATGACAAGATGCTAAATGAGTTAAAACAGACATTAAACAACCACAAAGGTTATTATTTAACCTATAGATAGACCTGTTTGTCCACTCTGGATCATTTCTATCAGTCTTTGACTGTAGCTACTTTGCTGTTGTAGTAGTTTAACACTGTAATATGACAAAGTGCAGTACCTTACAGTATATTTCTACACTGAAGATGAAGAACATTTATGTCTGCTCGGCTACTAACGAGTTTACATTTTAGAAAATGAAAGTGAAACTGGATTTTACAGGATCAGTGGCTCATTGTCAGTGGAGACATTTAACATGTGGACTAATCGATCAGGGGACGTGGGTCCTGCTCTATGTTTCTACTTAGACCCTCTGAATAGGACCTAAAGTTAAATTGGAGACATTGAGCATAAATACGACCTCACGACTCTAAACGAGAACGACGTCCTTCGTCTTTTATAATTATTTACTTCAAGTGTCCACAAATGATCACACTTTATGAAGCCGTACCTTCACTATTACCACACAGATGCACTTTGTGTCTGTTTATCGCACTTTGTCACTGTTTAATTGTGATAAAAGCAGCTGCAGAGTTTCTAAAGGTGGAAATACATGTTCGTCTCCTTCCTCCTGCTCCACCCATCCACCGCCGACTGAACCGACATCTACCCGATTTCCTACGAAGACAGTCAGAGCTCACCTGCAGAGGTGGACACCAGGAAAAGGAGTGAAATCCAAATCCAACAGAAGGAGGCCGAGCTGACAGACATAGATCTATTAAAAGAGCTCAAACTCCTGCAAGAAGGTCGACTAACAGCAGCACAACGTTTAGTGAGGGCCGACATGTTGGATCGTGATACGACAGTGACGTCATTGTGTCGCAAAGCATTTCGGGATTCGTTTAAGTCATTATCAACATTTAATTATTATCAACATTCATCTTATTTATTTATCTATTGTTAAGTGTTTTAACTCTTTTTGTATCTTGTTGATTCTTTAATCTTGAGCTGCAGTTGAAACCTTGTGTTTCTTCTACGTTTGTAAAACATTTAATTTTCAAATGTGACTAAAATTGGTGAAAGTTTAATAAATTACAGTTATTGTTTAGTGTAATTTAGTTTAATACAGCCCCACACTCCCAAACAAGAGAACAACAGAGAATCAATTAGTGTTATTTACTGGTTTCTTTGTTATTTATGATGATTTTACATTTTATTCAAGTTTGATGTTGAGTTTGTTTTGGGACTCTGCAGTTTTTACACATTACTTAATGACGTTTGACTCAGTTGTCAGTTTATTCACCTACAGGTAAAACTCAGTCTAATCTAACAGCTCGACTTGATACAGCTGTGTTAAAAGATAATTAAGCATCTATTCTTTTTTAATGTCCAGTATATCTGTGAACTGAGTTTTTTCCATGCAAAAAAGTGATTATAGCTAAAATCTTATTACTGAATTATTATTCTGCATTTGATTGACTTCTGTTCTATTTAAAACTCTATAAACACTTAAAGTCAACTCAGGTCTTCCTGCATCTGCAGCCTGCCAGAGACTTTTTAGTCCTGCAGGGCTCCTGTTCACTGATAAACAGTCACAGCTTCACTCCAAGAACCTTGAAACCAACTACTATTGAAGCTTAACCATCACTTCACTGAGTGAAAATCCAAACATGCAGACACAGTTTATTATAAAGTGAACTCAATATACACTGGAAAAGTGTATTCTTTATGTTGTGAGATGTTTTTACGAATTTATTTTTATTCATTTCATTCATTTTATTTTATTATTTGGAATCTGCATTATCATTTTAACTGGCTGCAGTGTTCACATAGTTTCTGAGGAAAATAACTAAATAATCGGACATTCCGATGAAACAGATACTCTGTACTTGAGTAGTCTTTTCACCAAATACTTTTTTACTCTTACTTAAGTAATATTTTGGATGACTACTTTTTACTTCTACTTGAGTAACATTATTTTGAAGTACAGCTACTCTTACTTAGAGTACATTTATTGGTTACTCTACCCACCTCTGAGTAAATCTAAAGTCTTATTGTTCCTGATGGTGCAGCTGACAAACTTATTATTATTATAGTTATGATGCTGGTTCAGTAAGTCTGTAAGTGGTGAGTTGATGACGTCACACGCTACTGACGGGGGAATGTACGTCATAATGACAATAACACAGCTAAACTCCCTCGGTAGATAATAAGGACGTAGACTTACAGCTAACAGTTCAATGTCCGGGCTACAGAGAAGCTCCTTTACAGCAGTGCTTCTCAAATAGTGGAGCGCGGTGTTTCCCGCGGGATGGTATTTAGTGGCCCCCACCTTCATATGAAAGTCTCATGTTAGTGCCCCCCCCCCCCCCCCCGAGTTTGATGTTCGGTACTTTACAGAGTTGGTGCGGAGCTGATCGAACCAACCAATCACGGTGGAGTATATTGTTCTCGGGGGCGGGGCATCGGCCGAGCTTAATCCAATCAGAGAAACATTTCTTGATGAATGACAGCAGCGTTGCCATGGAGAGTTTTCAGCCTCGTTTCTATGAAGCTCACGCGGACATTCGTCCCAGTGCTGCGTTCACAACACTTAAAAAATACGTTTTTTTAAGTTTCTGCCCAGCGGGACATTATAAGTCAAAGTGATGCGTTCGCGGCGGGTTAAAAGAAAAGTAAGGAACTTAGTGCAGCCTGATGTAGTCTGCAGTTACATAGAGACACCTGTCCATCGACAATAACAGTCCCCGCTAACCCGGACCATTTATAAGGTCGCACTGTTATTTGTGGGTCATTGTTTTTATTTCCATCGCACTATTTGCAGTTTCAATGAGAACTGACCCCCCATCTACCCTGAACTGAACTTTAATAAGTCCAAGTACAGGTCCAGACTTACTGATGATCATCTTTAAACCATACTGAGGGTCTCAGCTGCTTCCTCCCTCAAGACAAATGTGGCTCGACTATGGAAGAGGAAGAGCTGCCAGGTCTGTAGCAGCAAAGAGTAGATAAGAGAAGAAGAACAGCTGATGTTCTTCAATGTTCAATTCATGTTCAGAAGAAGGTTAAAGAACTGTTAATACAGACATTTGAATCTGGATACAGCAGATATAGAAGACTGAAGAAACCACGTATAGTCACCGACTATTATTATTATTATTATCATTGTTATTATTATTATTATTATTATTATTATTATATTTCTGATGCAGTCCAGCCTCACCCAGACTCTGCTTCCTGCAGCCCCCAGGTTAATTGAGTTTGAGACCCCTGCTCTATGCTGTTATTGCACCGAGTTTGGAGAGTAGCGTAGAGAAGCAGTATCCACTCTTAGGGCAGAAGGCTGTAGAGATTCTTATTCCTTTTGCAACGTCTTCTCTTTGTGAGATTGGCTTCTCTGAAAACCAAGTACAGATCCCAGCTAAACATTGAGCAGGAACTGAGAGTTGCTGTATCCTGCCTCAAACCCCGCTTTGAAAAGCTGTGCACTGCAAAACGTACTCATTGTAGCCATTAATCCTGACTTCCTTATTTTGATAAAAGAAAAAAATCAGCACAAATAGTTTTATTCATTTTTGTTTTGTAGGTGAAAGAGTTTAATATATTGTGCTCCTGAGTTAATGTTGCTGATCACTTTGAATTTATTATTATTTATTGAGTTTATTTAATTTTATTTTTCAGTATCAAATGTTTGAAGTCGGTAAAAAATGTTTATAGTTTAAGTAAGGATTTAATTTCTTTATTATTTCAGGCAAATTGTTGCACTTTAAATTTTTTCTCTTACAGACTAAAAAACAATGTTAATAAAGTTGTTCTTTGTTGTAAGTTGATCTCTGAGAAGCACTGATATAAAGCATATACAGCTTAACTCAGCACCATCATATTAATTATACTCCAGTCAGCCCTTGTCCTCCTTACTATGCTGTTCTACTGTGTCTACACTCCACTGTGCACAGGCCTCCAGTTGTTAAGAAAGTGATCATTAATTTGCCTTCAAGAATGAATAAAGTTTATTCTTATTCTATTAAAATCAAACATCAAACTAACGTATCAGGTAACTATATCTCTGTTTTTATCTTCACACATAACCACTTATCTTTTGATTTGGATGCTGGTTTCATCATCATCAGTTGATCAGAGTCCCATTCCTGTTCTATGTGATTGTTCAGCTATTTAAATAAAGTCATAACAATCAATATAGTGATGTCTAAAATCTATCTAAAAGCTAAATGCAATCATTTGTAAATCTTATAAACCCATATTTTATTTAAGATGCTTTTTTTATATCCAGTCATGTTACTGACATGTTGCCAATTAACATAATTAGTTGTTTTTTTTTTTTTTTTACCTCTGTCCTAACTTTCTTGACTTGTTGTGCCTGACACCTGACCTCTTACCTCCTTGTATACTTCTAATCTTGTTATCTCACCTTAATGCCACCACAAACAATAGCATTGTACTCAGTGTGACATGGTTGCTGGAATTGATCACTGTCATTTTAGTCAATGCTCATGATTTCACCAGCTTGTTCTTACTCAGATGTGTCCTGTGATTGTTAAACAAGACCAAGCTCTAAATGACTAGGTTATAACCTTGGTGCACTTGATTGTAGCTCCAAAATGGTGTTTCTATATCACACTAAGAGCTGTTCAAAAATGGTTATGAGGGTCTGGGATAAAAATCTGTCAGTGAAATTAGTTTCTCAATAAAACTGCTTCTTCAACCTACTAGGATGTGACATATAGAAGTAAAATGACTATGGGGACAAATGTATTTGAAACAGCCACAAATCTTTGATTAGTGTTGTTTATGATGACTTTGCCTAAAGGCTCCAGCACAAGTAGAAAACAAATAAACTAAAACAGACAAGAAAAGAAGTAATTTAACTAAATAGTTACTTACCAACTGTAGACCGTCAAATAAATGAGAAGAAATCAGCACCAACAAACCAGATGCTCTTAGTGAGTTATGAAGCTGTGCAGAGGACAAAGAAAAATGTGTCACGAGTTTAGCGTCACAGATCTGCACCTGTTACTATATTTCCTGTAGAGACTGAAGCCACAGCCATCTCACTAGTTAATTTATTTTTAAACTTAACTCAGAGCCCTGAATTTAATCTCTTACCTCAGTTTCAGAAGAAGTGGGATCCACACATGTGAAAAACCTGCAAAATATATTTTATTCTAAAACCTTAGCATGGAATAGCGTGGAGCGTAGAAAGACCAGAACTCACGGACAAAAGCTTCTGTGTCAAGTTTTATCTTTTCCATCAACATTTAACTTACAGGAACTCCCCAAATAGGAGCAAACTACGAGTTCCTCTTAGATCTAAGAGGCCTCATTAACAGGAAACAAAAGGAGGAACACAACATCCTTTCTAACTGAACAACACATATTTAAATCAAGTCTAAAGTTTCTTCAGCAGAGACTAGAAGATAAACCTTACTTTATCTTTATCTAACCCTCCAGATGTAATATTCATGTCTGACTCTTCAACACAGGTTTCTATGTATTTCTGAAGAGTTTGGACTCCACCAGATGTTAATCAGATCATATTTAAATGGGAAACATTTTGCATCATTGTTTCCCTCTCCAGGAGTGGTCGATCAACAATAATGAAGATGTATGACAGTCCAGGACGTCACAAGGACCTTCAGGTTAAGACATGTTTAGCCACAGTGATCTCTCATATGAGACCATAAGTGCCATATGTTTGATTTATACTGCCCAGGTGGTTATACAAGTGATACCATCTCATGTATGAGCATATCCTCGGCCTTAGGGAGAGGTGAAGACAAACTGCTGTAAAAAAAAAAAGATGTGTGCTGGATTTATAACACGGGACAAACAGAATTGTCACTGTGATTGTTGTAATAATTGTTGATGGCTAAAATTGTAAATAAAAATAAAACCTAATTAATGAGGAATAATCTCTCTATACTTCAGGGCAGGAAAACATCACAGCTGCACCTGGAGAGACATTACATTACATTAAAGCTGTGTAGTGGACCTGCCTTTGATTCTGAGGAATGTGAAAGTTGATGACACTGGAACATATGAGTGTTGTGTCGACAGCAGGAGTAGACTCATTATTGGTGATACTGGCATCATCAGCACCGTTATTAACTGTCACTCTCTGTAGCTGAGTGTGTGTTTGTTTCTGGATCAGAGGTGAAGCTGCTTCCTGCTTCCTCACATCTGGACTGGCAGTTGATCTGTAAGTTGATGTTGTGCTTCTTGTTGTTGGTTTAGTGATCTATAGAAAACACAGAGAACAAAGAGAGCAGCATTAGCAACATACTAACCACCAGGTGAACATCAGCAGGTTAAATGTCTCTGATTTTTACTCCTTAAGTTAAAAACATAGAAACAACCAGACAGCAACTGAAAGTGTTGAAACACCGACAGTGGTCAGATGAATCAGTGTGTTGCTCTCCACAGGGAGTGTTATTCGATTTCAGGATTATTCTAGAGAAAATCTCACAAATACACAGTTTAATAATAAAAAAGACCTTTTGATCTGATCTACTGACAGTTTTATAATAAGCCAGTGATGTATTAAGTGTCTGAGTTTGTGGCAGCAGACAGTGTTGCTGCAGTGTTTGTTCCTGCAGAGTGAAACTCATCGACCTGTTTAATGGTTGATCAGCTTTTACTTTCTAACAGTAAGTTTGGATAATCAGTTTTCTTCTTCTTTTGTTTATTCACTACACAGGGAGCTAATACATTTATTACAGTTTATTTGCTGTTGTTTTTATTCCAACTGCTTCCTAATGTTCTTTGTTGTCAGCAGCTTTTTCTTTTACTGCTGCTTTTTAAGTGCTTTACTGTATGTAAGTATGTAAAGTTAATAAAGTTCTGTCTTTGTTAATACTGTTTATTTTTGGTTCCGTCTTTATCAGTAATGTTGATGATGAGCAGAGTTTATGTTTATATTTATGACTTGTCTGACCTGTTGAACATATTTTCAGAACATCACTAAGTTTTATATAATATTATATAATGTTTTTTATTGGTAAACTATTTATCTAACACCAGTTTGTTCCGTTGGTGAATCATAAATTAACCTACATCTATCAACCAGAATACATAATGAGGAGCTGCTCTGTTACCATAGACTGTACTGTCACTGGGAGATACATTATCATGTGTTTCAGGTCAATAATTCACTATAATCACTGATAAAATACTACAAATATTTACTTAAAATAGTTTTTCATTTCATGGACTCATTAACTCCACCTGCTGGTGTTAATGAGTCTGGTGAAAAGGACAATGAATATTAATTATTATTATCTTAGTTAATTAGCAACTAGATTTAATGATTCAAAATGTTCTTTTAATAAATTTCACTTTACTAAACCAACTGTTTTTAGTATTAATTTAAATTAGTAACCATTAAGATAATAACCCTGGTTCTCACTGGCTGTGTGCCAGGTTACAGAGAACAAAGAACCGCAACAGGTTTATGAACTGGTTCAGGTTAGCATTAGCTTTGGAGTTGGACTTTCAGTTTGAACTCATCATATCAACAGGTTTTAACGACAGAGAGACAGAAATCTGTGGAGAGTCTGTGAGAATTCAACAACAACTTTATGGTTGAATCTGGTTCCACAGGTCTCTGAATGTGAAGTGACATGTTCTTACTTTTAGTTCATGTTGAGACTGATCTGAACTCCACACTGATCCACTTTCATCATCAAGACTTTTTCCTGGTGTATCAAGAACTTGTAGTTCAGTACAAATATACCTGAACATACTAAGTAATACATAGAAACAAGCAGCAGTCAGTGGTTCCTGAAAGACACTGAAACATCGTGTACTAATAAAAACTGCAGCCAGAGGGAGACAGTGTTCAGGAGTTCTTCACTAATGATCTCTCACACTGTTCTGCTTGGTGTAGCATGTAAACAATCCTCATCTACAGCTGATAACGTGCTGCAGGCCTCAGGGTCATTTCACAGTTTTCACTGTAGCTTCTCTCCTGAGTTTAGCTGTAAACCAGGTGGATGTTAAAAGTGAACGTAATCATCCAGCAGGTGAAGAACATCATCAGAACAGTGGAGCAGTAATGAAGACGCATCTAAAATGAACTGTGTGGTTTTAGAAAAAGTACAGATCCAGTTCTGACATGTGTTTAAATTACTGCTATAATAATTATCAGTCTGGTCCAAAAGATGTGTCCAGTCAAATGTTGTGTTTCTAGTTCTAGTGAGTTCTAGTTTGACTTGTTTCAGTCCAGTGTTACTGCAGGATACTGTTTACTAGTACAGTGTGTTTAGCAGCTCCCTCCTCACATCTGACCCTTCACAACTTGACCAACTGCTTCTGTTCTTCTATATTTACTGTGTCGCTGTTTAACTGGAATTAAAGTCAGAAATCTGCTGAAACTCTGACTTCTCTTTTTATTATAGTTTAATGTCTTGATTCTCGTCTTTGGCTTCATTATATTGTATCATCATTTATACCATGAATTGAATAATAATGTGCAGACGTGTCTTTTTATGAACACTGGAAATCTGCTGTACAACCATAAAAAACGTAAACATACTGCTAATGTCTTTTTACAAGAGCTCATGTGCAGGATAAAAGCTGCAGACACTCTCTGCTCTGCTACCATCAGCTGAGAAAGAGCGTGTAGATGAAAAGTGAGATGAATACACTGAGAGACGTGAACTAGTTTTTAAATGAAGTCCATGTAAAACTGAATCCAACAAAGTCCAAACTAATTCAGTCACTTTTAGCTTCATTGAAGAAGAACACATTGATCACAATGGATCAGTTCAGAAGTGATGCTCTGTGGTGACATCATCATAGTCATCATCCAATCCCTGCTTGATTGATTAGTGTTTGTGAGGTCAGTGACTGATTCAGAGTGTTACCTGTGGGTCTGTGTCGATATAAAGACACCATGAGGAGAGTGGAGATGAAGAACGGACAGAACACCACCAGGTGGAGGACCAGTATGACCACAAGGTGGAGGCAGGAGGTGGATGTGTGGTTGTAGTTACAAGGAGAACCAGATGGGTTTCCTCCATTCATCACAGCTCTGGTGTCTGTGGTTGTGTTCCTCCTCAGTGTCCATCCAGCAGAGCTGTCGTCCTCCTCACAGCTCAGAGACACAGACTCATATTTAAACAGCTGAGATCTTCTGGGACTCACAGTCAGATGAACTGTGAGGTTTAAATAAAGAACTACTGACCATTCTATTGTTGTCAAAACTAATAAAACATCCCAAATAGTAAAATACAACACAAATTTAAACCTGTCTGTGATTGTTTTGACAGAAATATCCAATATGTTTTTGCAGTTTCCAGCTCCTGTCACGAGCTGGTTGAAGGACTCCATGACCATAGATGAATCAGAGTACAGGATGAGTTTAAAGGTTTTTATTAACAACAAAAGGTACCAGGGAATAAATCAGATGGATACTTGTAGGAAACTTGTCAGTGCAGATTGAGGGTGCAGGTCTGGGTCAACTGGAAGTAGTAGGTGACAGGAAAGGGGGTGTGATGTCACGGCCAATATGGCCGACCAACAGAGAGCATGTGGAGCAGATGGAGACAGAGTTTGCCAGGAATGGCGACTGGCAACAGTGTAATGAATCCAGGAGAGTGGGGAAAAAGTCCAAATCCAAATAAAGTCCAGGGCAGAACAATGATAAATCCAGCAGGCTATAATTTGTAGTCAGGGGCTCAGGGCAGTCCAGCAGGCATAATCCACAACAGAATAGACAGCCCGGGTCAAAAACACTAGGAGGTCCACACAGAGTTAAAGCAGGGAAAGGAACAGAGAGAGAGAACAGATCAGGGGAAAACACTCACATAACAGCAGGTTCAGGTCTGGTGAGGGGAATCAGGCAGATACAGGTCCAGGTCTGGTACTGTGAGCAGGGGCAATGACGGGGAGTTAGCAGAACTCACAGACCCAGGGGGTCACGCAAGAGACAGGGTCCAGGGCAGGCAGAGTCCGAAAAACCCAAAATAAGTCAGTCCAGATGAAACACTGGATAGTTCAGGGATTGAGAACAGACTATCTGTCAGCAGAGGAAGGTGAGCAGGTCTGTATATGTAGTCTGGGGGAAACCAGGTGCAGTCAATCAGGTGAGTGAAGGTAATCAGACTGGCAGGAGGAAACCAGAAGTTGTCAAAATAAGGGCATGGGGGAAAGACAGGCAGCACGGAGGATGGAATCGTGACAGCTCCACTTTCTATTGACATGAACAACATGAATGAAAGATTAATTTTACCCACAGAACATGATCGCGATTAACAGAATTATATTTTTAAGAGAAAAGGTTGAGAATCAACAAACTGTCACAAATTATTGGAAGGGAAGAGGCAGAAATAAATGGAAACAGGATTCATTCACAGAGAACTAGAAAAATGAGGAACCTACAAAAACAGGCAGAAAACACAAAGACAAAGTACAAAAGTTAACCACTGCTCAATGGCAAAAACAACTCACAGAAACAGGTAACAAGTGTCCAAAGTTCAGAGACAGGAATTTCTCCTGCTTCTCTGAATCTTTTTCTGATATTATGAACTGTAGATGATGAAATAATCAAAGTCTTTGTCATGTTATATTGAGAACATGTCATCTCTAACCAGACACACACTTCTGTCACAGAACGATGAACCTAGCTCAGTGTTTGTTCTTTGTTTTCTTATATTATTTAGCTTTTTGTAGTTTTCACCTGAAACACTTTACTGTTACTGACTTTATTTTCATATCACGTCCTTCAATCGTCCTTCAACAACACAAACACACTGATTCTCTACTTACACAGCAGACGGTGTAGAGACGTTCCCTCCATTCCCCTGCACAGTTATTGGTGATCAGCTTGTTGAGTCTTCTGTTGCTGACAGTAAATCCCGCCTTCTTCCTCTGTGTATGTGAGTGTGTGGTTGTCACCTCTTTGTCATGAAACACTGTCCTGCATCACGCTGCTCTGTCTTCTACCTCTGTTAACAGTGTCTCTCTTTCTCTGGTCTTAAAGATTCTTTATATGACACCAGTGTTACAGATGTCTGACGGTGACTGAGCTGGAAGAACATGCAGCAGAGTCTGAATGTGTCCACAGGGACATGAACCGATGCCGGTTATCACTGAATAATGTTACAGGCACCATGTGATTAATTTACTTATTCTAGGGTTTATAGTGGAACCTTGTTTTGATGAGACGCTGTGACGACCCTCTCTGGAAACATCTTTCTCTCTGCAGGAGATTTAGCTGGAGGTTATTTTCAGAAACAAGGAACTGAACTATGAAGTCTTCACAGAACAAACTTCATGTTACACTTTATTCACAGTAACATCAGCTAAAGCAGAACCTGCTGAAATAGTTCACTGAAACCAACTTGAGGAAGTTGATGCAGTCGTTTTATCTGTTTAAAAACCGTGGTTTCTTTAGTGCCGGTCCACCATTCACCATCCTACTGCTAGAAATACTAGAAACTGAACGTGGATTAATCTACTGCTGAAAACAGTTTAGAGAAAAGAGGGAAAAACAATAGAAGTCACTGAACAAACACAGACCTCGACTGTTTCTGATCAATGAACGACTGAAAATCAGAGTTTTATTTACTGACAACTCAAATATTTTATCTTCATTGAAGAAGGAGAACACATTGATCACAATGGATCAGTTCAGAAGTGATGCTCTGTGGTGACGTCATCATAGTCATCATCCAATCCCTGCTCAGCCTGGAGGGGTGAGGTCATCACCATGGAAACAGAGAGGTGATTTTCTACAGTCAGAAAATGTTAAAAAGAAAAAGTAGAAAATTTATCAAGAGACACTGAGATTGATTGATTGATTGATTGATTGATTGATTGATTGATTGATTGATTGATTGATTGATTGATTGATTAGTGTTTGTGAGGTCAGTGACTGATTCAGAGTGTTACCTGTGGGTCTGTGTCGATATAAAGACACCATGAGGAGAGTGGAGATGAAGTACGGACAGAACACCACCAGGTGGAGGACCAGTATGAACACAAGCTGGAGGGAGGTGGAGGCAGGAGGTGGAGATGAAGCAGGGGTCAGTTCTGAAGCAGAGGGTGTGGTGGTGTAAGTGGTTGTGGTTGTAGTTGAAGGTTCTTCTGTAGAGAGAATCCACCCACTTTAGATAAATGTGTGGATGTAATAAATGTTGAACTCCAAGTTTTCCTCCTTCACTGTGACAGAGATCCAGCTGGGTGGAGACTCTCCATGACTGCTGATGTGACACTTGTAGAGGCCTTCATCAGACTTGGTAACATGGTGGATGGTCATGTGACCTGTAGGCTCAGTCCTGATGAGGGAGCCATCTTTATAGAAATCAGCTGGGAGCTTGGAGGGAGGGCTCTTTGTTTGACAGTGCAGAGTGACATCATGTCCCTCCATCACAGGGAGGACAGGACTCTGCAGGATCACTGATCCACCTCAACACAGAGACAAACTACAGCATTTCATCCATTTCCACACAGACTCATCAACACTAACTCCACAGTCTGATCTTACCAGAGACAGTGATGTTGATGATGCTACTGGTTGATCCCTCTCTGGACTCACACCAGTAAACTCCACTGTCCCATGGAAAAACATTAGTGATGTTACACAGAGAACCATTTGTTCCCCACTCATCTCCACAGTGATTCCTGGTGTCTGTGGTTGTGTTCCTCCTCAGTGTCCATCCAGCAGAGCTGTCGTCCTCCTCACAGCTCAGAGAGACAAACTCATATTTAAACAGCTGAGATCTGTTCGGACTCACAGTCAGACGAGCTGTTGAGGATTTTAGTGCATTTTTAAAATAAACAATACAAACTAACAACAAATGTTTTATCTGTTGTCACATGTCAGTGAAAGATGAAGATTCTTGTTGTACTGAGTTTAGCTAAGTGTCGTATTTCACTAAACTATGAACAAAATGTTCTTCTCTTTTCTTTTGACTGTTTCAGATGCAACACCTCCTCCTTCAGACAGATGTGGACAGATGTTTATCCCTTTATAAATAAAATCATTTAATATTTACTCAGGTTCTCTTTGTGTAATTTAAAATCTTCTACAGTGAGTCCTTAGGTAAGTGTAAGACCTCCTCACACTTATTCTGCTTTGTACCTTGTCCCCACTTGTATTTCGCTTTTTAATTAAAACATCAACCAAATGTAAAACTACTGATTCATTAATCTTGTGTATCTCAGTCGGTTCTCTAGATCATTATCTACTATACTGAACTGGAGTTAATCAGGAACTACTCTTTAAGTACTAATTTATTATCTGCTCATTGCTGATTCCTTCTTCAGAAACAGGATTCTCATTTAACAGCTGTAGATGATCAGATGAGAAGTTTACTGACCTTGGTTAGTTGTGCAGAACAGTAGTGAGGTCACGACTACATGAACACAAAGACAAATAGTGACGTTTGATTTCAGGATACAGGATAATATCAGGCTGCAAACTGAAGCTCAGTAGAAGCTGAGTGAAGCATCAGGACAATGATCCTAATCATCAAAGTAAATCTACCGCAGAATGACTTCTTCCTGTGTTTCACATGTTGTTCTGTAGACTTCTCTTTGCTGCGTGTTGTCATGATGCTGAACTCTGTCATTTTATTCTAAATCTCATTTCATTTTAGATACTTTTAGCCTTTAATTTAGTCAGTTTACGCTGAATCTCAACACCACTTCTCTAAACTCAGCTATAGATATAGAAATTATACAGATTGTACTTACAGAGCAGACACTGTAGAGCTGCTTGATCCATTTTATGACTTTACAAAACATCTACACTGAGTTTGGTCGCAGCAGTTCCCACTTCCTTCCTCATTGTAGCTAACTAGTCAGTGTGTTTCCTCTCCAGCAGATGGCAGAATAGAGCTTATTTAGTTTGTATTAACACACACAGGCCTCCAGTAGCTCCTGTGATAGACTGCTGACCTGTCCAGGGTGTACCCCACCAATCACCCAATGGCAGCTGGAATTGGCTCCAGCACAGTTTTACTTACTGATAATTAGATAATAAGATAATAAATGTACTTACAGCATCCAACAAACATAAAGACATTGACCATAAACACTGAAGTAAATCTACTACAGAATGGCGTCTCAGACAGAGTCCAGACCTCAACCCACTAGAGATGCTGTGGAGTCACATGAAGAGAGACATTCACACCAAACCTCCTCAGAATATGGCTGATCTGAAGCAGTTCTGTAGGAACCAATGGTCCACAGTTCCTCTTGGATATGGTGCAGGTCATCTACGGCAGTCTGTTAGTGTGTACGGCTGTGGACTGATCCACTGCTCAGTCACAGAGTCACAGCAGATCTTAAAAATAGGTCTCTGGAAGAAGAACGTTCAAGTCTTCACAGTGTGATGATGTCAGGAGCCAGAATGAAACCAGCAACACAACATTTTACACTTTCACACTTTCTGTTGTTGCTATTGTAAAACCTGCATAAGGTTTGTGGGGCTGCAGTTGGTGAAGGAGCAGTGGACAGTTTCTGTGAGTCTCTGCTTCCTGCCTCGTATGGACCTTGGGTTCAGTGACTCAGATTCAGTAACATGCTACTGTTACATGTTACTGCAGAGATAATATGCTGCCATCTGCTGGCTGTTTCCAGTCTGCTCAGTCTGATCCTCTGACAGTGATTCAGTAGGAACTGGCCGTGAAGTGACACCACAAAATACTAGAAAACTCCCAAAGGGGTGTCTGTGGGTGGAGAAGTCCAGGACGGATGGTTTGATTCCTGGTTGGTCCTGGATCACAGAGGTTGTAGATTTGTTAAGTTGAATCCTTCAGACACTGTTCAAGTCAAGGTTCTTTGAACTAGTTTGATTCTTTTGATTCCAGCTCTGATCAAACCTGCATCAACATGTTCAACAGGTCAGAGAAGTTCCAAACATAAACCCTGCTCCTCATCAACATTACTGATAAAGACAGAGTCAGAAATCAAATATGAAATCAAACTTTATTGACAAATGAAGTTTGACATATTTATGTAGAGTACAGCAAATTAAAAGCACCAGTAAATAAAAGAAGCTGCACACAACAAACAACATTATGACATTACATGTTATAATTATAATTTTATATGTTTATAGAGTATTTCAGTAGTGTTAATGTGTAGTATAACATGCATCATTCTCAAACAAGATCAGGGGAAAGTCTGCACCAACCATGACAGATACTAGTGTTAAATGACATATACTAGTGTTAAATGACAGATACTAGTGTTAAATGACAGATACTAGTGTTAAATGACAGATACTGGTGTTAAATCACAGATATTAGTGTTAAATCACAGATACTAGTGTTGAATGACAGATACAGGTGTTAAATCACAGATACAGGTGTTAAATCACAGATACTAGTGTTAAATGACAGATACTAGTGTTAAATCACAGATACTAGTGTTAAATGACATTTAATTTATATAATATGCAGATATTAGTGTTCTAAGTAGAATAAAGAGCAGTGAACCTCTCATTCACATCACAGTCCTATGTTATAAAGCATTTAGCACAACAAGATTCTGTATTTTAGTTTCTAAGCTTTGAGCAGAGAACCACAGCTCTCCATGGACTGATACTTTGTTGATTATGAGAAAAATATAGAATAACACCACATCACCATCAGTCTCAGCTGACCTCTGTCTGCTGTGTGTCCAGTCTGGATGTTAAACTGGTCACAAAGGAACCAGCAGCAGGACTCACGGACTGAGTCAAAGATCTGAAGAGATGCTGATGTTCACCTGCATTTTCACTAGATCAGTATGAATGCTGTTCTGTTTGACCTTTGTATTTTCTATAGACCACAAAACCAACAACACCAACAACAAGAAGCCCACCAACAACTGACAGGCCGACTGCCAGTCCAACATGTCCCCTGTTCGAATCTGTAGAAGGAAAAAGCAGATGTGAGTTAGCAGGAGTTGTAGTGGTTGGAGTTTATATGGATGAACATGTACTGTCACATGTTTTAGGTTAAATTACTGCTGTGTCACACTCACACAGAAACCAGTCTGCACCTTCATACACAAACTTATGTAAACTCAGTTATGCAAACTTAATTTTACAGGTAGATCTTTGGATGGTATGGATTTCTGGAACAAGGATCCGTGTTTCTGTCTGAAGACAGAGCGTGACTTAGATAGTTTTGACCAGATATCGTGTTGAATTAGGTCGTATTGATCAGATATCGTGTTGATTTAGGTCGTATTGATCAGATATCGTGTTGATTTAGGTCGTATTGATCAGATATCGTGTTGAATTAGGTCGTATTGATCAGATATCGTGTTGAATTAGGTCGTATTGACCAGATATCGTGTTGAATTAGGTCGTATTGATCAGATATCGTGTTGATTTAGGTCGTATTGATCAGATATCGTGTTGAATTAGGTCGTATTGATCAGATATCGTGTTGAATTAGGTCGTATTGATCAGATATAGTGTTGATTTAGGTCGTATTGATCAGATATCGTGTTGAATTAGGTCGTATTGATCAGATATCGTGTTGATTTAGGTCGCATTGATCAGATATCGTGTTGAATTAGGTCGCATTGATCAGATATCGTGTTGAATTAGGTCGTATTGATCAGATATAGTGTTGAATTAGGTCGTATTGACCAGATATCGTGTTGAATTAGGTCGTATTGATCAGATATCGTGTTGATTTAGGTCGTATTGATCAGATATCGTGTTGAATTAGGTCGTATTGATCAGATATCGTGTTGAATTAGGTCGTATTGATCAGATATCGTGTTGAATTAGGTCGTATTGATCAGATATCGTGTTGAATTAGGTCGTATTGATCAGATATCGTGTTGAATTAGGTCGTATTGATCAGATATCGTGTTGAATTAGGTCGTATTGATCAGATATCGTGTTGAATTAGGTCGTATTGATCAGATATCGTGTTGAATTAGGTCGTATTGATCAGATGTTGTTTTGACTGTATTGCTCAGTAAGAGGCAAAAAAGTGGGGAAAAACAGAATTATATAGCAGGTAGACAAAGGTAGAAAAGAGTGTGACAGAAGCTGAGGGGAAACAAAGTCGAGTGCACACTGGTCTGAACTCGACGTACACACAATACTTTCCAGCTGGAAAAGGTGACTGTTTTCTGCCAGCTAATTTCTTCTTATGTTATAATGTTCATTTGAACTGTGTTGATTTGTTTGTGGTTTAATCTGTAATACGACAGTGTCAGGTAGGTGATGAGTGAAGAACACAACAGAATCCATTTCCTCTTCTAACTCCTGTCAGACATTATCTACTGCACTTTGATCCCATCACTCATACCAGCTGTTTTCTACAAAGTCTCATCAACACCAACATCTGATCTGTGATGTTTCACTCTCACATCAACAACCAGGAAGCAGCTTCAACTCTGATCCACACACACACACACACACACACACACACACACACACACACACACACACACACACACACACACACACACACACACACACACACTAACTCACCTGGTTCAACTGTCAGGTTGATGGTGTTGATGAGCTGCTTTTTTCCTCCATATCCAACACGACACTCATATGTTCCAGTATCATTGATGGTGACGTTCTTCAGAACCACAGAAAAGTCTCCGTTCTTCATCACTGGATCTTTCAGCTCCACTCTATTTTTAAAGTCATCACTCTGGTCTGGCCTTGGTTTACCATCTCTCCACACGTAGAGAATCAGATTCTCAGGCTGCTTAAGTTTGTTCCATTCTAACAGCTCAAATGAAGTATTTCTGGAACCGCTACACTGAAGAGTGACACTGTCTCCAGATTTTGTATTTATCTCTTTTACACCTGAACAAAAACAGGAAAAACAAATGCAGAGAGAAACAAGAAGTAAAAGTTAGTGATATAATTCTTAAGCAAATACTTTTATTTACATCACTTAATATTCACACAGCTCTGAAGATTACTCAATTACACATTGTCTCATTTTTAATTTATAATTATCATAACTCATCAGCTTTCAAATTTATCTAAAGGTTGTTTTAGAAATGTCCCAACTACCAATGAAGACAATAAAGACGAATACTTAATTTCAATATTCAGTTTGTGTATTTTTCTACATTTAAACCAAGAATAAGCAATAGAATAACAAACTGCAGCAGTTTTTATTAGTTTACCTTTAAACACATCAAAGATCTAAATAACAATTCAATTCAATTTTATTTGTAGAGCACTTTTTACAACTGACTCTGTCACAAAGCAGCTTTACACATCCAAAGAACAGTACATGAACAGTAAATGTGTATGAATCATAATAATCAGATTGTCCCTGATGAGCAAGCCGAGGGCGACAGTGGCAAGAAAAACTCCCTGAGAAGGCAACAGGAAGAAACCTTGAGAGGAACCAGACTCAACAGGGAACCCATCCTCATATGGGTGATTATGTGATGCCCACTAATGTGTGATCACATTTATGTGAATATTAATGGATGATGTGCTTTTCTTCTGTAAAGACCTATTTCCTTACAAGGGGTTATGTGGTACAGTGTCAGGGCAATGTTATTTTTACCACAGTAGGTGGCAGTGTGAGATTGTGGTTTAGGTCAAAGACCGCAGCCTCTAGCGTGTCTCCCGCAGTCTTTCTCATAATGGCGAAGAGCTCAGCAATGGAAAGCCACATCTCCCTGTCTCATCAATTCTTTCCTGTATTACAGGATTTGTGTAGCTGCTTACAGGTGCTGAAACCTGGGACCTATAACAGTTTTTTGCTGGCCCGTACAGGGATCACTTCTGCCATGTGGTTGGAAGCTGATCCAGTGATTTCAGACCAGTGCAACAAAAGTCACTACCCATCGGTGACCTGGCAACCAGAAAGCATCATCCAGTGACATCAGTTTTCCTGCCTACTGATGAAGAATCGTCATTCCTGCCTACAGCAGGGAAACGCCTCAAGAAACGTAAATGACAATGTTCAGCTGCATAATCTGCTACACCTGATGAAGAGGCTGCGTTTATGCTCTGTGTGTCACCTATGAGAAAGACGACTTAGGACTGAGACTGAACAAGAATCCAGGACTTTGGGATCAAGGATGAGGAACAAAGAAGCAGTTATGGCAGCAGAAGGTGATTACTCCTCAGGGTAATCAGACCTGAAAGTTTCAAAGACATGTATGGATAAGGATGATTTAACAGTAGAGGAACTGAAAGGCTTTCTCCACTCACACCTGGGAGAACAAACTAATACAGAACTATTCCAAGAACTGATGTGCACTAAACAAAAGGAAAATGAGACTCTTCAGCAGTTCTTATATCGCATCATAGGATTTAAACAAAAGATCATGCTGGCTTCAAAACATAACAGCGTAGATGTCAGGTACAGTGGGAGTACAGTCCAAGATGTTTTTCTCCACACTGTGTATCAAGGCTTAAGACACAAGCATGAAGACATTCCTTGAGAGCTCAAACCACTGCCTGCTGACAACCAAGTGACTGATGAGGCAATTTTAAAACAGATTAAAAAAATTGGTGTGGACCATCAAGAAAGACCTACTCACCCTAAGCGCTGATGAACTGTTCCAGGTTGCCAAGTCAGTGAGTCCAGTGCCAGGATTGGACACATCTCGCCTTATGATAGGAGATGAGGACGGTTGTTTTGAGTACATCACCAGTTTCATGTGCAGTAAGGCCTTAGTAAAATCTGAGGATTCAGGTATGGCACACTTACTAGAGTTAAAGGATGTGATAGATACAGTCATAAAGAGTCATGTTTCTGGTATGTAATTTAGACACTTCCTACCTTTACCCAGTTTGTGAGCTGTCCCACCAGGGGGGAGAGGACATTGGACCTGATGTATTCTAATGTTAAAGATGCCTACAGCTCCACTGCCCTCCCCCCTCTGGGGAAGTCGGATCACAACCTGGTACATCTCCTCCCACAATACACACCTTTGGTTCACAGGCAGCCTCCCACCATTAAAACTGTAAAGAGGTGGACAGAGGGGGCACACCTTGCCCTGCAGGGATGCTTTGAAGAGACAGACTGGAAGACTCTCTGTGAACCTCATGGTGAGGACATTGATGGACTGACAGACTGCATCTCTGACTACATTAATTTCTGTGTGGACACCCAGGTACCTACAAAAACCATTTGCTGCTTCCCAAACAATAAGCCCTGGGTCACTCAGGACATCCAAACCATCCTGAATGACAAAAAGAAGGCATTCAGATCAGGAGACAGGGAGGCAGCAAAGAGGGTCCAGAGACTGCTGTCTGTCAGGATCAGGGAGGGGAAGGAGGTTTACAGGAAAGAACTGGAACAAAGTCTTCAACAGAACAACACCAGGGAGGTTTGGAGGGGCATGAGGACCATCACTGGCTACAAGTCCAGCAGCCAGGAGACTGTAGGGACTGTGGACCGAGCCAATGAATTTAATAATTTCTTCAATCGATTCCAGGCTGATCCACAGAGCCCACTTCAGTTCACTACCTGCTCCTCAGTCCCTCCCCCACACGACTCAGCCACCACCCTAACAATCTCAGCTGAGCAGGTGAGAAGAGAGCTGAACAGGCTTCATCCCACAAAGGCTGCAGGTCCTGATGGGGTCAGCCCAAGGGTGCTGAAAGCCTGTGCTCCTCAGCTATGTGTTGTTCTCCAACACATCTTCAACCTCAGCCTGCACCTGGAGAGAGTTCCTCTAGGGTGGAAAAAGTCGTGCCTTGTTCCAGTGAATAAGACGCCACGTCCCAGAGTCCTCAATGACTTCAGACCAGTGGCTCTGACATCACACATCATGAAGGCTTTTGAGAGGCTGATCCTGGAGTCCCTCCGACCTCTGGTCAAACCCTCACTTGACCCCCTCCAGTTTGCTTACCAACCCCATATTGGAGTGGATGACGCCATCATACACCTTCTCCATCGCACCTACACCCACCTGGATAAGCCTGGGGGCTTAGTGAGGATCATATTTTTTGATTTCTCCAGTGCATTCAACACCATCCGACCTGCACTGCTGGGAGAGAAATTAAAAAACATGCAGGTCAACACTCCCCTGATTTCCTGGATCATGGACTACCTCACCAACCGGCCACAGTACGTCCGCCTGCAGAACTGTGTGTCTGACACTGTGGTCTGTAGCACAGGTGCTCCACAGGGGACAGTTCTGTCTTCATTCCTCTTCACCCTGTACACCTCAGACTTCAGGTACAACTCAGAGTCCTGTCATCTTCAGAAGTTCTCTGATGACTCTGCAGTTGTAGGATGTATTAAGGGTGGAGATGTCACAGAGTACCGTGGAGTGGTGGACAGTTTTGTGGACTGGTGTGGACTCAACCATCTGCAACTTAACATCAACAAAACAAAGGAGCTGGTGATGGACTTCAGGAAATCTGGGAGTCCTGTCATCCCTCTCTCTATACAGGGGGAGGAGGTGGAGGTCGTGTCCGAGTACAAATACCTGGGAGTGTACTTGGACAACAAACTGGACTGGACCAAAAACTCATCAGCATTGTACAGGAAGGCTCAGAGCCGGATGTACTTCCTGAGGAGACTCAGGTCCTTCAACGTCTGCAGCACCATGCTGCGGATGTTTTATAAGTCTGTGGTTTCAGTGTCATCTTTTATGCTGTGGTCTGCTGGGGCAGCAACATGAAGGTGGAGACACTAACAGACTAAACAAGCTGATTAGGAGGGCTGGCTCTGTTCTGGGGGTGGAGCTGGACCCTCTACATGTTGTTGCTGAAAGGAGGATGCTGTCCAAACTCCTCTCAATCTTGGACAATCCCTCCCACCCACTGCACAGTGTGTTGGTTGGACAGAGGAGCACGTTCAGCCAAAGATTTATTAACATTAAATGTTCCACAGAGCGCCACAGGAGATCCTTTCTACCTGTGGCAATCAATCTGTACAATTCCCCCCCCCCTCTGTAAGGTGTGGGGGAAGTGATACTGTCATAACCTTGCTGTGCATATATTGACCCAATTTCATTTATCTATTTACATATTCTGTATATATATTGAGTTTTTCGGTATTGATGTTATTGTGTATTTATGTTTGTGTTGGATCTTTCCTGGTTGTGGTTCCTTTTCTTTCTGTCTGTTTTGTGAAAAATGGTAATGAGGCAAAACCTCTGGGATCAATAAAGTTTTTTGAATCTTGAATCTTGAATCTTTAACAATGATGGTGCAGATCCCTTGTCCTCAAGGAGTGAAGCTGATATTGCTGAAGCAGGTAATGTAGTTGGTGATATTAATGTGTCTGTAACTAATTAACTAGCAATAGTGAAGTTACTGGAGTTGTCACAGACAGTGTGAGTCACCGCGCAGTCGCTACACCCACTAGCTCCCATGATGCAGAACTGCAGAATCTATTCACTAGCTACGAGGAGCTTAGTAAGAAAGGTACACAGTATGTGCCCACACCCACTCGTGTGACTGTACCTCAGTCACCTGTAAGTAAACAGACAGTGTCACAAAATAGTGAGACATCTGCCAGTAGAGGTTTAACTGAACACTCACATATAACACCTGACAAAGTGGTCTCCCTAAGAGATCTTTCATACCTCCATCGGAGAAGTTCAAGATTCAAGGGGGTCAGATTGGAGATCTGGCAGCAGACATCAGTTATGACAGCGTTTGCCAGCAGATTGAAGAAGGCTTAAAGGAACAGTTCAGTGATGCAGAGATTGTAAGAGCACTCCTCAGGGTAATCAGACCTGAAAGTTTCAAAGACATGTATGGATAAGGATGATTTAACAGTAGAGGAACTAAAAGGCTTTCTCAACTCACACCTGGGAGAACAAACTAATACAGAACTATTCCAAGAACTGATGTGCACTAAACAAAAGGAAAATGAGACTCTTCAGCAGTTCTTATATCGCATCATAGGATTTAAACAAAAGATCACGCTGGCTTCAAAACATAACAGCGTAGATGTCAGGTACAGTGGGAGTACAGTCCAAGATGTTTTTCTCCACACTGTGTATCAAGGCTTAGGACACAAGCATGAAGACATTCGTTGAGAGCTCAAAGCACTGCCTGCTGACAACCAAGTGACTGATGAGGCAATTTTAAAACAGATTAAAAAAATAATGAGTGATGAAGGTGAAAGACAACGGCGGTTGGATCTAACTCCCCGCCAGAAACATTCAAATGTGCACAGTGCCCAGCTCGAAGTTAATGCTACTCAGTGCCCTGGTGTTAAAGAGGAAGAGTCAGCAAAGAAACCTAAAACAGATATGATCCAGCAGTTAACAGAGAAAGTTGAGAAACTGACAAGCATGGTTGAGCTTATGAAGCAGTCGCTACCGACTCAGATGTCTGAACAAGGCAGCCTTGCCTTTAACGGGAAAGTAGATCACAGGAGAGCCTCCATTATGTGGATAAAGTGATTGTAACAGACCCACCTGAAACACTCAAACCCACAGTAACTATCAACAGTGCTGCTTCGACATCTGATGGTGCCAGCCCAGCGCAATGGCAACCTCCTGTCGATCTCAGCCACCTTGATGCTGAACAATGAGAAAAAGTTAACATGACTGTGGTGACATTGGATGCATACTCAGCCTGCAGATGTCAGTCACCCTTAAAGATGAGATTCCTGTCCAGAAAGCATACTCCTCAATCACACAGCCCCTGTTTAAAGAGGTAAAAGACTACATAACAGAACTGTTGGTGAAAGGCTGGATAGTTAAATCCAAGTCCTCATATGCAGCTCCCGTTTTCTGTGTGAGGAAGAAAGATGGCAGCCTTTGGCTGTGCATTGACTGTCACCTGCTGAACAAGAAGACTGTCCCTGATCGACACCCCTTGCCCAGAATACTAGACCTGACAGACACATTGGGTGGCCAGACCTGGTTTAGTGTCCTGGACAAGAGAAAAGCCTACCATCAAGGCTTCATCACTGAGGGTTCTCGCCACCTCACTGCCTCCATTACTCCATGGGGTCTCTATGAGTGGATACGCATCCCATTTGGACTCTCAAATGCCCCGCGGCATTTCAACGAAGCATGGAGGAGATGTTAGGGTCCCTCAGGGACGAATGCTGCACTCCATACCTTGATAATGTCCTTTGCTATATGAAAACATTTGACGAGCATGTTGAGGCTGTTCGTGAAGTCCTTCAGGCTCTTCAGAGACATGGGGTAAAACTGAGACCTGAAAAATGCGAACTTTTCAGATGAGAAGTCAGGTACGTGGGTCGCATTGTTTCGACCCATGTGACCTTGAAGCTGTGTAAACCCTGTCAAGTAAGACACCTCAGACCGTTGGTGATGTGAGGAAGTTGACTGGATTCCTGGGCTACTACCCATACTACTCATACATCCAGGATTTTTCCCAGATTGAAAGCCAGGGAGGGCCCAGTCTATTACACCTGGAAAAGGAAACAAATGCCCACAGCTACCTTCCAAAGAGCCTATTGACTGGTCCATTGAGCATCAGGGAACCCTTGAACAACTTGTGACGCTCCTTACAAACCCACCTGTACTGGCATATCCAGATTTCAACCTCTCCTTCACTTTACATACTGATGCACACGGAGTCAGACAGCGAAGCTGAAAGATGTGGCCTGGGTGGCAGCATTAAACATTGCTTCTCCAGACTCATAGCAGCATTCTCACCTGCCCACCATCAGCCATGATGATCTTGTGAGAGCCCAGAGAGAGGATGAAACCGTAGGCAAGATAATTGAGTTAAAGAGATCAGACACCAAACCAGCAGGAGAAACATTTGAAGCAGTAAAAGGAGGCACTCGCAAACTACTGCATGAGTGGAGCAGATTACACCTTGAGGATGATCTCCTTTACAGACAAGTGAATGAAAGGAAGCAGTTAGTCCTCCCTGTAAAGTATAGAAGTCGAGCTTTGAAACATCTTCACAATGAGATGGGTCATGTTGGCACAGGAGAGATTCTACTGGCCTTTTATGGCTAAAGACATTGAAAAATATGTCACTCGAAAATGTCCCTGTATTAAGTCCAAGAAGTCTGCAACACACATTCGAGCGCTAATGGGGAGCATTACATCCAATTTCCCTTTGGAGCTTGTGTGTATTGATTACCTGCACCTGGAAACTAGTCGTGGAGGGTATGAATACATTCTTGTAGTGATCGATCACTTCACCAGATTTGCCCAGGCATACCCCACAAAGAACAAGAGTGGAAGAACAGCAGCTGAGCGTATGTGTAACTGCTGTCAAGAAGCATCAGTTATACTGTTCAAGTATCTGTGATTGTTTTGTTGAATGTTTCAATAATGTATAAATATAAGAAGGGAATTCAAAGTGATATATATTATTAATATAAAGTTATTACAACACGTGTATAGCAGTTTTCTGAGGCGGAACCAATGTTCGCCAGTCTAGGTAATGTCAGGTCCTGTGTTTTGCACACTAACACCTTATGTACCATATGTTTATCTTGCAACCAACACTCCACCCACATACATTCCATCCACTATTCCTGTTTGTTAAAGAGTGATTTAAGGATCAGAGAGTTTTGGTATAAGGTTAAAAGTGAAATGTGTTAAGAGGTTTAGAGAAATGTCAGGAGCCATTTTTATTTTGTGAGGGAGCTTGTGATGCCCACAACTGTGTGATCACATTTGTGTGAATATTAATAGATGATGTGGTTTTCTTTTGTAAAGACCTATTTTCTTGCAAAGGGTAAAGTGTTATAGTGTCAAGACAGTGTTATTTTTTACGACAGCAGGTGACAGTGTGAGATTGTGGTTTAGGTCAAAGGTCGCAGCCTCTAGTGTGTCTCGCGTCGTCTTCCTCATAATGGCGGAGAGCTCAGCAAAGGAAAGCGACGTCTCCCTGTCTCATCAATTCTTTCCTGTATTTCAGGTTAGTAACATGTATAAACTTTGCAAAAGTTCGGTTAACAAAGAACGACAGATGGTTTTGAATGAACAGTTAGTTTGTTTGCATTTGTGAGAACGGTATTTACCGCGGGTAGTGACAATAGCAGCTGACACTGGTTTATTTGCTAGCAAGCATGTTATTCAGGGATAAAGGATTAGCTTTGGCCACATGTCTTCTCTAACAGTTGTGCATCTACACATATATTCATTCTCATGTTTGAATTCAGTTGTGTAAAGTGTAAATTTAAGAGTTTGAACATGGTTGAGATTTGTTTATTAATACTGTACATGTCCAAGTAATACTGAATAGTGTTTTTGTTGTAGTGCCTGTAAGAGGTAAATAGAACCAAAAGCTTATTTGGATAACTGAGAAAAGAGAAGTGGGAAAGTGAGATAAGATGAGTTCCACATGGATTTAGTATTCTATTGTGTTTGTTTTGTGGACATGAAGTATGTGTAAAAACACTGAAAATTGACAAAATGTACAGTGTTAAGTGAAAGTTGTATGAATAAGTGTGTGTGAATAAATATAATGGTGGAGAGCTCAGCAAAGGAAAGCCACGTCTCCCTGTCTCATCAATTCTTTCCTGTATTTCAGGATATGTTTAGCTGCTTACAGGTGCTGAAACCTGGGACCTGTAACAATAACATACTATGTGTCAGGCAGCAGGAAGTTCAGTATAACAGTTAATGTCTATAAGCTATTATGGAGTCCAGTTAGTTATTGCAGGCTCTGGTAGACTGTTCCAGTGCTGGACTACTGAGCGTTGAGAGAGTTGAGAGTGAGGGTTGAAATGTGCATTTAATTGTCTACTATGGAATTTTTTAAGTGTCATAGTTCAATTTCAGTGAGACAATGTAGGAATAAAAGCACATTTTGGTGACTTCAGGGACCTATTTTTATTCCCCCAAAAGAGCAATAATATGGTAACTTTAGGTGAAATTCACTGATTATATTATAGTTTATCAATGTCTTCTTTTCTAGTGCTGAGATGAACTGATAGAGAAGTTTGTTTTTGCCTATTATTATTATTATTATTAATATTATTTTATCATGATGCTATTTTTTTAACAGGAATGAGATCAGCCTACACATTAGAACCACTCCAGGACAACTCCACTGCCCACTCGATAATAAACAAAAACCCTAGAAAGTGATGGCAGAGCTGTATTATATTAGAATGTACAGGTGTATCTAATACAGTGGCCAGAGAGAGTATATATTTATCAGATCATTCATTTAGGTCAAATTTCTCACCCGTACTGATGGTTAATCAGTTAATCAGTTAATTATCTATTTTAACTATGTATTCACCCTGTTTGATGGTTCATCCTTTTATTGACATTATAAATCAATCATGGTCAATAAAAGTTGGTACCTTGACAAAAAAAAAAAAAAAAGAAATCAGAAAAATACCTCATTAATGTCAAAGTGAAAACAGGTTTCTACAAAGTGATGTAAATAAAATAAAAATATGTAAGATGAAATCAGTGTTTAATATTCACCCCCTCAGATATTTGATGCTAGTAGTCCCACAATTAGTGAAATGGGGATCACCTGAGTGTAGTGAAGGTGTTTAGATGTAACTCAAACATTTCTGTGTGTTCACATTAAGTGTTATCTCTGATATTCTGATCATTTATTTATCTGGCTGTTGTTTATTACTAACATTAGTCTCCTGTTGTTCTTGCTGATTTCACATTATTATCAACGGTCTGTCTCCATTAATGGAGGGTGAATAATGAAGGTGGTCATTCAGCAACAAATTTGTCACTTTTATTCTTAAACTCTTAAAATACATTTTCTAATTTGCATGTAGTCTGGTTTAGTGTTATTCCGGGTTTATTGATAGAAAAATCTTTAAGCGAGAGACCCAACTACTTATTGGGCTCCAGAGCTACAGTTCGATTACTTGGTGAATATCAAGCTGATGTGTGTACTAAATAAGTTGGTGTAGTTACAGCAGGATGCGTATTTTAATAAACAACAGTGAAAAGCTAACTTTTCTTGCCTTGTTTTTTGTAGCAGCCTTTAAAATGCGTATTTCCACATTAACTGTGACTAGAAAATAAAGGATGTTGGCTCCCAAGCTGAGAAATATCCGACGTATTTCTACACTAACACCACCAGTACAGTAAATTATTACAGATATGTTAGATTTAGTTAAAAAATAAATAAAAATAAGAAATATCAAAGTATTGAAAAAACCAATACTAATAAATATCTAGCTATTTCGGTTCAGCCCTAATAAAATATTTACAATCTTTAAAGAAGAAGCAGGACTTACAGACAGAACCGGCTCAGGTAATATCTTTACACTGTTGACCCCTGGTTTGAGTTCTAATCTCACTGTCTTACTAACAAACTACAGACATGGAAGAAGCTCCAGGTTTTAAATGGGGTCATTTATCTGAGCCTCTGAAATGTGTGTTAATGCAGCTCAGTCGGTAGAATGACTATGACAAGATGCTAAATGAGTTAAATCAGACATTAACCAACCACAAAGGTTATTATTTAACCTATAGATAGACCTGTTTGTCCACTCTGGATCATTTCTATCAGTCTTTGACTGTAGCTACTTTGCTGTTGTAGCTGTTTAACACTGTAATATGACAAAGTGCAGTACCTTACAGTATATTTCTACACTGAAGATGAAGAACATTTATGTCTGCTCAGCTACTAACGAGTTTACATTTTAGAAAATGAAAGTGAAACTGGATTTTACAGGATCAGTGGCTCATTGTCTGTGGAGACATTTAATATGTGGACTAATCGATCAGGGGACGTGGATCCTGCTCTATGTTTCTACTTAGACCCTCTGAATAGGACCTAAAATAAAATTGGAGACATTGAGCATAAATACGACCTCACGACTCTAAACGAGAACGACGTCCTTCGTCTTTTATGATTATTTACTTCAAGTGTCCACAAATGATCACACTTTATGAAGCCGTACCTTCACTATTACCACAGAGATGCACTTTGTGTCTGTTTATCGCACTTTGTCACTATTTAATTGTGATAAAAGCAGCTGCAGAGTTTCTAAAGGTGGAAATACATGTTCGTCTCCTTCCTCCTGCTCCACCCATCCACCGCCGACTGAACCGACATCTACCCGATTTCCTACGAAGACAGTCAGAGCTCACCTGCAGAGGTGGACACCAGGAAAAGGACTGAAATCCAAATCTAACAGAAGGAGGCCGAGCTGACAGACATAGATCTATTAAAAGAGCTCAAACTCCTGCAAGAAGGTCGACTAACAGCAGCACAACGTTTAGTGAGGGCCGACATGTTGGATCGTGATACGACAGTGACGTCATTGTGTCGCAAAGCATTTCGGGATTCGTTTAAGTCATTATCAACATTTAATTATTATCATCATTCATCTTATTTATTTATCTATTGTTAAGTATTTTAACTATTTTTATATCTTGTTGATTCTTTAATCTTGAGCTGCAGTTTAAACTTTGTGTTTCTTCTACGTTTGTAAAACATTTAATTTACAAATGTGACTAAAAGTGGTGAAAGTTTAATAAATTACAGTTATTGTTTAGTGTAATTTAGTTTAATACAGCCCCACACTCCCAAACAAGAGAACAACAGAGAATCAATTAGTGTTATTTACTGGTTTCTTTGTTATTCATAATGATTTTACATTTTATTTAAGTTAGATGTTTAGTTTGTGTTGGGACTCTAACACATTACTTACTGAAGTTTGACTCAGTTGTCAGTTTATTCACCTAGTTGGTAAAACTCAGTCTAATCTAACAGCTCGAATTGATACAGCTGTGTTAGAAGATAATTAACCAACAAACCATTTGCATAATGAATCAGTATTTATTACCAGGTGTGTACAGTGTGTTTACCTCAACAACCCAGTTGTATTTTAACTTAGCTATCTGTACTAGCTATGCTCCTAATCAGAGTTAATTAAATTCATCAATTTTAGTGCAATAATGTTTAAGGGTGCTTTCACACCTACAGGCTTTAGTTTGCTTAAACTACTCAAGTTTGTTTTTGGTGCGGTTCGTTTTACCAGGCAATCGCACTCGAGTTCGCACCAAAACAATCGTACCAAGACCCCCAAAAAGATCTGGTCTCAATCCGAATCACTTAGCGAACTCTGGTGCGGTCCTCCTGGTGAGAAAGCGAACCAAAACTGGACCAAACACTGTGAATCTAATGATTTGAGGAACTAATGGAGGACACAAGTGGAGACGTGAGCAGGTGAAGTGTCTCAGAGAGACCAGGTCTGATGTAACGTAATAAACAATAATCAACAGGATGAACAACCTGTGTTAACATTTATTAAAATCATCTCGCTCCACACTTTACCATCTTCCTGTTTTTACTTTTTCTGTTCCCGCTCATTGGTCAGATGCAAACACATCTGACCAATGAGCGGAGAGAACGATCTCGCGTGATTTCACATGACGCATTTTAGTTTTTAGTTCACTTGGATTTTTCTCAGTGTTAAAAGAAACAAAATCAAGAGAAAAATAAAATTTTCCAAACTCATCCACTGATTTAGACCAAAGAAAACGAGCTAAGGTGTGAAGGAACCACAGTACATGTGAGAAGCTCTTGTCAGCATGCGAACAAGGCGGAGACGCTGAATAGTCTGTTCCCAAGATCTGGAAACTAACATCTCCGCAAACACAAAATGGCTGCAGTAACTCCCTTGTTGTTGGTTTTGGCTTTGTCTTCTCTGTTGTTGGCTTATCAAGGTGAGCAACTGATAAACTGTCCACGATCTCTGATTTAAACCCAACTGTAATGTTACAGACCCGTCACTTTACTCTTTAGTTTAATGTCATATCACGTTATGTTGCAGTTATTCGCATTCATTCGTACCTGACCCACCCTCCTGTCTTCTGTATCTGTGACGATTATAATATAGTATTAAAAGTGATTAAGTGACGGTGAGAGTAACAGTCGCCTGTATCAGTGGAGGTGAGAGGTCTGGCTTTGGGTTATCTGTGTTTTCAGGTGGTTTGGTGTAAAACTACCTCTGCAAAGAAAGGAGGGAAAGCAGCTGATCGACTGAATGTCCAACGTAGTAGTAAGAGACATGGGTCGGACCTTGTTTACTTGGACCAGCAAGAGTTCAGCTGATCAGTGTGCAGATGTGTGCAGCCAGTAATGACCCATCTAAGATCCTGTTTCCATAAATAAGGAATATTTATGACATGTCTGTTTCCTTAACACTGAAGCTTGGTTTACACTGTGGAGAGTGGAGCAGCTCTGAGGTCAAGGGTTAGCACACAGTCTTTGTTGTACTCACTAGGACAGATGTTGTGTCTTGGTGTAGTGCTTTGCTGACCAGCTGCTGCAGAAGGTCTGTCCTCTCTGCTCGTCCTGGTCGGACACTGTGGAGCTGTCCCTCACCAGGACTTCACTCCCTGTCTTCTCTGATGACAAAGCTGGTATCTCCACACTGGTGGCAACACGACCATCGTCATGTGTAGAAGTGAAACCTGCTATAGGAGAAACAGAATTCATTATCATCAAGTCATGACAAAAAGCATGACAACACTGAGATTCATGTACTAACCTTAACAAAGCAGGGGGATGCTAACAGCTAATTGGCTAACTTAATGGGGTGTGTTGATGTTTTAGCAGTAGATTTCCACATCTTGATGAAGTTGATCATGAACGACACACAAACAGCCCGTAGACATTTACTGTAGTGACTTGTGACATCTGAGGTGTTTAGAGTCTGTGAAGTTTTCTATCTGGAAATTAAAGATAATACATCTGATTTTGTAACCTTTGTACAACTGAAGTATGTTGTGTTTAGATGATTAATCAATAATAGAAAAATGTATTATATTACTTTATATTCTAAACACTCTAATACTGCATTCAACAATGCTGTTACAAACAGAGGGGGCCAACGAGTTCCCACAAAAAACAAGGTTTATTATAACGCCCGGTCCAAAATAGAGAACACAGGGAAACTAAAACAGGCAAAATACAAACTAAATAACCCAACAAAAACATACAAAGTATCAACTAAATAATCAATAGACAAAAAGACAAACTACAACTCACTAATTAGAAATACAAAGTTCAACAAAAATCACTGCCCAGGGCAGGAGAACATTAACAAACAAACAAACCAACAGTACAAAGTATCAACATAAAACGCTGCATAAAGTCAGACAAGAAAAAACACACAGACAGAAACAAACAAACAAACAAACAAACTGACCAGAGTATTGGAGCAGTACGGCACAAATGAAGTCTATGAATAAAGCAAAGTAGTGTGAAACAGACAGAGTCCAGAGTATCCAAAAAGACTGACTAACTGATAGTGATGGACAAATGATACAGAGACTTCGGAGCTTGTATCGAAAACACAAGTGTCACGTGACAGATGACGTTCAGAACCAAATGTCATCGCTGTTTCCTTTCGCGCTTCGTTCCTTCAAAATGTTTCGAAGCTTTTCATTGGCTCAGAGTGTTTCAGCGTGTTTCATTGGCTCAGAGTGTTTCAGAGTGTTTCATTGGTTCAGAGTGTTTCAGAGTGTTTCATTGGCTCAGAGTGTTTCAGAGTGTTTCATTGGCTCAGAGTGTTTCAGTGTGTTTCATTGGCTCAGAGTGTTTCAGTGTGTTTCATTGGCTCAGAGTGTTTCAGAGTGTTTCATTGGCTCAGAGTGTTTCAGTGTGTTTCATTGGCTCCGAGTGTTTCAGTGTGTTTCATTGGCTCAGAGTGTTTCAGTGTGTTTCATTGGCTCCGAGTGTTTCAGTGTGTTTCATTGGCTCAGAGTGTTTCAGTGTGTTTCATTGGCTCAGAGTGTTTCAGAGTGTTTCATTGGCTCAGAGTGTTTCAGAGTGTTTCATTGGCTCAGAGTGTTTCAGAGTGTTTCATTGGCTCAGAGTGTTTCAGTGTGTTTCATTGGCTCAGAGTGTTTCAGTGTGTTTCAGTGTGTTTCATTGGCTCAGAGTGTTTCAGAGTGTTTCAGTGTGTTTCATTGGCTCAGAGTGTTTCAGAGTGTTTCATTGTTTCAGAGTGTTTCAGAGTGTTTCAGAGTGTTTCATTGGCTCAGAGTGATTCAGAGTGTTTCATTGGCTCAGAGTGTTTCAGAGTGTTTCAGTGTGTTTCATTGGCTCATGGAGTTTCAATGCATTCAGAACTAAGGACAGTTTTACAGGTTTTACAGATTTGAGTGTTTGGTTCTTTAGCAGCTGTATAAGATTCATCATTATGCTTCAAATGAGGTTGTGAGGAAACAGAGATTTGGAAAGTGAGAGTATTTTGTCAAGTTTCATGGTGAGTACCACTAATAAGAGATGTTCTAAAGTTTGGGATCATTTTGATCTCATACCACCAAACACTGCGACACTTCAGTGTGCTCAGTCATGAGCCGACTGATCCTGCGACAGTAGAAAAAATAATATTTCTCAATAAAAACCCGTGAAGACAACTAACTTGTCTGCTTCTGTAAATAATCATTTCAAATCAACCATACAAGTCCTCAACTGATAAACTATTATCTTTAAAGGTTTTCCTTAAAAACACTGAATTTAAAAACTGATCATTTGCAAAGTAGGAAGAATCTCTAATCCTGTTAGAGATAATAAACCCTAATAAACCTTTAACCAACCCATATTATAATTTGCATTGATTCTTTGGGTTAATCTGGAATTTGTTTTAGAGAATGGGAGAGAGCATCTGCATATTTTAATAATGCATGAATGAACAAAACACTTGAATGACCACACAGACTTTTCTGAACTCTTATTGGTGTCATGAGATTGAAACAGTACCAGAGCTTCAGTCGTGCCCTTTAGAGGTTGCTATGACTTAAGTTGTCCAGCAGATAATGATAATGGGGCTTCATTTGCCCACCACTACAAACTGACAAACTAGTGGCGTGGATTCCATGAACAGTTTGCAACAAACCAGCAAAAACCAGAGGACTGAGGGGTGCTTACAAAACAACAAAGACCAACAGGTGAAATGAATGAGTTATTAGTCCTGTGAGTGAAGAGTGGAGGAGGAGGAAGTCAATATACGGGAGTGGCAGGAGAGTAAGCAACAAAACAAAACCCACAGACAGGGGCAGAGGGAGGAATTGTAACAAATGCATTTGTCTGAAAACAGTAGTTACTGTTACTTTGAAATTCAAGAGGTTTCAGTCAAAACATTCACTTCAATAAAAATATGTTCTGCTTATCATAAACTAATCAGATCTGATTTAGACAGTTGAATACAACATTTTAAAACAAGATAATAATTATGACTCTTAAGATGTTTCTCTTATAACATTTATCGTTACAGGGATCTAACCTTAACTCAAAGGAGAAGTTGTTAGAAAATATCACAATTCTAAGAATCTTCTCTAAATGTCATCACTAGATCAATTTTTAGCCTTAAGAAGCTTTGTGAATACAACTCCTAATTCTACATGTCACTGTCTAACCTTAACTTCTATCTAGGTCTGAATGAAACAGAAATGTACTTTCTCAAGTCAACAGGTCAAAGAGGTCAAAAGGTTTCTTCTTATCTTTCAAACAAAGCCACAGCTTAGACTTCCTGTCCCAACAGAAAGCCTAACGTCTCTTTGTGGTTCACTTGCATCACTGATGTCTGTTTGAACGTTAACTGAGTGCAGACTGAAGGAAAAGTGAAGAGAGTTTTCTTAAAAGCATGATGTGAAACAAATGGATACGTTTTATAAACTTTAGTTTGTTCATTAATTTAATTATAATGTACGTGTGTTGAAGTTATTTACTTACTTCTTTGATTGTATAATGAGAAAACACAGACTGTCTTCTCAGGTGTAGAGAAGCTAATATCGCTTCTCTGGTGTCCACTGAGAGAAGTGGTATATTTCAGTGATAACATCTCTACTATCTGACAGCATTAAACAATTAAAAAAATAATAAATCTCTAAAATTAAAATATATTAGTTAATAATACATTTACACTATTAATATTTCCACTACTTTAAAATAATTACCAAAATGTACTCTGTTAAACCAATAGGTAAAGTCCACACTGTCAGAACAGAGGATGTTAATAGTTATTAAACTTGATGCTAGGTACTTTACTAGCACAACACAAAAGATCCATGAGCCACCTAAGTGTACGTTGTTTGGCTGAATAACTGCCTTTTAAAAAAATTAAAACATTTCCAGACCGGTATACTTTACAATATGACCACACAGAAATCTATAGAAAACCCAACAACACCTCTGTCTTAACAATCACAATTCATGCGGCTTTAAGTGAATCCAGCAGAGAGTCCACAGAAAAATGAACATTGCATGTCTGTAGTTAAAATAAACCATGTGTTCTTACCTTGTTGTTGTTTGTGAAGAAGATTAGTTTTCTCTGGTAAAAGCAAACATCTTGTCTTGTTCCTGATGCAGCAGCTTCTGAAACAATGAGCTTCTACAAACACAGGCAGTGTGTTTCGATTGTTCCTGTTTTTTCTTTACTTCTGTTTAAGGGGCCCCTTCAAACTGCTGCTTAGAAAATGAAGTCATTCTAGTACGACGTGCATGAGGTTTGAAAATATAAGTAAAGATTCATTTAGACATAATAAACTTTGTCTAAGTCTCAGAAGTGAAGTGTCTCAGAGAGACCAGGTCTGATGTAACGTAATAAACAATAATCAACAGGATGAACAACCTGTGTTAACATTTATTAAAATCATCTCGCTCCACACTTTACCATCTTCCTGTTTTTACTTTTTCTGTTCCCGCTCATTGGTCAGATGCAAACACATCTGACCAATGAGCGGAGAGAACGATCTCGCGTGATTTCACATGACGCATTTTAGTTTTTAGTTCACTTGGATTTTTCTCAGTGTTAAAAGAAACAAAATCAAGAGAAAAATAAAATTTTCCAAACTCATCCACTGATTTAGACCAAAGAAAACGAGCTAAGGTGTGAAGGAACCACAGTACATGTGAGAAGCTCTTGTCAGCATGCGAACAAGGCGGAGACGCTGAATAGTCTGTTCCCAAGATCTGGAAACTAACATCTCCGCAAACACAAAATGGCTGCAGTAACTCCCTTGTTGTTGGTTTTGGCTTTGTCTTCTCTGTTGTTGGCTTATCAAGGTGAGCAACTGATAAACTGTCCACGATCTCTGATTTAAACCCAACTGTAATGTTACAGACCCGTCACTTTACTCTTTAGTTTAATGTCATATCACGTTATGTTGCAGTTATTCGCATTCATTCGTACCTGACCCACCCTCCTGTCTTCTGTATCTGTGACGATTATAATATAGTATTAAAAGTGATTAAGTGACGGTGAGAGTAACAGTCGCCTGTATCAGTGGAGGTGAGAGGTCTGGCTTTGGGTTATCTGTGTTTTCAGGTGGTTTGGTGTAAAACTACCTCTGCAAAGAAAGGAGGGAAAGCAGCTGATCGACTGAATGTCCAACGTAGTAGTAAGAGACATGGGTCGGACCTTGTTTACTTGGACCAGCAAGAGTTCAGCTGATCAGTGTGCAGATGTGTGCAGCCAGTAATGACCCATCTAAGATCCTGTTTCCATAAATAAGGAATATTTATGACATGTCTGTTTCCTTAACACTGAAGCTTGGTTTACACTGTGGAGAGTGGAGCAGCTCTGAGGTCAAGGGTTAGCACACAGTCTTTGTTGTACTCACTAGGACAGATGTTGTGTCTTGGTGTAGTGCTTTACTGACCAGCTGCTGCAGAAGGTCTGTCCTCTCTGCTCGTTCTGGTCGGACACTGTGGAGCTGTCCCTCACCAGGACTTCACTCCCTGTCTTCTCTGATGACAAAGCTGGTATCTCCACACTGGTGGCAACACGACCATCGTCATGTGTAGAAGTGAAACCTGCTATAGGAGAAACAGAATTCATTATCATCAAGTCATGACAAAAAGCATGACAACACTGAGATTCATGTACTAACCTTAACAAAGCAGGGGGATGCTAACAGCTAATTGGCTAACTTAATGGGGTGTGTTGATGTTTTAGCAGTAGATTTCCACATCTTGATGAAGTTGATCATGAACGACACACAAACAGCCCGTAGACATTTACTGTAGTGACTTGTGACATCTGAGGTGTTTAGAGTCTGTGAAGTTTTCTATCTGGAAATTAAAGATAATACATCTGATTTTGTAACCTTTGTACAACTGAAGTATGTTGTGTTTAGATGATTAATCAATAATAGAAAAATGTATTATATTACTTTATATTCTAAACACTCTAATACTGCATTCAACAATGCTGTTACAAACAGAGGGGGCCAACGAGTTCCCACAAAAAACAAGGTTTATTATAACGCCCGGTCCAAAATAGAGAACACAGGGAAACTAAAACAGGCAAAATACGAACTAAATAACCCAACAAAAACATACAAAGTATCAACTAAATAATCAATAGACAAAAAGACAAACTACAACTCACTAATTAGAAATACAAAGTTCAACAAAAATCACTGCCCAGGGCAGGAGAACATTAACAAACAAACAAACCAACAGTACAAAGTATCAACATAAAACGCTGCATAAACGCAGAAAAGAAAAAACACACAGCCAGAAACAAACAAACAAACAAACAAACAAACTGAACAGAGCAGTACGGCACAAACGAAGTCTATGAATAAAGCAAAGTAGTGTGAAACAGACCGAGTCCAGAGTATCCAAAAAGACTGACTAACTGATAGTGATGGACAAATGATACAGAGACTTCGGAGCTTGTATCGAAAACACAAGTGTCACGTGACAGATGACGTTCAGAACCAAATGTCATCGCTGTTTCCTTTCGCGCTTCGTTCCTTCAAAATGTTTCGAAGCTTTTCATTGGCTCAGAGTGTTTCAGTGTGTTTCATTGGCTCAGAGTGTTTCAGAGTGTTTCAGTGTGTTTCATTGGCTCAGAGTGTTTCAGTGTGTTTCATTGGCTGAGATTGTTTCAGAGTGTTTCAGTGTGTTTCAGTGTGTTTCCCTGTGTTTCAGTGTGTTTCATTGGCTCAGAGTGATTCAGAGTGTTTCATTGTTTCAGAGTGTTTCAGAGTGTTTCAGAGTGTTTCATTGGCTCAGAGTGATTCAGAGTGTTTCATTGGCTCAGAGTGTTTCAGAGTGTTTCAGTGTGTTTCATTGGCTCATGGAGTTTCAATGCATTCAGAACTAATGACAGTTTTACAGGTTTTACAGATTTGAGTGTTTGGTTCTTTAGCAGCTGTATAAGATTCATCATTATGCTTCAAATGAGGTTGTGAGGAAACAGAGATTTGGACAGTGAGAGTATTTTGTCAAGTTTCATGGTGAGTACCACTAATAAGAGATGTTCTAAAGTTTGGGATCATTTTGATCTCATACCACCAAACACTGCGACACTTCAGTGTGCTCAGTCATGAGCCGACTGATCCTGCGACAGTAGAAAAAATAATATTTCTCAATAAAAACCCGTGAAGACAACTAACTTGTCTGCTTCTGTAAATAATCATTTCAAATCAACCATACAAGTCCTCAACTGATAAACTATTATCTTTAAAGGTTTTCCTTAAAAACACTGAATTTAAAAACTGATCATTTGCAAAGTAGGAAGAATCTCTAATCCTGTTAGAGATAATAAACCCTAATAAACCTTTAACCAACCCATATTATAATTTGCATTGATTCTTTGGGTTAATCTGGAATTTGTTTTAGAGAATGGGAGAGAGCATCTGCATATTTTAATAATGCATGAATGAACAAAACACTTGAATGACCACACAGACTTTTCTGAACTCTTATTGGTGTCATGGGATTGAAACAGTACCAGAGCTTCAGTCGTGCCCTTTAGAGGTTGCTATGACTTAAGTTGTCCACCAGATGTCACTGAGGTCTTGAAGCTTTGAACCTTTTTACACACAATTGTTAGGAAAGCTTCAAAGTGCTTCATGGGGCTTCATTTGCTCCACCACTACAAACTGACAAACTAGTGGCGTGGATTCCATGAACAGTTTGCAACAAACCAGCAAAAACCAGAGGACTGAGGGGTGCTTATAAAACAACAAAGACCAACAGGTGAAATGAATGAGTTATTAGTCCTGTGAGTGAAGAGTGGAGGAGGAGGAAGTCAATATACGGGAGTGGCAGGAGAGTAAGCAACAAAACAAAACCCACAGACAGGGGCAAAGGGAGGAATTGTAACAAATGCATTTGTCTGAAAACAGGAGTTACTGTTACTTTGAAATTCAAGAGGTTTCAGTCAAAACATTCACTTCAATAAAAATATGTTCTGCTTATCATAAACTAATCAGATCTGATTTAGACAGTTAAATACAACATTTTAAAACAAGATAATAATTATGACTCTTAAGATGTTTCTCTTATAACATTTATCGTTACAGGGATCTAACCTTAACTCAAAGGAGAAGTTGTTAGAAAATATCACAATTCTAAGAATCTTCTCTAAATGTCATCACTAGATCAATTTTTAGCCTTAAGAAGACTTTGTGAATACAACTCCTAATTCTACATGTCACTGTCTAACCTTAACTTCTATCTAGGTCTGACTGAAACAGAAATGTACTTTCTCAAGTCAACAGGTCAAAGAGGTCAAAAGGTTTCTTCTTATCTTTCAAACAAAGCCACAGCTTAGACTTCCTGTCCCAACAGAAAGCCTAACGTCTCTTTGTGGTTCACTTGCATCACTGATGTCTGTTTGAACGTTAACTGAGTGCAGACTGAAGGAAAAGTGAAGAGAGTTTTCTTAAAAGCATGATGTGAAACAAATGGATACGTTTTATAAACTTTAGTTTGTTCATTAATTTAATTATAATGTACGTGTGTTGAAGTTATTTACTTACTTCTTTGATTGTATAATGAGAAAACACAGACTGTCTTCTCAGGTGTAGAGAAGCTAATATCGCTTCTCTGGTGTCCACTGAGAGAAGTGGTATATTTCAGTGATAACATCTCTACTATCTGACAGCATTAAACAATTAAAAAAATAATAAATCTCTAAAATTAAAATATATTAGTTAATAATACATTTACACTATTAATATTTCCACTACTTTAAAATAATTACCAAAATGTACTCTGTTAAACCAATAGGTAAAGTCCACACTGCCAGAACAGAGGATGTTAATAGTTATTAAACTTGATTCTAGGTACTTTACTAGCACAACACAAAAGATCCATGAGCCACCTAAGTGTACGTTGTTTGGCTGAATAACTGCCTTTTAAAAAAATTAAAACATTTCCAGACCGGTATACTTTACAATATGACCACACAGAATTCTATAGAAAACCCAACAACACCTCTGTCTTAACAATCACAATTCATGCGGCTTTAAGTGAATCCAGCAGAGAGTCCACAGAAAAATGAACATTGCATGTCTGTAGTTAAAATAAACCATGTGTTCTTACCTTGTTGTTGTTTGTGAAGAAGATTAGTTTTCTCTGGTAAAAGCAAACATCTTGTCTTGTTCCTGATGCAGCAGCCTCTGAAACAACGAGCTTCTACAAACACAGGCAGTGTGTTTCGATTGTTCCTGTTTTTTCTTTACTTCCGTTTAAGGAGCCCCTTCAAACTGCTGCTTAGAAAATGAAGTCATTCTAGTACGACGTGCATGAGGTTTGAAAATATAAGTAAAGATTCATTTAGACATAATAAACTTTGGTAAAATCTTCTCTTTATTGTAAAAAAAACATTCACAAATTGAAGTAAATATATATTTTTTGTCTCGTCGCTGCCCTTTAATGAAAGGTTAGTGAACTCTGAAGACGCTTTTCCTCCACTGACAGATGTCATAATACATTCACACAGTGCTGATGCTAAGAAGACAAAAGTACAGTTACAGTTACTATTATCAGTGTCCACTGTCCACTCTTTGGCTCTTGTGGAGTGGAGCGTTGTACTTTAACCTTTTAACCTTCTCTGTTTTTTCTTTCTTTCTCTGCTTCAGGCCAGATGAATGTCACAGCTGGAGAGACTGTTACTCTGCCATGTACGACTTCAGCTGTCACCAGTGAATCAATTGTTGAGTGGAAGAAATTAGAGAAGTCAGGTGATGAGCTTTTGGTCTTTTTGTACCGGAGTAGTCAAGTTGACCTAGAAAGTCAGGAGGAATCTTTTAAAAACCGAGTGGAGCTGAAGGACAAACAGATGAAGGATGGAGACGTGTCTGTGATTCTGAAGGATGTGACAATTAATGACAGTGGAAAATATCAATGTCGTATCATACAACCAGGATCAGACATCAAGACGAGCAACATCAACCTGAAGGTTTCAGACTCAGGTGAGTTAGTGTGTGTGTGTGTGTGTGTGTGTGTGTGTGTGTGTGTGTGTGTGTGTGTGTGTGTGTGTGTGTGTGTGTGGATCAGAGTTGAAGCTGCTTCCTGGTTGTTGATGTGAGAGTGAAACATCACAGATCAGATGTTGGTGTTGATGAGACTTTGTAGAAAACAGCTGGTATGAGTGATGGGATCAAAGTGCAGTAGATAATGTCTGACAGGAGTTTGAAGAGGAAATGGATTCTGTTGTGTTCTTCACTCATCACCTACCTGACACTGTCGTATTACAGATTAAACCACAGACAAATCAACACAGTTCAATAAGCCTTAACATAAGAAACAACTCACTCATTCATTCATCCCCAGCTTCTGTCACACTTTTCTACCTTTGTCTACCTGTTGAATAATTCTGTTTTTTCCCACTTTTTGCCTTTTACTGATCAACCACTACAACACCTGCTAACTCACATCTGCTTTTTCCTTCTACAGATTCGAACAGGGGACATGTTGGACTGGCAGTCGGCCTGTCAGTTGTTGGTGGGCTTCTTGTTGTTGGTGTTGTTGGTTTTGTGGTCTATAGAAAATACAAAGGTCAAACAGAACAGCATTCATACTGATCTAGGGAAAATGCAGGTGAACATCAGCATCTCTTCAGATCTTTGACTCGGTCCGTGAGTCCTGCTGCTGGTTCCTTTGTGACCAGTTTAACATCCAGACTGGACACACAGCAGACAGAGGTCAGCTGAGACTGATGGTGATGTGGTGTTATTCTGTAGTTTTCAATAATCAACTAAGTATCAGTCCATGGAGAGCTGTGGTTCTCTGCTCAAAGCTCAGAAACTAAAATACAGAATCTTGTTGTGCTAATGCTTTATAACATAGGACTGTGATGTGAATGAGAGGTTCACTGCTCTTTATTCTGCTTAGAACGCAAATATCTGCAGATTATATAAATTAAATGTCATTCAACACTAGTATCTGTCATTTAACACTAGTATCTGTCATTTAACACTAGTATCAGTCATTTAACACTAGTATCAGTCATTTAACACTAGTATCTGTCATTTAACACTAGTATCTGTCATTGTTGTTCCAGACTTTCATCTGATCTTGTTTAAGGATGATGCATGTTATACTACACATTAACACTACTGAAATACTCTGTAAACTTATATAAGTATAATAAATCTTTATAAAACATCGACAAATACATGTAACACTAAAACCTGATTCAGTAAAACAAACTGTTGAATGAGTTTCACTCATCAACCTGTTAATAGTTATTCATCTTTTCGTTCTAATATTTAAAGCAGAGACTCAGTTTTGTTTTTCTGTTCATTCACTTCACACACAGACACATAATTTATTACTGTTTATTTTCAGTTAAATTTATTCCAACAATTTCATAATATTGTTTGTTGTGTGCAGCTTCTTTTATTTACTGGTGCTTTTAATTTGCTGTACTCTACATAAATATGTCAAACTTCATTTGTCAATAAAGTTTGACTTCATATTTGATTTCTGACTCTGTCTTTATCAGTAATGTTGATGATGAGCAGGGTTTATGTTTGGAACTTCTCTGACCTGTTGAACATGTTGATGCAGGTTTGATCTGTTTGTATTTACTGCAGTATGAACTGCAGTATTTACAGTAGTATGAACTGTAGTATTTACTGTGTGAATCAATGTCTCTGTTTTATCAGGGACATTTTTATTTATTTCAAATATTTTTAGTAAGAGACTTTATCAGTCTTGTAAGTTGATGTTTTTTAAATCATAAAATGTGAATCTACATATTTTAAGGACAGCACTAAGTTTTATATAATATTATATAATGTTTTTTATTAGTAAACAATTTTTTTTTAACACCAGTTAGTTTTTTTGGTGAAACATAAATTAACCTACATCTATCAACCAGAAAACATAATGAGGAGCTGCTCTGTTACCATAGACTGTACTGTCACTGGGAGACACATTATCATGTGTTTCAGGCCAATAATTCACTATAATCACTGATAAAATACTACAAATATTTACTTAAAATACTAGTTTTTAATTTCATGGACTCATTAACTCCACCTGCTGGTGTTAATGAGTCTGGTGAAAAGGACAATGAATCTTTATTGCTATTATTTTTAGTTAATTAGAAACTAGATTTAATGATTTAACATGTTCTTTAATAAATTTTACCTTACTAAACCAACTGTTTTAGTTTTACGTTAAGTTAGTAACCAACATGATAATAACCCTGGTTCTCACTGGCTGTGTGCCAAAGAACAAAGAACCACAACAGGTTTATGAACTGGTTCAGGTTAGCATTAGCTTTGGGGTTGGACTTTTAGTTTGAACTCATATCAACAGGTTTCAACTACAGAGAGACAGAAATCTGTGGAGAGTCTGTGAGAATTCAACAACAACTTTATGGTTGAATCTGGTTCCACAGGTCTCTGAATGTGAAGTGACATGTTCTTACTTTTAGTTCATGTTGAGACTGATCTGAACTCCACACTGATCCACTTTCATCATCAAGACTTTTTCCTGGTGTATCAAGAACTTGTAGTTCAGTACAAATATACCTGAACATACTAAGTAATACATAGAAATAAGCAGCAGTCAGTGAAACATCGTGTACTAATAAAAACTGCAGCCAGAGGGAGACAGTGTTCAGGAGTTCTTCACTAATGATCTCTCACACTGTTCTGCTTGGTGTAGCATGTAAACAATCCTCATCTACAGCTGATAACGTGCTGCAGGCCTCAGGGTCATTTCACAGTTTTCACTGTAGCTTCTCTCCTGAGTTTAGCCGTAAACCAGGTGGATGTTAAAAGTGAACGTAACCATCCAGCAGGTGAAGAACATCATCAGAACAGTGGAGCAGTAATGAAGACACATCTAAAATGAACTGTGTGGTTTTAGGAAAAGTACAGATCCAGTTCTGACATGTGTTTAAATTACTGCTATAATAATTATCAGTCTGGTCCCAAAAGATGTGTCCAGTCAAATGTTGTGTTTCTACTTCTAGTGAGTTCTAGTTTGACTTGTTTCAGTCCAGTGTTACTGCAGGATACTGTTTACTAGAACAGTGTGTTTAGCAGCTCCCTCCTCACATCTGACCCTTCACAACTTGACCAACTGCTTCTGTTCTTCTATATTTACTGTGTCGCTGTTTAGCTGGAATTAAAGTCAGAGATCTGCTGAAACTCTGACTTCTCTTTTTATTATAGTTTAATGTCTTGATTCTCGTCTTTGGCTTCATTATATGGTACTATCATTTATACCATTTGATATAAGATCATCTGACTGTTGTTAGTTGTTGTAGTTGTTAACACTTTATATTACACCTTACAAAGTGGTGTGAATATTTTGTACATACTGTGTACTTACAGGAAGAAATACAGGAAATAAGACGGCAACACTTATGCATTTTGCAGCTTTACCAGCAGATTAATAGTCAGTGGAAACAGAGGTCAATGTATTTAAAATATCTGTTGGTATAAGATCAAAACAAAGGATTCTAAAATAATTACATTAAATAATTTAATGGAAAATTAATAACAGCTAATACTCAGGGGTTTGTACATTTGTCATCAAACAGCCACAACTAAACTGGAACATGTGAAGTTTTTCCATCTGACAGATTGTTTAACCCACAAATGACATTAACATTTATTAATGTCACAGAGAAACCAGACGACAGCTCAGGTCTGAACTCACTGAGGATTATAGTCATGGTGATGAGGATATTCAACATTAAATAATCTTTTAGAAAACACAGCATGTACAACACACGTATATATAACAGCTCTAAATACAAACTATAATGTTGAAGGAGCAGCTGCAGAAACTGTGTGAACCAGCTAAAGATCAACAGGTGGTCAGAGGTTGGACTGGAGGTGTGAAGCTGTAACGGTCTTTCTCACTGAAGCGTAGATGACGCCTGGTTCTGGTGGAAACTCTGAGCACAGACACAAACTAACTTTAATTTCCGTTTGGATAAAAAGTGTGATCAGTGTATCACATGTAAACGTTTACTGAGAAGTCAGTTCTGAAAGCTTCAGTCGGCCTCTGACCAACATTCGTACCTGTACATAAATACAAGTACTACAACTGATACCAGTACTGTTCTACAAATGTTGACAGTGCACATGGCAGCAGTAATGTTACTGCTGTGACAACTGTTGTCTTGTTTCTTATAGAGATTCAGTAGTGACACCAGGTTTTTACACCTTCTCTGTTTGTCACTGACTGTTTCACGACACTTTCATAGATTTGTTATTCTTTTTAAACACGTTGACACATTTGACCACAGCACAAAAAAAAGACAAACTCTGTGTCAAACAACGAGCAAAGTGTCATCAGCTGAAGCACAAAATGCTGCAGTGAAAAACGAAGCAAGCTTCATATCACAGTTAAATCACGTAATTTATAATTTAATAATAATAGTTAATTATAATATTTAAACAAATAAATATTTAAACAATGCTCCTTCAATCATTGTTATCTTAAAAACAAACCTTAAACAATGTGACAGTTTAAAGTGAGATGAACTCTGTTGTGATTTGGTGCTACACAAATAAAATTGTTTACTACCCAGCTCTTTGTGCAGAGTAGTCTAAAGTGTTTCACTACAACAGAAACAACTGGTACTTTACCTGTGTCCATTTTGACTGACTGTTGTTTTTTCTCTATTTTGACATCACAATACATGACGTCTTCTTCTCCAACTGTTAATTCAGCTACAACAAACAAAAAATAACAACAAAGCAATTTCAAACTCCTGAAAATGAAACACAATGGTAATTTAAATATGGCAAAATTACAAGTGCAATAATATGCACAGCTGATGCAGACTCTGAAACCTACATCAACAAAAATGGGAAATCAATGTTTCACCTTTAGTTTTCCTCTGAACCTGTTTCCACAGTAGAATCAGTGACAACAAGAGAACCAGAAAACAGACAGATCCAACAGACACCAACACAAAGAGAAGAGGAGGGGAGGAAGGAGAGGATGGAGTTAAACCAGAAGAAGAGGAGGAGGAGGGATGAGAAGTGCTGGGCATGAGGGGGGTTGTGGTGGCTGGTTTCCCTAATATGAACCAAAAACAATAATTAAACTTTATTCATATTATGAACAAAAGAAATTAAGTGAAGAATGTTCTTCACCCTCCTGACCTGTGACAGAGATCCAGCTGGGTGGAGACTCTCCATGACTGCTGATGTGACACTTGTAGAGGCCTTCATCAGACTTGGTAACATGGTGGATGGTCATGTGACCTGTAGGCTCAGTCCTGATGAGGGAGCCATCTTTATAGAAATCAGCTGGGAGCTTGGAGGGAGGGCTCTTTGTTTGACAGTGCAGAGTGACATCATGTCCCTCCATCACAGGGAGGACAGGACTCTGCAGGATCACTGATCCACCTCAACACAGAGACAAACTACAGCATTTCATCCATTTCCACACAGACTCATCAACACTAACTCCACAGTCTGATCTTACCAGAGACAGTGATGTTGATGATGCTACTGGTTGATCCCTCTCTGGACTCACACCAGTAAACTCCACTGTCCTGTGGGAGCATGTAGCTGATGTTACAGGAAGAACCATTTCCTTCTCCCCACCAATATCCACACTGAGTGATCTGTCGTTTGGTTGTGTTCCTCCTCAGTGTCCATCCAGCAGAGCTGTCGTCCTCCTCACAGCTCAGAGACACAGACTCCCCTTTAAACAGCTGAGATCTGCTGGGACTCACAGTCAGACGAGCTGTGAAGGTTAAATTTGAAAAACAACTTTTCTGCTGTGGTCGAAACTGATAAAATCCCCAAAACAGTGCATTAAAGTCACTTCACAAAACCAAACTCTGACAGTTAGTTAGTTAAGTGATGACGTACCAACTACTGGAATAATTAATGCACCAACATGGTAGCCACAACATTAAAACCACCTGGTGCTGTGTTCTGAAAAAGGTTCATTACATAACAAAGATAAGATAAGACAAGATAAGACAAGACAAGACAAGACAAGACAAGATAAGATAAGATAAGATAAGATAAGATAAGTTAAGTTAAGATAGGATAAGATAAGTTAAGATAAGATAAGATAAGATAAGATAAGATAAGATAAACCTTTATTGGTTCCCACAGCAGAGACAGGGAAACAGTAGAGATAACTCTCTTTACAACTAGAAGATACAATAAGTGCAGTGTGTATTTAAACTATACAATGTGACTCACTTTCAATTATTTAATGCAGTGAAATTTCACCATGAAATAAAATCTTCACAGTTTAGTTGCACAGAAATTTTGAGAGATAAACAGACATAAAGTTCACTGACCGTGGTCTGTTGTGTAGCACAGCAGTGAGGTCACGACTAAAAAGAAATTAAAGTCAGGTTAGTTTAAGTTTTATACACAGTTCAACCTAAAAATGACAAACACAGTGCAAAGATATGATCCACTTTTTGGAAAAATCAGATCATCGACCCCTAAAAACTTTAAAACAAATAAAAGAAGCACCAAAGAGGCAGAGGTAACAGAGAAAATACAACTAATAAAAAATACTTCTACTAATACAAATAAATATACATAATAAACTTACATTATAACAAACCGAAGGATATTTATGGAAAATAAAATCATCTTCACATTTTGTCCATTAAATTCATGAGTCGTGAACATGAGTGAAGTGGAATTATTTCAATAACAAATTCACAGCGTGAAATGTTAGTTTCCTCATGTTGTGCCACGTGTACTGCTGGGTCAGAGCTGACTGTCAAATGAACATTAGGAGTTAGTTTTGAAACAGGAGCTAAGACGAGTTATTTTGCTGATCATCAACGTTGCTGAGCTTTATGTAAAAATGAAGCTATGGAGAACGACTGTGAGGCAGATTCCACCCGAGGGACTGAAGAGCTCAGTCGTCCAGTGTGGATGTTTGCTCTCGTCCCTGGTCTGAATCATTTCATGATATTATAAAGCTTAAATAATAAAATCCACAATGAACCAAGCTCCTGATAAAAGCTCTTGTCATCTATCCAATGACTGTGAACAGACACAGATTCTGTACTTACAGATCAGACGCTGTAGAGATGTTTCCTCCATTGTCCTGTTCAGTGATATGTGATCAGTGTTTTAAATCTATCTGTTAGTGACACCAGGTAAAGCCCACCTTCTTCCTCTGTCAGTTTGTGGTTTCACCTCTTTGAATGTCACAGTGATGTAGACCAGTCTGATATGTGTGATACATCTCAACATATTTATCCTTCTGTTTATTTCTACTGTGTTTGACTAAATTTATGTTTTTACTTTGTTAGATTGACTGGAAATCTGTGAACTACTGAACCAGTTAAACTACAACATTACTGCAGATACAGTCACTGTTTTAACACATATTATATGTCGTTAAACACAGTTTTCTTAGTTTGGAGCTGCAAGTTAAAAATCCCTTTACTGTGTCCAACAGTTCACTTCTTGTTCTTTAAAGGGATCAGAAATATTAACAGAATATTCACTGAGGAATTTAATGTGTTTGATTGTGTGTATTTTGTTTTGACCAGTAGAGGGAGATGTTTGCTTGAAGATAGTGTGAAAACCACAGGGCAGAAACAAAATCTAAGTCAAGGGGAAAAAACATCAAAACAGTGCAGAGTTCTGCAGCTCATTCCACCATCGTGGGATCACTGAGCTGAACAGTTTTCCTTGTTGTCGACTGTGTGGTGCTGGTACCACCAGACGTTGTCCACTGGTCGAGAGCAGTGGGCGGGAGGGGATGTAGACTGTAAGTTAGTTTTACACCATCTTCAACTGAACATCAGTAAAACAAAGGAGCTGGTGATGGAAATCTGGGAGTCCTACCCAGTTCATGCCCAGAAAACACAAATCCACTGTTAAAAACATGAATTACCAGTGTATGAATGTGACTTGATGCAGTGTTAATGACTCCTCTCAGATATTAATCAGTGTAAATGATGGATTCTCAGTCGCTGGCTTGTTGACAGTTTTCTTACTGAGTTTTCAGCTGTTTTTACTCGTGTTTACATGACGTCACATTTAATCTGTGGAAATCACTGAATAATCTGATTCACTTTATACTTCCACGTCTTGATTACTTCAGAAATTCTAGAAAATCGTACCTGTCGTGTTCTCACCTGTAGCAGCTGTTGACACAATATTTACACCACTGTTCACACTGTCAACTTAATTTTCTTTGTCTTTTCTTTTGTCTTTGTTGGTTTCAAACAGTGTGATCCTGACAAGACTTAAAAATACAACAGTGATGTACGGTGGAGGGAGCATCATGACTTGGAGCTGCTTTGCTTTTGGATATTGTTCAGGTCTAATCCACAGTTCCAGCAAACACTGAGGATGGAGATGACAAACATGGACATGATGTATTTGAATGTTAGAGACACAACAGTGTGTGGTTCTGTTTTCTGCTCAGATTCTCTCTGCTGTTGAAAAAATAAACTGTGATTCTTTCTATGAACCTGTCTGACTCTGGAATCACTGCTTTGTAAATACATTATGAAAAAGGAACAACGTTATAAATGATGTTAGTGACACTTTTTAATACAGTATTTTAATACCACAAAGATACTTGTTGTCTTTCACTAGAACTAGTTTTAAAGACACAATGTGTAACTTTTCAATATTAAACTACATATATTGTGAGACTTTATCAATCCAGCAAAGGATATCAAATATTGAAGCTGTTTCATATCCACACATTGATTATCAAAGCCTGTGTTTGACCTTCTCTGATTGGTTAGAAGATGGAAGACGGAGAGGAGAAATTAAAGAGAGGCCAGTCAGCTTCTTTCACCATTGAACTTCCATTAACATTGTTATGTTGTCGTTCATTTTGCGTCACTGCAGCTAGTGAAGTAAAAACTGGAGATGATGACACAAGATACAAGTTTCATATGAAGAACGTCACCATCATCCAATCAGAATAATCAGAGGTAACGTGTTTGTTCTCAGCTCTGTGTGTTTGTAAAGTGATATTTATTAGAAATGTTTTTAATTCTAAACCAGTGTAGTGCGAACATTTTGAACTGGTCCATTAACACCTGAAGGACTGGTTGAAGCAGTAACTGTGAACTGTCTGTGGTGTAAAAATAGTGAATCTTTTACAGTTTGTATATCTGTGATCCTTCATCTGCTTTTTGTTTTTGATGATGAACACAAACTGCTGCCACCTGCTGGTAAAGACAGTTATTTCCTTGTTTCTCAGACTGAGGTGATTCAGCAGTTTCTCAGTCGTCTCTAGTTCTTTGAAGTCACTTTGGTAATTCACAGTCTTTAGATTTAAGATTGTCAAACTGAGAAGAGAGAACATCTTTGTAGATAAGGACATTACAGAAGTGATGGATAATAATAATGAGGATGATAAAAGTTGTTGTTTAACAGCAAAGATGAAGATTTGATGCTTTTTACTGTGAAGTACAAATGTTATCCTGTGATTTTACACTGACCTGCATTAAAATTCCCATTTCATACATTCTGATGTTACATGTTGATGGATTCAGACTGAGACAGACCTTGAGACATCTTGAACATGAAGTGTCGTGTTATGTGGACTGTTTTGTTCTGTGGTGAACACGAGTGAAACACAAAGAGCTCAGTAGTCATCCTGTTTCCTGTTTCTCATGAAAGCTGAATGTGGTTCTGTATGTTTGTCTGAAATGAAAAAAACAGAAATCGATAATAAAAAAAAAAAGTAAAACAGTTTCTCTAATTATCAGTTAAGTCCTGTTCAGTGTCACAAATCCTCTCATTTCCAATTCTGATATAGAGACACGAATTAAACTATAATGATATTTACAAATCACAACTGAACACTGATCTCTCCTTAGAACTGATAACTGATAACTCTGATGATGAAGGTGGTTCATGATGATAATCATCAGATTTTTGCTTCCTTAAAATACACAAAGACACGACTGTCACACTGCACATTCGATACATGACACATTTATATAAACCACATAACCAGTGTTTCCTGTAAGTGATGCTGTCTGGTTTTACTTCATGTTCTTCCTTGTTACCGACACAGTTACATGTTTCAGCAGCAGTGACAGATGTTCTTCTGTCTGTATATCCTACATTAGAAACATGGAGATTATGAGTCTTTTGTTTTTTTCCTTTGCTAAAGGAACCATCCTCCTCATCATGAAGTCTAAGGTAAGAATTAAAGTTATTACTGATGCTCTTTAGATGTTCCTTGAAACAATTTAAGTCTATGGAGTGAACAGAAATACCAGATGGTCCACTCCGAAAGAATAATCAGAAACAGGAAAACTTTTTAAATTCATACAAGACGAGAAATTTACTAAAAATAACAGTAAAATTAACAGTAACAGTATCAGAAAAGGTAAAGATGACGTCTTCACAGTGGATTTTATTCTTTTGTTTCCTCACGTTTGCTTTACCACGCTGCTGCTGAAGGTAGGCTGTGTGAGAGGATGTTGGGTTTACGGTTCAATTAAAACTGAGGGGAACAAACAGAAACCATATACAAAGATTTAATAAAACATGGTATATGGAAGTATAAAGTACATGTTGAAAAGTAATGATGTTTGGTGAATTACTTTGATAAATAGTATTGTGGTGGTAGAAGTGAAGCAGCATTTTCTTTTTGTTGTTTTCTCTTCTTTTCTTGTTTTAGGAAGTTAGATTCAGTTAATGTCATTTTTGTTTGATTCACCTCAGGGATTAGTTTGGAAAAATACTCTCTTTAGTTTGTTGTTGTATGTTGGTTCATTATTAGTTGAGATATTTAACTTTGTAAATCTCTGATATGGTCATTTACAGTCATTTGTTCATTAGTTGCAAAATGTATTTGAGTAAACTAAACACTGAGCTGGGATTGGGGACTAGGGAGGGACCAGCCTGTTTCTTGTAAATTGCTCTCATCCCTCTATAAGAGGGTTCAACCATATGTAATGATTCCATCATTCTAATATCCAACAGGATTGATATCAAATAGTTTTCTCTGTAACTGTCTTTACATGCAGCCATGTTTGTTAGTGCTTTTGATGAACAGCATGAGAGCAGTGGTAGTCCGTTAAGGATTGAAGGATTTGTTTATTAAATGAGCTGAAGAACTGGTTGTATTGTATCAGAGAATCCTTTTGGGTTTATTTTTTTTTTATTTTTTATTTTTTTCTGCAGATAACAAGATTAAAAAAAAAGATCCATCTCAATGTGGTCGAGTGGAACTGAAAGATCCAGAGACGAAGGACGGAGATGTGTCTGTGGTTCTGAAGAACGTCAACATCTATGATGCTGGAACATGTAAGTGTTATGTTGGAAGGGGAAGGTTTCAACGCCCTAAGAGATCTTCTCCTGTGTGCTTCAGCATCATCACCCTGAAGGTAGAAGGTGAGCAAACCTCAGCTCATCAACACCATCAACCTGACTGTAATTGACTCAGGTGAGTTAGTTTGTGGTTTGTCAGAACAAATGACAGAAATCAGCAACACAATTCTCTCTGAGTAGATCTCAAAGTAACAGTGATAATTTTGTCTCATAAAAGACACCGGACACCTGTAATTAACTGATTAATTTAATCATGGCACTGAAAAATTAAACTATAGGTTATTTTAAATAGTATTTCTCAGATTATAGTTTATCTTTATTATCAATTAAGTTATTTTTACAACTATGTTAAGACGTGGCTAAAGGTAACTACTTTTTTGACTTATTGTGTTTAAATATGTCAATAAGTTGTGCCTTGAAATAAAGTGTGGTGACTCTGCAGCTAAGTTACTTCTGACATCACTGCCTCCATAAATGATGAGGTTTTATTCTATATTATTAAGTGTAATGGTTCCAGTATTTGGATTTTCACTGAAAGTTATGGGCATTAGCCAAAAAAATAAATAAAAAATAAAAAATAAAAATCAGTACTGCCTGAAAATGAGAAGCCTACTTTAGGGGAGAGCAGCAGTGCTCTCCCCTAAAACTTGCTTAAATGAGGGTTTCAGCAGGTCAAAAGAATGAATGATATAAAGAAAAATGAAAGTTGAGTATTGAATTGAATAATTTAAGTTTTTTTTTTCACTAATTAAGTTGCAACTTTAGAGCTTTTAAGCTTCACGATTTGTTCAGAATTATATTAAACCAGGAGTGAGATATTTTTGCCTTGTTAAAGCTGATCTTTGTTCAAAAGACTTTTTCTACAGCAGAGAAAATAAACTTTTATATTCATTTCATCGTAACAATTTAAAATCTATGGAGTGAGTGCGCAGAAATACTGGTGCGCATGTGCAGTGGTCAACTACGGAAGAAGAAAAGAGAACAGGAAACATTTTAGATGTAAACAAGGCGAGAAATTAATGAAAAATAATAACAATAAAATTAACAGAATCAGAAAAGGTGAAGATGACGTCTTCAAAGCGGATATTATTGTTTTTTCTGACATGTTTGCTGTATCACGCTCCTGCTGAAGGTAGGCTGTGTGAGCGGATGACGGGTTTACTATATATTATATTATATTTATATACAATATAAACTGAGGGGAACAAACAAAAACCACATACAGGGTTCAAGTGGGTGGTTTTGAAAAGCTCTTTTCAAAGTGTTAAGTTGCAGCATCAGGTCTTTTAAGACCAACAGGCCGACTTATTACAGCTGATCTTTCTTTAAATACAACAAAAAAGAAAGACAGATTGAAATACACCACAAAAACAACACAGTAAATAAATACTTCAATATCTGTTAATAAGGATACAACAAACCTTTATATTTGTGTAAAGCAGGGTGAATAAACGAGGACCTGCAAAGAAATAGTGAACGTGGAGACGTTTAACACGGAAGAAGAATCGAAAGCAGCAAAACTTTTAGATTGATACGAGGTGAGAAATGAATTAGAAATCATGACATTAAAATGAACAGTAACAGTATCAGAAAAGGTGAAGATGACGTCTTCAAAGTGGATTTTCTTCCTTTGTCTGATCACATGTTTGCTTCACCACACTGCTGCTGAAGGTAGGTTGTGTGAGAGGAAGTGGGTTTGCCATTCAATAAAAACTGAATAAGTTTGCTGAACTGTGGGCAAACAAGAGAAACCACTTACAAGTTTCAATTTACGGATTTAAAACACTGGAGAAATAAAACTGTAACCAACAAACTTGCTCAATAACTGACCACACCCTGTCTCTGTTTACTGCAGCTTAACTTCCTCATTACTACAGTTGATGTTAAAATACAAATAAAACACATTTTTACAGTATAAAGTATAAAGTATATGTTGAAGAGGGAGATCAGAACTGTTAGTAGATGTTCAGTTGTTCCCTGAACTCTAATGTTCAGAGTTAAGCTGCAGTACTGTCAGAGTGTGGACCACAGTCAGTTACCTCCATTAATAATAACCCAGTTTCATACAACAGCTTGTTATTTGAAATGATGATTCAAACCAACATCCATGTGTTTTATGATCCAACACGCTGCTTGTTTAACACGTCAGTGAAGTCCGTGATCAGTGTAGTTTGGTGATCCTCAGATAAGAGGCTGTAGTTCAGAGGACTGGATCCCTATCATGATGAGAATAATGTGCTGAAGCTTTTTGTTCATGACCTCCTGTCCCTTCACTGCTTCCACATTCACATTTATACAATTCAACAGGTTAGAACAGGGTGTTGTGATCAAACATAGAGAAGTGTTGGTTCAACAAATCTTTAACCTCTCTCCTCTTTTTCTCCTTCAGACCAGATAAACCTCACAGCTGAACCTGGAGACACAGTCACTCTGCCATGTGGAGTTCACAGTAACATCAGTATTATAGTTGTGGAGTGGAGCAGAACTGATCTGGAGACAGAATATGTCTTTTTACAGCGCGGCAGTAGGTCTGATCCAGACAACCAACATGAATCATTTAAGAACCGAGTGGAGCTGAAGGACAGAGAGAAGAAGGACGGAGACGTGTCTTTGATTCTGAGGAATGTGACGTTCAATGACACTGGAACGTATGAGTGTCGTGTCGTCCAGAGAAGAACAAACTACAGGAAGAGATCTATTTTAGAAAGTGACCCCATCAACACCATCAACCTGAGAGTTGAACCAGGTGAGTTAGTGTGTGTGTGCGTGTGTGTGTGTGTGTGTGTGTGTGTGTGTGTGTGTGTGTGTGTGTGTGTGTGTGTGTGTGTGTGTGTGTGTGTGGATCAGAGTTGAAGCTGCTTCCTGGTTGTTGATGTGAGAGTGAAACATCACAGATCAGATGTTGGTGTTGATGAGACTTTGTAGAAAACAGCTGGTATGAGTGATGGGATCAAAGTGCAGTAGATAATGTCTGACAGGAGTTTGAAGAGGAAATGGATACTGTTGTGTTCTTCACTCATCACCTACCTGACACCTGCTGACTCACTGCTGCTTCTCATCTGCAGGAAACAAGAAGGATGGAGGAGACAAGGATGGAGGAAAGAGTGGAGGACACAAGGACAGAAACAGCAGAGGACACGTTGGACTGGCTGTCGGTCTCTCAGTTACTGTTCTTGTTCTTGTTCTTGGTTTTATGTTCTTTATAAAACTGAAGAGAACACGACAGAGTCCAAACTCAGCTCCTGCTGATTCATCTGATGGCTCCTGAATCAGTGAGTGTCCTGCATCTTTTTTCTTTAAAGATCTTTTCAACATGTAGAAATAACCAGACAGTAAACAACAGTCATACAGCTGTTGGCTGCTGGATTTGGTTTTCACTGTCTTCTTCTACACACATGGTGTAAATATAACATTACAGAAAACCTGGTCATTGACCTTTAATTTTTATTATGATGTCAATGAAAATAAAATCTGTCTGATGTGTTTCTGTCAAAAGAGAAAAGAAAATAGAGACACATTCATAAAATGGAGGCTGCATTGTGTCTGATTAAAGCAGAGTTCTTTATTTATGTTTTATTATGATCAGCACCTTCAATATGAATAAAGACACATTATTCAGTGAGATCACCAGTTAGAAATGAACTCTGAGAATCTTAAATTGGACTCAAATAAACACCAGAATTAGTTAAACACCGTCTGTGACTGTTCTATTCATATAAAGTATCATAAGAGTTCATCTTATCCAAATATGATCACATTCAATCTCAGGAATATTCTAATAGAAAATATTTTTATCATCTTCCCAACAGTGACGTACGGTGGAGGGAGCATCATGACTTGGAGCTGCTTTGCTTTTGGACATTATTCAGGTCTAATCCACAGTTCCAGCAAACACTGAGGATGTTAGAGATCCAGCAGTGATGTTTCTCTTTCTTCAAATTATTCATAGAAACAGTAAATTTGCACTTTGACAAGAGTTATGTGGGGATATTTTATTTGATTAATTTTTTTGAATATTAGTATTAATCTTGTCCAGCCTGGCTGCTTTAATATTTATATAAATGTTACATCCTGTGCTCCATTATATGTTTGATGTGGATCATAAACTAAACACTGTGTGGTTCTGTTTTCTGCTCAGATTCTCTCTGCTGTTGAAAAACTAAACTGTGATTCTTTCTATGAACCTGTCTGACTGCAAAAGAAGAAGAAACTACATTATAAATTATGTTAGTGACACTTTTTAATACAGTATTTTAATACCACAAAGAGTCTTTCACTAGAACTAGTTTTAAAGACACAATGTGTAACTTTACCTTAGTAGGTATTCATCTTTGATTTCTGACTCTGTCTTTATCAGTAATGTTGATGATGAGCAGGGTTTATGTTTGGAACTTCTCTGACCTGTTGAACATGTTGATGCAGGTTTGATCAGAGCTGGAATCAAAAGCATCAAACTAGTTCAAAGAACCTGGACTTGAACAGTGTCTGAAGGATTCAACTTAACAAATCTACAACCTCTGTGATCCAGGACCAACCAGGAATCAAACCATCCGTCCTGGACTTCTCCACCCACAGACACCCCTTTGGGAGTTTTCTAGTATTTTGTGGTGTCACTTCACGGCCAGTTCCTACTGAATCAGTGTCAGAGGATCACACTGAGCAGACTGGAAACAGCCAGCAGATGGCAGCATATTATCTCTGCAGTAACATGTAACAGTAGCATGTTACTGAATCTGAGTCACTGAACCCAAGGTCCATACGAGGCAGGAAGCAGAGACTCACAGAAACTGTCCACTGCTCCTTCACCAACTGCAGCCCCACAAACCTTATGCAGGTTTTACAATAGCAACAACAGAAAGTGTGAAAGTGTAAAATGTTGTGTTGCTGGTTTCATTCTGGCTCCTGACATCATCACACTGTGAAGACTTGAACGTTCTTCTTCCAGAGACCAGTTTTCATTGGGTGATTGGTGGGGTACACCCTGGACAGGTCAGCAGTCTATCACAGGAGCTACTGGTGGCATGTGTGTGCTAATATAAACTAAATAAGCTCTATTCTGCCATCTGCTGGAGAGGAAACACACTCAACTGTGAGTCTGTCCTCAGGTCCTCGTTCATTTGTCACGTGACAGCTGTAGCTCTGCTAGGGAGCTGTAGACTGAGAAAAAGGAAATGAATGATGTCTGATATCTGACGTCATTTATTTGTCACCTGACAGCTGACAGACATTATTTATTCATGGAATCATAATTAGTTAGTGCTCTTTGATTCTTGTAGATGTGTGTAGTGATTTTGTGTAAATAATGTAAATTATGTTTGTAAATAAATACTTTCGAAAAAAATAAACATGTTAATTGTGTTACTCTCTTCCATTTAATAATAAAATGTAACATTATTAATAACAACAACAATAATAATAATAATAATAATAATGTTACGTTTTGGACACAATAAATGCACCACGTAAATATTTTCTGGAACTTGTTACTTGTTGCTTTAAAAGTCTAACTCATTATCAATAAGTTTAACTTTCACTCGTCCTCTACCAGCCATCACAGGAAAGGCTGCAGCAGCAGTTCACTCGTTTGTGGATCGGTCTCCCGTTAATGTCACGTGACAGCTACAAAGTCACTGCTGCGCTGTTAAACAACAATATCAGGGAGGATGCAGGAACACAAGTCACTTTATTGTGGTGTGTATTTGCTTTCTTAGGTTTTCACATGGTTTAAAGTGCTTGTGGCATTTTGTGTATTATAATTTGTCAGCTGAACAAACCATGTTGTCTTCAGTATATATAGTCTAAGAACCGCGACCATTTTTACATCACCCACTAGAGGGTTACACCACAACCCGCTGTAAAATGAACGAAATAACTCAAAATGATTAGTTCACTTTACAGTTTGAGACTCACGGATCTGAGTCAGTTAAAAGAATCGATTTTCTCTGCTCTAGTCCCTCAGCTGTGGAGGACCTCCTGTGTGGTGCCAGTTCCTAAGACAATACATGCTAGGGAGCCAAACTACTACAGACCAGTAGCCTTGACCTTCCACTTCATGAGGACCATGGAGAGGCTCATCCTCGGCCACCTTCGCTCTGTGATCAGCACTACGATGGACCCGCGGCAGTTTGCCTACAGGCCAAACAGCGGGGTGGATGACGCTGTCATCTACCTGCTGCACCGGGTACTGACTCATCCACCATGTTACCAAGTCTGATGAAGGGCCTTACAAGTGGCACCTCAGCAGTGATGGAGAGTCTCCACCCAGCTGGATCTCTGTCACAGGTCAGGAGGAAAACTCTGAGTTCAACATTTATTTAATCCACATATTCACCTGAACAGGTGGATTCTCTCTACAGATAAACCTATTTACATCACATGCCCTATTTCAAAATACTTCCTTACTTCTACTACTACAAACCTCTACTTTTAGTGTCAGTTCTAAGGTCTGTGCAGTGTATAATAATTATAGTTTCTATTTATTCCATCATAGCTGTACCTGCTTGTTTCTTGTACCTCTTACTGTTGGTATCCAGCATGAACAAAGTACTCACACCAAGGCAGTATTTAATCTGGTTGGCCTCCCCACTAGCGTTGTTTCGGTCTTGAACGATTCGTTCAATATGAACGAATCTTTTCTATGACTTGGGATTGATTAGTTCTCTCAGTGAGTGATTTGTTCATTTCCAGTTCATTGCAGTACCTTCTCTCGCCACATGGCAGCAGCTGCATAAGCTCAGTCAGCAGGACAGGAAACAGAAATGATTCGTTCACGACTCACTCAACTGTGAGTCCCTACTCAGGTCCTCGTTAATTTGTCAAGTGACAGCTGTAGCTCCTCTACGGAGCTGTGGACTGAGAAACAAGGAAATGAATGATGTCTGATATCTGACGGTGATTTATTGTCAACTGACGCCCGACAGACATTATTTGTTCATGGAATCATAGTTAATTAGTGGTCTTTGATTCTTGTAGATGAGTGTAGTGATTTTGTGTAAATAATGTAAATTATGTTTGTACATAAATACTTTCGAAAATTATAAACATGTTAATTGTGCTATTCTCTTCCATAAAATAATAAAGTGTAACATTATTAATAACAACAACAATAACATCAACAACAACAACGACAACAACAACAACAACAATAATAATAATAATAATAATAATTTTACATTTACATTTAGTCATTTAGCAGACGCTTTTATCCAAAGCGACTTACAAGTGAGGAACAAGGCAAGCAAACAAAATCTAAGTCAAGGAGAAACAACATCAAAGCAAAGTGCTATCAAAAAAGTGTTACTGTTTCAAGAGATGTTAGAAATAATAATAATAATGAGAATGAGAATGTCGCGTTTTGGACACAATAAATGCACCATGTAAATATTTTCGGGAACTTTTTACTTGTTGCTTTAAAAGTCTCACTCATTACACCCAAATAAGTTCACAGCAGTACACTCGTTCATCGTTCTCGTTCACAGTTCACTCGTTCGCGGATCGGTCTCTCGTTCATTTGTCACGTGACATCTACAAAGTCACTGCTGCGCTGTTAAACAACAACATCAGGGAGGAGGCAGGAACACAAGTCACTTTATTGTGGAGTGTATTTGCTTTCCTAGGTTTTCTCATGGTTTGAATTGCTTGTGGCGTGTTGTGTATTATAATTTGAACAAGCCATGTTGTCTTAACTATATAGTGTCGGAGAACCGCGGCCATTTTTACATCGCCCACTAGAAGGTTACACTACAACCCGCTGTAAAATGAACGAAATGACTCAAAATGATTCCTTCACTTTACAGTTCGAGACTCATGGATCTGAGTCAGTTCAAAGACTCGTTTTTCCCACCTCTACTCCCCACCTATTTAAATCAGGCAGTCCTAGTTGAACCAGGCTGCTCTTTAACTTCTCTTCTTGCAGGACTATGTTGAAGTAATTGTCTTTGTCCCTTGTTTGTAATGTTGGTTCTTTGGTGGATTTGTAGTATCTGGTTTTTAACTCCCTACACCATTCACACTGAATATAATATTTTACTGAATATTAACTCTTTCTTCTGTCAAAGGGTGACAGAGGTCTGGTGTGTTGTACAGAGTCTGGATGGACTCTTTAGTTAGAGACTGTATTTTGTAGATAGTATCTAGACTCGCTCACATTTCAAACATCATTAAAGTATTTCTGTTTGTGTGTACACACTGATGCTTGGACTGTGCCTGTATCTGTAAACCGTGTTTTATTCAGTGGGTTTTAGAGTTGTATGTTGACCCCTGACCTTCCTGCTCAGAGTAACAACAGATTAAGAATCAGTCTGAGTAAAGTTCAAGGAAATGAATGAATTTCACAGCTAAATGCTCACAGAGCAACTTTTATCACAGTCTGCAACAACTTTCCTCTCAACTATAACAGAGAAAACACAGGAAACACCTCATTTTAACACCTCGGACTGACTGAATACTTCACAGCATATTGATCTCAGACCACCAAGTGTATGATGGGACAAACATCTGTTCAGTATCTACTCTGTAAGTACAACATGTTCTGATTCAATAATTACATGTTCAGCATATGTAGCATGTTGGGAAATGAAGATTAGATACTAGAGTGGAAAGTGAACAGCTTCAAGTCTAGAGAAAGTCAAACGTAGCTGCTGTGACTGACAGATGTGTCGACAATACAGGAAGAGAAACGCATGAAACTGATCTGAGCTAGAAAAGCAAACAGCTTCACTCAGTCACTAAATTCTAGATAATGTTTAGTCCCACTGATGAAAATGTAATTAAGGACAACTCAGAGATTTTAGACATGGGGGAAATATTAGTACCCAGAGGATTCAGACCCAGTCCCTCCTTACTGGGATGTGACTGTTGGAACCACAGAGCGGTCGTGCTAAACTTTAAGTGATTCACATTCTCATCAGACAGATTTTCAAGTGAAACCATTGCATCAAATATTTAAGTGAGTTCATGTCCTGTGATTTTCAAATGTAACACGTAATAAATTGGGTTTCCTTTAAATGAATCATGTATCGTTATATGTTTCATGACTTCTTCTTCTTTCGGCTTTTCCCATCAGGGGTCGCCACAGCGAATCATCCTTTTCCACCTCACTCTATCATGTGCATCTTCTACCCTAACACTAGCCAACCTCATGTCCTCTGTTATAACATCCATATATCTCCTCTTTGGTCGTCCTCTTGCCCTCCTGCCTGGCAGCTCCATCTCCAACATCCTTCTACCAATATATTCACTATCCCTCCTCTGAACATGTCCAAACCATCTCAGTCTGGCCTCTCTGACTTTGTTGCTAACTCAGGCAACGTGAGCCGTCCCTCTGATGTACTCGTTCCTTATTCTGTCTAACCTGGTCACTCCTAAGGAGAACCTCAACATCTTCATCTCTGCTACCTCCATCTCAGCCTCTTGTCTCTGTCTCACTGCTACCGTCTCTAACCCATAGAGCAGAGCTGGTCTCACCACTGTCTTGTACACCTTTCCTTTGAGTCTTGCTGACACTCTTCTGTCACACAACACTCACTTTCCTCCACCCGCTCCAACCTGCCTGCACTCGCCTCTTCACCTCTTTTCCACACTCCCCATCACACTGAACTGTTGAACCCAAGTACTTAAACTCCTGCACCTTCTTCACCTCAGCCCCCTGTAACCTAACGCTTCTACCTTGATCCCTCTCGTTCAGACACATGTATTCTGTCTTACTACGACTGACCTTCATGCCTCTTCTTTCCAGAGCAAACCTCCACCTCTCCAGCTGTTCCTCCACCTGCTCTCTACTCTCACTGCAAATCACAATGTCATCCGCAAACATCATTGTCCAGGGAGATTCCTGTCTGACCTCATCTGTCAGCCTGTCCATCAACATAGCAAACAAGAAGGGACTCAAAGCTGATCCTTGGTGTAGTCCCACCTCCACCTTGAACTCCTCTGTCTGACCTACAGCACATCTCACCACCGTCATACTTCTCTCATACATGTCCTGAACTACTCTGACGTACTTCTCTGCCACTCCCGACGACCTCATACAGCACTACAGCTCCTCCCTCGGCACCCTGTCATACGCCTTCTCTAAATCCACAAAGACACAATGCAGCTCCTTCTGACCATCTCTGTACTTTTCCATCAACATTCTCAAAGCAAAAACAGCATCAGTGGTGCTCTTACGGGGCATGAAACCATACTGCTGCTCACAAATCTCCACCTTCTTCCTAAGCCTGGCTTCCACTACTCTTTCCCACTGCTTCATTGTGTGGCTCATCAACTTTATTCCTCTGTAGTTGCTGCAGTTCTGCGTGTCACCCTTGTTCTTAAAGATCAGAACCAGAACGCTTCTCCTCCATTCCTCAGGCATCTTCTCACTCTCTAGAATCCTATTGAACAAACTGGTTAGAAACTCCACTGCTGTCTCTCCTAAGCACTTCCACACCTCCACAGGTACGTCATCAGGACCAACAGCCTTTCCACTCTTCATCCTTTTCAGAGCCTTCCTAACCTCATCCTTTCCAATCTCTGCTATTTCCTGCTCCACAACATCCACATCCTCCTCCCTTCTTTCCCTGTCATTTTCCTCATTCATCAGCTCCTCAAAATACTCCTTCCATCTTTTCTGCACAACCAGGACTTCAGTACTCAATATAAACATTACCCAACATCCAGCCAGCCTCAATCTAATTCTGTCTCCTCTTCTAGACCACCATACTCACCTGACGACAGCTCGGTTCAGCTGCTGCTTCCTGACATTCATCCACTGCATTATCTTTATTGTGAATAAACTTTCCTTATTCTTACTCATCTTGTGTTGTGTGATCTCTGGCAATAGAGACGAATCCTAGGCTTGTGACAGTCTTTAGTTTTAAGATCCTCAAACTGAGAAGAGAGAACATCTTTGTAGATAAGGACATTACAGAAGTGATGGATAATAATAATGAGGATTAGAAAAGTTGTTGTTTAACAGCAAAGATGAAGATTTGATGCTATTTACTGTGAAGTACAAATGTTATTCTGTGATTTTACACTGAACTGCATAAAAATTCACATTTCATACATTCTGATGTTACATGTTTACATTTACATTTACATTTAGTCATTTAGCAGACGCTTTTATCCAAAGCGATTTACAAGTGAGGAACAAGGCAAGCAAACAAAATCTAAGTCAAGAAGAAACAACATCAAAGCAGAGTGCTATCAAAAAGTGTTTCTGTTTCAAGAGATGTTAGAAAGAAAGGGTAGAATTTTTTTTTTTTTTTTTTTGCAAAAAAGGAAAAAAGGAAGATACGGAAGAGTTCTGTTTTCAGCAGTTTTTTAAAGATTGCATGTGAGGTGGCTGAGCGTGCAGAGATAGGCAGCTCATTCCACCATCGTGGGATCACTGAGCTGAACAGTTTTCATTGGTGTCGACTGTGTGGTGCTGGTACCACCAGACGTCGTTCACTGGTTGAGCGCAGTGGACGGGAGGGGATGTAGACCTGAACGATTGAATTGAGATAAGATGGAGCTGTGGAGTTAACCACTCTGTAGGCAAGAGACAGAGCTTTGAACCTGATCCTTGCAGCCACAGGAAGCCAGTGCAAAGATCTGAAGAGCGGTGTGACATGAGACCTTTTAGGTTGATTGAAAATGAGGCGTGCTGCCGCATTTTGGATCATCATGTTGATGGATTCAGACTGTGAGACAGACCTTGAGACATCTTGAACATGAAGTGTCGTGCTGTGTAGACTGTTTTGTTGTCTGTGGTGAAGCTGAATGAGACATGAAGAGCTCTGTGGTCATGATGTTTCCTGTTTCTCATGAAGTCTGAATGTGGTTCTGCATGTTTGTCTGAAATAAAAAGGAAAGGAAAAATAGCAAATCTTAAAAGTTTAAAACTGTTTCTCTGATGTGTTGAATAATTACATGAACTCCCTTCAGTGTTGTTCACTGTTTTCATGTTCATGTGAGACCAGCATTTTATATTATATTAATACAGTAAAACATGATAAAAAGTTTTTCCTATTTGCATTTTAAGGTAGAAGCGATGTTTTTTCAATGTCTGCACATTCAATGGCATACAGATTTACTTAAACCACATAACCACATAACCAGTGTTTCCTGTAAGTGATGCTGTCTGCTTTTACTTCTTGTTCTTATTTGTTACTGACACTGTTAAATGTTTCAGCAGCAGTGACAGATGTTCTTCTGTCTGTATATCCTACATTAGAAACATGGGAGATTATGAGTCTTTTGTTTTTTCCTTTGCTAAAGGAACCATCCTCCTCATCATGAAGTCTAAGGTAAGAATTAATGTTCTTACTGATGCTCTTTAGATGTTCCATTAAAGTGGGAGCTGTATGTTTCTGTTAGTAGAGAGTTTAAGAGTTTGTAGGTGAAGTTAAAACAGTGTTTCCAATTTCCACATCAAATTTAATTCACTTTAATGGTGAAGGTGGTGGAAAAGTTCCAGCCAGGCCTGAAGCAGACCTGTCTGGAGTCACTGATCCATCTCTAACAATAAGATTTATAAAAAAGGAAAGTTTAAAGTCTAGTGTTAAATGTAGAGAGGGTGTCTGACTCCAGAACCTGAACTGGGAGCTGGTTCACAGGAGAGGAGCTTGATAGTTAAATCACCTGTGTGCTCCAAGATAGTTTTTAAAATTTCATATCCACACAGACCTTTTAAGACCAACAGGCCGACTTATTACAGCTGATCTTTCTTCAAATACAACAAAAAAGAAAAAAAGATTGAAATACACCACAAAACAACAGACTAAATAACTACTTAAATATCTGTTAATAAAGATACAACAAACATTTATATTTGTATCATCATAGTTTATGGAGCAAGAAGAGTGAGTAAACGAGGACCTGCGCAGAAATACTAGTGCGCAGAAATACTAGTGCGCAGAAATACTAGTGCGCAGAAATACTAGTGCGCAGAAATACTAGTGCGCATGTGGAGACGTTTAACACGGAAGAAGAATCGAAAGCAGGAAAACTTTTAGCTTGTTACGAGGCGAGAAATTTATTTAAAATCACAACAGTAAAATTAACAGTAACAGTATAAAGATGACGTCGTCAAAGTGGATTTTATTCTTTTGTCTCCTCACATGTTTGCTGTATCACGCTGCTGATGAAGGTAGGTTGTAAGAGAGGAAGTCGGGTTTACGGTTTAATATAAACTCAGTTTACTGAAATAAGGGAACCAACAGAAAACACATAAACGTTTCAATTTATGGATTTAATAAGATATGAGTGTGATGAAAACTAACTGTAACCAACAAACCTGCTCAATAACTGAACTCACCCTGTATCTGTACACTGCAGCTTAACTTCCTCATTACTACAGTTGATGTTAAAATACACATAAAACACATTTTTACAGTATAAAGTATAAAGTATATGTTGAAGAGGGAGATCAGAACTGTTAGTAGATGTTCAATTGTTCCCTGAACTCTAATGTTCAGTTACTGGTGTTTTGTAAAACCCTGAGGTTTCAAAGGACTTGTTTAATGTGTTGGTGAAGTCCTTGATGAACCCTCATTTAATGAGAATAATGCTTCCTGAATTATATTTGTACAAACAAACAGGGCCGTTCTGATAATACATAGAGAGGTGTGTGTGTTTGATGTGTACCATGTCTTTATGATCCTCACTCATTTGTTTCCCCAGTTTGGTTTGGGGTGTCTCAGTATTGGTGTGACAGTGAGCGCTAATGTTATGTCTGGAGCTTCGTGTGTGGAAACTAGGCCAACCTGGCTAAAGGTCACAGGAGGAGGAGCCCACCAGTCACTGGTCCCAATCAAACTGGCTCTTTTAAGGTGCTGGGTCCCAACTGTTGACAAGAATTACAGCTTTGTGAATGGAGCCAGCTCTTGTGGCTCCGTTCTTTCAAATGACTCAACTCATTCCAAGGTTATGTGAAGTACTTGCAAAAACCGATTAACGGGTTAAGGAAGAGTTTGCAGGTCTATACCATCGAAAGTCACATATCATGTAGCATGTGTGGACTCATATTTGTGTGATCTCTCAGAGATCTGTTATAGAAACATCACGTGCATCAAGAATTCAGGTCTGTATCCTTGACCGTGGGTCACACACAGGAGGATGAAGCCTGTTCATCAGCTGCATTTACAGTAAATCCTTTGTGTGTTCGCTCGTTCGTTTGTGCAGAGCTGCGGTCGTGTTTGTTTCAGTTTTACAACAACGCCAGTGTATTTCTGACTTATTTCTCCCTCTTTAGCTGGTTGGACCACCACCCTGTCACGCCAATGAGGGGTCAATGATGTGTTCTCTTACAGCTATGGACATGTAATCGTCAATTTGTACCTGTCTTTAAGTTTTACTGGCGTAGACTTGCAAATTCTGCTCAACCTATAGTCTTTTGACAAATAATTCACATAATAGATGTCTGCCCTGATACAAATTCTTTTGATTCTTAATTCTAGTCCCAACTTTTAGTTTCAAATGTTGTAAATTAAAAATGCAGCGATGACAATTTTTTGGCCAATTCTGACTTTCTAATAGTCTGACCTGCTGATTCTGATTATGGCAGATTCCAGTTTCCTTTATTTATAACAACAATAATTGAAAGCACACACAAATATTTAGGTAACTTTTCTTTGAACAATGAGCTAATTTAAATGGAATTTAACATTTTCCATCTTTGTCTCATTCTCATTCAAACAAATGCCCAAATCAAAGTTTAATGGACTAACGTTAAAGCACAAGTAAAGTGCAGTGTTTGTACTTTTCCAGATGTGAAACAGGTGCTGCAGACTGTTTTCAATGCCATTCATTTACGCATCAGAGGTTTTACAAATTGTGAGCTTTGTGTCTACATGATGTGTCTGACACAGGATGTGAGTAAACTTTTTTTTTTTTTTTTGACAAAGGGTCGGACTGTCGCCCAATGTCCTGCTCGAATTTCACAGCTAAGCCTGAACCAGACGAAGGCTTTAAGTGGAGGAGCAAAGTGGGTGAACAGCAGTTCCATTCTGCAGCTGGAACTTAATTAATTAATCTTAAATCTGTCCACGTATGATCTCCAATTGATTATTGGTGCATCACCATTGGAAATAGTCTGAAGTGATAGAAGTGAATGAGCTTCTACTTTCTTCTGTTTTGCTCTTGGTTCACCATGAGTTAAATTGATTCATTTTGTATCACATCGTCATGATCATATTAATTAAATTAGGGACAACCTGCTTCGGTCTTGTACATTGCTCTCGTCCCTCTATAAGGGGGTTCAACCATGGGATGATTCCACCATCCTAATATCCAACAGGATTCAAATCAAATAGTTTACTATTTGTGTTTACATGCAGCCATGTTCGTTACTGCTTTTGATGAACAGCATGATAGCAGTGGTAGTCCGTTGCGGGTTGAAGGAATTGCTTATTAGAAGAGCTGAAGAACTGGTTGTGTTGTATTACAGAAACCTTTTGGTGTCACATTTGGGGTTTTTGTTTTTTTATGTTTCTCCAGATATTTTTATGTTTCTCCAGATACTAAGATTAAAGCAAAACCTGGACAAGATGTTGTTCTTCAGTGTCAGAGTTCCAGATCTGCTGTCATCACAATGTTGAAGTACATCAGTCCAGATCTGAAGCTGGATGGTTATATCTTCTTCTTCAGAGAGAATCGTGTTTCTAAAAACTACCAGGATCCATCTTATCGTAGTCGAGTGGAACTGAAAGATCCAAAAATGAAGGACGGAGACGCATCTGTGATTCTCATGAACGTCACCATCTAAGATACTGGAACATATGAGTGTTATGTTGGATATGGAGGCAACCTTGAACTCATCAGCACCATCAACCTGACAGTTGAACCAGGTGAGTTAGTGTGTGTGTGTGTGTGTGTGTGTGTGTGTGTGTGTGTGTGTGTGTGTGTGTGTGTGTGTGTGTGTGTGTGTGTGTGTGTGTGTGTGTGTGTGTGTGTGTGTGGATCAGAGTTGAAGCTGCTTCCTGGTTGTTGATGTGAGAGTGAAACATCACAGATCAGATGTTGGTGTTGATGATCCCGTGATGGGATCAAAGTGCAGTAGATAATGTCTGACAGGAGTTTGAAGAGGAAATGGATTCTGTTGTGTTCTTCACTCATCACCTACCTGACACCTGCTGACTCACTGCTGCTTCTCATCTGCAGGAAACAACAAGGAGGATGGAGGAGACAAGGATGGAGGAAAGAGTGGAGGACACGAAGACAGAAACAGCAGAGGACACGTTGGACTGGCTGTCGGTCTCTCAGTTACTGTTCTTGTTCTTGTTCTTGTTGTTGCTTTTATGTTCCTTACAAAACTGAAGAGAACACGACAGAGTACAAACTCAGCTCCTGCTGATTCATCTGATGGCTCCTGAATCAGTGAGTGTCCTGCATCTTTTTTCTTTAATGATCTTTTCAACATGTAGAAATAACCAGACAGTAAACAACAGTCATACAGCTGTTGTCTGCTGGATTTGGTTTTCACTGTCTTCTTCTACACACATGGTGTAAATATAACATTACAGAAAACCTGGTCTTTGACCTTTAATTTTTATTATGATGTCATTTGTTGTCATTTGTTTCTTCTGAAGTAACAGATGTTCGTCTGTCTGTATTAGAACTGAGTGAGATTATTTTTTACTAAACATGTTTTTTTATTGTTTTCTTCAGGAACCATCCTCCTCATCATGAAGTCAAAGGTAGGACTTTATTACTGATTCCCTTTAGAGTTTCTGTTAAAGTAGGAACTGTGTGTTTCTGTCTGGAGACTTTGTTAAAACAAAGTTTCGATGCAACAAAGGTCCCAGTCAGACCTGAACCAGGGATGTTGCGGGGCTTGAGAGTATTGAATTTGAATAAATACATATTTAATCCAGGAGGGAGATATTTTTTTTCTTGTTACAGCAGATTGTAGAAAAAAATTATAAATAAATAAATGAATAAACACAAAATACTTCAACATCTGTCAATAAGGATACAACAGGAAAACTCCAGTCAGGTTTTATGGAGGTTTTATTTGTAGAAAAGTTTCCTACAGCCAAGAAAAGAAACTTTTATATTTAAAATTTTAATTTCATGGAGTGAGTGCGCAGAAAAATTGGTGCGCATCTGCAGTGGTCCACTACAGAAGAAGAATCGGGAGCAGGAAAACTATTTTTAATTTATATAATGCAATTAATTTATCAAAAGTCATAACAGTAAAATTAACGGTAACATTATCAGAAAAGGTAACGATGACATCTTCAAAGTGAATTTTCTTCCTTTGTCTGAGCACATGTTGGCTGTACCACGCTGCTGCTGAAGGTAGGCTGTGTGAACGGATGACGGGTTTACTATATGTTAAATTATATTTATATACAAACTGAGGGAAACAAACAAAAAACCACAGACAGGTTTCAATTTAGGGATTTAATAAGATATAAGTGTGACAACACCCTGATGAAAACTAACGGTAACCAACAAACCTGCTCAATAACTGACCACACCCTGTCTCTGTCTGTTTGCTGCAGCTTAACTTCCTCATTACTACAGTTGATGTTAAAATACAAATAAAACACATTTTTACAGTATAAAGTCTAAAGTATATGTTGAAGAGGGAGATCAGAACTGTTAGTAGATGTTCAGTTGTTCCCTGAACTCTAATGTTCAGAGTTAAGCTGCAGTACTGTCAGAGTGTGGACCACAGTCAGTTACCTCCATTAATAATAACCCAGTTTCATACAACAGCTTGTTATTTGAAATGATGATTCAAACCAACATCCATGTGTTTTATGATCCAACACGCTGCTTGTTTAACACGTCAGTGAAGTCCGTGATCAGTGTAGTTTGGTGATCCTCAGATAAGAGGCTGTAGTTCAGAGGACTGGATCCCTATCATGATGAGAATAATGTGCTGAAGCTTTTTGTTCATGACCTCCTGTCCCTTCACTGCTTCCACATTCACATTTATACAATTCAACAGGTTAGAACAGGGTGTTGGGATCAAACATAGAGAAGTGTTGGTTCAACAAATCTTTAACCTCTCTCCTCTTTTTCTCCTTCAGACCAGATAAACCTCACAGCTGAACCTGGAGACACAGTCACTCTGCCATGTGGAGTTCACAGTAACATCAGTATTATAGTTGTGGAGTGGAGCAGAACTGACCTGGAGACAGAATATGTCTTTTTACAGATTACAGTTGATGAGACTTTGTAGAAAACAGCTGGTATGAGTGATGGGATCAAAGTGCAGTAGATAATGTCTGACAGGAGTTTGAAGAGGAAATGGATTCTGTTGTGTTCTTCACTCATCACCTACCTGACACCTGCTGACTCTCATCTGTTTTTTCTACAGGTCACAGTAGAGAACACACTGGACTGATAGTTGTTGTCTCACTTACTGTTGTTGCTCTTGTTGTTGCTAGTTTAGTTGGTTTTGTGTTGTATAGAAAAGGTCACAGAGGACAGGATTCATACTGACTGACTAACTAACTAACTAACTAACGAACTACAGTGGCTTGTAAAACACAGAGGCTGTATACAGGAAGGGACAGAGTAGACTCTACTTCCTGAGGAAGCTCAGGTCCTTTAATGTGTGCAACAAGATGCTGCAGATCTTTTACCAGTCTGTTGTAGCCAGTGCAATATTCTTTGCTGTCGTCTGCTGGGGCAGCAGCATCAGAGCCAGCGACACTAAGAAACTGAATAAGCTGATCAGGAAAGCTGGCTCTGTGCTGGGGGCTTCTCTGGAACCTTTAGAGCAGGTGGTGGAGAGGAGGATGCTGCACAAACTGCTGAGCATCATGGAGAACAGCTCACATCCTCTCCACAGCCTGCTTATCAAACAGCGGAGCAGTTTTAGTCAGAGACTTCTCCAGCTCCGCTGTGAAAAGGAACGGTTCAGGAAGTCATTTGTGCCAACAGCCATCAGCCTGTACAATGACTCCCTGACAGAGAGTCAGTGTCCACGCTGATGGTTTAACAATGTGTAACTAAGTCACTTTACATTCAAGTCCTACTGTGTGTTTAGTTGGTATTACTGTCTATTCTCTGTGTCATTCTTGTACTGTGTCTCGTGTATCGTTGTGTAGATTATGTTACTCAATGTTCAAATGTTTTTGTGTGTAATGGCTGCTGCAACACCAAAATTTCCCCTTAGGGATCAATAAAGTATCTATCTATCTATCTATCTATCTATCTATCTATCTATCTATCTATCTATCTATCTATCTATCTAAAAGTATTCAGCCCCCCTGAGTCAATATTTTGTGGAACCCCCTTTTGCTGCAGTTACAGGTGCAAGTCTTTTGGGGTATGTCTCCACCAGCTTTGCACATCTAGAGACTGAAATCTTTGCCCATTCTTCCTTGCAAAACAATTCAAGCTGAGTCAGATTATTAGTGTTTTGCAGACTCCAACAGGTTTTCCTCCAAGATTGCCCTGTATTTGGCTCCATCTTCCCATCAACTCTGACCAGTCTCCCTGTCCCTGCTGAAGAGAAGCAGCCCCAGAGCACGATGCTGCCACCACCTTGTTTGACAGTGGGTATGGTGCGTTCAGAATGATGTGCAGTGTTACGTTTTCGCCACACATAGCGTTTTGCATTTAGGCCAAAAAGTTACATTTTGGTCTCATCTGCCCAGAGCACCTTCGTCCACACGTTTGCTGGGTCACTCACATGGCTTCTGGCAAACTGCAAATTGGACTTCTTGTGGTTTTCTTCTTGCCACTCTTCCATAAAGCCCAGATTTGTGCAGTGCACGACTGATAGTTGTCCTGTGGACAGATTCCCACCTGAGCTGTAGATCTCTGCAGTTCATCCAGAGTCACCATGGGCCTCTTGGCTGCATCTCTGATCAGTGCTCTCCTTGTTCGGCCTGTTAGTTTAGGTGGACGACCATGTCTCGGTAGGTTTGCAGTTGTTCCATACTCTTTCCATTTGTAGATGATGGACTGAACAGTTGTCCGTGAGATGTTTAAAGCTTGGGAAATCTTTTTATAGCCTAACCCTGCTTTAAATTTCTCCACAACTTTACCCCTGACCTGTCTGATGTGTTCCTTGGACTTCATGATGCTGTTTGCTCCCCAATATTCTCCTAACAAACCTCAGAGGCTGTGACAGAACAGCTGTATTTGTACTGAGTTAAATTATACACAGGTGGACTCTATTCACTCATTAGGTCAACATTCAATCAGTCAGCAACCATCAGGGAACTTCTGCAGGCAACTGGATGCACTCAGATAAAAGGGGGCTGAATACATTTGCAAACTGCACTTTTAAGTTTTTTATTTGTAAAAAATAAATTAACTCATGTATAATTTTCTTTCTACTTCACAATTGTATTCCACTGTGTGTTGGTCTTTTACATAACATTCCAAGAAAATATATTTATGTTTGTGGTCATAATGTGAGAAAATGTGGAAAAGTTCAAGGGGTATGAATACTTTTACAAGCCACTGTAACTAACTAACTAATTAACTAATTAACTAACTAACTAACTAGCTTATTTTACTACAAACCTAATAAATTCTATATCTGCATTAACTATTGTAAACTGTTGTTTGTTGTGTGCAGCTTCTTTTATTTACTGGTGCTTAAAATTTTCTGTACTCTACATAAATATGTCAAACTTCATTTGTCAATAAAGTTTTACTTCATATTTGATTTCTGACTCTGTCTTTATCAGTAATGTTGATGATGAGCAGGGTTTATGTTTGGAACAGGTTTGATTGTATTTACTGTAATATTAACTGCAGTATTTACTGTGTGGAATTAATGTCAGTCTATTTTATCAGGGAAATTTATTTTAATTATTTTTAGTAAGAAACTTTATCATTTTTGTAAGTTCATATTTTTTAAATCATACAATATATATATATATATATATATATATATATATATATATATATATATACAACATAGATATTTTCAGAAAACAGCACTAAGTTTATATAATGATTTTAAAAAATCACTAAGTAAACTATTTCTTTGACACTAATTTCTGCAAAGCTGAGGCTAATAATTCACTATAATCACTGATAAAATACTACAAATATTTACTTAAAATACTAGTTTTTCATTTCATGGACTCATTAACTCCACCTGCTTGTGTTAATGAGTCTGGTGAAGAGGACAATGAATCTTTATTATTATTATTTTTAGTTAATTATCAACTAAATTTAATGGTTTAAAATGTTCTTTTACTAAATTTAACTTTACTAAACCAACTGTTTTAGTATTAATTTAAATTAGTAACCATTAAGATAATAACCCTGGTTCTCACTTGCTGTGTGCCAGGTTACAGAGAACAAAGAACCACAACAGGTTTATGAACTGGTTCAGGTTAGCATTAGCTTTGGGCTTGGACTTTTAGTTTGAACTCATATCAACAGGTTTTAACTACAGAGAGACAGAAATCTGTGGAGAGTCTGTGAGAATTCAACAACAACTTTATGGTTGAATCTGGTTCCACAGGTCTCTGAATGTGAAGTGACACGTTCTTACTTTTAGTTCATGTTGAGACTGATCTGAACTCCACACTGATCCACTTTCATCATCAAGACTTTTTCCTGGTGTATCAAGAACTTGTAGTTCAGTACAAATATACCTGAACATACTAAGTGATACATAGAAATAAGCAGCAGTCAGTGAAACATCGTGTACTAATAAAAACTGCAGCCAGAGGGAGACAGTGTTCAGGAGTTCTTCACTAATGATCTCTCACACTGTAGCATGTAAACAATCCTCATCTACAGCTGATAACGTGCTGCAGGCCTCAGGGTCATTTCACAGTTTTCACTGTAGCTTCTCTCCTGAGTTTAGCCGTAAACCAGGTGGATGTTAAAAGTGAACGTAATCATCCAGCAGGTGAAGAACATCATCAGAACAGTGGAGCAGTAATGAAGACACATCTAAAATGAACTGTGTGGTTTTAGGAAAAGTACAGATCCAGTTCTGACATGTGTTTAAATTACTGCTATAATAATTATCAGTCTGGTCCAAAAGATGTGTCCAGTCAAATGTTGTGTTTCTAGTTCTAGTGAGTTCTAGTTTGACTTGTTTCAGTCCAGTGTTACTGCAGGATACTGTTTACTAGTACAGTGTGTTTAGCAGCTCCCTCCTCACATCTGACCCTTCACAACTTGACCAACTGCTTCTGTTCTTCTATATTTACTGTGTCGCTGTTTAGCTGGAATTAAAGTCAGAGATCTGCTGAAACTCTGACTTCTCTTTTTATTATAGTTTAATGTCTTGATTCTCGTCTTTGGCTTCATTATATTGTATCATCATTTATACCATTTGATATAAGATCATCTGACTGTTGTTAGTTACATCTAGTGAAGCTGTTTTGTTAACACTTTATATTACACCTTACAAAGTGGTGTGAATATTTTGTACATACTGTGTACTTACAGGAAGAAGTAAAGGAAATAAGAGGGCAACACTTATCAACACTTATTTTGCAGCTTTACCAGCAGATAAATTGTCAGTGGAAACAGAATCAGCAGCTTTATATTATAAGTTAAATGAAGAGCATTATTATTTGTTATAAAATTACAGCACACTATTGAACATGAAGTACTCTGATACCTTGCTATATAATTCTTTATACAATTATATTTTTTAAGTTCTTAAACCTATAAACACTGTAAAGTGTCTTGAGATGAGTTCTGTTGTGATTTGGTGCTATACACCTTAAATTGAACAGAAAGAAATTAGAATTTCTCAACAACTACTCACCTTTTTGTGTACAGTAGTCTAAAGTGTTTCACTACAATAACAACTGTTTACTGGTGAAGTACAAGCTGCTCACACGTTTTCCTCTCTCAGTCTTTCACTCACCTCAAGTTACCACGTGGCAGATAGCGACTCACTGGGATCGGCCATTTTGTGTGCTCTCACCTTCACCACTTCCACCTCAGCCAGTTCTCAGCTCTGACTCTGCAGACAGCACTTCTCAACAACAACCCAGACTCGTCTCCACCATGAAGACACACTCCCTGCACTAAAATGTCAAAAAAAACTTTCCTGCTTCCTTTGACTTTTGTCATATTAACATTATCTATCTGAGGCCCCCAGGACTCACTGTCCGGCCTCTGCAGAGAAAGATCCTGGTCCCTCGTCCACACAACACCTTCATCCAACCAGCCAGAGACACCAGCACCTCAGAGTAACTTCACCTCTTTATGAGAATAAGGCTAATAATAAACCAGAGTTGTTACAGGACAGTAATAAATGTTCTAGTCAGGATCTCCTCTTACGACTGGTTTGATTTTATTCATCTATGAGTTAGTGTTTGAGTTTTAATGAAAGTCAAAGACTCTGACTGCTTTTTCATGTCTTTGTTTTTAAGGACATGATGTTCTGATTCACTTTGACATGAATTTCTACATTAACAAACCTGATCTGCAGTAACCAGCTCCTCAGGACTGAAATCTGTGGTGTATAAAACCATCTGACACCGAGTGCAGCTGTTCTGTTTTCAACACTTTGTATCACACCTTAAAGCTGGTGTGAATATTTTGTACATACTGAGTCCACACTGGTAGAAGTAGAGAACAAGGAAGTAACACGTTTGTATTTAACTTTAACTTATAAAACTAAACTAACATGTTCTTCTTCTTAATCTGAACTTAGTGTTTTCAGCAGCAGGAAAGTAAAATAACATTCAACTATATTAATAAGTCACTAGTTTCAATGAATGTTGAGTTATTGTTGATTCATCTACTGTAGAACTTTATGATTTGTAAACCAGATGTTCCTGAATTGAACATTCATGATATTTACACAGTTACTGCATTTTTCCTGTCCTGTTAGTTTAATGGAAAATGAATAACGTTGTGATTAAACAACTCCAGGCTGTGATTATTACTGTTGTAATGAATCAGCAGCTGAATTAAAGTCTTCAGTCTGCAGTTCATTCACCACTCTTCAGTTATCAGACACCCTCTCTACATTTAAGACTAGACTTAAAACTTTCCTTTTTTATAAAGCTTATAATTAGAGATGGATCAGGTGACTCTGAACCATCTCTTAGTTATGCTGATATAGGTTATTCTGCTGCGGGACCTCTACTGATACACTGAGCTCCTCTCCTCTCTCTTTTCTCCTCTATCCATTCTAATTCTACCATTTCATGTCATTAACTTTGTGTCTTCTCTCTCCTGTAGTTGTGTTTCCTCCTCTCTGTCTCCCTCTCTCTGTACTTTTCTGCAGGTATCCTCGGCCTGGAGCTGTACATCTCCAGAATCCAGTTCACCTGTCCAATGTTCTTGATGCTTGTTGTTGTCTTATTGCCTGCTGTTCTTTTCTCATTTCTCTTTCCACTCACCCTGTTAGACACTGTAAAGTGCCTTGAAATGACTTCTGTTGTAATTTGTCACTTTACAAATGACATCAAATTGAACTGTTTTAAAAATCAGCACAATGAAGGGGAGTAATCAGATTACACTAATCCACTCTTCTCCTCTTTACTTAAACAGTCAGAATTAATATATGTTTTTAAATATAGTCATCAGAAGAAGAATTTATGTCCAGTGATTTGTCTACAGCCGTCAGTGAACGCACCACAGGTCTCTTCCTTTCTGGTTCAGTAAGAGAGCAGTGGTCAAACGAGCTAAACAATGAATGAAGAGAGAGAGTGATAGTAATAGTAATAATAACAGCAGTAATAGTAACTTCCACCTCCTGAAATGAAAACAGCTCCTCCTACAGTACTTTAAAGTAAAGTTCTCCTAGTTTAGATATTTCTAATTGTCTCTTTGGATAAAAGTGTCTGAATAAATATAAATAAATAAATAAATGTAAATGTAATTAAACATGAACTCAGGTGTTTGTGTGACAGACCTGAACCTGGATGTATTTAATGTTTATAATACAGAGAACAGACAAAATAAATAATTCAGTGCTGCTAAACCAGAATATAATTAATTTAATGGGATATTTAGGTTTTAATAGAACAGAGCTAAAAATTCAGTCTCCACTTATTGTTTTTGTTGATTATTCAGCATGTAACTCAGTAAAAAAGGTAAAAGAATGAGGTGAAAGGAACGGAGCCACAAGACAAAGGTTTTTTACTTTGTTCTAAACTGGATGTTTTGTTACATAATGTTTTTTATCTAGAACCTACAGAACACTGAAAACTGCTCCACATGAGCTGCAAATATCTGGGTGAGAGAAACATTGAGAAAGGTGTAAAGAAAAAAAACTTTATTTAAAAACGTTTTTTGACAACTCAAAATATTTTAGCTTCATTGAAGTAGAAGAACACATTGATCACAATGAATCAGTTCAGTGACATCATCATAGTCATCCTCCAATCCCTGCTCATTCTGGGTGGGTGAGGTCATCACCATGGAAACAGGCAGGTGATTTTCTACAGTCAGAAAATGTATCGAGAGACACTGAGATTGATTGATTGATTGATTGATTGATTGATTGATTGATTGATTGATTGATTGATTGATTGATTGATTGATTGATTAGTGTTTGTGAGGTCAGTGACTGATTCAGAGTGTTACCTGTGGGTCTGTGTCGATATAAAGACACCATGAGGAGAGTGGAGATGAAGTACGGACAGAACACCACCAGGTGGAGGACCAGACTGAACACAAGCTCTGGAGGAATGGATGCTGGTGTCACAGGGATGGTAGAAGTCACAGGGTTCACAGAGGTCAGAAGGGTCAGAGCTGAAGTTGGGTAAAGGTCTTTAGTAGGAAGGATAGTAGTGAGGGAGGAGGAGGGTGGGGTTGAAGGTTTCTCTGTAGAGAGAATCCACCTGTTCAGGTGAATGTGTGGATGAAATAAATGTTGAACTCAGAGTTTTCCTCCTGACCTGTGACAGAGATCCAGCTGGGTGGAGACTCTCCATGACTGCTGATGTGACACTTGTAGAGGCCTTCATCAGACTTGGTAACATGGTGGATGGTCATGTGACCTGTAGGCTCAGTCCTGATGAGGGAGCCATCTTTATAGAAATCAGCTGGGAGCTTGGAGGGAGGGCTCTTTGTTTGACAGTGCAGAGTGACATCATGTCCCTCCATCACAGGGAGGACAGGACTCTGCAGGATCACTGATCCACCTCAACACAGAGACAAACTACAGCATTTCATCCATTTCCACACAGACTCATCAACACTAACTCCACAGTCTGATCTTACCAGAGACAGTGATGTTGATGATGCTACTGGTTGATCCCTCTCTGGACTCACACCAGTAAACTCCACTGTCCAGTGGGAAGATGTCATTAATGTTACAGGAAGAACCAGCTGGTTCTCCCCAACCATCTCCACACTGAGTCATCTGTCGTTTGGTTGTGTTCCTCCTCAGTGTCCATCCAGCAGAGCTGTCGTCCTCCTCACAGCTCAGAGACACAGATTCTTCTTTAAAAACCTGTGAGCTGTTGGGACTCACAGTCAGACGAACTGTCGAGTTTAAAATTAAAAACTGCTGATCATTACTGTTGTACATAAAACCTTTTTTGATGCCCTGCCTGACACAACCCTCCCAATTTTTACACTGCTCTTGGCAGCAGCACTTAGACATTCTCAGGTCACAAACTGTCAACCACTCTACATGCGCCACTGCTATTAAAGAAAAAAAATACCAAAGTATTACCTTAAAAGCACAAATCAGCAGTAATTAAACATGAAACAAATGAAATTCTTCTTACAGCATTAAATACATACAGACACATAAACATGAAGAAAGCGCATTACTTTATGACATTTGCTACATTTTGGAGGTACATCATTCATTTTTTGACTGTAGTGTTATAACTTAGTTTCCAAAAATAAATGTAGATGTTGACTCATGAAAAAAGTGAATGTGAATATGTTTTCTACAAAACCCTTATTATGGTCGCAGTTTGGTTTCACAGGAACATAAAGAGAAAAAGTTGTAAATTAACAAACAGACTCAAACTGTGATATAATAAGTTCACTAACCTTGGTCCGTTGTGCAGAACAGCAGTGAGGTCAGAACTAAAGAGAAATGACAAACAAAGGGAAGTGTGGGATTCACGTCAACTTCACTGAAAAACATGTTTACTAAGAATTATTTATGTACAGTTGACAGTTCTTTGTCACTTCAGTTGATCGTAATGAGCTTGGACTCATTTTGTTTTATTTATACTCACAACAAAAGACAAGTGCCACTGACATCACATCACTACAATACTCTAAATTTACATTTAGTTTTTTATCACTCACTAGGAAGTTGCTTTTATCCAAAGCAACTTACTAGTGAGTGATGCTGGAACAAAGCAAATATCTAAGCCAAAGAGATGAACTTTAAAGTCTAATGCTCTAGGAAGAGCTGCTTCAGTTTCATGGGGTATATGTGCAATATTTATTTATTTTCTTAGTCCAGAGAAAAATTCAGAAGAGTTCTGTTTTCAGCTTCAGAGTGAAGCAGCTGATCGTGCAGAGGTGGGTAGATCGTTCCAGCATTGTGGAACCACAGAACTGAAAGGTTTTTCTTGGGATCTTTTGAGGTGAGCGAACCACAAAACAGTGTTCACTTGCATAGAGCAGTGAGTGAGAGAGATCAAAGACCTGGATGAGGAAGTTCAGGGAGGTCGGTGCTGTTGCACTCATTGCTACTTTTCTGCATGTTGTATAAGTGGGTTATTTATTTGCATGGTAGACTTGAACTTACATTTTATATTTGTAGATGAAGGAAGAAACTATGTCCACTGTTCCTGACCCCGTGCTCTGATTTTCACTGTCAAATCATTTCTGTTTTTAATACAGTGCTGCCTGAGGGCTCAAATATCAGTCATTCAGTTTCACTTCTTCTAAATGATCCAAAATCTTCAGAAAGTTGGGAAATGTTATTTCATGTTCCCCTCAAGTTGAGCACTTTCACTGAGTGGTTACGACCAAAGCTTACTTCTAAAAAGTTGTGATGCTCTTTTGATACCCAGTCAATATACTGATAAGTTGCGAATTAACTGAATTAATGGATAAATGTTTCATTGAATGGTTTTGATTTTTGTTTATATCTATTTATTTTAAGAATTTAGAATACACTACTTTTCTAGTCTTTTGTTGCTCTTGTCCCATATTATCCAGTCATTAAATTCAAAATGAGCAGATATTTTATAAAACCATGACATTTTGAACATTTTAATTTATATTTACATTAAACATTGCCATAATTTTCAATTTATTTTCAATCATAAATATTTTAGTTTGTTTTAATATACATTGTTTTAAATAGACATTAACTGTTATACTGAACTGCCTGCTGCCTATACAGCATGTAATCACCCATATGAGGATGGGTTCCCTGTTGAGTCTGGTTCCTCTCAAGGTTTCTTCCTGTTGCCTTCTCTCGCCCTCGGCTTGCTCATCAGGGAAAATCTGATTATTATGATTCTTACACATTCACTGTTCATGTACTGTTCTTTGGTTGTGTAAAGCTGCTTTGTGACAATGTCAATTGTAAAAAGAACTATACAAATAAAATTGAATTGAATTGAATTGAATTGAATATACTGTACATTATGTACTTACTCAAATCTCTTTAGAAACAGGTTTGTGTGGTTTACAAAATTATGTCAAGACAGTGTGTTAACAGTGTTTTTACTCTACATGCTTCATATCTCCAGTATTGACTATGTGCCCTGACTGGAAACACTACAGAGGTTTAAAGACAAACAGATTCTGTACTTACAGACCAGAAACTGTAGAGATGTTTCCTCCATTCCCCTGCACATTTATTTGTGATCAACTTTTTGAATCTTCTGGTAGTGACACCAAGTAAAGCCCGCCTTCTTCCTCTGTGACTGTGAATGTGTGGTTTCTGCCTCAATTGGTATAAATACACTACAGTTTTTAACTGTCTCATCCCAAAATGTATGTGAAATATTATTTTCTACATTGTTAATTAGTACTGCCACCAAATGTTTTAAATAGCACACTATGATAATAACAACATTATTTTTTATTTTGGATTATTATTATCTAACAGATGACTTTAACTTGACCCTATACTGGATTTGAGCCTGTTTTCGTGTCAGCCTTGTGACAGACTGGCAGCTGTACAGAGTGTCCCTTGCCTTTCAGCCAGTGGCAGCATTTTGTTTCTCCATACTATTGGTTTTTAGATCTGAGTTACCTGGAGGTTTTATTGGCAAAACAACCATTAGCAACATTTTATACATGATCCACCATCAGTTATTACTACAAATACTGCTAGAAACCAAAGCCACTCATTAAACTTTAGTTTTAATTATTTTTTTATTAAATTGTATAAATTAACATCGAGGTCTCGTGTTCCACATTTAAACTGCCACCTGCTGGCTGCTTTCCTGCCTCTGCTTTTACCATAGGAACTGTAAGGTGGTACTGTGTTTATTGGTCTCACTTTAATACAGTGTCAATCCACTGACTTGTTGAACTGTTTTTACTATAGTTTTCCTGTTGAGTTTAAACTTTCTTTATCTGCTTTTCTTTGTTGACTTTTTTCAGGACTTCCAGTCTGAGTTTACAACTCTTAATTGATCTAGATGTACAAGAGCATACAAAAAGTAACACAGTCTTAATGAACGCAGGTCCTGCTTTAAGTTTACTTTTTTTTTAAAACCATTCAGACTACAGTCAGTGTTGCTTTTAGTAGAGGAATAACATACAAAGCTCTGGTTTCATTATAACTTTGCTGATTTGCAGTTGAGCTTCTGCCTCAACCACCAAACTTAGAGAGATGTTTGTATTCCTGCTTGTGTTAGTAAAATTTTCTATGGGTGGAGGTTCTGAAACAAGAATGCTGCACAAGCTACACCAAGAAGAACAGTGAGAGTAATTTAATTGATTTTAGCCTTTTACAACATTCATGAAGAACTCCTGCACACTGTCTCCCTCTGGCTGTAGGTTTGTAGTACACATGTTTTAGTTGTACTTTAGTACAAGTTTTTGATATGCCACGAAAAGGTTGTGTAGATAGAAAATAAAATGAGTTTAAGATGAGTGTGGAGTTCAGTATCGTTTATTTTAATAATAAAAAAAAGGTTTGAGAACCCATGGTCTAAAATATACATTCAGCAGGAAACAGTTTTGATTCCTCAGTTTGCACATTAAAGGTGAAGCTTAGCTTTGACTACAGCACACATTCATCGTGGCATCGTTCTCAAGCTTCTGCAATGTCACAAAACTGATTCCAGTCCAGAGTTGCATTCATTTTACTTCTTCAATTGAGAGAGTTGGACCACTGCACAAAGCTTTCTCCAGCACATCCCATAGATTCTCCATGGGGTTAAGGTCTAGACTCTATAATTCTCCCTAAAACCACTCTTTTGCCATTTGAGCCCAATGAATCCTCACATTGTCATCTTGGAATATACTCGGGTCATCATTGATGAAAAAATCCATTGGTGGAATAATATGGTCATTCACTATATTCATATTAGTCAGCTGACCTCATTCTTTGGACACACTTTGCTAAACCGAGACCTGAACTGCAGCAACCCCAGATCATAGCACTTTATGAACTTTATTGAACTGGTATGTTTAGATGCTGTCTTCCCAACTCTCACTGATCACTCAGGTCTGTTGATGGTGAAGTGTTCGGTTGCTCTACATCCCAGTGAGCCCTCATCTCTGTGTTTCCTTCTGAACCCACCCTTTTAGTTAGGCTGTCATAATTAGTCCTGCCGGAGTCCCTGCTGCACTATACTAAATATACATTCACCTCAAACTTTATCTGACTGCGAATACAACTAACTGCAATCTCTCCTCTTCTCTCTCTTTCCCTCTCCCTCTCTCTTTTCCCTCTTCCTGTCTCTCTGTCGAGCTACACGTCATTCCACCCTTTGCCCTCTGGACCTGTCTGACTCGTCCTGATGCCCAACTTCTGGCTGGAGATCTTGTCGCTGGATCCACCGTTTGCCCTTTGGGATGCGTTTGGAGACTGGATTGGTCACAAGCTACTATGAAGTCGGTCTTGGCCTCAGCGGACGTCGGCAGCTGTTTCTCGGAGGTCTCGACTCAACGCTCGATAGTCAAGGAATGGAACAAGTCTGCCAGAGCCTGCAATAACTAACTGGACTCCACATTAACTTAAAGACATTAACTGTTATACTGGACTGCTGCCTACACAGCATGTAATCACCCATATGAGGATGGGTTCCCTGTTGAGTCTGGTTCCTCTCAAGGTTTCTTCCTATTGCCTTCTCAGGGAGTTTTTCTTGCCGCTGTCGCCCTCGGCTTGCTCATCAGGGACAATCTGATTATTATGATTCTTACACATTCACTGTTCATGTACTGTCTTTGGTTGTGTAAAGCTGCTTTGTGACAATGTCAATTGTAAAAAGCGCTCTACAAATAAAATTGAATTGAATTTAATTGAATTTAGGGGCTACATGAACTCACCTGATTGAATGGTCGGGTAGACGGTGCTGATGATGCCAGTATCACCAATTTTTCTTTTTAATTTCTTTCGTTGACACTCAACACTCATATGTTCCACTGTCATTAACTGTCACATTCCTGAGAATCAAAGACAGGTTTCCACACTTCACCTGTTTGTCCTTCAGCTCCACTCAATTATCAAAAGATTATATTGTGTTGAGGAATCAGACACGAATTTTACATCTGTAGGGAAAGAAAAGGCCAGAGATGAATTTAATTTAATTCTTATCTATCTTCTAGTCTTTTCTGTGAGTTAAACGATGATGGAAAAAATAAAACTTGACACAGAAGCTTCAGTCCTTGGGTTCTGGTCTTTCTCTAATCTCCTCAAGGGAGAGTTAAGTTTAAAAAGAAATTAACTATTGAGATGGCTGTGGGTTTAGTTTCTACAGGAAATATAGTAACAGGTGTAGATCAGTGACGCTAAACTCATGACACATTTTTCTTTGTCCTCTGCACAGCTTCATAACTCACTGGGAGCATCTGGTTTATTGTGGTGCTGATTTCTCCTCTTTTATTTGACGGTCTACAGTTGGTAAGTAACAATGTAGTTAATTTACTTTACTTAGTTTATTTGTTTTCCACTTGTGCTGGAGCCTTTATGCAAAATATTATTATTAATGTATATTATTATTATTATTATTATTATTATTATTATTATTATTATTATTATTATTATTATTATTATTATTATTATTATTATTATTATTGAAGATGTTGGAGAACATCAACTGTTCTTCTTCTCTTGTGTGCTCCTGCTGCTACAGACCTGGCAGCGCTTCCTCTCCCATAGTTGAGCCACATGTGGCTTGAGGAAGGAAGCAGCCTGCCGACTGCAGACTACATTAGGTAAATGTTTCTCTGATTGGAATTAGTCCGGCCGATGTCCCGCCCCCGAGACCCATATATCCCACCGTGATTTGTTGGTTCATTCAGCTCCGCACCAACACTGTAAAGTGTCGAACATCAAACTCTAGGGGCCGAACTAACATTAAACTTTCATATTAAGGTGGGGGCCAATCTAGCCACAGGGGTTGCAAGCCAGTGACTTCTGTGCCGGTCCCAAGCCCATATAAATAGAGAGGGTTGCGTCAGGAAGGGCATCCGGCGTAAAAATTGCCAAAATAACCATGCGAATCATCAATAACACTTTCATACCGGATCGGTCGAGGCCCGGGTTAACAACGACCACTACTGATGCTGTTAACCTACAGGGTGTCGGTGGAAATTTGACTACTGTTGGTCGAAGAAAGAGGGGAGGCAGAAGGGTTCGTGGTCAGAGAGAGAAGGGAAAAGGCAGGAACATAGATTTGAGAATAGGGACTCTTAACGTTGGTACGATGACAGGGAAAGGCAGAGAGCTGGCAGACATGATGGAGAGAAGGAAGGTAGATGTTCTGTGTGTGCAGCAGACAAGGTGGAAGGGCAGCAAGGCACGTAGTATTGGAGGAGGATACAAACTGTTCTACCATGGTGTGGATAGGAAGAGAAACGGGGTAGGAGTGATCTTGAAGGGGGAGTTTGTGAACAATGTCCTAGAGGTGAAAAGAGTCTCAGACAGGGTGATGAGCCTAAAGCTAGAAATTGAAGGGGTGATGATGAATGTAGTCAGTGCGTATGCTCCACAGGTTGGCTGTGAGTTAGAAGAGAAGGAGAGATTCTGGAGTGAGTTTGATGAGGTCATAGAGAGTATCCCCAGAGGAGAGAGAGTTGTTGTTGGAGCAGACTTCAATGGACATGTTGGTGAGGGCAACAGAGGTGATGAGGAGGTGATGGGCAGGTTTGGTGTGAAGGAAAGGAATCTGGAAGGACAGATGGTGGTGGACTTTGCTAAGAGGATGGAAATGGCTGTAGTCAACACTTACTTCCAGAAGCGAGAGGAACATAGAGTGACATACAAGAGTGGAGGTAGGAGTACACAGGTGGACTACATCCTATGTAGACGAGGTCATTTGAGAGAGGTTAGTGACTGCAAAGTGGTGGTAGGAGAGAGTGTAGCCAGACAGCACCGCATGGTGGTGTGTAAGATGACTCTGGAGGTCAGGAAGAAGAAGAGAGGGAAGACAGAAAAGAAGACCAAGTGGTGGAAGCTAAAGAATGAAGAAACTTGTGAGGAATTCAGACAGAAGTTGAGACAGGTTCTTGGTGGTCAGGATGAGCTTCCAGATGACTGGGAAACTACAGCAGAGGTTATCAGGGAAACAGGTAGGAAGGTGCTAGGTGTGTCATCTGGAAAGAGGAAAAAAGGTAAAGACACTTGGTGGTGGAATGAGGAAGTACAGGAATGCGTCCAGAGGAAGAGGTTAGCTAGAAGGAAGTGGGATGTAGAAAGGACTGAGGAAAGTAGACAGGAGTACAAGGAAGCACAGCGTAGAGTGAAGAGGGAGGTGGCAAAAGCCAAACAGAAAGCTTACGATGAGCTGTATGACAGGTTAGACACAAAGGAAGGAGAGAAGGACTTGTACAGGCTAGCCAGACAGAGAGATAGAGATGGGAAGGATGTGCAACAGGTAAGGGTGATTAAGGACAGAGATGGAAAGGTGCTTACAACCCAGGAGAGTGTGCAGAAAAGATGGAAGGAGTATTTTGAGGAGCTGATGAACGAGGAAAATGACAGGGAAAGAAGGGAGGAAGATATGGATGTTGTGGAGCAGGAAATAGAAGAGATTGGAAAGGATGAGGTGAGGAAGGCTCTGAAAAGGATGAAGAGTGGAAAGGCTGTTGGTCCTGATGACGTACCTGTGGAGGTGTGGAAGTGCTTATGAGAGACAGCAGTGGAGTTTTTAACCAGTTTGTTCAATAGGATTCTAGAGAGTGAGAAGATGCCTGAGGAATGGAGGAGAAGTGTTCTGGTTCCGATCTTTAAGAACAAGGGTGACACGCAGAACTGCAGCAACTACAGAGGAATAAAGTTGATGAGCCACACAATGAAGCTGTGGGAAAGAGTAGTGGAAGCCAGGCTTAGGAAGAAGGTGGAGATTTGTGAGCAGCAGTATGGTTTCATGCCCCGTAAGAGCACCACTGATGCTGTTTTTGCTTTGAGAATGTTGATGGAAAAGTACAGAGATGGTCAGAAGGAGCTGCATTGTGTCTTTGTAGATTTAGAGAAGGCGTATGACAGGGTGCCGAGGGAGGAGCTGTGGTACTGTATGAGGTCGTCTGGAGTGGCAGAGAAGTACGTCAGACTAGTTCAGGACATGTATGAGAGAAGTATGACGGTGGTGAGATGTGCTGTAGGTCAGACAGAGGAGTTCAAGGTGGAGGTGGGACTACACCAAGGATCAGCTTTGAGTCCCTTCTTGTTTGCTATGTTGATGGACAGGCTGACAGATGAGGTCAGACAGGAATCTCCCTGGACAATGATGTTTGCGGATGACATTGTGATTTGCAGTGAAAGTAGAGAGCAGGTAGAGGAACAGCTAGAGAGGTGGAGGTTTGCTCTGGAAAGAAGAGGCATGAAGGTCAGTCGTAGTAAGACAGAATACAATAAGAGGCTGAGATGGAGGTAGCAGAGATGAAGATGTTGAGGTTCTCCTTAGGAGTGACCAGGTTAGACAGAATAAGGAACGAGTACATCAGAGGGACGGCTCACGTTGCCTGAGTTAGCAACAAAGTCAGAGAGGCCAGACTGAGGTGGTTTGGACATGTTCAGAGGAGGGATAGTGAGTATATTGGTAGAAGGATGTTGGAGATGGAGCTGCCAGGCAGGAGGACAAGAGGACGACCAAGGAGGAGATATATGGATGTCTTAACAGAGGACATGAGGTTGGCTAGTGTTAGGGTAGAAGATGTTCATGATAGAGTGAGGTGGAAAAGGATGATTCGCTGTGGCGACCCCTAATGGGAAAAGCTGAAAGAGAAGAAGATTAAGTTGGGGGCCACAAAATATCTTCCGCAAATGGCCCGCGGTACGCGAGTATGAGACCCCTGTCATAGAGCTAATACTCTCTGCGCACACTCTGACAATGAGAGCGCCACTGCCATCTACTGGGGGGGGGGGGGGGGGGGGGGGGGACGCTCCACTATTTGAGAAGCACTGCTGTAAAGGAACGTCTCTGTGGCCCGGACATTGAACTGTTAGCTGTAAGTCTACGTCCATATTATCTACCGAGGGAGTTTAGCTGTGTTATTGTCATTATGACGTACATTCCCCCGTCAGTAGCGTGTGACGTCATCAACTCAGTCACCGCTAACTTACAGAACCAGCATCATAACTATAATAATAATAACAGTTTGTCAGCTGCACCATCAGGAACAATAAGACTTTAGATTTACTCAGAGGTGGGTAGAGTAACCAATAAATGTACTCTAAGTAAGAGTAGCTGTACTTCAAAATAAGATTACTCAAGTAGAAGTAAAAAGTAGTCATCCAAAATATTACTTAAGTAAGAGTAAAAAAGTATTTGGTGAAAAGACTACTCAAGTATCTGTTTCATCGGAATGTCCGATTCTTTAGTTATTTTCCTCAGAAACTATGTGAACACTGCAGCCAGTTAATTGATAATGCAGATTCCAAATAATAAAATAAAATGAATGAAATGAATAAAAATTAGTAAAAACATATCACAACATAAAGAATACATTTTTGAACAATTCAACTTTTCCAGTGTATATTGAGTTGCCCTCCAAATGGCAGCAAACAACAGAGAGTTCACTTTACAATAAACTGTTTCTGCATGTTTGGATTTTGAAGCTGTGACCGTTTAGCAGTGAACAGGAGTCCTGCAGGACTAAAAAGTCTCTGGCAGGCTGCAGATGCAGGAAGACCTGTGTTGACTTTAAGTGTTTATAGAGTTTTAAATAGAACAGAAGTCAATCAAATGCAGAATAATAATTCAGTAATAAGATTTTAGCTATAATCACTTTTTTTTTGGCATGAAGAAAACTCAGTTCACAGTTATACTGGACATTAAAAAAGAATAGATGCTTTATTATCTTCTAACACAGCTGTATCAAGTCGAGCTGTTAGATTAGACTGAGTTTTACCTGTAGGTGATTAAACTGACAACTGAGTCAAACTTCATTAAGTAATGTGTAAAAACAGCAGAGTCCCAAAACAAACTCAACATTAAACTTAAATAAAATGTAAAATCATCATAAATAACAAAGAAACCAGTCAATAACACTGATCCTCTGTTGTTCTCTTGTTTGGGAGTGTGTGGCTGTATTAAACTAAATTACACTAAACAATAACTGTAATTTATTAAACTTTCACCGCTTTTAGTCACATTTGAAAATTAAATGTTTTACAAACGTAGAAGAAACACAAGATTTAAACTGCAGCTCAAGATTAAAGAATCAACAAGATGCACAAAGAGTTAAAACACTTAACAACAGATAAATAAATAAGATGAATGTTGATAATAATTAAATGTTGATAATGACTTAAACGAATCCAGAAATGCTTTGCGACACAATGACGTCACTGTCGTATCACGATCCAACATGTCGGCCCTCACTAAACGTTGTGCTGCTGTTAGTCGACCTTCTTGCAGGAGTTTGAGCTCTTTTAATAGATCTATGTCTGTCAGCTCGGCCTCCTTCTGTTGGATTTGGATTTCCTGGTGTCCACCTCTGCAGGTGAGCTCTGACTGTCTTCATAGGAAATCGGGTAGATGTCGGTTCAGTCGGCGGTGGATGGGTGGAGCAGGAGGAAGGAGACGAACATGTATTTCCACCTTTAGAAACTCTGCAGCTGCTTTTATCACAATTAAACAGTGACAAAGTGCGATAAACAGACACAAAGTGCATCTGTGTGGTAATAGTGAAGGTACGGCTTCATAAAGTGTGATCATTTGTGGACACTTGAAGTAAATAATCATAAAAGACGAAGGACGTCGTTCTCGTTTAGAGTCGTGAGGTCGTATTTATGCTCAATGTCTCCAATTTAACTTTAGGTCCTATTCAGAGGGTCTAAGTAGAAACATAGAGCAGATCGATTAGTCTACATGTTAAATGTCTCCACAGACATTGTCCTGTCTTCTCTGACATTGAACCACTGATCCTGTAAAATCCAGTTTCACTTTCATTTTCTAAAATGTAAACTCGTCAGTAGCCGAGCAGACATAAATGTTCTTCATCTTCAGTGTAGAAATATACTGTAAGGTACTGCACTTTGTCATATTACAGTGTTAAACTACTACAACAGCAAAGTAGTTTCAGTCAAAGACTGATAGAAATGATCCAGAGTGGACAAACAGGTCTATCTATAGGTTAAATAATAACCTTTGTGGTTGGTTAATGTCTGATTTAACTCATTTAGCATCTTGTCATAGTCATTCTACCGACTGAGCTGCATTAACACACATTTCAGAGGCTCAGATAAATGACCCCATTTGAAACCTGGAGCTTCTTCCATGTCTGTAGTTTGTTAGTAAGACAGTGAGATTAGAACTTAAACCAGGGGTCAACAGTGTAAAGATATTACCTGAGCTGGTTCTGTCTGTAAGTCCTGCTTCTTCTTTAAAGCTGGTAAATATTTTATCAGGGCTGAACCGAAATATCCTGATATTTTAGAGTAGTGCTTAGAATTTGTTAGTATTCACTTTTTCAATTTCAATAGTTCGATATTTATTATTTTTATTTAACTGTAATTGTGGTGTTAAAATGTAGAAATACGTCGGGTATTTCTCGGCTTGGGAACAGACATCCTTTATTTTCTAATCACAGTTAATGTGGAAACACTTTAAACCAAAACGAGACAAAAACTGAGTTCCAAACATGTCGTTAGAAACTGGTCTCACATACATGAATATGTCTGTTTGAAGAATGCAACAAAAGTCAAAAAACAAAAGTCCACTCTGAACGCTGCATAGTTCAAACAAACAGCCTAAACACTGTCTTAGTGTACTGGAATTGTTCAGTCACTTAAACACATCTGATGCATTTTAAAGGCTGCTACAATGAACAAGGTGAGAGAAGTTAGCTTTTCACTGCTGTTTATTAAAATATGCATCCTGTTATAACTACACCAATTTATTTATTACACACATCACCTTGAATATTCACCAAGTAATTGAACTGTAGCTCTGGAGCCCAATAAGTAGTTTTTGATTTGGCCCTACTGTTGATCCACTCTGACCACTTACCTTCAGTGACAGAACAGTTCAGGAAATACATGAGGAGAAACACAAGTATGATCCATGGTGAGATAACGTTAGCGTCAGACATGTTTTTCTACTGTTATTCAGCTATAGAGAAGGGAATCATGGCTTTACATTTACATTTATAGAAATCAGCTGGGAGCTTGGAGGGAGGGCTCTTTGTTTGACAGTGCAGAGTGACATCATGTCCCTCCATCACAGGGAGGACAGGACTCTGCAGGATCACTGATCCACCTCAACACAGAGACAAACTACAGCATTTCATCCATTTCCACACAGACTCATCAACACTAACTCCACAGTCTGATCTTACCAGAGACAGTGATGTTGATGATGCTACTGGTTGATCCCTCTCTGGACTCACACCAGTGATCCATACTACGGATGCCTTAACATTCGTGAAGAGAAGACTGGAAAAAGACAGCTCCCTCAGCACAAGAAGTAATCCCGTCGTTTGGTTGTTTCTCCACAGTGTTCTTTTCCAGGGTCCTTAGGTAAGACTTCCTCATACTTCCTATTCCTGCCTTTGTACCTTAATTTATCACTTTTTAATTAAAGCATCAACCAAACTGATTCATTAATCTTGTGTATCTCAGTCGGTTCTCTAGATCATTATCTACTACACTGAACTGGAGTTAATCAGGAACTACTCATTAAGTACTAATTTATTATCTGCTCATTGCTGACTCCTTCTTCAGAAACAGGATTCTCATTTAACAGCTGTAGATGATCAGATGAGAAGTTTACTGACCTTGGTTAGTTGAGCAGAACAGTAGTGAGGTCACGACTACATGAACACAAAGACAAATAGTGACGTTTGATTTCAGGATACAGGATAATATCAGGCTGCAAACTGAAGCTCAGTAGAAGTTACTTACTTACAGAGCAGACACTGCAGAGCTGCTTGATCCATTGTATGACTTTACAAAACATCTACACTGGTGCAGGTAATCTACAGCAGTCTGTTAGTGTGTACGGCTGTGGACTGATCCACTGCTCAGTCACAGAGTAACAGCAGATCTTGAAAATAGGTCTCTGGAAGAAGAACGTTAAAACCTTCACAGTGTGATGGACGTCAGGAGCTAGCTTGATGCTTTTGATTCAAGCTCTGATCAAACCTGCATCAACATGTTCAACAGGTCAGAGAAGTTCCAAACATAAACCCTGCTCCTCATCAACATTACTGATAAAGACAGAGTCAGAAATCAAAGATGAAGTCAAACTTTATTGACAAATGAAGTTTGACATATTTATGTAGAGTACAGCAAATTAAAAGCACCAGTAAATAAAAGAAGCTGCACACAACAAACAACATTATTAAGTTGTTGGAATAAATTTAACTGAAAATAAACAGTAATAAATTAACCAACTGTCTGTGTGTGTGTGTAGTGAATGAACAGAAGAACAAAACAGTCTCTGCTTTAAATATAAGAATGTAAAGATGAATAACTATTAACAGGTTGATGAGTGAAACTCATTCGTTTGTTTTACTGAATCAGGTTTTAGTGTTACATGTGTTTGTTGATGCTTTTTAAAGATTTATTATACTTATATACGTTTACAGAGTATTTTAGTAGTGTTAATGTATAGTATAACATGCATCACCCTTGAACAAGATCAGCAGAAAGTCTGCAACAACCATGAAAGATACTCGTGTTAAATGACAGATACTAGTGTTAAATGACAGATACTAGTGTTAAATGACAGATACTAGTGTTAAATGACAGATACTAGTGTTAAATGACAGATACTAGTGTTAAATCACAGATACTAGTGTTAAATGACAGATACTAGTGTTAAATCACAGATACTAGTGTTAAATGACATTTCATTCATATAAGCTGCAGATATTAACGTTCTAAGCAGAATAAAGAGCAGTGAACCTCTCATTACATCACAGTCCTATGTTATAAAGCATTAGCACAACACGATTCTGTATTTTAGTTTCTGAGCTTTGAGCAGAGAACCACAGCTCTCCATGGACTGATACTTAGTTGATTATGAGAAAAATATAGAATAACACCACATCACCATCAGTCTCAGCTGACCTCTGTCTGCTGTGTGTCCAGTCTGGATGTTAAACTGGTCACAAAGGAACCAGCAGCAGGACTCACGGACTGAGTCAAAGATCTGAAGAGATGCTGATATTCACCTGCATTTTCACTAGATCAGTATGAATGCTGTTCTGTTTGACCTTTGTATTTTCTATAGACCACAAAACCAACAACACCAACAACAAGAAGCCCACCAACAACTGACAGGCCGACTGCCAGTCCAACATGTCCCCTGTTCGAATCTGTAGAAGGAAAAAGCAGATGTGAGTTAGCAGGTGTTGTAGTGGTTGGAGTTTACATGGATGGACTGTCACATGTTTTAGGTTAAATTACTGCTGTGTCACACTCACACAGAAACCAGTCCACACCTTCATGCACAAACTTATGTAAACTCAGTTAGAAACTTCATTTTACAGGTAGATCTTTGGATGGTATGGATTTCTGGAACAAGGATCTGTGTGTCTGTCTGAAGACAGAGCGTGACTTAGATCTTATTGACCAGATATCGTGTTGAATTAGCTCGTATTGACCAGATATCGTGTTGAATTAGCTCGTATTGACCAGATATAGTGTTGAATTAGGTCGTATTGACCAGATATCGTGTTGAATTAGGTCGTATTGACCAGATATCGTGTTGAATTGGGTCGTATTGACCAGATATCGTGTTGAATTAGGTCGTATTGACCAGATATCGTGTTGATTTAGGTCGTATTGACCAGATATCGTGTTGAATTGGGTCGTATTGACCAGATATCGTGTTGAATTAGGTCGTATTGATCAGATATCGTGTTGAATTGGGTCGTATTGACCAGATATCGTGTTGAATTGGGTCGTATTGAACAGATATCGTGTTGAATTGGGTCGTATTGACCAGATATCGTGTTGAATTGGGTCGTATTGACCAGATATCGTGTTGAATTGGGTCGTATTGACCAGATATCGTGTTGAATTAGGTCGTATTGAACAGATATCGTGTTGAATTAGGTCGTATTGATCAGATATCGTGTTGAATTAGGTCGTATTGATCAGATATCGTGTTGAATTAGATCTTATTGACCAGATATCGTGTTGAATTAGGTCGTATTGATCAGATATCGTGTTGAATTAGGTCGTATTGATCAGATATCGTGTTGAATTGGGACGTATTGACCAGATATCGTGTTGAATTAGGTCGTATTGACCAGATATTGTGTTGAATTAGGTCGTAATGACTGTATTGGTCAATAATGGGCAACAAGTGGGTAAAAACAGAATTATATAGCAGGTAGACAAAGGTAGAAAAGAGAAGCTGAGGGGGAACAAAGGCGAGTGCACTCTACCAGTTGTCTGACTGGTATAACGCTGGAGATTTTAATATTCACTTTGAGAATCCAGAAGACCCTCTAAGAACAGCATTTATGTCCATACTGGACTCACTAGGAGTACATCCAGTGTGTAGTAGGACCCACTCATAAAGCGGGTCACACTTTAGAAATAATAATATTCTTCGGATTAAGAAATTGAAACGTGGAACACTTCCACTGTCTGAAGTTATCTCAGACCACTATCTTATCTCAACTAAAGTGTTAAAATAATAATTAAATTTACATTTAGTCATTTATCAGATGCTTTTATCCAAAGCGTCTGATAAATTAACAACGAACAAGGCAAGTCAAAGAGAAACAAGATCAAAGCAAAGTGCTATTTTTAGTGCAAAGGAAGATGCGGAAGAGTTCTGTTTTCAGCAGTTTTTTAGAAATTGCAAGTGAGGTGGCTGAGCGTGCAGAGTTCTGCAGCTCATACCACCATCGTGGGTTCACTGATGGAGCTGTAGAGTTAACCACTCTGTAGGCAAGAGACAGAGCTTTGAACTTGATCCTTGCAGCCATAAAAAGCCAGTGCAAAGATCTGAAGAGCGGTGTGACATGAGACCTTTTTGGTTGATTGAAAATGAGGCGTGCTGCTGCATTTTGGATCATCTGGAGGGGTTTGGTCGTGGATGCCGGTAAACCCATCAGTAGTGCATTGCAGTAGTCGAGACGAGATAAGATAGCCTGTAGCGGGGACAATCACCGCAGATCCAATGTTTATGCTGATGTTGTGTTGTGTCGAAGGTCTGGCAGGGAAGACTAGGACTTCAATCTTGGGAATGTTGAGTTGAAGGTGTTATTGTCTCATCCAGGCAGAGATGACATTGAGGAGGTTGTTACTTTATTGGTAAAAAAGGAGGCGAAGTCGTCAGCTGTGAGACAGGTAGGTGGTGGAGGTGGGGGTGGATACAGTAGAGACTTGAAAGTTGAGAACAGCTTTCTGGTGTCTGTGGTGTTGCTGAGCTTGTCCTGGTAGTATTCAGTCTTCGCCCTGGTGACACTGTGAGAGAACGATTGAAGCAAATCCTGATAATCAGTTAGAGCAGGTTGAGACTTGGATTTGTGCCACTTCCTCTCAGCACTCCTGAGCACCGTGCATCAACTTTGATTGGATCACCGTCTGACCCTACAGAAGTAGACCAGGCGACTGAATATCTAGAGTCGTCATTACGTTATACCTTAGATAATGTAGCTCCAGTTAAAAGAAAAGTCATTAGAGATAAGAAACTCGCTCCCTGGTATAACGATGACACGCACGCCTTAAAACAGACTACTTGAAAGTTAGAACGTAAATGGCGCCAAACTAAATTGTTAGTATTTCAGATAGCATGGAAGGAGAGCATCCTGAACTATAAAAAAGCTCTTAGTGCAGTTAGATCAACATATCTCTCCACTCTCATAGAAAACAACAAAAATAACCCTAGATTTTTATTTAATACAGTAGCCAAATTAACTAGAAAGAAAACTACTGCAGATATCTCCACAACAACGTTGTGCAGTAGTGAGGACTTCATGAACTTTTTCAATAACAAAATCGTTAACACGAGGGTCATTCAATAAATTAGGTGAATTTTTCGGTATAAGGACTTTCAATACAGATAGAAGCTTATGTAACAGATTAGAAAAGTCACTTTATTTTAGAATTGTGAATTTTATTTATTATTATGAAAATTTCATTTAGTATTTGTGAATTTTATCTTATTGAGCAGTTTTTATTTGCACTTTGTTTGTCCCTTTTGGAGATCTGTATTACTACACTTCGCCTTTTATGTTCCTCCTGAGTTTCCATACCTCTGGAGTCTCCGCCCCCTTCCCTCACACTGCCGCTAGGCATCTCTGAGGGTAAGTGGTGTGTAGGAACAAGGGTGGCGCTATTGTGCTAATTTCTTTATAGCATAAGTTGTTTATTATGTTGTTTCAACTGTATAACTTTTGCTTTTAATGTTACAATGATATTGAGCCATTTTCGTTTAGTTTTGACCGCTAGTATAAGTTTTAGAGCCGTTTTTGTTTTACTCTTTAGCGCCACTAGCTTAACAGCAGGCCGCCATGTGGTGTTGTAAAGTAGCTGTGTAGAGTTTTCATTGAATTCTCATTGACAACTTTATTTTTGTACATATAGGGGTCAGATGTGCAGGACAAGCCAGAAAACATTTGTTTTATTGTCTTCTGCAGGTATGTTTCTTGCTATTTAGTTTTCATGTCTGTTATTTATATCCCGCCATCCAACCACATGCAATAGTTTAGTTTTTTGACAGAAGGGTGACAGTGGATGACATTGCAAGGACTTTGAAGAGAAAAGTAAGCTTCCCAGTAAGTAAGCTTTTACCTGTGTTAGAAGTCCTTATACCGAAAAATTCACCTTATTTATTGAATGACCCTCGTATAAGGCAAAAAATTCAGGCTTTAAAACCAGACAATTTAATTTACGCAGATGATAAACTAACCACAGCAGATCAGTACCTAGAATACTTTACTCTAGTGATGGGCAAATGATACAGAGGCTTCAGAGCTTGTGTCACTCTTCCTGAAGCGCAGTGATTTGAATCACTGTGTCGGAGCTTGTATCGAAACACCAGTGTCACGTGACAGATGAGAAAGATTTGGAGAGTGAGAGTATTTTGGCAACTTTCATGGTGAGACGTTCTAAAGTTTGGGATCATTTTGATGTCATACCACCAGACACTGTGTCACTTGCGTGCCAGGCATGTGCCGACTGAAGCCTGCGACAGTAGATAAAAATGTATTTCTCAATAAAACCTGTGAAGACAACTAACTGCTTATGCTTCTGTAAATAATAATTTCAAATCAACCATACAAGTCCTCAAATGACAAACTATTATCTTTAAAGGTTTTCCATAAAAACCCTTCACACAAAAAAATATACAATTCTTCTGAATTCAAACACTGATCATTTATATTTCAAGTAGGAAGGATCTCTAATCCTGTTAGGGATAATAACCCCCTAACTAACCTTTAATGTGTTTTAGAGTATGAGAGAGAGCATCTGCATATTCTAATGTAATGACTATATAATCATTATTTGATATGTATGAACAAAACACTTGAATGACCACACAGACTTTTCTGAAGTTTTATTGCTGTCATGGGATTGAAACAGTCCCAGTGCTTCAGTCATGCCCTTTAGAGACTGCTATGGTTTCAGTTGTCCACCAGATGTCACTGAGGCCTTGAAGCTTTGAACCTTTTTCGACACAATTGTTAGGAAAGATTCAAAGTGCTTCATGAGGCTTCATTTGCCCACAACTACTTTACTCCCCTTGAAGAGAATTAACTAATTTCACTTATATCTTCTGCAAAATCATCAACTTGTACATTAGACCCTATACCAACACATTTTCTAAAACAGAAAGATGCCAGAAATAATTGAACCCCTGTTGAAAATCATAAATTCTTCACTCAGCTGTGGGTATGTCCCAAAGTGTTTTAAATTAGCAGTTATTAAACCGCTAATCAAGAAACCTGATCTCGACCCCTGTCAGCTGTCCAATTACAGGCCGATATCAAACCTCCCCTTTATCTCAAAGATTCTCGAAAAGATAGTAGCTGGGCAGCTATCCTCGTATCTTCATAGAAATAACATACATGAACTCTATCAGTCAGGATTTAGGCCTCATCACAGCACAGAGACGGCACTTGTTAAAGTAGTAAATGACCTCCTATTGGCCTCTGATCAGGGTAGTGTCTCTATGCTTGTGCTACTCGACCTCAGTGCAGCTTTTGACACCATTGACCATAGTATTCTCCTTCACAGACTAGAAAATGTTGTTGGAATTAAGGGAACGGCCCTCTCCTGGTTTAGGTCCTATTTGACTGATCGTTATCAGTATGTAGATCTAAATGGGGATTACTCCACATGCTCTCCAGTGGAGTTTGGTGTTCCACAGGGTTCAGTTTTAGGCCCCCTGCTTTTTTCCCTCTACATGCTTCCTCTGGGCAACATAATCCGTAAGCATGGCATTGACTTTCATTGTTATGCTGACGACACACAGTTATATGTTTCATCAAAACCAGATGAGATCAAACTGCTTAATAAAGTTGAGCAATGTGTAAAGGATATACGAGACTGGATGCTAATTAACTTCCTTCTGCTAAATCCTGATAAGACAGAAGTACTAGTTATAGGATCATCTGCTGCTAGAAGCAAGATTTTAACGTAACTCTAGATGGCCTTTCTGTTACATCTAGTGCAACAGTAAAAGACCTTGGTGTGATTCTAGATTCCAGTCTTTCATTTGAAGCTCATGTAGATAATATCACCAGGACAGCTTTCTTTCACCTCAGAAATATTGCCAAGATAAGGAATATTTTGTCACTAAACGATGCAGAAAAATTAGTCCATGCTTTCATCACCTCTAGGTTGGACTACTGTAATGCCTTACTGTCTGGCTGTTCAACCAGGTGCATAAACAAGCTTCAGTTAGTTCAGAATGCAGCAGCAAGAGTCCTCACTAGAACCAGAAGATACGAGCACATCACCCCTATCTTATCTACACTTCATTGGCTCCCTGTGAAGTTTTGCATTGATTTTAAAATACTACTTTAGACATTTAAAGCATTAAAAGGTCTTGCGCCACAGTATCTAAGTGAACTGCTAGTGTCTTTTGATCCACCACGCCTACTTCGCTCAAAGGATGCTGGCTGCCTGTCAGTACCTCGTATCATAAAAACTACAGCTGGGGGCAGAGCTTTTTCTTACAAAGCCCCAAAGTTATGGAATAGCCTTCCAAATAGCGTTCGGGACTCAGACACAGTCTCAGTGTTTAAGTCTAGGCTGAAAACCTATTTATTTAGTCAAGCATTTGAGTAAATAGATTTGGGAAGGACTCATGGACGTAGAGCATTATGGTGAACTGGTATGTTTAGATGCTGTCTTCCCAACTCTCACTGATCACTCAGGTTTGTTCATGGTGAAGTGTTCGGTTGCTCTACATCCCAGGGAGCCCTCATGTTTCTTTCTGGCTCCCCCTTTTAGTTAGGCTGTCATAGTTAGTCCTGCCGGAGTCCCTGCTGCACTATACTAAATATACATTCACCTCAAACTTTATCTGACTGTGAATACAACTAACTGCCATCTGTCTCTTTCCCTTTTCCTGTGTCTCTTTTCTGGTCGATCTTGTCGCTTGGATCCACCGTATGGCCCTATGGGATGTGTGTGGGGTAGGTTACACGCCACCACAAAGTCGGTCTTGGCCTCGGCAGACGTCAGAAGCTGTTTCTCGAAGGTCTCGACTCAGCACTCGATAGTCCAGGACTGGAACAAGTCTACCAGAGCCTCCAATTAACTAACTGGACTCCACATTAACTTAAAGACATTAACTGTTATACTGGACTGCCTGCTGCCTACACAGCATGTAATCACCCATATGAGGATGGGTTCCCTGTTGAGTCTGGTTCCTCTCAAGGTTTCTTCCTGTTGCCTTCTCAGGGAGTTTTTCTTGCCACCGTCGCCCTCGGCTTGCTCATCAGGGACAATCTGATTATTATGATTCATACACATTCACTGTTCATGTACTGTTCTTTGGTTGTGTAAAGCTGCTTTGTGACAATGTCAATTGTAAAAAGCGCTCTACAAATAAAATTGAAGTTGAATTGAGTTGAATTGAATTGCACACTGGCTTGAACTCGACACACACACTAACTCACCTGAGTCTGAAACCTTAAGGTTGATGATGCAGATGGGATCAGAGCTTAAATTAGCTCTCTTCCTGCGGTTTATTTGACTCTCGGTAACACGACACTCGTATGTTCCACTGTCAGAAGTCGTCACATTCTTCAGAATCAAAGTCACATCTCCGTTCTTCATCCCTCTGTCTTTCAACTCCACCCGGTTCTTAAAAGATGAATGCTGTTCATCTGTAATCAGCTGCTTGTTCCGTAGAAAAAAAACATATTCTGGCTCCAGGTCAGGTCTGCTCCATTCTACTAGTTTAAAGCTGCTGTTAGGACGTTGACATGTCAGATTGACAGTGTCTCCAAGTTCAGCTGGGATGTTTACCTGGGCTAAAAGAGAGAGAGGGAAAAAAAAAGAAAACACAGAGCATTGATGCTAATTGTAATATTAAACAATCATGTTTTATTTCTATAATTCAACAACTCATTTAACTTGAAAGATAAATACAAAATTTTAAAAAATAACATAGATATTCACATATTTCTTCATACATTTCTGATGAGGATGTTTTGTTTAAAAGTTTCTGTAATTCCTACACATTTCAAAAACCTTCAAGATGACAGACACATTTGGATTTGGATGTTTACTGGATAATTGGTTGCACATGTATGAATATCATTATTTTTTAATATAGTCATTTATTTTTAAGAGATGCTTGTTCTTCAACCTCTAATTTGAACAGTCCAGTGACTACTGGTAAGATTGCTGCCTAATAACACAACACATGGAGCAACTAACTTGACTAAGGGAGAGGTCATTTCAAAGCTGTTGACAAGTCACAGTCAAATAATGTGTGTTTTTGAAAGTACAGATGTGGAGTAATACTAATAATTGGAACTGATTCACAGCTTGCATGAGCATAATATGTTGATACTCAAATTAGGGAAGGTAAATAAAGTGCATTTGCATTTACTCATTTAGCAGACGCTTTTATCCAAAGCAAACAAAATCTAAGTCAAGAAGAAACAACATCAAAGCAAAGTGCTAAAAAAAAGTGTTTCTGTTTCAAGAGATGTGAGAAGTTTTTTTTTACAAGTACAAATAAAGATGCGGAAGAGTTCTGTTTTCATCAGTTTTTTAAAGATTATAGTGAGGTGGCTGAGCGTACAGAGTTCTGCAGCTCATTCCACCATCGTGGGATCACTGAGATGAACAGTTTTCCTTGGTGTCGACTGTGTGGTGCTGGTACCACCAGACGACGTTCCCTGGTTGAGCGCAGTGGACGGGAGGGGATGTAGACCTGAATGACTGAACTGAGATAAGATGGAGCTGTGGAGTTAACCACTCTGTAGGCAAGAGACAGAGCTTTGAACCTGATCTTTGCAGCCACAGGAAGCCAATGCAAAGATCTGAAGAGCGGTGTGACATGCAACCTCTTTGGTTCATTGAAATGAGGTGTGCTGCTGCATTTTGGATCATCTGGAGGGGTTTGGTCGTGGATGTAGTGGATTGCAGTAATCCAGGCGAGATAAGATCAACGCCTGTACAATGAGTTGGGTCGTGTATTCCGTCAGATAGGGTCTGATCTTTCTGATATCGTGGAGGGCATATCTACACGACCTAGAGACTGTGGCGATGTGTTCCGTGAAGGTCAGCTGATCGTCAATGATGACCCCCAGGTTTCTGGCTGACTTAGTAGGGGATATCACCGCAGATCCAATGTTAATGCTGATGTTGTGTTGAGTTGAAGGTCTGGCAGGGAAGACTAGAAGTTCAGTTTTGGGAATGTTGAGTTGAAGGTGTCTTTTTCTCATCCAGGCAGAGATGTCAGAGAGACAGGCAGAGATGCGAGATGAGACAGTTGAGTCATTTGGCGGAAAAGACAGGAAGAGCTGTGTGTCATCTGCATAGCAGTGATAAGAAAAGCCATGAGAATGGATGATAGAGCCTAGAGAAGAAGTATAGATTAAAAAAAGAAGAGGACCAAGGACTGAGCCCTGCGGTACACCGGTGGAGAGGTTATGAGAGCCGGAAACACGTCCCTGCCAGGATACCTTGAAGGTTCATTCGGACAAGTATGACTGAAGCCAGGCTAGAGCTGATCCAGAGATGCCCAGGTCTGAGAGTGCAGTCATGAGAAGATGGTCCACAGTGTCAAAGGCTGCAGATAGGTCTAAAAGAATAAGGACAGAAGAGTTACCTGCAGCTTTTGCCACCCGTAGAGATTCCACAACAGTCAGAAGTGCTGTCTCTGTGGAGTGACCACTCTTGAAGCCAGACTGATTGACATCAAGGAGGTTATTCTGGGAAAGAAAGTCAGAGAGTAGATTGAAGGCTGCACGTTCCAGAGTCTTGGCCAGGAATGAAAGAAGAGAGACCGGTCTGTAGTTCTCCTATGTGAAAAAGCAAAACCGGTGGAGAGCGCGGCTGGGGTGGCCTTGTTTTGCAGAGTCATCCTGGTCTCCGTAAGTGCAAGAAGCTGAACAGCTGAGGTTGTAGCAAAAGCTGGAATGAAGTCCACCTTGTTCACCACCGACTCACAGTTCCACAGGGCAAGAGAAAAAGAGGCCGGCAGTGTTCTGGGTGAGGGGCCGCAGGTGGGAAATGCATCGTCCTCTCGGAGAACGCCATGTCCTGCGTCTGCCGAGGAGGACGGGAATCTGCTGAAAACACATTGAAAGAAAGGGGACAGCTGAAAACACATTGAAAGAAAGGAGACAGAAAGGCTTTCCGAAGGGGAAAGGGTTAAAGTGAAGAGAAAGAGAAAAGTGCAAAAAAGTTGGAAACTATGCGTCTTGCGGTGTCCTTGCTTGGTGGACCTGCACAGGTAGACTCGCAGGTCTTTACCCAAATCGAATCGCACAGGTAGACTCACAGGTCTTTACCCAAATCGAATCGCACAGGTAGACTCACAGGTCTTTACCCAAATCGGTCTTCACCCAAAGATGGCTGAACACAAGGGCGGACGCTTCCGCTGACGCCCCAGCAAGACAGGTACTTTAAATATGGTCGTAATGGGCTACAGCTGAAACCGGCCCCTGGTAGAAACCAATCTAATTTGTTTGCCTTTGTTAGGTCAAAGGTGTGAATGCTCGGTGATTACTAAGCTGAAACTACCACCAACAATAGACCAAAACTCTCTAACTACAGTTCTTAATACTTATTGAAACAGACTGACAAACAGGCTAAATCAGCAGACTAGAGAGAAATGACACAAACTCTGCTACCTCTGAAACTAACAAACAAATTTCAAACAACCCTTATTCAGTAGATCTCCTGTCCTAGTTTGGTGCTTGTCCCAGCTTACCAAGTGCAAATCTTGTATTTAAGTTCACTATATAAGATTGATAAAAATGTAATGATGTTAGAAAATAATTGTGCTTCATAATAAATATTCACTCATTTAAAAACGACTGTGGAAACTTTATTGTAATTGTTAAAAAGGCCAATCCCACTTGGACTATTCCGTCCCCCCTCTGGGAATGGTATGTTCTGATCGGACCAGCTCCGTGCATGAGGAGGTCACGGAGCGAGGACAGTTTCTCTGAGTTCCAGTAAGTTCATTAAGTTCATTACAACTGTTAATGTTAATGCAGTGTGTGCGTCCATTGAACTTCAAGTCCGTTATTATAGCTTTTATGTATATTTATGTTTCTGTTACCGATATTATGGCTTTTCGTAGTTAGCTCGCCGTTTCTGCTACATGTGACCAATTAAGGATAATTGATAATTGATAGCCTGCACATTTTCGGACCGTATTTTGCAGCGCTTTAATTTGATACATATATTCTATATTTATTGTTGAGTTGTCTAATGTTAAGTACCATTTGTTATTAATATGATTGATTTACTGGTTTAGCAGACTTGTATTTGCTTTAGCTAAGAAAATACAATAGAAAGAATTGTTATGATATAAGAGCTCCATCTTGTGGCAGCGATATGCGTAACGGTAAATTTATGTATAATGCTTAAAGTGCAGTACCTTACAGTATATTTCTACACTGAAGATGAGGAACATTTATGTCTGCTCAGCTACTGACGAGTTTACATTTTAGAAAATGAAAGTGAAACTGGATTTTACAGGATCAGTGGTTCAATGTCTGTGGAGACATTTAACATGTAGACTAATCGATCAGGGGACGTGGGTCCTGCTCTATGTTTCTACTTAGACCCTCTGAATAGGACCTAAAGATAAATTGGAGACATTGAGCATAAATACGACCTCACGACTCTAAACGAGAACGACGTCCTTCATCTTTAATGATTATTTACTTCAAGTGTCCACAAATGATCACACTTTATGAAGCCGTACCTTCACTATTACCACACAGATGCACTTTGTGTCTGTTTATCGCACTTTGTCACTATTTAATTGTGATAAAAGCAGCTGCAGAGTTTCTAAAGGTGGAAATACATGTTCGTCTCCTTCCTCCTGCTCCACCCATCCACCGCCAACTGAACCGACATCTACCCGATTTCCTATGAAGACAGTCAGAGCTCACCTGCAGAGGTGGACACCAGGAAAAGGAGTGAAATCCAAATCCAACAGAAGGAGGCCGAGCTGACAGACATAGATCTATTAAAAGAGCTCAAACTCCTGCAAGAAGGTCGACTAACAGCAGCACAACGTTTAGTGAGGGCCGACATTTTGGATCGTGATACGACAGTGACGTCATTGTGTCGCAAAGCATTTCGGGATTCGTTTAAGTCTTTATAAACATTTAATTATTATCATCATTCATCTTATTTATTTATCTATTGTTAAGTGTTTTAACTCTTTGTGCATCTTGTTGATTCTTTAATCTTGAGCTGCAGTTTAAACCTTGTGTTTCTTCTACGTTTGTAAAACATTTAATTTTCAAATGTGACTAAAATTGGTGAAAGTTTAATAAATTACAGTTATTGTTTAGTGTAATTTAGTTTAATACAGCCCCACACTCCCAAACAAGAGAACAACAGAGGATCAGTGTTATTGACTGGTTTCTTTGTTATTTATGATGATTTTACATTTTATTTAAGTTAGATGTTGAGTTTTTGTTGGGACTCTGCTGTTTTTACACATTACTTAATGAAGTTTGACTCAGTTGTCAGTTTATTCACCTACAGGTAAAACTCAGTCTAATCTAACAGCTCGACTTGATACAGCTGTGTTAGAAGATAATTAAACATCTATTCTTTTTTAATGACCAGTATAACTGTGAACTGAGTTTTCTTCATGCCAAAAAGTGATTATAGCTAAAATCTTATTACTGAATTATTATTCTGCATTTGATTGACTTCTGTTCTATTTCAAACACATTAAAATATCAAATCTTTGCATCACTTACTACTATGACCAATTCAGTGGAGGTTTCATCTTTCTATCTTTCTTCCTAATCAGCTTTCAGGTGTCTTAAGGTTCTACCTTTTATCCTGTTAGGTCCAGATTGTGTTTTTGCTTCCTTGGTATGAGGCCCTTAAAGTGAACAGTGTGCTTCATAACTATAATTAACATTAACATTATCCATTTACATGATGAATCAGTATTTATTACCAGGTGTGTACAGTGTGTTTACCTCAACAACCCAGTTGTATTTTAACTTAGCTATCTGTACTAGCTATGCTCCTAATCAGAGTTAATTAAATGCATCACTTTTAGTGGAATAATGTTTAAGGGGGCTTTCACACCTACAGGCTTTAGTTCAATTAAATCGGACTCAAGTTTGTTTTTGGTGCAGTTTGTTTTATCTGGTGTGAACACAGCAAGCGCACTCGAGTTCGCACCAAAACAACCGCACCAAGACCCCCAAAAAGAGGGGGTCTCGATCCGAATCACTTAGTGTGGTCCTCCTGCTAAGAAAGCGAACCGAACCGACATCTACCCGATTTCCTACGAAGACAGTCAGAGCTCACCTGCAGAGGTGGACACCAGGAAATCCAAATCCAACAGAAGGAGGCCGAGCTGACAGACATAGATCTATTAAAAGAGCTCAAACTCCTGCAAGAAGGTCGACTAACAGCAGCACAACGTTTAGTGAGGGCCGACATTTTGGATCGTGATACGACAGTGAGTGTCGTATTGTCATTGTGTCGCAAAGCATTTCGGGATTCGTTTACGTTATTATAACAATTTTAATTATTATTAACGTTCATCTTATTTATTTATCTATCGTTAAGTGTTTTAACTCTTTTTGCATCTTGTTGATGTCATTCTTTAATCTTGAGCTGCAGTTTAAACCTTGTGTTTCTTCTACGTTTGTAAACTGTGTTGCAGTGGATACGTGAGGAGGTGAAATGTCTCAGAGAGACCAGGTCTGATGTAACGTAAAAAAACAATAATCAACAGGATGAACAACCTGTGTTAACATTCATTAAAAATCATCTCTCTCCACACTTTAACTTCTTCCTGTTTTTACTTTTTCTGTTCTCGCTCATTGGTCAGATGCAAACACATCTGACCAATGAGCGAAGAGAACGATCTCGCGTGATTTGACATGACGCATTTTAGTTCACTTGGATTTTTCTCAGTGTTAAAAGAAACTAAATGAAGAAGAAAATAAAAGTTTCCAAACTCAGTAGAAAAACATGTCTGACACTAACGTTATCTCACGATGGATCATACTTGTGTTTCTCTTCATGTATTTCCTGAACTGTTCTGTCACTGAAGGTAAGTGGTCAGAGTGGATCAACAGTAGGACCAAATCAAAAACTACTTATTGGGCTCCAGAGCTACAGTTCAATTATTTGGTGAATATTCAAGGTGATGTGTGTAATAAATAAGTTAGTGTAGTTATAGCAGGATGCGTATTTTAATAAACAGCAGTGAAAAGCTAACTTCTCTCACCTTGTTCATTGTAGCAGCCTTTAAAATGCATCAGATGTGTTTAAGTGACTGAACAATCCCAGTACACTAAGACAGTGTTTAGGCTGTTTGTTTGAACTATGCAGCGTTCAGAGTGGACTTTTGTTGCATTCCTCCAACAGACATATTCATTTAAGTGAGACCAGTTTCTAACGACATGGTTGGAACTCAACTTTTGTCTCGTTTTGGTTTAAAGTGTTTCCACATTAACTGTGATTAGAAAATAAAGGATGTCTGTTCCCAAGCCGAGAAATACCCGACGTATTTCTACAGTAACAACACAAGTACAGTTAAATAAAAATAATAAATATCAAACTTTTGAAATAAAAAAAAACTCATACTTACAAATTCTAACTAATGAATATCCACATATTTCGGTTCAGCCCTAAATAAATATTTACCATCTTTAAAGAAGAAGCAGGACTTACAGACAGAACCGGCTCAGGTAATATCTTTACACTGTTGACCCCTGGTTTGAGTTCTAATCTCACTGTCTTACTAACAAACTACAGACATGGAAGAAGCTCCAGGTTTCAAATGGGGTCATTTATCTGAACCTCTGAAATGTGTGTTAATGCAGCTCAGTCGGTAGAATGACTATGACAAGATGCTAAATGAGTTAAAACAGACATTAAACAACCACAAAGGTTATTTTTTAACCTATAGATAGACCTGTTTGTCCACTCTGGATCATTTCTATCAGTCTTTGACTGAAGCTACTTTGCTGTTGTAGTTGTTTAACACTGTAATATGACAAAGTGCAGTACCTTACAGTATATTTCGACACTGAAGATGAGGAACATTTATGTCTGCTCAGCTACTAACGAGTTTACATTTTAGAAAATGAAAGTGAAACTGGATTTTACAGGATCAGTGGCTCATTGTCAGTGGAGACATTTAACATGTGGACTAATCGATCAGGGGACGTGGGTCCTGCTCTATGTTTCTACTTAGACCCTCTGAATAGGACCTAAAGTTAAATTGGAGATATTGAGCATAAATACGACCTCACAACTCTAAACGAGAACGACGTCCTTCATCTTTTATGATTATTTACTTCAAGTGTCCACAAATGATCACACTTTATGAAGCCGTACCTTCACTATTACCACAGAGATGCACGTTGTGTCTGTTTATCGCACTTTGTCACTGTTTAATTGTGATAAAAGCAGCTGCAGAGTTTCTAAAGGTGGAAATACATGTTCGTCTCCTTCCTCCTGCTCCACCCATCCACCGCCGACTGAACCGACATCTACCCGATTTCCTATGAAGACAGTCAGAGCTCACCTGCAGAGGTGGACACCAGGAAAAGGAGTGAAATCCAAATCCAACAGAAGGAGGCCGAGCCGACAGACATAGATCTATTAAAAGAGCTCAAACTCCTGCAAGAAGGTCGACTAACAGCAGCACAACGTTTAGTGAGGGCCGACATTTTGGATCGGGATACGACAGTGACGTCATTGTGTCGCAAAGCATTTTGGGATTCGTTTAAGTCATTATCAACATTTAATTATTATCATCATTCATCTTATTTATCTATTGTTAAGTGTTTTAACTCTTTTTGTATCTTGTTGATTCTTTAATCTTAAGTTGCAGTTTAAACCTTGTGTTTCTTCTACGTTTGTAAACATTTAATTTTCAAATGTGACTAAAAGTGGTGAAAGTTTAATAAATTACAGTTATTGTTTAGTGTAATTTAGTTTAATACAGCCCCACACTCCCAAACAAGAGAACAACAAAGAATCAATTAGTGTTATTGACTGGTTTCTTTGTTATTCATAATGATTTTACATTTTATTTAAGTTAGATGTTGAGTTTATGTTAGGACTCTAACACATTACTTACTGAAGTTTGACTCAGTTGTCAGTTTATTCACCTAGTTGGTAAAACTCAGTCTAATCTAACAGCTCGACTTGATACAGCTGTGTTAGAAGATAATTAACCAACAAACCATTTGCATAATGAATCAGTATTTATTACCAGGTGTGTACAGTGTGTGTACCTCAACAACCCAGTTGTATTTTAACTTAGCTATCTGTACTAGCTATGCTCCTAATCAGAGTTAATTAAATTCATCAATTTTAGTGCAATAATGTTTAAGGGTGCTTTCACACCTACAGGCTTTAGTTTGCTTAAACTAGTCAAGTTTGTTTTTGGTGTGGTTCGTTTTACCAGGCAATCGCACTCGAGTTCGCACCAAAACAATCGTACCAAGACCCCCAAAAAGATCTGGTCTCGATCCGAATCACTTAGCGAACTCTGGTGCAGTCCTCCTGGTGAGAAAGCGAACCAAAACTGGACCAAACACTGTGAATCTAATGATTTGAGGAACTAATGGAGGACGCAAGTGGAGACGTGAGCAGGTGAAGTGTCTCAGAGAGACCAGCTCTGATGTAACGTAATAAACAATAATCAACAGGATGACCAACCTGTGGTAACATTTATTAAAATCATCTCGCTCCTCACTTTACCGTCTTCCTGTTTTTACTTTTTCTGTTCCCGCTCATTGGTCAGATGCAAACACATCTGACCAATGAGCGGAGAGAACGATCTCGCGTGATTTGACATGACGCATTTTAGTTTTTAGTTCACTTGGATTTTTCTCAGTGTTAAAAGAAACAAAATCAAGAAGAAAATAAAAGTTTCCAAACTCATCCACTGATTTAGACCAAAGAAAACGCACTAAGGTGTGAAGGAACCACAGTACATGTGAGAAGCTCTCGTCAGCATGCGAACAAGGCGGAGACGCTGAATAGTCTGTTCCCAAGATCTGGAAACTAACATCTCCACAAACACAAAATGGCTGCAGTAACTCCCTTGTTGTTGGTTTTGGCTTTGTCTTCTCCGTTGTCGGCTTATCAAGGTGAGCAACTGATAAACTGTCCACGATCTCTGATTTAAACCCAACTGTAATGTTACAGACTGGGTCACTTTACTCTTTAGTTTAATGTCATATCACGTTATGTTCCAGTTATTCGCATTCATTCGTACCTGACCCACCCTCCTGTCTTCTGTGTATATTATAATATAGTATTAAAAGTGATTAAGTGACGGTGAGAGTAACAGTCGCCTGTATCAGTGGAGGTGAGAGGTCAGGCTTTGGGTTATCTGTGTTTTCAGGTGGTTTGGTGTAAAACTACCTCTGCAAAGAAAGAAGGGAAAGCAGCTGAGCGACTGAATGTCCAACGTAGTAGTAAGAGACATGGGTCGGACCTTGTTTGTTTGGACCAGCAAGAGTTCAGCTGATCAGTGTGCAGATGTTTGCAGCCAGTAATGATCCATTTATGATCCTGTTTCCATAAATAAGGAATATTTATGACATGTCCGTTTCCTTAACACTGAAGCTTGGTTTACACTGTGGAGAGTGGAGCAGCTCTGAGGTCAAGGGTTAGCACACGGTCTTTGTTGTACTCACTAGGCCAGATGTTGTGTCTTGGTGTAGTGCTTTGTTGACCAGCTGCTGCAGAAGGTCTGTCCTCTCTGCTCGTCCTGGTCGGACACTGTGGAGCTGTCCCTCACCAGGACTTCACTCCCTGTCTTCTCTGCTGACAAAGCTGGTATCTCCACACTGGTGTCAACACGACCATCGTCATGTGTAGAAGTGAAACCTGCTATAGGAGAAACAGAATTCATTATCATCAAGTCATGACAAAAAGCATGACAACACTGAGATTCATGGACTAACCTTAACAAAGCAGGGGGATGCTAACAGCTAATTGGCTAACTTAATGGGGTGTGTTGATGTTTTAGCAGTAGATTTCCACGTCTTGATGAAGTTGATCATGAACGACACACAAACAGCCCGTAGACATTTACTGTAGTGACTTGTGACATCTGAGGTGTTTAGAGTCTGTGAAGTTTTATTTTTCTATCTGGAAATTAAAGATAATACATCTGATTTTGTAACCTTTGTACAACTGAAGTATGTTATGTTTAGATGATTAATCAATAATAGAAAAATGTTTTATATTACTTTATATTCTAAACACTCTAATACTGCATTCAACAATGCTGTTACAAACAGACGGGACCAACGAGTTCCAACAAAAAACAAGGTTTATTATAACCCCCGGTCCAAAATAGGGAACACAGGGAAACTAAAACAGGCAAAATCCGAACTAAATAACCCAACAAAAACATACAAAGTATCAACTAAATAATCAATAGACAAAAAGACAAACTACAACTCACTAATTAGAAATACAAAGTTCAACGAAAATCACTGCCCAGGGCAGGAGAACATTAACAAACAAACAAACCAACAGTACAAAGTATCAACTCAAAACGCTGCATAAACTCAGACAAGAAAAAACACACAGACAGAAACAAACAAACAAACAAACAAACAAACTGAACAGAGTTGTGGAGCAGTGAGGCACAAATGAAGTCTATGAATAAAGCACAGTAGTGTGAAACAGACAGAGTCCAGAGTATCCAAAAAGACTGACTAACTGATAGTGATGGACAAATGATACAGAGACTTCGGAGCTTGTATCGAAAACACAAGTGTGACGTGACAGATGACGTTCAGAACTTCAAACGTCATCGCTGTTTCCTTTCGCGCTTCGTTCCTTCAAAATGTTTCGAAGCTTTTCATTGGCTCCGAGTGTTTCGGTGTGTTTCATTGGCTCCGATTGTTTCAGTGTGTTTCATTGGCTCAGAGTGTTTCAGTGTGTTTCATTGGCTCAGAGTGTTTCAGTGTGTTTCATTGGCTCAGAGTGTTTCAGTGTGTTTCATTGGCTCAGAGTGTTTCAGAGTGTTTCAGTGTGTTTCATTGGCTCAGAGTGTTTCAGTGTGTTTCATTGGCTCAGAGTGTTTCAGTGTGTTTCATTGGCTCAGAGTGTTTCAGTGTGTTTCATTGGTTCAGAGTGTTTCAGTGTGTTTCATTGGCTCAGAGTGTTTCAGAGTGTTTCAGTGTGTTTCATTGGCTCAGAGTGTTTCAGTGTGTTTCATTGGCTCAGAGTGTTTCAGTGTGTTTCATTGGCTCAGAGTGTTTCAGAGTGTTTCAGAGTGTTTCAGAGTGTTTCATTGGCTCAGAGTGTTTCAGAGTGTTTCAGAGTGTTTCAGAGTGTTTCATTGGCTCAGAGTGTTTCAGTGTGTTTCATTGGCTCAGAGTGTTTCAGTGTGTTTCATTGGCTCAGAGTGTTTCAGAGTGTTTCTGTGTGTTTCATTGGCTCAGAGTGTTTCAGTGTGTTTCATTGGCTCAGAGTGTTTCAGTGTGTTTCATTGGCTCAGAGTGTTTCAGAGTGTTTCAGTGTGTTTCATTGGCTCAGAGTGTTTCAGTGTGTTTCATTGGCTCAGAGTGTTTCAGAGTGTTTCATTGGCTCAGAGTGTTTCAGAGTGTTTCAGTGTGTTTCATTGGCTCATGGAGTTTCAATGCATTCAGAACTAAGGACAGTTTTACAGGTTTTGCAGATTTGAGTGTTTGGTTCTTTAGCAGCTATATAAGATTCATCATTATCCTTCAAATGAGGTTGTGAGGAGACAGAGGTTTGGACAGTGAGAGTATTTTTCATAGAGAGTAAGTTTCATGGTGAGTACCACTAATAAGAGACGTTCTAAAGTTTGGGATCATTTTGATCTCATACCACCAAACACTGCGACACTTGCGTGCCAGGAATGAGCCGACTGATCCTGCGACAGTAGAAAAAATTATATTTCTTAATAAAAACCCGTGAAGACAACTAACTTGTCTGCTTCTGTAAATAATAATTTCAAATCAACCATAAAAGTCCTCAACTGACAAAATATTATCTTTAAAGGTTTTCAGTAAAAACACTGAATTCAAACATTGATCATTTACAAAGAAGAAAGGATCTCTAATCCTGTTAGAGATAATAAACCATAATAAACCCTTAACCAACATTTAACCCTTACTATAACTTGCATTGATTCTTTGGGTTAATCTGGAATTTGTTTTAGAGAATGGGAGAGAGCATCTCCATATTTTATTGTAATGACTATATAATCATTATTAGTATGAATGAATAAACACTTGAATGACCACACAGACTTTTCTGAACTTTTATTACTGTCATGGGATTGAAACAGTGCCAGAGCTTCAGTCGTGACCTTTAAAGGTTGCTATGACTTAAGTTGTCCACCAGATAATGATAATGGGGCTTCATTTGCCCACCACTACAAACTGACAAACTAGTGGCGTGGATTCCATGAACAGTTTGCAACAAACCAGCAAAAACCAGAGGACTGAGGGGTGCTTACAAAACAACAAAGACCAACAGGTGAAATGAATGAGTTATTAGTCCTGTGAGTGAAGAGTGGAGGAGGAGGAAGTCAATATACGGGAGTGGCAGGAGAGTGAAACACAAAACAAAACCCACAGACAGGGGCAAAAGGAGGAATTGTAACAAATGCATTTGTCTGAAAACAGTAGTTACTGTTACTTTGAAATTCAAGAGGTTTCAGTCAAAACATTCACTTCAATAAAAATATGTTCTGCTTATCATAAACTAATCAGATCTAATTTAGACAGTTAAATACAACATTTTAAAACAAGATAATAATTATGACTCTTAAGATGTTTCATTTATAACATTTATCGTTACAGGGATCTAACCTTAACTCAAAGGAGAAGTTGTTAAAAAATATCACAATTCTAAGAATCTTCTCTAAATGTCATCACTAGATCAATTTTTAGCCTTAAGAAGCTTTGTGAATACAACTCCTAATTCTACATGTCACTGTCTAACCCTAACGTCTATCTAGGTCTGAATGAAACAGAAATGTACTTTCTCCAGTCAACAGGTCAAAGAGGTCAAAAGGTTTCTTCTTATCTAACAAAGCCACAGCTTAGACTTCCTGTCCCAACAGAAAGCCTAACGTCTCTTTGTGGTTCACTTGCATCACTGATGTCTGTTTGAACGAGGAAGTTAACTGAGTGCAGACTGAAGGAAAAGTAAAGAGAGTTTTCTTAAAAGCATGATGTGAAACAAATGGATCTGTTTTATAAACTTTAGTTTGTTAATTAATTTAATTATAATGTATATTTTTTGAAGTAATTTACTTACTTCTTTGATTGTATAATGAGAAAACACAGACTGTCTTCTCAGGTATAGAGAAACTAATATCACTTCTCTGGTGTCCACTGAGAGAAGTGGTATATTTCAGTGATAACATCTCTACTATCTGACAGCATTAAACAATTAAAAAAATAATAAATCTCTAAAATTAAAATATATTAGTTAATAATACATTTACACTATTAATATTTCCACTAATTTAAAATAATTACCCAAATGTACTCCAATAGGTGAAGTCCACACTGTCAGAACAGAGGATGTTAATAGTTATTAAACTTGATTCTAGGTACTTTACTAGCACAACACAAAAGATCCATGAGCAACCTAAGTGTACGTTGTTTGACTGAATAACTGCCTTTTAAAAAAATTAAAACATTTCCAGACCGGTATACTTTACAATATAACCACACAGAATTCTATAGAAAACCCAACAACACCTCTGTCTTAACAATCACAATTCATGAGGCTTTAAGTGAATCCAGCAGAGAGTCCACAGTAAAATGAACATTGCATGTCTGTAGTTAAAATAAACCATGTGTTCTTACCTTGTTGTTGTTTGTGAAGAAGATTAGTTTCTCTGGTAAAAGCGAACATCTTGTCTTGTTCATGATGCAGCAGCCTCTGAAACAACGAGCTTCTACAAACACAGGCAGTGTGTTTCGATTGTTCCTGTTTTTTCTTTACTTCCGTTTAAGGGGCCCCTTCAAACTGCTGCTTAGAAAATGAAGTCATTCTAGTACGACGTGCATGAGGTTTGAAAATATAAGTAAAGATTTATTTAGGCATAATAAACTTTGGTAAAATCTTCTCTTTATTGTAAAAAAAACATTCACAAATTGAAGTAAATATATATTTTTTGTCTCGTCACTGCCCTTTAATGAAAGGTTAGTGAACTCTGAAGACGCTTTCCCTCCACTGACAGATGTCATAACACATTCACACAGGGCTGATGCTAAGAAGAAGAAAGTACAGTTACAGTTACTATTATCAGTGTCCACTGTCCACTCTTTGGCTCTTGTGGAGTGGAGCGTTGTACTTTAACCTTTTAACCTTCTCTGTTTTTTTTCTTTCTCTGCTTCAGGCCAGATAAATGTCACAGCTGGAGAGACTGTTACTCTGCCATGTACGACTTCAGCTGTCACCAGTGAATCATTTGTTGAGTGGAAGAAATTAGAGAAGTCAGGTGATGAGCTTTTGGTCTTTTTGTACCGGAGTAGTCAAGTTGACCTAGAAAGTCAGGAGGAATCTTTTAAAAACCGAGTGGAGCTGAAGGACAAACAGATGAAGGATGGAGACGTGTCTGTGATTCTGAAGGATGTGACAATTAATGACAGTGGAAAATATCAATGTCGTATCATACAACCAGGAGCAGACACCAAGACGAGCAACATCAACCTGACAGTTTCAGACTCAGGTGAGTTAGTGTGTGTGTGTGTGTGTGTGTGTGTGTGTGTGTGTGTGTGTGTGTGTGTGTGTGTGTGTGTGTGTGTGTGTGTGTGTGTGTGTGTGTGTGTGTGTGTGTGGATCAGAGTTGAAGCTGCTTCCTGGTTGTTGATGTGAGAGTGAAACATCACAGATCAGATGTTGGTGTTGATGAGACTTTGTAGAAAACAGCTGGTATGAGTGATGGGATCAAAGTGCAGTAGATAATGTCTGACAGGAGTTTGAAGAGGAAATGGATTCTGTTGTGTTCTTCACTCATCACCTACCTGACACCGTCGTATTACAGATTAAACCACAGACAAATCAACACAGTTCAATAAGCCTTAACATAAGAAACAACTCACTCATTCATTCATCCCCAGCTTCTGTCACACTTTTCTACCTTTGTCTACCTGTTGAATAATTCTGTTTTTTTCCCACTTTTTGCCTTTTACTGATCAACCACTACAACACCTGCTAACTCACATCTGCTTTTTCCTTCTACAGATTCGAACAGGGGACATGTTGGACTGGCAGTCGGCCTGTCAGTTGTTGGTGGGCTTCTTGTTGTTGGTGTTGTTGGTTTTGTGGTGTATAGAAAATACAAAGGTCAAACAGAACAGCATTCATACTGATCGAGTGAAAATGCAGGTGAATATCAGCATCTCTTCAGATCTTTGACTCAGTCCGTGAGTCCTGCTGCTGGTTCCTTTGTGACCAGTTTAACATCCAGACTGGACACACAGCAGACAGAGGTCAGCTGAGACTGATGGTGATGTGGTGTTATTCTGGATTTTTCTCATAATCAACAAAGTATCAGTCCATGGAGAGCTGTGGTTCTCTGCTCAAAGCTCAGAAACTAAAATACAGAATCGTGTTGTGCTAATGCTTTATAACATAGGACTGTGATGTAATGAGAGGTTCACTGCTCTTTATTCTGCTTAGAACACTAATATCTGAATATTATATAAATTAAATGTCATTCAACACTAGTATCTGTCATTTAACACTAGTATCTGTCATTTAACACTAGTATCAGTCATTTAACACTAGTATCTGTCATTTAACACTAGTATCTGTGATTTAACACTAGTATCTGTCATTGTTGTTCAAGACTTTCCCCTGATCTCGTTCAAGGATGATGCATGTTATACTACACATTAACACTACTGAAATACTCTGTAAACTTATATAAGTATAATAAATCTTTATAAAACATCGACAAATACATGTAACACTAAAACCTGATTCAGTAAAACAAACTGTTGAATGAGTTTCACTCATCAACCTGTTAATAGTTATTCATCTTTTCGTTCTAATATTTAAAGCAGAGACTCAGTTTTGTTTTTCTGTTCATTCACTTCACACACAGACACATAATTTATTACTGTTTATTTTCAGTTAAATTTATTCCAACAATTTCATAATGTTGTTTGTTGTGTGCAGCTTCTTTTATTTACTGGTGCTTTTAATTTGCTGTACTCTACATAAATATGTCAAACTTCATTTGTCAATAAAGTTTGACTTCATATTTGATTTCTGACTCTGTCTTTATCAGTAATGTTGATGAGGAGCAGGGTTTATGTTTGGAACTTCTCTGACCTGTTGAACATGTTGATGCAGGTTTGATCTGTTTGTATTTACTGTAGTATGAACTGTAGTATTTATAGTAGTATTTACAGTAGTATGAACTGTAGTATTTATAGTAGTATGAACTGTAGTATTTACTGTGTGAATCAATGTCTTTTTGTTTTATCAGGGAAATTTTTATTTATTTCAAATATTTTTAGTAAGAGACTTTATCAGTCTTGTAAGTTGATGTTTTTTAAATCATAAAATGTGAATCTACATATTTTAAGGACAGCACTAAGTTTTATATAATATTATATAATGTTTTTTATTAGTAATCTATTTTATTTTAACACCAGTTAGTTTTTTTTGGTGAAACATAAATTAACCTACATCTATCAACCAGAATACATGATGAGGAGCTGCTCTGTTACCATAGACTGTACTGTCACTGGGAGACACATTATCATGTGTTTCAGGCCAATAATTCACTATAATCACTGATAAAATACTACAAATATTTACTTAAAATACTAGTTTTTAATTTCATGGACTCATTAACTCCACCTGCTGGTGTTAATGAGTCTGGTGAAAAGGACAATGAATCTTTATTGCTATTATTTTTAGTTAATTAGAAACTAGATTTAATGATTTAACATGTTCTTTAATAAATTTTACCTTACTAAACCAACTGTTTTAGTTTTACGTTAAGTTAGTAACCAACATGATAATAACCCAGGTTCTCACTGGCTGTGTGCCAAAGAACAAAGAACCACAACAGGTTTATGAACTGGTTCAGGTTAGCATTAGCTTTGAACTCATTATATCAACAGGTTTCAACTACAGAGAGACAGAAATCTGTGGAGAGTCTGTGAGAATTCAACAACAACTTTATGGTGGAATCTGGTTCCACAGGTCTCTGAATGTGAAGTGACATGTTCTTACTTTTAGTTCATGTTGAGACTGATCTGAACTCCACACTGATCCACTTTCATCATCAAGACTTTTTCCTGGTGTATCAAGAACTTGTAGTTCAGTACAAATATACCTGAACATACTAAGTAATACATAGAAATAAGCAGCAGTCAGTGAAACATCGTGTACTAATATAAACTGCAGCCAGAGGGAGACAGTGTTCAGGAGTTCTTCACTAATGATCTCTCACACTGTTCTGCTTGGTGTAGCATGTAAACAATCCTCATCTATAGCTGATAACGTGCTGCAGGCCTCAGGGTCATTTCACAGTTTTCACTGTAGCTTCTCTCCTGAGTTTAGCCGTAAACCAGGTGGATGTTAAAAGTGAACGTAATCATCCAGCAGGTGAAGAACATCATCAGAACAGTGGAGCAGTAATGAAGACACATCTAAAATGAACTGTGTGGTTTTAGAAAAAGTACAGATCCAGTTCTGACATGTGTTTAAATTACTGCTATAATAATTATCAGTCTGGTCCCAAAAGATGTGTCCAGTCAAATGTTGTGTTTCTAGTTCTACTGAGTTCTAGTTTGACTTGTTTCAGTCCAGTGTTACTGCAGGATACTGTTTACTAGAACAGTGTGTTTAGCAGCTCCCTCCTCACATCTGACCCTTCACAACTTGACCAACTGCTTCTGTTCTTCTATATTTACTGTGTCGCTGTTTAGCTGGAATTAAAGTCAGAGATCTGCTGAAACTCTGACTTCTCTTTTTATTATAGTTTAATGTCTTGATTCTCGTCTTTGGCTTCATTATATGGTACTATCATTTATACCATTTGATATAAGATCATCTGACTGTTGTTAGTTGTTGTAGTTGTTAACACTTTATATTACACCTTACAAAGTGGTGTGAATATTTTGTACATACTGTGTACTTACAGGAAGAAATACAGGAAATAAGACAGCAACACTTATGCATTTTGCAGCTTTACCAGCAGATTAATAGTCAGTGGAAACAGAGGTCAATGTATTTAAAATATCTGTTGGTATAAGATCAAAACAAAGGATTCTAAAATAATTACATTTAATAATTTAATGGAAAATTAATAACAGCTAATACTCAGGGGTTTGTACATTTGTCATCAAACAGCCACAACTAAACTGGAACATGTGAAGTTTTTCCATCTGACAAATTGTTTAACCCACAAATGACATTAACATTTATTAATGTCACAGAGAAACCAGACGACAGCTCAGGTCTGAACTCACTGAGGATTATAGTCATGGTGATGAGGACATTCAACATTAAATAAGCTTTTAGAAAACACAGCATGTACAACACACGTATATATAACAGCTCTAAATACAAACTATAATGTTGAAGGAGCAGCTGCAGAAACTGTGTGAACCAGCTAAAGATCAACAGGTGGTCAGAGGTTGGACTGGAGGTGTGAAGCTGTAACGGTCTTTCTCACTGAAGCGTAGATGACGCCTGGTTCTGGTGGAAACTCTGAGCACAGACACAAACTAACTTTAATTTCCGTTTGGATAAAAAGTGTGATCAGTGTATCACATGTAAACGTTTACTGAGAAGTCAGTTCTGAAAGCTTCAGTCGGCCTCTGACCAACATTCGTACCTGTACATAACTACAAGTACTACAACTGATACCAGTACTGTACTAAAATGTTGACACTGCACATGGCAGCAGTAATGTTACTGCTGTGACAACTGTTGTCTTGTTTCTTATAGAGATTCAGTAGTGACACCAGGTTTTTACACCTTCTCTGTTTGTCACTGACTGTTTCACGACACTTTCATAGATTAGTTTTCTTTTTAAACACGTTGACACATTTGACCACAGCACAAAAAAAAGACAAACTCTGTGTCAAACAACGAGCAAAGTGTCATCAGCTGAAGCACAAGCTGCTGCAGTGAAAAACGAAGCAAGCTTCATATCACAGTTAAATCACGTAATTTATAATTTAATAATAATAGTTAATTATAATATTTAAACAAATAAATATTTAAACAATGCTCCTTCAATCATTTTTATCTTAAAAACAAACCTTAAACAAAGTGACAGTTTAAAGTGAGATGAACTCTGTTGTGATTTGGTGCTACACAAATAAAATTGTTTACTACCCAGCTCTTTGTGCAGAGTAGTCTAAAGTGTTTCACTACAACAGAAACAACTGGTACTTTACCTGTGTCCATTTTGACTGACTGTTGTTTTTTCTCTATTTTGACATCACAATACATGACGTCTTCTTCTCCAACTGTTAATTCAGCTACAACAAACAAAAAATAACAACAAAGCAATTTCAAACTCCTGAAAATGAAACACAATGGTAATTTAAATATGGCAAAATTACAAGTGCAATAACATGCACAGCTGATGCAGACTCTGAAACCTACATCAACAAAAATGGGAAATCAATGTTTCACCTTTAGTTTTCCTCTGAACCTGTTTCCACAGTAGAATCAGTGACAACAAGAGAACCAGAAAACAGACAGATCCAACAGACACCAACACAAAGAGAAGAGGAGGGGAGGAAGGAGAGGATGGAGTTAAACCAGAAGAAGAAGAGGAGGAGGGATGAGAAGTGCTGGGCATGAGGGGGGTTGTGGTGGCTGGTTTCCCTAATATGAACCAAAAACAATAATTAAACTTTATTCATATTATGAACAAAAGAAATTAAGTGAAGAATGTTCTTCACCCTCCTGACCTGTGACAGAGATCCAGCTGGGTGGAGACTCTCCATGACTGCTGATGTGACACTTGTAGAGGCCTTCATCAGACTTGGTAACATGGTGGATGGTCATGTGACCTGTAGGCTCAGTCCTGATGAGGGAGCCATCTTTATAGAAATCAGCTGGGAGCTTGGAGGGAGGGCTCTTTGTTTGACAGTGCAGAGTGACATCATGTCCCTCCATCACAGGGAGGACAGGACTCTGCAGGATCACTGATCCACCTCAACACAGAGACAAACTACAGCATTTCATCCATTTCCACACAGACTCATCAACACTAACTCCACAGTCTGATCTTACCAGAGACAGTGAAGTTGATGATGCTACTGGTTGATCCCTCTCTGGACTCACACCAGTAAACTCCACTGTCCTGTGGGAGCATGTAGCTGATGTTACAGGAAGAACCATTTCCTTCTCCCCACCAATATCCACACTGAGTGATCTGTCGTTTGGTTGTGTTCCTCCTCAGTGTCCATCCAGCAGAGCTGTCGTCCTCCTCACAGCTCAGAGACACAGACTCCCCTTTAAACAGCTGAGATCTGCTGGGACTCACAGTCAGACGAGCTGTGAAGGTTAAATTTGAAAAACAACTTTTCTGCTGTGGTCGAAACTGATAAAATCCCCAAAACAGTGCATTAAAGTCACTTCACAAAACCAAACTCTGACAGTTAGTTAGTTAAGTGATGACGTACCAACTACTGGAATAATTAATGCACCAACATGGTAGCCACAACATTAAAACCACCTGGTGCTGTGTTCTGAAAAAGGTTCATTACATATCAAAGATAAGATAAGACAAGATAAGACAAGATAAGACAAGATAAGATAAGATAAGATAAGATAAAATAAGATAAGATAAGATAGGATAAGACAAGATAAGATAAGACAAGACAAGACAAGACAAGATAAGATAAGATAAGACAAGATAAGTTAAGATAGGATAAGATAAGATAAGATAAGACAAGATAAGATAAGTTAAGTTAAGATAGGATAAGATAAGTTAAGACAGGATAAGATAAGATAAGATAAGATAAGATAAGATAAGATAAGATAAGATAAGATAAGATAAGATAAGATAAGATAAGATAAACCTTTATTGGTTCCCACAGCAGAGACAGGGAAACAGTAGAGATAACTCTCTTTACAACTAGAAGATACAATAAGTGCAGTGTGTATTTAAACTATATAATGTGACTCACTTTCAATTATTTAATGCAGTGAAATTTCACCATGAAATAAAATCTTCACAGTTTAGTTGCACAGAAATTTTGAGAGATAAACAGACATAAAGTTCACTGACCGTGGTCTGTTGTGCAGCACAGCAGTGAGGTCACGACTAAAAAGAAATTAAAGTCAGGTTAGTTTAAGTTTTATACACAGTTCAACCTAAAAATGACAAACACAGTGCAAAGATATGATCCACTTTTTGGAAAAATCAGATCATCGACCCCTAAAAACTTTAAAACAAATAAAAGAAGCACCAAAGAGGCAGAGGTAACAGAGAAAATACAACTAATAAAAAATACTTCTACTAATACAAATAAATATACATAATAAACTTACATTATAACAAACCGAAGGATATTTATGGAAAATAAAATCTTCACATTTTGTCCATTAAATTCATGAGTCGTGAACATGAGTGAAGTGGAATTATTTCAATAACAAATACACAGCGTGAAATGTTAGTTTCCTCATGTTGTGCCACGTGTACTGCTGGGTCAGAGCTGACTGTCAAATGAACATTAGGAGTTAGTTTTTAAACAGGAGCTAAGACGAGTTCTTTTGCTGATCATCAACGTTGCTGAGCTTTATGTAAAAATGAAGCTATGGAGAACGACTGTGAGGCAGATTCCACCCGAGGGACTGAAGAGCTCAGTCGTCCAGTGTGGATGTTTGCTCTCGTCCCTGGTCTGAATCATTTCAAGATATTATAAAGCTTAAATAATAAAATCCACAATGAACCAAGCTCCTGATAAAAGCTCTTGTCATCTATCCAATGACCGTGAACAGACACAGATTCTGTACTTACAGATCAGACGCTGTAGAGATGTTTCCTCCATTGTCCTGTTCAGTGATATGTGATCAGTGTTTTAAATCTATCTGTTAGTGACACCAGGTAAAGCCCACCTTCTTCCTCTGTCAGTTTGTGGTTTCACCTCTTTGAGTGTCACAGTGATGTAGACCAGTCTGACATATGTCATACATCTCAATATATTTATCCTTCTGTTTATTTCTACTGTGTTTGTCTAAATTTATGTTTTTACTTTGTTAGATTGACTGAAAATCTGTGAACTACTGAACCAGTTAAACTACAACATTACTGCAGATACAGTCACTGTTTTAACACAGCTCGTCCAGATGATTATATGTCGTTAAAAACAGTTTTCTTAGTTTGGAGCTGCAAGTTAAAAATCCCTTTACTGTGTCCAACAGTTCACTTCTTGTTCTTTAAAGGGATCAGAAATATTAACAGAATATTCACTGAGGAATTTAATGTGTTTGATTGTGCGTGTATTTTGTTTTGACCAGTAGAGGGAGATGTTTGCTTGAAGATAGTGTGAAAACCACAGGGCAGAAACAAAATCTAAGTCAAGGGGAAAAAACAACAAAACAGTGCAGAGTTCTGCAGCTCATTCCACCATCGTGGGATCACTGAGCTGAACAGTTTTCCTTGTTGTCGACTGTGTGGTGCTGGTACCACCAGACGTTGTCCACTGGTCGAGAGCAGTGGGCGGGAGGGGATGTAGACTGTAAGTTAGTTTTACACCATCTTCAACTGAACATCAGTAAAACAAAGGAGCTGGTGATGGAAATCTGGGAGTCCTACCCAGTTCATGCCCAGAAAACACAAATCCACTGTTAAAAACATGAATTACCAGTGTATGAATGTGACTTGATGCAGTGTTAATGACTCCTCTCAGATATTAATCAGTGTAAATGATGGATTCTCAGTCGCTGGCTTGTTGACAGTTTTCTTAGTTTTCAGCTGTTTTTACTCGTGTTTACATGACGTCACATTTAATCTGTGGAAATCACTGAATAATCTGATTCACTTTATACTTCCACGTCTTGATTACTTCAGAAATTCTAGAAAATCGTACCTGTCGTGTTCTCACCTGTAGCAGCTGTTGACACAATATTTACACCACTGTTCACACTGTCAACTTAATTTTCTTTGTCTTTTCTTTTGTCTTTGTTGGTTTCAAACAGTGTGATCCTGACAAGACTTAAAAATACAACAGTGATGTACGGTGGAGGGAGCATCATGACTTGGAGCTGCTTTGCTTTTGGATATTGTTCAGGTCTAATCCACAGTTCCAGCAAACACTGAGGATGGAGATGACAAACATGGACATGATGTATTTGAATGTTAGAGACACAGCAGTGTGTGGTTCTGTTTTCTGCTCAGATTCTCTCTGCTGTTGAAAAAACAAACTGTGATTCTTTCTATGAACCCATCTGACTCTGGAATCACTGCTTTGTAAATACATTATGAAAAAGGAACAACGTTATAAATGATGTTAGTGACACTTTTTAATACAGTATTTTAATACCACAAAGATACTTGTTGTCTTTCACTAGAACTAGTTTTAAAGACACAATGTGTAACTTTTCAATATTAAACTACATATACTGTGAGACTTTATCAATCCAGCAAAGGATGTCAAATATTGAAGCTGTTTCATATCCACACATTGATTATCAAAGCCTGTGTTTGACCTTCTCTGATTGGTTAGAAGATGGAAGACGGAGAGGAGAAATTAAAGAGAGGCCAGTCAGCTTCTTTCACCATTGAACTTCCATTAACATTGTTATGTTGTCGTTCATTTTGCGTCACTGCAGCTAGTGAAGTAAAAACTGGAGATGATGACACAAGATACAAGTTTCATATGAAGAACGTCACCATCATCCAATCAGAATAATCAGAGGTAACGTGTTTGTTCTCAGCTCTGTGTGTTTGTAAAGTGATATTTATTAGAAATGTTTTTAATTCTAAACCAGTGTAGTGCGAACATTTTGAACTGGTCCATTAACACCTGAAGGACTGGTTGAAGCAGTAACTGTGAACTGTCTGTGGTGTAAAAATAGTGAATCTTTTACAGTTTGTATATCTGTGATCCTTCATCTGCTTTTTGTTTTTGATGATGAACACGAACTGCTGCCACCTGCTGGTAAAGACAGTTATTTCCTTGTTTCTGCTCAGACTGAGGTGATTCAGCAGTTTCTCAGTTGCCTCTAGTTGTTTTAAGTCACTTTGGTAATTCACAGTCTCTAGATTTAAGATTCTCAAACTGAGAATAGAGAACATCTTTGTAGATAAGGACATTACAGAAGTGATGGATAATAATAATGAGGATGATAAAAGTTGTTGTTTAACAGCAAAGATGAAGATTTGATGTTATTTACTGTGAAGTACAAATGTTATCCTGTGATTTTACACTGAACTGCATTAAAATTCCCATTTCATACATTCTGATGTTACATGTTGATGGATTCAGACTGTGAGACAGACCTTGAGACATCTTGAACATGAAGTGTTGTGCTGTGAAGACTGTTTTGTTCTGTGGTGAACATGAGTGAAACACAAAGAGCTCAGTAGTCATCCTGTTTCCTGTTTCTCATGAAAGCTGAATGTGGTTCTGTATGTTTGTCTGAAATGAAAAAGACAGAAATCGATAATAATAAAAAAAAAAAAGTAAAACAGTTTCTCTAATTATCAGTTAAGTCCTGTTCAGTGTCACAAATCCTCTCATTTCCAATTCTGATATAGAGACACGAATTAAACTATAATGATATTTACAAATCACAACTGAACACTGAACTCTCCTTAGAACTGATAACTGATAACTCTGATGATGAAGGTGGTTCATGATGATAATCATCAGATTTTTGCTTCTTTAAAATACACAAAGACACGACTGTCACACTGCACATTCGATACATGACACATTTAAATAAACCACATAACCAGTGTTTCCTGTAAGTGATGCTGTCTGGTTTTACTTCATGTTCTTCCTTGTTACCGACACAGTTACATGTTTCAGCAGCAGTGACAGATGTTCTTCTGTCTGTATATCCTACATTAGAAACATGGAGATTATGAGTCTTTTGTTTTTTCCTTTGCTAAAGGAACCATCCTCCTCATCATGAAGTCTAAGGTAAGAATTAAAGTTATTACTGATGCTCTTTAGATGTTCCTTGAAACAATTTAAGTCTATGGAGTGAACAGAAACACCAGATGGTCCACTCCGAAAGAATAATCAGAAACAGGAAAACTTTTTAAATTCATACAAGATGAGAAATTTACTAAAAATAACAGTAAAATTAACAGTAACAGTATCAGAAAAGGTAAAGATGACGTCTTCACAGTGGATTTTATTCTTTTGTTTCCTCACGTTTGCTTTACCACGCTGCTGCTGGAGTTAGGCTGTGTGAGGGGATGTTGGGTTTACGGTTCAATTAAAACTGAGGGGAACAAACAGAAACCATATACAAAGATTTAATAAAACATGGTATATGGAAGTATAAAGTACATGTTGAAAAGTAATGATGTTTGGTGAATTACTTTGATAAATAGTATTGTGGTGGTAGAAGTGAAGCAGCATTTTCTTTTTGTTGTTTTCTCTTCTTTTCTTGTTTTAGGAAGTTAGATTCAGTTCATGTCCTTTTTGTTTGATTCACCTCAGGGATTAGTTTGGAAAAATACTCTCTTTAGTTTGTTGTTGTATGTTGGTTCATTATTAGTTGAGTTATTTAACTTTGTAAATCTCTGATATGGTCATTTACAGTCATTTGTTCATTAGTTGCAAAATGTATTTGAGTAAACTGAGCTGGGATTGGGGACTAGGGAGGGACCAGCCTGTTTCTTGTAAATTGCTCTCATCCCTCTATAAGAGGGTTCAACCATATGTAATGATTCCATCATTCTAATATCCAACAGGATTGATATCAAATAGTTTTCTCTGTAACTGTCTTTACATGCAGCCATGTTCATTACTGCTTTTGATGAACAGCATGAGAGCAGTGGTAGTCCGTTAAGGATTGAAGGATTTGTTTATTAAATGAGCTGAAGAACTGGTTGTATTGTATCAGAGAATCCTTTTGGGTTTATTTTTTTATTTTTTATTTTTTTCTGCAGATAACAAGATTAAAAAAAAAGATCCATCTCAATGTGGTCGAGTGGAACTGAAAGATCCAGAGACGAAGGACGGAGATGTGTCTGTGGTTCTGAAGAACGTCAACATCAATGATGCTGGAACATATAAGTGTTATGTTGGAAGGGGAAGGTTTCAACGCCCTAAGAGATCTTCTCCTGTGTGCTTCAGCATCATCACCCTGAAGGTAGAAGGTGAGCAAACCTCAGCTCATCAACACCATCAACCTGACTGTAATTGACTCAGGTGAGTTAGTTTGTGGTTTGTCAGAACAAATGACAGAAATCAGCAACACAACTCTCTCTGAGTAGATCTCAAAGTAACAGTGATAATTTTGTCTCATAAAAGACACCGGACACCTGTAATTAACTGATTAATTTAATCATGGCACTGAAAAATTAAACTATAGGTTATTTTAAATAGTATTTCTCAGATTATAGTTTATCTTTATTATCAATTAAGTTATTTTTACAACTATGTTAAGACGTGGCTAAAGGTAACTACTTTTTTGACTTATTGTGTTTAAATATGTCAATAAGTTGTGCCTTGAAATAAAGTGTGGTGACTCTGCAGCTAAGTTACTTCTGACATCACTGCCTCCATAAATGATGAGGTTTTATTCTATATTATTAAGTGTAATGGTTCCAGTATTTGGATTTTCACTGAAAGTTATGGGCATTAGCCAAAAAAATAAATAAAAAATAAAAAATAAAAATCAGTACTGCCTGAAAATGAGAAGCCTACTTTAGGGGAGAGCAGCAGTGCTTCAAAAGTGGGAGGTCGAGACAAAACACGAGTTTAGAAAAACTTGCTTAAATGAGGGTTTCAGCAGGTCAAAAGAATGAATGATATAAAGAAAAATGAAAGTTGAGTATTGAATTGAATAATTTAAGTTTTTTTTTTCACTAATTAAGTTGCAGCTTTAGAGCTTTTAAGCTTCACGATTTGTTCAGAATTATATTAAACCAGGAGTGAGATATTTTTGCCTTGTTAAAGCTGATCTTTGTTCAAAAGACTTTTTCTACAGCAGAGAAAATAAACTTTTATATTCATTTCATCGTAACAATTTAAAATCTATGGAGTGAGTGCGCAGAAATACTGGTGCGCATGTGCAGTGGTCAACTACGGAAGAAGAAAAGAGAACAGGAAACATTTTAGATGTAAACAAGGCGAGAAATTAATGAAAAATAATAACAATAAAATTAACAGAATCAGAAAAGGTGAAGATGACGTCTTCAAAGCGGATATTATTGTTTTTTCTGACATGTTTGCTGTATCACGCTCCTGCTGAAGGTAGGCTGTGTGAGCGGATGACGGGTTTACTATATATTATATTATATTTATATAAAATATAAACTGAGGGGAACAAACAAAAACCACATACAGGGTTCAAGTGGGTGGTTTTGAAAAGCTCTTTTCAAAGTGTTAAGTTGCAGCTTCAGGTCTTTTAAGACCAACAGGCCGACTTATTACAGCTGATCTTTCTTTAAATACAACAAAAAAGAAAAAAAAAAAGGTTCAAATACACCACAAAAGCAACACAGTAAATAAATACTTCAATATCTGTTAATAAGGATACAACAAACCTTTATATTTGTGTAAAGCAGGGTGAATAAACGAGGACCTGCAAAGAAATAGTGAACGTGGAGAAGTTTAACACGGAAGAAGAATCGAAAGCAGCAAAACTTTTAGATTGATACGAGGTGAGAAATGAATTAGAAATCATGACATTAAAATGAACAGTAACAGTATCAGAAAATGTAAAGATGACGTCTTCACAGTGGATTTTCTTCTTTTTTCTGATCACATGTTTGCTTCACCACGCTGCTGCTGAAGGTAGGTTGTGTGAGAGGAAGTGGGTTTGCCATTCAATAAAAACTGAATAAGTTTGCTGAACTGTGGGCAAACAAGAGAAACCACTTACAAGTTTCAATTTACGGATTTAAAACACTGGAGAAATAAAACTGTATCCAATAAACCTGCTCAATAACTGACCACACCCTGTCTCTGTTCAGTGCAGCTCAACTTCCTCATTACTACAGTTGATGTTAAAATACAAATAAAACACATTTTTACAGTATAAAGTATAAAGGATATGTTGAAGAGGGAGATCAGAACTGTTAGTAGATGTTCAGTTGTTCCCTGAACTCTAATGTTCAGAGTTAAGCTGCAGTACTGTCAGAGTGTGGACCACAGTCAGTTACCTCCATTAATAATAACCCAGTTTCATACAACAGCTTGTTATTTGAAATGATGATTCAAACCAACATCCATGTGTTTTATGATCCAACACGCTGCTTGTTTAACACGTCAGTGAAGTCCGTGATCAGTGTAGTTTGGTGATCCTCAGATAAGAGGCTGTAGTTCAGAGGACTGGATCCCTATCATGATGAGAATAATGTGCTGAAGCTTTTTGTTCATGACCTCCTGTCCCTTCACTGCTTCCACATTCACATTTATACAATTCAACAGGTTAGAACAGGGTGTTGTGATCAAACATAGAGAAGTGTTGGTTTGACTAATCTTGAACCTCTCTCCTCTTTTTCTCCTTCAGACCAGATAAACCTCACAGCTGAACCTGGAGACACAGTCACTCTGCCATGTGGAGTTCACAGTAACATCAGTATTATAGTTGTGGAGTGGAGCAGAACTGACCTGGAGACAGAATATGTCTTTTTACAGAGGGGCAGTAGGTCGGATCCAGACAACCAACATGAATCATTTAAGAACCGAGTGGAGCTGAAGGACAGAGAGAAGAAGGATGGAGACGTGTCTTTGATTCTGAGGAATGTGACGTTCAATGACACTGGAACGTATGAGTGTCGTGTCGTCCAGAGAAGAACAAACCACAGGAAGAGATCTATTTTAGACAGTGACCCCATCAACACCATCAACCTGAGAGTTGAACCAGGTGAGTTAGTGTGTGTGTGTGTGTGTGTGTGTGTGTGTGTGTGTGTGTGTGTGTGTGTGTGTGTGTGTGTGTGGATCAGAGTTGAAGCTGCTTCCTGGTTGTTGATGTGAGAGTGAAACATCACAGATCAGATGTTGGTGTTGATGAGACTTTGTAGAAAACAGCTGGTATGAGTGATGGGATCAAAGTGCAGTAGATAATGTCTGACAGGAGTTTGAAGAGGAAATGGATTCTGTTGTGTTCTTCACTCATCACCTACCTGACACCTGCTGACTCACTGCTGCTTCTCATCTGTTTTTTCTACAGGTCCCAGTAGAGAACACACTGGACTGATAGTTGCTGTGTCACTTACTGTTGTTGCTCTTGTTGTTGCTAGTTTAGTTGTTTTTTTGTTGTATAGAAAAGGTCACAGAGGACAGGATTCATACTAACTAACTAACTAAGTAGCTTCTTCTACTACCAACGCACTAAATTCTATATCTGCATTTACTATTGTAAACTGTTGTTTGTTGTGTGCAGCTTCTTTTATTTACTGGTGCTTTTCATTTGCTGTACTCTACATAAATATGTCAAACTTCATTTGTCAATAAAGTTTGACTTCATCTTTGATTTCTGACTCTGTCTTTATCAGTAATGTTGATGAGGAGCAGGGTTTATGTTTGGAACTTCTCTGACCTGTTGAACACGTTGATGCAGGTTTGATCAGAGCTGGAATCAAAAGCATCAAACTAGTTCAAAGAACCTTGACTTGAACAGTGTCTGAAGGATTCAACTTAACAAATCTACAACCTCTGTGATCCAGGACCAACCAGGAATCAAACCATCCGTCCTGGACTTCTCCACCCACAGACACCCCTTTGGGAGTTTTCCAGTATTTTGTGGTTTCACTTCACGGCCAATTCCTACTGAATCAGTGTCAGAGGATCAGACGGAGCAGACTGGAAACAGCCAGCAGATGGCAGCATATTATCTCTGCAGTAACATGTAACAGTAGCATGTTACTGAATCTGAGTCACTGAACCCAAGGTCCATACGAGGCAGGAAGCAGAGACTCACAGAAACTGTCCACTGCTCCTTCACCAGCTGCAGCCCCACAAACCTTATGCAGGTTTTACAATAGCAACAACAGAAAGAGTGAAAGTGTAAAATGTTGTGTTGCTGGTTTCATTCTGGCTCCTGACATCATCACACTGTGAAGACTTGAACGTTCTTCTTCCAGAGACCTATTTCCAAGATCTGCTGTGACTCTGTGACTGAGCAGTGGATCAGTCCACAGCCGTACACACTAACAGACTGCCGTAGATGACCTGCACCATATCCAAGAGGAACTGTGGACCATTGGTTCCTACAGAACTGCTTCAGATCAGCCATATTCTGAGGAGGTTTGGTGTGAATGTCTCTCTTCATGTGACTCCACAGCATCTCTAGTGGGTTGAGGTCTGGACTCTGTCTGAGAAGCCATTCTGTAGTAGATTTACTTCAGTGTTTATGGTCAATGTCTTTATGTTTGTTGGATGCTGTAAGTACATTTATTATCTTATTATCTAATTATCAGTAAGTAAAACTGTGCTGGAGCCAATTCCAGCTGCCATTGGGTGATTGGTGGGGTACACCCTGGACAGGTCAGCAGTCTATCACAGGAGCTACTGGAGGCATGTGTGTGTTAATACAAACTAAATAAGCTCTATTCTGCCATCTGCTGGAGAGGAAACACACTGACTAGTTAGCTACAATGAGGAAGGAAGTGGGAACTGCTGCAACCAAACTCAGTGTAGATGTTTTGTAAAGTCATACAATGGATCAAGCAGCTCTGCAGTGTCTGCTCTGTAAGTACAATCTGTATAATTTCTATATATATAGCTGAGTTTAGAGAAGTGGTGTTGAGATTCAGTGCAAACTGACTGAATTAAAAGATAAAAGTAGCTAAAATGAAATGAGATTTAGAATAAAATGACAGAGTTCAGCATCATGACAACACGCAGCAAAGAGAAGTCTACAGAACAACATGTGAAACACAGGAAGAAGTCATTCTGCAGTAGATTTACTCTGATGATTAGGATCATTGTCCTGATGCTTCACTCAGCTTCTACTGAGCTTCAGCTTGCAGCCTGATATTATCCTGTATCCTGAAATCCAACGTCACTATTTGTCTTTGTGTTCATGTAGTCGTGACCTCACTACTGTTCTGCACAACTAACCAAGGTCAGTAAACTTCTCATCTGATCATCTACAGCTGTTAAATGAGAATCCAGTTTCTGAAGAAGGAGTATTAGTATAAATACTTCCTCTGTGACGTTCTTTTTTTCCCACATTTGCTTTATTTAAATGATTCCGATCATCAAACTAATTTTAACATTACACAAAGATAATTAAATACACAATGATTTTTTTAATAAAGGGATAAACATCTGTCCACATCTGTCTGAAGGAGGAGGTGATGTATCTGAAACAGTCAGAAGAAAAGAGAAGAACATTTTGTTCATAGTTTAGTGAAATACGACAGTCATCTTTCACTGACTTGTGACAACAGACATAAACATTTGTTGTTAGTTTGTATTGTTGATTTTTAAAATGCACTAAAATCCTCAACAGTTCATCTGACTGTGAGTCCCAGAAGATCTCAGCTTTTTAAATATGAGTTTGTGTCTCTGAGCTGTGAGGAGGACGACAGCTCTGCTGGATGGACACTGAGGAGGAACACAACCAAAAAACAGTGTGGAGATGGGTGGGGAGAACGAAATGGTTCTCTGTGTAACATCAACTACATCCTCCCATGGGACAGTGGAGTTTACTGGTGTGAGTCCAGAGAGGGATCAACCAGTAGCATCATCAACATCACTGTCTCTGGTAAGATCAGACTGTGGAGTTAGTGTTGATGAGTCTGTGTGGAAATGGATGAAATGCTGTAGTTTGTCTCTGTGTTGAGGTGGATCAGTGATCCTGCAGAGTCCTGTCCTCCCTGTGATGGAGGGACATGATGTCACTCTGCACTGTCAAACAAAGAGCCCTCCCTCCAAGCTCCCAGCTGATTTCTATAAAGATGGCTCCCTCATCAGGACTGAGCCTACAGGTCACATGACCATCCACCATGTTACCAAGTCTGATGAAGGCCTCTACAAGTGTAACAGCAGCCATGGAGAGTCTCCACCCAGCTGGATCTCCGTCACAGGTCAGGAGGAAAACTCTGAGTTCAACATTTATTACATCAACACATTCACCTGAACAGGTGGATTCTCTCTACAGGGAAAACTACAACTACACCCACAATCACAACCACTTACACCACCACACCCCCTGCTTCAGAACTGACAAAACTGATCCCTTCTTCATCTCCACCTCCTGCCTCCACCTCCCTCCAGCTTGTGTTCAGACTGGTCCTCCACCTGGTGGTGTTCTGTCCGTACTTCATCTCCACTCTCCTCATGGTGTCTTTATATCGACACAGACCCACAGGTAACACTCTGAATCAGTCACTGACCTCACAAACACTAATCAATCAATCAATCAATCAATCAATCAATCAATCAATCAATCAATCAATCAATCAATCAATCAATCAATCTCAGTGTCTCTTGATAAATTTTCTACTTTTTCTTTTTAACATTTTCTGACTGTAGAAAATCACCTGCCTGTTTCCATGGTGATGACCTCACCCACCCAGACTGAACAGGGATTGGATGATGACTATGATGATGTCACCACAGAGCATCACTTCTGAACTGGTTCATTGTGATCAATGTGTTCTTCTTCTTCAATGAAGATAAAATATTTGAGTCGTCATTAAATAAAAATCTGATTTTCAGTCGTCATTGATCAGAAACAGTCGAGGTCTGTGTTTGTTCAGGTCTGTGTTTGTTCAGTGACTTCTATTGTTTTTCCCTCTTTTCTCTAAACTGTTTTCAGCAGTAGATTAATCCACGTTCAGTTTCTAGTATTTCGAGTAAGAAATGAGAATTCATAGTTGTTCAGTTCCTTGTTTCTGAAAATAATCTCCAACTAAATCTCCTGCAGAGAGAAAGATCTTTCCAGAGAGGGTCGTCACAGCGTCTCATCAAAACAAGGTTCCATTAATAATCCAGCTCAGTCACCGTCAGACATCTGTAACACTGGTATCATAGAAAGAATCTTTAAGACCAGAGAAAGAGAGACACTGTTAACAGAGGTAGAAGACAGAGCAGCGTGATGCAGGACAGTGTTTCATGACAAAGAGCTGATAACCACACACTCACATACACAGAGGAAGAAGGCGGGATTTACTGTCAGCAACAGAAGACTCAACAAGCTGATCACCAATAACTGTGCAGGGGAATGGAGGGAACGTCTCTACACCGTCTGCTGTGTAAGTAGAGAAATTTGTTTGGCAACTTTCAGAGACTAGCAGCAATAAAAAAATGTAACCCAAGGAAAAACACACAAGCAAGATAATTGCAATAAAATACAATAACTATAACAGTTTATACAATGAGCAGTTGCTACAGCTCTGGGGAAAAGCTGTTCCTCAATCTGTTGGTGTAGGTGTGGGAAGTGTTAATGGTGTAAAATCCTATGTAAAATCCTTTGTTATGTACAAACCCAGGAACATTGTTAGCCCTCTTCACCATTTGGTGTCTACACACCACTCAACCAGATGTTGAGCCTCCTCTCTATAGGCTGTCTCGTCATTCTCAGATTAGTCCCACTAATGTGGTGTCATCTGCAAACTTCACTATGGTGTTAGAGGGGTGGATGGGTTTGCAGTCATATGTATAGGGTGAAAAGGACTGGACTGAGGACACAGCCCTGCGGTGCTCCTGTATTCAGGATGAGAATGGATGATGTGTGTTTGTCCACCCTGACATTCTGTGATCTGTTAGTGAGAAAGTTCAGGATCCATGAATAGATTGTGATGGTTAGTCCCAGGTTGCTCAGCTTGTTCACCAGTTTGCAGGGTACTACTGTATTACATGCAGAGCTAAAATCTACAAATAACATCCTAAAATATGGGTTGTGTGGAGTGCAACTGAGATCGCTCAGAGATTGCATTCTCTGTTGGTCTGTAAGCAAAATGGTGACTGTCCAGATTATTGGGGAGGTTTACATTTACATTTACATTTACATTTACATTTAGTCGTTTATCAGACGCTTTTATCCAATGCGATTTACAAGTAGGTAGAAGGCAAGCAAACAAAATCTAAGTCAAGAAGAAACAACATCAAAGCAAAGTGCTATCGAAAAAGTGTTTCTGTTTCAAGAGATGTGAGAACAAGAGAGTAGAAACGTTTTTTTGTTTTTTTATTTAAGTGCAAAGGAAGATGCGGAAGAGGCCTTGTTGGCCTTGATGTGAGAAACGACAAAAGCTCTCAAAGCTCTTCATAAAAAATGGGTGTCAGAGCAATTGGTCGATTGTCATTCCGACACCTTACTGTTTGTTTTGTGGGTACAGGAACAATGGTTGTGGATTTGAGGCCTTTTGGGACTACAACCTGCTGCTGGGACTTCTTTGTTGAAATCAATCCTTCTTAGAGTGAATCTGACTTGGTGACATTCAAGGACGAGTACCAGCTCCTCTGTGGGTGGTGGTGCTGTCTGAGTTTCCACTCTGCTGGGGTGATTGTCTGCAATCACAGCTCCCTCTGGACATGCATTCAGCTGGCTGTTCATAGCTTCATGCAGCTCCTCTAAGGCTAGCTTAGCATTAGCCCATGGTGGTCCAATAGCAGAGAACTCTCCCAGTTTGTAAAAGGGTCTGCCTTTTAAAGTAATGTATTCAATGTCAGAGAAACAATGTGTCCTAACAATGTCCGCAGAAGTACATCAGGTACTATTAACATACATACACATTCCTCCACCTTTGTTCTTTCCGGAGTCGGCTGTTCAATGAGCAGCCCGCTAGTTCGATAGCTGCATCAGGGACAGCACTGTCCACCACTGCTGAAGTAATCCTTAATCTTATTTCGTCCATCTTGTTGTGGGAAGCGTTGGCCTGTGGGGATTAGCCTGTTGCCTGCACACTGGCTCTCTTACCCAGTTTCTCCTTCCTTTCTCTATGCCGCTCGCGACACCTCACAGGTGGGATGATGATCATTGCGCAGAATCTCCGGTGGGATAGAATTTAGGTTTCCGAGAGTATAATCCTGACAATGATTACAGATTTTAAGCAGTTTGACTCTTCCGTAGTGTAAAAGTTGACTTAGTGCCTGAGAAAGTAAAGTTAACACCCCAAAAAATACAAAAACACCGCTGTATATCCAAAAGCTCCAAGCCGCTGCGTCCGCCACCATTTTAAAGCAAAAGGTCAGTAAGTATGAATCCTGTCCTCTGTGACCTTTTCTATACAGCACAAAACCAACAATAGCAGCAACAACAAGAGCAACAACAGTAAGTGACACACCGACTATCACTCCAGTGTGTTCTCTACTGGGACCTGTAGAAAAAGCAGATGAGAGTCAGCAGGTGTCAGGTAGATGATGAGTGAAGAACACAACAGAATCCATTTCCTCTTCAAACTCCTGTCAGACATTATCTACTGCACTTTGATCCCATCACTCATACCAGCTGTTTTCTACAAAGTCTCATCAACACCAACATCTGATCTGTGATGTTTCACTGTCACATCAACAACCAGGAAGCAGCTTCAACTCTGATTACTTTTCTCGTGATTTAGCGCAATACAAATAAAACTGAATTGAATTTAATTTAATTGGCATCATTTAAATATCAGATATATTTTATTTGATAGAAATGGTGATTTCCCAGATGGACGTCAATTTCTTCACATTTACAAAATGAGAATTTTTATAATCTGCCTACATACTGTAAAGTACACATATTTAAACTTTAGCTATAATTAATTTGTAATCAATTTGAAATTATAATTAATTAATTAATTAGTGGCCTTAGGACAAAACTTTTAATGGTTCTGATCTTGACTCAGTCTCTCTACTGCCTGTTGTTCAATGCGTCCTGGGATAGTATCAGCCCCCAAAAGTATACCGGTCTGGAAACGTTTTAATTTTTTAAAAGGCAGTTATTCAGCCAAACATCGTACACTTAGGTTGCTCATGGATCTTTAGTATTGTGCTAGTATATTACCTAGCATCAAGTTAAACAACTATTAACTTCCTCTCTTCTGGCAGTGTGGACATCACCTATTGGAGTACATTTGGGTAATTATTTTAAATTAGTGGAAATATTGTTAGTGTAAATGTATTATTAACTGATATATTGTAATTCTAGAGATTCATTATTTATATAATAATAATTATTTAATGGTGTCAGATAGTAGAGATGTTATTTTCCAAATATATTGCTTTTCTTAGTGGACATCAAAGAATATGGTGAAGGTCAAAACACAGTGAAGCCTTTCTCGTGGTATGTGATGGATCAACAGCTTACTAAGACAATTTTTATTGGGTTTACCTCTAATGTGTCATTGGTCTTTTCTCATTATACAATCAAAGAAGTAAGTAAACCTTCTTAAGCCTTAAAATGGATCTAGTGATGACATTTAGAGAAGATTCTTAGAATTGTGATATTTTCTAACAACTTCTCCTTTGAGTTAAGGTTAGATCCCTGTAACGATAAATGTTATAAATGAAACATCTTAAGAGTAATAATTATTATCTTGTTTTAAAATGTTGTATTTAACTGTCTAAATCAGATCTGATTAGTTTATGATAAGCAGAACATATTTTTATTAAAATTAATGTGTTGACTGAAACCTCTTGAATTTCAAAGTAACAGTAACTACTGGCAAAGGAACCTTCCAGTAAACAGTAATTACTGGCTGCAAACATCTGCTTCAGTCCTGCAAAGAAGGCAGTTTCTGCCTTCTTCTCTCACCGTCATTTAATCTCTGCATTCACACTTTAATTACTATACTACGTCTTATATCTCACACGATCACACAGCACAGTCAGCATTATTATAACTCATTCCCATGCGAAGTAACAAGCAGATTCTGGTTAAGAACTGAACATAATAATCTTCACAGATACAGATAAAGACAGGAATTACTGCGGGGGGTCAGGTACGAATGAAACATTACAGTTGGGTTTAAATCAGAGATTGTGGACAGTTTATCAGTTACTCACCTTGAGAAGCCGACAACAGAGAAGACAAAGTCAAAACCAACAACAAGGGAGTTACTGCAGCCATTTGTGTTTGTAGAGATGTTAGTTTCTAAATCTGAGGAACAGAGTTTTCAGCGTCTCCACCCTGTTCTCATGCTGACAAAGGTCTTCTGTGACTCAGGTGCTTTCACACCTGCAGGATTTACTTCGTTTAGTTCGTTTTCCCTCTTGGTGCAGTTCGTTTTGTCTTGTTCTGTCACAGTAATCACACTCGAGTTCGCACCAAAACAACCAATCAAAGTGAGCTGGTCTCGATCCGAATCACTTAGTGAACTCTGGTGCGGTCCTCCTACACCAAACCAAACCTTCTTCCTGTTTTTACCTTTTCTCTTCTTGCAGCAGACTCATCAGACCAATAAGCAGGAGAACGACCTCGCGTGATTTGACGTGACACATTTCAGTTCACTTGGATTTTTTCTCAGTGTAAAAAGAAACTGAGCCAAGAGGAAAAAGCTTTAGTTTAGTTTATAAACTCATCCTAAACAGAGCTGGTCTAATGTGACCATTCCTATTCTCCCACATAGAAGCAGTGATCTTACCACTGAACTAAACACCTGCTTCCAAAAACACCTAAAAATGCAGATATGTTATATACACAGTGCAGATGAATGAACTTTCTTTTTCATTTTGTTCATAAAGAATCAAACTAATTATTTAAGGGTGAGCTTAATTAATATGATTAGATAATTAGCATAGCCCTCATTACTTTATGATGTCAAAGGCCATTTTAAGTAGAATTTCTTGATATGCTCAAAGGTAACTGACAAAAAGTTCATAGACCAGGTGTGATCCTGTTAGACAAATGAAGCAGATAAAAGGTCTGGAGTTGATATTAAGAGTTCAGTTATCATTTGTCAGCTGTTTGTCTCTAACTACCTATAAAATGTCCAGATCTCAATGCAAGTGAAGGAGAAAAACAACATAAATCTATGAGAGACAGCAAAAACCTTGGGTGTGGCCAAATCAACAGTTTGTAAAAAGAAAGGAAAAGGCAAAGCAAGGCCAGCAAAAGGCCTGGAGGACCACAAGAACAGGAAATATACACTGAAGGAAATATAAATAAACAGATCATGATTCAATGCAGAAGACATCATGTGTCAAACATGGTGGAGACAGCGTTCAGTTACTAACTAGACATGAGTGAAGGCAGAAAGACAAACAATCAGCAACTGAAGAAGACCATAGTGAAGGCCTGGCAACAAATCTACGGGGATGAAACTCAAAATTTGTTGATTTCCATGGGTTCTAGACTTCAAACGTCATTGACAGCAAATGATTTTCATTAAAATATTTAGAATTCTAGTTATATTTATAACTGAGTCACTATGTCACCACAAAATGAAGGTAGTCCACTTTTAATGTGTACAACTGCTAAATGGCATGTTTTTAAAAAGTATTCTAAAATAAAGCGAAAAGTCCAAACTTCGATCAGATCTTGTTTTTTCTTTCATCTTTGATCCAATGTGGTGGTGTACAGAGGAATAACTATAAAAACTCTGTCACTACCTAAATATATTTGAAGCTAACTGTATTAAATAAGATTTTAAATAAAAACATGCTTTCTAAAAATGAAAGAAGATGAGCTAATTATGCTCTGTTTCTCATTTGATTAGAGTCGGTAGGTTTCAGGTCTCAAAATTAATGCAAGTCAGTACTGTTGTTTATCCATTGGTACTTTATAACACATCTGGAAAGAGGAAAGAAGGTAAAGACACTTGGTGGTGGAATGAGGAAGTACAGGAATGCATCCAGAGGAAGAGGTTAGCTAGAAGGAAGTGGGATGTAGAAAGGACTGAGGAAAGTAGACAGGAGTACAAGGAAGCGCAGCGTAGAGTGAACAGGGAGGTGGCAAAGGCCAAACAGAAAGCTTACGATGAGCTGTATGACAGGTTAGACACAAAGGAAGGAGAGAAGGACTTGTACAGGCTAGCCAGACAGAGAGATAGAGATGGGAAGGATGTACAACAGGTAAGGGTGATTAAGGACAGAGATGGAAAGGTGCTAACAACCCAGGAGAGTGTGCAGAAAAGATGGAAGGAGTATTTTGAGGAGCTGATGAATGAGGAAAATGACAGGGAAAGAAGGGAGGAAGATGTGGATGTTGTGGAGCAGGAAATAGCAGAGATTGGAAAGGCGGCTGGTTAGTGTAGTGGTAACATCACCGCCTCCCATGTGGGAGACTGGGGTTCAAATCCCAGCTATGGCTACCTCCAGTAGGGGTCCTTAGGCAAGACCTCCTCACGCTGCCCTGCCTACCCTTGTAACTTGTAATGACTTGTAAGTCGCTTTGGATAAAAGCGTCTGCTAAATGACTGTAATGTAATGTAATGGATGAGGTGAGGAAGGCTCTGAAAAGGATGAAGAGTGGAAAGGCTGTTGGTCCTGATGACGTACCTGTGGAGGTGTGGAAGTGCTTAGGAGAGACAGCAGTGGAGTTTTTAACTAGTTTGTTCAATAGGATTCTAGAGAGTGAGAAGATGCCTGAGGAATGGAGGAGAAGTGTTCTGGTTCCGATCTTTAAGAACAAGGGTGACACGCAGAACTGCAGCAACTATAGAGGAATAAAGTTGATGAGCCACACAATGAAGCTGTGGGAAAGAGTAGTGGAAGCCAGGCTTAGGAAGAAGGTGGAGATTTGTGAGCAGCAGTATGGTTTCATGCCCCGTAAGAGCACCACTGATGCTGTTTTTGCTTTGAGAATGTTGATGGAAAAGTACAGAGATGGTCAGAAGGAGCTGCATTGTGTCTTTGTAGATTTAGAGAAGGCGTATGACAGGGTGCCGAGGGAGGAGCTGTGGTACTGTATGAGGTTGTCGGGAGTGGCAGAGAAGTACGTCAGAGTAGTTCAGGACATGTATGAGAGAAGTATGACGGTGGTGAGATGTGCTGTAGGTCAGACAGAGGAGTTCAAGGTGGAGGTGGGACTACACCAAGGATCAGCTTTGAGTCCCTTCTTGTTTGCTATGCTGATGGACAGGCTGACAGATGAGGTCAGACAGGAATCTCCCTGGACAATGATGTTTGCGGATGACATTGTGATTTGCAGTGAGAGTAGAGAGCAGGTGGAGGAACAGCTGGAGAGGTGGAGGTTTGCTCTGGAAAGAAGAGGCATGAAGGTCAGTCGTAGTAAGACAGAATACATGTGTCTGAACGAGAGGGATCAAGGTAGAAATGTTAGGTTACAGGGGGCTGAGGTGAAGAAGGTACAGGAGTTTAAGTACTTGGGGTCAACAGTTCAGTGTGATGGAGAGTGTGGAAAAGAGGTGAAGAGGCGAGTGCAGGCAGGTTGGAGCGGGTGGAGGAAAGTGTCAGGAGTGTTGTGTGACAAAAGAGTGTCAGCAAGACTCAAAGGAAAGGTGTACAAGACAGTGGTGAGACCAGCTCTGATCTATGGGTTAGAGACGGTAGCAGTGAGAAAGAGACAAGAGGCTGAGATGGAGGTAGCAGAGATGAAGATGTTGAGGTTCTCCTTAGGAGTGACCAGGTTAGACAGAATAAGGAACGAGTACATCAGAGGGACGGCTCATGTTGTCTGTGTTAGCGACAAAGTCAGAGAGGCCAGACTGAGGTGGTTTGGACATGTTCAGAGGAGGGATAGTGAGTATATTGGTAGAAGGATGCTGGAGATGGAGCTGCCAGGCAGGAGGGCAAGAGGACGACCAAAGAGGAGATATATGGATGTTATAACAGAGGACATGAGGTTGGCTAGTGTTAGGGTAGAAGATGTTCATGATAGATTTAGGTGGAAAAGGATGATTCGCTGTGTCGACCCCTGATGGGAAAAGACCAAAGAGAAGAAGACTTTATAACACAGTGGAAACGGTCATGCAGAAACTGTTGAAACTGTTTTGCAGCCATTTTATTTTGTGTTTTCCAGCTGATCAGAACTGGATTGTGTTCTGTGTAGTTCCACTAATAAAAATCCTTTTAATAGCATAAAAACATCAATGAACATAGTATAATTAAACATATCTTTTTTCTAGTTTCCGTTACATGTTTATGAGGAAGTCGTTGCTTTCTTGCTATAAATGAACTGGATCCACAGAATAAAACCAGCAGCTGATGATCGATCAGCATCACTTAGATGTCTTAAATTTTAATTAATTTTATTTCATCACAAACACACATTGTTTGCACAGCTGTGTGAGGACTCAGTGGTTTTAGATTGAACATAAATAAGAACAACCATGTCTTTTGACTCTGGTTTTACCTGAATACACAGTGGCTCATATAGATAAATCTGACACAGAAGTGGACAATAACACTGACAGACTACCAGGTCAGCTGATCAGATTCCAAATGGGTTTGGTTTGTCATAGAAGTGTGTTTGCAACCAGTTGGCAACTAAGTCTCTGTAAAGACATCCATCCACTTTAGGAACATAATGACACTCATGAAACAGACATAAAGATCAAGGAAGAACGTGGGAAAACAGTAAGAAACTACAGGAATGAGAACAGTCTTCCTGTAAATACATTCTCTATCCCATTAGCCACAATATCATCATCCGTCACCAGGTGGCGTTAGTATCTTTCCATAAACACTCAATTCATCTAAATAGTTTACTATTATTTAAAATCAACACATTTTCAACATTTTTTAGGTTATGTTTCCTTTTTTTTGAAAGTTCATGCATTTCAATGCATTTTTTATTTTGTATATTCATAAATCTTAGTAGAGAGTGCAGAAGTACACAGTGGTATTGTGCATTTAAACATCAAAACAATTCAGAACAAAACCCTCTCTCACACACACAGAGGAAGAAGGCGGGTTTTACTTGGTGTCACTAAAGTCTTAAAGTACAGATCACAGATCAGGACGATGGAGGGAATGTGTCTACAGTTTCTGCTCTGTAAGTACAGAATCTCTGTGTTTGTTTAAATCTCTGATCTTTTACCTTCTGCTGTGTTGTGTATAACTCATAACGAGAGGTTGATATAACAAAAAGCACTGAATTTGTGAGACAAGTCCGAGAGGACATGCTGCCATCAGAGCGACCTCTCAAACGAGGAAAGCAGGCAGCGATAAATAATATTAACTTGGTCTGAATCAGTGTAAACTTGTTGTACAAACTCTTGAGGTTGCTCAATGGCAGAAAGCAATATCTGTAACTCTCAATGAGACCTCTGCACCCATTTATGTGTATTTTGGATGTGATTGTCAATGTGATTTAGATCAGGACTCATAGAAGGTCACGTTTTGGTCATTTACATTTCTCCTTAGTTGTGAATTCACTGCTGTGCTACACAACAAAGTTAAATAAGTGTAATATAATTAAATAAAATAAAAAATAAACACACTGTTGAATGTTTAGACTAAACTGAGACTTTGACATGCTTTCTTATAGTTCGTCTGACTGTGAGTGTTTAGGAGAATCTGTGTCTCTGAGCTGTGAGGAGGACGACAGCTCTGCTGGATGGACACTGAGGAGGAACACAACCAGACGACAGATGACTCAGTGTGGAGATGGATGGGGAAAACCAGCTGGGTCTTCCTGTAACATCAGCTACATCAACCCACTAGACAGTGGAGTTTACTGGTGTGAGTCCAGAGAGGGATCAACCAGTAGCATCATCAACATCACTGTCTCTGGTAAGATCAGACTGTGGAGTTAGTGTTGATGAGTCTGTGTGGAAATGGATGAAATGCTGTAGTTTGTCTCTGTGTTGAGGTGGATCAGTGATCCTGCAGAGTCCTGTCCTCCCTGTGATGGAGGGACATGATGTCACTCTGCACTGTCAAACAAAGAGCCCTCCCTCTTCGTCCATTGTTTTGTTCCCTGTGGTGAAACCTGAATGAGACACAAACTGCTCTGTGGTCATCGTGTTTCCTGTCGTTCATAAAAAACATGCCTAAGCTGAGTTTGGTTCTGCATGTTTGTCTGAAATATAGATAGAAACAGACGTAAAGAGAATCTAATTAGCATGTTGTCACATAGATTTGAGCATATTTGTGCTGATTAAACACAAACAATGTCAATAAATGTGTTTCTTGTGTTCAATATTTACACAAACTCACTCACAGTGTTACTGACTGTTCTCCAAACACAATTCAATAAACAACACTTTGGTTCTGGTCAGTGTCACAAATATTCTTTCATCCAAAGCCCAGAAAGAATTAACCCAATAAAACTATGATGAAAGTTTAATTTGCAACAGAACACTGAACAATAGTCGGTTCATTTTATTTATTAATCAAATACTCACAATTTCTTTCTTTATTGAAGTTTTATTTCTGATGACAGAGTCACAGGAAGGTTCCTGTACTGCAGTATATACAGTATAGCAGTATATACAGTATAGCAGTATACACAGTACTGCAGTATACACAGTATTGCAATGCCTGGCACCAGTACTAGAGAACACCTAGTATTAAGTCTGGTGGTGATGTTTTTAAGAAATGTGTCTTGTACAGTTGATTATGAAGACATTTTATTAGACATGTATGAATTATTATTAATAGAAATGTTTCACTTCTCAGTTTTTAACCACTGAATCTTCATTAATTTAATGTTGAAAATGATGTTATTGTTAATTTTGTTACTGCAGCAAGTGATGTTTAAACTGGAAAAGAGGACGTCACATTCAGCAACGTTAAAGATTTATAATTATCACCTTTATAAGAGTTTGAAGAAAAACTGAAAAATATAACGTATCAGTAGAATAAACTTATAAATAAACTTTTACAAACTTTTAGTCCACAGTGAAGAAACTGCCTTGTTACAAGAGCAGACGTACAGTTTGAAAATCCAAAAAATCCGATCTGACCAAGGAGCATTAAATTAAAGACTAAACTGTCCCAGTACAAATTAGATAAACTAAAACACGATGAGTGAATGTAAAGAGTTAAAATAATAATATAAAACATGAATATGTACGTACAGTCTACAGTTGATATGAGGGTGACTATGAACAGTAAAGTGATATTAATAAATAGCAGTGGTATAAATTGTGTTTACATAATGTCACATTTAGAGATGTTGCAGCCCAGGACCCAGCTGGACGTCTTGATGACCTTGTCCAGCTTCGTCCTCTGCTCCAGCAGACCACACCAGACAGGATGGCTGATGGTACCACAGAGTTATAGAAGGTCTGTTACATGGTACAGGTGAGTTTCAGGTGTTTCCTCGACTCCTCCCTCTGTGTGGGTGAAGTGTGGGCATGTTGGACAGAGACAGACACAGAGACAGAGACAGAGACAGACACAGAGACAGACACAGAGACAGAGACAGAGACAGAGACAGAGACAGAGACAGACACAGACACAGAGACAGACACAGACACAGAGACAGAGACAGACACAGACACAGACACAGACACAGACACAGACACAGACACAGACACAGAGACAGAGAAGGTCTGTTATATGGTACAGGTGAGTCTCAGGTGTTTCCTCGACTCCTCCCTCTGTGTTGGTGAAGTGTGGGCATGTTGGACAGAGACAGACACAGAGACAGACACAGAGACAGAGACAGAGACAGACACAGACACAGAGACAGACACAGAGACAGACACAGAGACAGACACAGACACAGACACAGACACAGAGACAGACACAGAGACAGAGACAGACACAGAGACAGAGACAGAGACAGAGACAGACACAGAGACAGACACAGACACAGAGACAGAGACAGAGACAGAACAGACACAGACACAGACACAGACACAGACACAGAGACAGACACAGAGACAGACACAGAGACAGACACAGACACAGACACAGACACAGACACAGAGACAGACACAGACACAGACACAGACACAGAGACAGACACAGAGACAGACACAGAGACAGACACAGACACAGACACAGACACAGACACAGAGACAGACACAGACAACGACACAGACACAGACACAGAGACAGACACAGAGACAGAACAGACACAGACACAGAGACAGAGACAGAGACAGAGACAGACACAGACACAGACACAGAGACAGAGACAGACACAGACAGAGACAGAGACAGAGACAGAGACAGACACAGAGACAGAGACAGAGACAGAGACAGACACAGAGACAGACACAGACACAGACACAGACACAGACACAGAGACAGAGACAGAGACAGACACAGAGACAGACACAGACACAGACACAGACACAGACACAGAGACAGAGACAAACACAGACACAGAGACAGAACAGACACAGACAACGACACAGACACAGACACAGAGACAGACACAGAGACAGAACAGACACAGACACAGAGACAGAGACAGAGACAGAGACAGAGACAGAGACAGAGACAGAGACAGACACAGACACAGACACAGACACAGACACAGACAACGACACAGACACAGACACAGACACAGAGACAGACACAGACACAGAGACAGAGACAGAGACAGACACAGACACAGACACAGAGACAGAGACAGAGACAGACACAGACACAGACAGACACAGACACAGACACAGACACAGAGACAGACACAGAACAAACCCAGTGATCTGATGAAAGAAAGGATGTTAACGTCACGACTGAGCTTTTTTCTGTGTCTCTTCCACACATGTTCCCTGTTCTGTCCTCATCCTGGAGGTAAGTCTGAGTTTCAGAAATTTACATCAGGTGAAGTTAAGAACTCTTCAATCTGTGCGACCAGGAAGTTAGTCTGAAATCTGTCTGTGTGGTGAATGTTAAGAGAACTGTTGTCAGTCAGTTCCCAGTGAAGTGTTTACGACTTGGTGTGGAACTAAAAAGAGCAGCTGTCAGTGTGTGTTTATGTGCTGACAGCTGATCAGGAGCCTCTTTAACTACTGTAGTTGGTGACTATACAGAGCTGGACTCGTGTCCAAACCTTCACACAGTTTACATCTTTTAAATTTACAGTGTTTAGACTGAAGAACTGTTTGAATACTGACTAATCAAAATAAAATGTGTGTATCACTAACTTCTTCTTCCTGATTTACTCTTTTTTTACCTTCAGTGGAATATAAAACGGTAACAGCAGAAGTTGGAGATGAGGTCGTTCTTCCCTGTCTGGATAACAGAGAGGATGAGTTTGACACGTTACAGTTGGACAAATCTCGTCTGCCACATGACATGTTCTTTGTACCACAGTCCGTCATTTCATGGTCGAATGCAGCTGAGAGATCCAACGATGACCGATGGAGATTATTCTGTGATTATGAAGAACGTCAACATGAACGATGCTGGAACGTATAACTGTTATGTTGAAAAGTGGTTTGAAGGCACTAAGACATCTTCACTTGACCTCATCAGCGTCATCACCCTGAAGGTTGAAGGTGAGTCCACTGGACGTGTTGTGTTCACTGAACTCCTCCTGCTTCATGTTGGTGTTTTTGGTCGATGTGTATCATGATCACTGGTTTACATAGTAAAACACACACAGTGCAATCACAGCGTCACACATCGACTGACTGTAGATTTTTCCTTCTCTACTTCAGAGCACATTTACATCACAGTTAAATCTGGAGACAGGGTCACTCTGCCATGTCGAGGTTACAGCAGATCCACTGTCACAGCTGTGAAGTGGATCAGACCAGACCTGAAAAAGGCAGGTTATGTCTTTATGTTCCAAGATGGTCGATCCGTTCCAGATAACCAGCATCCATATTATAAGAACTGGGTGGAGCTGAAGGACACAGAGATGAAGAACGGAGACGTGTCTTTGATTCTGAAGAATGTGACGACTTCTGACAGTGGAACATATGAGTGTTATGTCAACCAGGGACAAATAAACCTCAGGAGGGGCCCTTTTAATGAAGCTGCCACCTTCATCAACCTGACAGTTGAACCAGGTGAGTAAGTGTGTGTGTGTGTGTGTGTGTGTCTGTGTGTGTGTGTGTGTGTGTGTGTGTGTGTGTGTGTGTGTGTGTGTGTGTGTGTGTGTGTGTGTGTGTGTGTGTGTGTGGATCAGAGTTGAAGCTGCTTCCTGGTTGTTGATGTGAGAGTGAAACATCACAGATCAGATGTTGGTGTTGATGAGACTTTGTAGAAAACAGCTGGTATGAGTGATGGGATCAAAGTGCAGTAGATAATGTCTGACAGGAGTTTGAAGAGGAAATGGATTCTGTTGTGTTCTTCACTCATCACCTACCTGACACCTGCTGACTCACTGCTGCTTCTCATCTGCAGGAAACAACAAGGATGGAGGAGACAAGGATGGAGGAAAGAGTGGAGGACACGAGGACAGAAACAGCAGAGGACACGTTGGACTGGCTATCGGTCTCTCAGTTACTGTTCTTGTTCTTGTTGTTGCTTTTATGTTCTTTATAAGACTGAAGAGAACACGACAGAGTCCAAACTCAGCTCCTGCTGATTTATTTGATGTCTCCTGAATCAGTGAGTGTCCTGCATCTTTTTTCTTTTCAACATGTAGAAATTACCAGACAGTAAACAACAGTCATACAGCTGTTGTCTTCTGGATTTGGTTTTCACTGTCTTCTTCTACACACATGTTGTAAATATAACATTACAGAAAACCTGGTCTTTGACCTTTAATTTTATAATAAAAAATAAATAAAATAAATAAATAAAATCTGTCCGATGTGTTTCTGTCAAAAGAGAAAAGAAAATAGAGACACATTATTATTTATTATTTATTATGATCAGCACCTTCAATATGAATAAAGACACATTACTCAATGAGATCACCGGTTTGAAATGAACTCTGAGAATCTGAAATTGGACTCAAATAAAAACCAGAATTAGTTAAACACTGTGTAGTCTGTGTCTTTCTATTCATATAAAGCATCATAAGAGTTCATCTTATCCAAATATGATCACATTCAATCTTAGAAATATTCTAATAGAAAATATTTTATCATCTTCCCAACAGTGACGTACGGTGGAGGGAGCATCATGACTTGGAGCTGCTTTGCTTTTGGACGTTGTTCAGGTCTAATCCACAGTTCCAGCAAACACTGAGGATGGAGACATCAAACATGGGCATGATGTATTTGAATGTTAGAGACACAGCAGTGATGTTTCTCTGTCTTTGAATGATTCATCATAAGAACTCCTTCTTCCAGTTGTTAACTGTACCTGTGGTCCTGTCAGTCCTTTGTCTTGTACTGTAAATTTGTATTTTGAGTCATGTGGGGATTCTTTTATTTTGTATTTTTTTTAAACATTAGTATTAATCTTGTCCAGTCTGGCTGCATTAATTTTTATAAAAATATTACATCCTGTGCTCCATTATATGTTTCATGTAGATCATAAACTAAACACTGTGTGGTTCTGTTTTCTGCTCAGATTCTCTCTGCTGACATCTGCTGTTAAAAAAAATAAACTGTGATTCTTTCTATGAACCTGTCTGACTCTGGAATCACTGCTTTGTAAATACATTATGAAAAAGGAACAACGTTATAAATGATGTTAGTGACACTTTTTAATACAGTATTTTAATACCAGAACGAGACTTGCTGATTTTCACTAGAACTAGTTTAAAGACACAATGTGTAAGTTTAAGGAATTTGGTCACTTGACTTTTGATTAGTCCAAATGATTTTGACAGTTTCTAATGTAGGATATACAGACATAAGAACATCTGTTTGATTTTGTGTTGGTGAAGGGTCAGGATGTGCATCCACAGTAGAACCTGTGCCAAATCAAAAATTGAAATCAAAAAGAAGAAGAAGAAGATTAGAGATAGTAAATAGTTTAACAATCTCTCTGTAGTCTGCTCACACACCACATGCTCCTCCATCCACAAGGGAGAGAAAAATTTAGAGTACAGATTGCACCCTCCCTCTCAGTAACTGTAAGGTAAGCAAACAAAATCTACTAATAAACAACATCTGAGTTCAGGTAATTTTATCATTTTTTCACATTCAAAAACTCTACATGCAGAACTTTGTGCTTGTGCCGTATAAAGTATGTAGAAATTATTTATGCAGGTGTTGCTTTTACTGTATATTTACCCGTTTTCAATTAATAGTGTATGTCTGGGGGATTGTTCTTCATGCTCTTCCTGGTAGAGCTCAGTTCTATCTGAGACTTCAGCGTTTTAGCTTAAGTTACTCATGTTTTCTGTCTGGAACCAACCTTTAATCTAAGGTAAGAAATGTTACTAAGAGTCAGGGAGTCGAAGTTAAAGTTAAAACACGTCCCAGTCAGACCTGAACCAGGGATGTTGCTGCGCTTGAGAGTATTGAATTTGAATAAATACATTTTTAATCCAGGAGGGAGATATTTTTTTTCTTGTTACAGCAGATTGTAGAAAAAATTAATAAATGAATAAACACAAAATACTTCAACATCTGTCAATAAGGATAAAACAGGTAAACTCCAGTCAGGTTTTATGGAGGTTTTATTTGTAGAAAAGTTTCCTACAGCCAAGAAAAGAAACTTTTATATTTAAAATTTTAATTTCATGGAGTGAGTGCGCAGAAAAATTGGTGCGCATCTGCAGTGGTCCACTACAGAAGAAGAATAGAGAGCAGGAAAACTATTTTTAATTTATATAATGCAATTAATTTATTAAAAGTCATAACAGTAAAATTAACAGTAACATTATCAGAAAAGGTAACGATGACATCTTCAAAGTGGATTTTGTTCCTTTGTCTGAGCACATGTTGGCTGTACCACGTTGCTGCTGAAGGTAGGCTGTGTGAGAGGATGACGGGTTTACTATATGTTAAATTATATTTATATACAATATAAACTGAGGGAAACAAACAGAAACCACAGACAGGTTTCAATTTAGGGATTTAATAAGATCTGGATGTGACAACACAGTGATGAAAACTAACTGTAACCAACAAACCTGCTCAATAACTGAACTCACCCTTTGTCTCTGTTCAGTGCAGCTTAACTTCCTCATTACTACAGTTGATGTTAAAATACAAATAAAACACATTTTTACAGTATAAAGTATAAAGTATATGTTGAAGAGGGAGATCAGAACTGTTAGTAGATGTTCAGTTGTTCCCTGAACTCTAATGTTCAGAGTTAAGCTGCAGTACTGTCAGAGTGTGGACCACAGTCAGTTACCTCCATTAATAATAACCCAGTTTCATACAACAGCTTGTTATTTGAAATGATGATTCAAACCAACATCCATGTGTTTTATGATCCAACACGCTGCTTGTTTAACACGTCAGTGAAGTCCGTGATCAGTGTAGTTTGGTGATCCTCAGATAAGAGGCTGTAGTTCAGAGGACTGGATCCCTATCATGATGAGAATAATGTGCTGAAGCTTTTTGTTCATGACCTCCTGTCCCTTCACTGCTTCCACATTCACATTTATACAATTCAACAGGTTAGAACAGGGTGTTGGGATCAAACATAGAGAAGTGTTGGTTTGACTAATCTTTAACCTCTCTCCTCTTTTTCTCCTTCAGACCAGATAAACCTCACAGCTGAACCTGGAGACACAGTCACTCTGCCATGTGGAGTTCACAGTAACATCAGTATTATAGTTGTGGAGTGGAGCAGAACTGACCTGGAGACAGAATATGTCTATTTACAGAGGGGCAGTAGGTCTGATCCATACAAACAACATGAATCATTTAAGAACCGAGTGGAGCTGAAGGACAGAGAGAAGAAGGATGGAGACGTGTCTTTGATTCTGAGGAATGTGACGTTCAATGACACTGGAATGTATGAGTGTCGTGTCGTCCAGAGAAGAACAAACCACAGGAAGAGATCCATTTTAGAAAGTGACCCCATCAACATCATCAACCTGAGAGTTGAACCAGGTGAGTTAGTGTGTGTGTGTGTGTGTGTGTGTGTGTGTGTGTGTGTGTGGATCAGAGTTGAAGCTGCTTCCTGGTTGTTGATGTGAGAGTGAAACATCACAGATCAGATGTTGGTGTTGATGAGACTTTGTAGAAAACAGCTGGTATGAGTGATGGGATCAAAGTGCAGTAGATAATGTCTGACAGGAGTTTGAAGAGGAAATGGATTCTGTTGTGTTCTTCACTCATCACCTACCTGACACCTGCTGACTCACTGCTGACTCTCATCTGCAGGTGATGCAGCTGAAAACACTGTAGATGGAGGACTTGTCAACAGTCCGCCAGTCGCCTCTGTTCTTGTTGTTGTTGCTGCTGTTATTGCTGGTTTTGTGATTTACAGAAAGCAGAATTAGCATCAAACTCCTGAATTAACAGCTTCAACTGCTCCAAAATGACTCTACTGTTTATTTGCTTCTGTTAGACAATAAAGAATACATTTAATAAATAAAAGAACATTTTTAAACTGCTGTTTTTCACCAGTTCCCATCCAGAGGTGGAACGTGGTTGTTAACAGCTGATTCACTGACAAGCTTTTTATTCAATCATTGTTCCTGTGCTAAACCTGTGATATAAAATCACTCTTTGAAAGGAACAAAAGACAAATTTCTCACTGCAGAGAATCACTGATCTACTTTACTCTTGATATAAAAATATGTCTCAGGCGATTGAATCACAACTGAACAGCTGTTAAATCAGGAAACATGAGTTAAACAAACACAGAGACAGTTTGTGATCTGATCACTCAAACTACCCACAGAGATGATCTGAGACACATTTGTCCACACACGTCTATTGTGGTGTAAACACGTTTTTTACATTTCCCCAATAAGGAAAAAATAAGATGGATGAGAGAAATGCGCTGACATCACTCAGCAGGGATGAAACTATTACCATCCTTCCTGTGTACAAAGGAAGATGCAGTGTCATCCTCAACACTGCCGATTACCATAGAATGCTAATTCACTTCTGGAGGACAAACATACACACAGAAAACTGAAAAGAGACCCCACCAGCAACTACAAGGAGAAGGTAATAGACTGCCTGAAACACCTGGAATTGGAAAATGCTATTGAAAGGGCAACTTATTACAGATTGTATCCTGGGGAAGCCACTCATTGTCTCTATGGCCTTCCCAAGATACACAAAGAAGGAGCCCCTCTCAGACCCATAGTCAGCAGCAGTAACTCGGTCACATACAACATTGCCAAATTCCTGGCCACAGTATTAGCTTCACTAGTTGGACACACGGACCACCACATCCACAACTCAGAGGATTTTACAGTGAAGGGCAGGAACCTAAAATTGGGGGTAGTATTCATTATTATTTATTTCTTTTTTATTTTTATATATTTTTTTACATTAGAAACACAATAAGTGGTTTCTTGTCTTTTGCCTTTCCACAAAAAAAATTCTGATCAAGCTTTTTCAGGCTGCAGAAGGACTAACTTGGCATCTATATGAAGCTGCCAGATGCTGAACCACATCCTTGCTGGACTTCTGATAGAAGAAACTCTGGGAAACCTCTTATCTGATCTTCCACTTCTGTTTTTATCCTTGACCTCTTCAGATTCCTTTACAGAATGTTTAATATTTGTCACTTTTGCCAACTTAAGCTGTTTATTCTGATATTTTTGTGTTTTTATCACTGTGGACATATTTCTTATGTAAACTAGCTGTATTCTAATCAAGTGACTACCGTATAAAAAGGTTTATAGTTAATATAGCACTGGCAAACCAAAGAAAAATTAATGATACAAAAGAAAACACCATCCACCTGACAGTTTAAGCAGGTGAGTTAGTGTGGAGCTTAATAATACAGCTACACCACAATGTATTTAGAGAAAATGTTAGAACTCGAATAGCAATAGTAAAATATTTTTATTCTTGTAGAGATTCAACATGGACAGCTTTTTTTTTTTTCCTTCTTAACACGACAATGTATAAGAGTCATTTATCAGAAACAGGTAGCTGGACAACCATACTGTGAAAACATACAGACACATTTTAGACTTTCAGCTGTTTACAGTGAACAAACCTGAGAAAAACAATTTGAACAGCTAAACACAACAATTGTTGTACCTAATTCAACACAAATTATAACTTTTAATGACTGTTGCAGTCAGACATGTGCCAATCTGATATTTTCTCAAGCAGCGCCTTGTGTCATGCTGGGGTCGTTTGAACTGAAACCAAAACCATCTTATCCACTGACATCACCTGGATCATTGAGCAATTTGTGATTTATAAGTATTTTCCTCTTTACTGACTGAATAATAATAATAATAATAATAATAATAATAATAATAATAATAATAATAATAATAATAATAATAATAATAATAATAATAATGTGTACTTTATAGATCCTCTTGGGGAAATTCGTTTTGGACAGCTGCCCGACTGTGTCAGCGCTACTACAGCGTTTCGGTGTCTTGTCCAAGAACACCTCAGCATAGTAGTAGCAAGTAGCAAGTAGTGACACATATCTACCGCGTCTAGGGGTTTGTTGAGTGTCATGAATAAATACAGATGTAGAAATATGGTCAAAATAATAGAAAAGATCATTTGTTTTCATAGACGAGGAAAAGCATTCAAGGCACTGAATGTTCCTAGAGACACACTTGCAAGCGTAGCACACAGGTTGTCACACTGCTCCTTCACTGAGCCAGGGAGGAGGGATCAATGGTGCGTTTACTGACAGCTTAAAGACAGTTCTTATTATAATTTATACATAAATAATATAGTTGATATTTTTTTCTTCTGTCAATGTAAAATTGTGTTTGTGTTTTTCTTTCTCTGTGTTTTGTTTAATTCATTGACTCTGTGTGTTAAGAATATCAGAGGCTTACTGTATATGTTTAACAAACCACTAGATGTCACTGAGATGCTAAATTAGAAACCAGTGACAACTGGTTTGTAGGTCATTAATCATAACATTATCACATGTATTTAAAGATCTGCAAACGTTCTGTGCTCTATAAGTAAAAGAAAATGTTCAATAAACCACTGTTGTTTTTTCTGTATTCCTTGAATGTTTTGCTAAAAGTTAAGTTTCTTTACTAGTGTCCTTAGACTGAATTAATTTGCTGCAGGTTTTTACTCAACCTTTCAGTAACTGAGGTCCTTGTCACTCCTGTACAGATTCAGTAATGAATGAATGAATGATGGGGAAGAAAGAGCTCTGCACTTTTTCATGTGGCAAATAATCTCAGTTTAATGAGTAAAATATGATGAGGTATTTGCTGTTGTTGTGAGACAGACTAGTAGAAGTTTGTGTTATTGGTGTGGCAGCTATGAGTAGAGGTGTGTATAATATTTAATATATAAGTGTAAATAAATATGTATTGACTCAGTCTCATGATCCCTGTACAGTATAACTCCCCCCAGACTTCAACTATGGCTCCTCTACCTTCATTATGTGAGAACATACTGTGTTATAAACCAGACTGACTGTCAGTTCAGTGGTGGTTCACTTTGTCGAGTCTTTCAGGCCTCAAAACAGTCAGAGAGAAAATAATAGACCAACCTAGGTTGATACAGGAAGGAAGTGGGATTAAGTGCTTTGACCAGATGGTTGTTGATCTCACATCAGTAAGTGACACAATGGACCCAACCTGTCTTCAGCTGCTGCTCTGTAAGTACAACCTGGATCATTTAATAATTTAACATGTGACTGAAAGTTCAGGATTAAACATCAAGTGTCAGACGTAACAAGACGTAAAATAACACGATACTGATGAACATCAAGAAAAAAAGCAACAAATGTTACATGACATGAAGCAAAAATCTGTTACAGCAGTTCTGTTTTCAGTAGAAACATGAAAATAGATGTTATATACAGGCATAAGATTAAAGATAAGACAAAGAAAAGAGAATAATTGTAGGAGCTGTTTCATTATATTTTAGTGTCCGACATAATTTATTATATATTATGTACTACAACAAATATTTACTGCAAAAAACTTTCAACTGTCCAGTGGGTCAGAAGTTATTCAGTGTAACTTCAGTAGCAGGTATTCTGATATAGCAAAATGTGAATGTTAAGATCATTCTAATATACAATATGTTGATAATCAGCTTTCTAAGGAAAAGAGTAGTATTTATAGTATTATATTATACCATATAATATAATCACAGTTTTAATCATTAGTCATGAAAGTAAAAATAAAAAATAAAACATTTAAGTTTCTTTAATGCAATTCATTACTATGTTTTACTATTAGGTTAATATATGTAATACATTCGTGTTAAATGTTTTGGTTTACATTCAAAAAACTTTTAGCAATAACCACTGCTAAGATAATGATGTTGTGTAGTCATGTTATTTAAATTCTATTTAAAATGATCAGAACAATATTAATCATTAAAATCAGTTTGTCATAATTGTCTCTAATCACATTGAAATCGGAGGTTCAGAGCCTCGAGTTGACACAGCTGCTGTTAAACTGTTAAATTCTTAATGAGTCACATATAGAAATATAAAATATACTGACAGTAAACAATATGGGAAATGTGCTGATGTACAATATGGAGTCTGGAGTATTCATTGTGCTACACTACTGACTGTTATGTAAGATTTCATAGTACTGTTGTTTTAATACTTTATTATTATTTTTTGTTTTGTAGATCGATAGTTTATAGTTTTCCTATAGATATTAGAATCAAGTTACTGCAACAGGATCCAAATAACTAAATCAATAATTTATGTATTAATCTCCTTTCTCTTTAGTTGTGACCTTTCTGCTGAGCTGCTCAACAGACCGAGGTCAGTGAACGTCTCATTTGATGTTCAAAGCTGTTTAAAGGCTCATTCTGCTGATTCATTTAATGCTGATTATGCTTCTGTCAGTGTTACTGCACAGGGAACCTGGAACCTATGGTGTAGATTAGAAACAAGCTTTATTCCTCCTCAGCCTGTAAATACATGATATGATGGTGGAAATTTTCACTCTACAATTTCACATTTGTGATAAAACCTCTCATTTCCAGTAGGACTAAGACTATTGTTGTTGGCACAGTTACTTTTACTTTGAAATATTAAGATTTATTTAAATATACTCTGAATTTCTCCAGTTCGTCTGACTGTGAGTCCCAGCAGCTCTCAGCTGTTTAAAGGAGAATCTGTGTCTCTGAGCTGTGAGGAGGACGACAGCTCTGCTGGATGGACACTGAGGAGGAACACAACCAAACGACAGATGACTCAGTGTGGAGAGGGATGGGGAAGAACAGCTGGTTCCTCCTGTAACATCAGCTACATCAACCCACTGGAGAGTGGAGTTTACTGGTGTGAGTCCAGAGAGGGATCAACCAGTAGCATCATCAACATCACTGTCTCTGGTAAGATCAGACTGTGGAGTTAGTGTTGATGAGTCTGTGTGGAAATGGATGAAATGCTGTAGTTTGTCTCTGTGTTGAGGTGGATCAGTGATCCTGCAGAGTCCTGTCCTCCCTGTGATGGAGGGACATGATGTCACTCTGCACTGTCAAACAAAGAGCCCTCCCTCCAAGCTCCCAGCTGATTTCTATAAAGATGGCTCCCTCATCAGGACTGAGCCTACAGGTCACATGACCATCCACCATGTTACCAAGTCTGATGAAGGCCTCTACAAGTGTCACATCAGCAGTCATGGAGAGTCTCCACCCAGCTGGATCTCTGTCACAGGTCAGGAGGGTGAAGAACATTTATTTGGTTAATGTTCTTACGTTTTCTTGTTTTGATGGTTTCATGTTTTTGACGCATGTAAAATGTTCCGATGTGGATTTTTCTTAGATTCGATTTAATCTCGATTTATTCGATTAATAAATGTATTATTTTAATATATAATTATATTTTAGACAAATCCACCACTGCACCTGAAACTACTACATCCTCCTCTCCTGTCCTCTCTGTATTGTTGTCTGCTTCATCCCTCTGTGGTCTGGATCTACTGGTGTTACTGGTTTTACTGGTGAGATCTGTTGAGAGGAAACATGAAGGTGAAACACACGATTCAGAATTTTACACTTAGGTTTTGTGTTTTCAGAATTATTCATTTAAGAAACAATATCTACACTTGACCATGAAACATTTAAGTTTTTACCTGATTTATTTTATTTGAACAAATTATTACAAGTTTCACTTTTTAACTGTGTTTTCAGTCTTTTCTATTTAATCTCTATGTAAAATTCAAACTTATCCTGTCGCTTTTACACTAAAAACCTACGGGATATTTTTAACCTGATACATTCTGATGTTTCCTGTGCATCAGTTTGGTTTATAAAGTGTGAGACTGTGGTTTTTAGCTGAACTAAGTTTTGTGCTTTGTACATTGTTTTGTTCTCTGTGGTGAAACCTGAATGAGACACAAACTGCTCTGTGGTCATTGTGTTTCCTGTTGTTCATAAAAAACATGTTCAAGCTGAGTTTGGTTCTGCACGTTTGTCTGAAATAAAGACAAAAATAGACAAAATCTTTTTAACATGTTATCACATAGATTTGAGCATATTTGTGCTGATTGCACACAAACAATATCAATAAATGTGTTTCTTGCGTTCAATAATTACACAAACTCACTCACAGTGTTACTGACTGTTCTCCAAACACAATTCAATAAACAACACTATGGTTCTGGTCAGTGTCACAAATATTCTTTCATCCGAAGCCCAGAAAACGTTTAAACCAATAAAACTATGATGAAAGTTCAATTTGCAACATGGCACTGAACAATAGTCAGTTCATTTTATTTATTAATCAAATACTCACAATTTATTTATTTATGAAAGTTTTATTTCTGATAGAGACTCACAGGAGGTTTCCTGTACTGCAGTATACACAGTACTGCAGTGCCTGACACTGATACTAGAAACAGTGACATCTGGTGGTAAAACAAGGATATTTAAAGATCTACTCACTGTGTGGACTGAGCTGACAGTAATAAAGTTTACTGAAGTCACTGAACATTTGTAGATAACTCTGTTCTCTACCGACATCAGAATGATTAGTTAAAGCTATAGAAGCATCATTTTGACTTCATGTCCGAAGACGGCTGAGTGAAGGTTCGACACAGAAACATCAGGATTAAGTTGAAAACTTATCATTTCACACACATTGAGATGTCAAGTAGGAAGTGTCATTATCTCACACTGTAAGTTGAAAAGAAGCTCAGATATGTTAAACTCAGCAAAGTCCTTTCAACCTTCAAATAATTATAAGTTTTCCTCTCTTTAGAAGTAGAAAGCAGTACTACAGAGATACTACAGAGCAGCATACAGCAAATATATTAAAGTTTGTTTAAGAAAAGATCAAACTTGGATCAATATTCTATAAAGAAAATGTTCAGATCAGTGTTGATTCAGCTCCTCTGGACTGGACCCCCTCTAATCTACATGTATTCTGTTTTCCAGACTTTGATTCAGTTGCAGTTTATTCAGCAGAGAGAAGAACTCAGCTTTAGAACAAGTCTGCAGTCACAAAGGAAGAAGATCAAATCCATTCCCAAAGACCTGGATCAACAGGATTCATTCATTTCATTCATTTTCCACTGATGGAGATATTTGTTTAGGTTGATGTGTTAATAAAGTTTAATATCAAACCATATTCTCATCAAATAGTTAGAGTTCAGTTCAGCAGCTGATCTGATTCACACCTGTAGCAGATTTTACACGTATCTGTACAACGTCTCATGTTTTTAATAAACTGTGATTAATCTTTAAATGTTCTCTGAATTTATCATCAGTATATTGAAGAAATGTGTTGTGTACAGTTGATTATGAAGCAGTTTTATTAGACATGTATGAATTATTATTCATAGAAATGTTTCACTTCTCAGTTTTTTAACCACAGAATCTTCATTAATGTTATGTTGTAAATGACGTTATTGTTAATTTTGTTACTGCAGCAAGTGATGTTTAAACTGGAAAAGAGGACGTCACATTCAGCAACGTTAAAGATTTATAATTATCACCTTTATAACAGTTAGAAGAAAAACTGAAAAATATAACGTATCAGTAGAATAAATGACTTTTTTACAGTCCCACAGTGAAGAAACTGCCTTGTTACAAGAGCAGACGTACAGTTTGAAAATCCAAAAAGTCCGATCTGACCAAGGAACATTAAATTAAAGACTAAACTGTCCCAGTACAAATTAGATAAACTAAAATATGATGATTGAATGTAAATAGTTGAAATAATAATATAAAACATGAATGTGTACGTACAGTCTACAGTTGATATGAGTGTGACTATGAACAGTAAAGTGATATTAATAAATAGCAGTGGTATAAATTGTGTTTACATAATGTCACATTTAGAGATGTTGCAGCCCAGGACCCAGCTGGACGTCTTGATGACCTTGTCCAGCTTCGTCCTCTGCTCCAGCAGACCACACCAGACAGGAAGACTGATGGTACCACAGAGTCAGAGAAGTTACATGGTACAGGTGAGTTTCAGGTGTTTCCTCGACTCCTCCCTCTGTGTGGGTGAAGTGTGGGCATGTTGGACAGAGACAGACACAGAGACAGACACAGAGACAGAGACACAGAGTCAGAGAAGGTCTGTTATATGGTACAGGTGAGTCTCAGGTGTTTCCTCGACTCCTCCCTCTGTGTGGGTGAAGTGTGGGCATGTTGGACAGAGACAGACACAGAGACAGAGACAGAGACAGACAGAGACAGACACAGAGACAGACATAGAGACAGACATAGAGACAGAGACAGACACAGACACAGACACAGAGACAGACACAGAGACAGACACAGAGACAGAGACAGAGACAGAGACAGAGACAGAGACAGACACAGAGACAGAGACAGAGACAGACACAGAGACAGACACAGAGACAGACAGAGACAGACACAGACACAGAGACAGACACAGAGACAGACACAGAGACAGACACAGAGACAGAGACAGAGACAGACACAGAGACAGACACAGAGACAGAGACAGACACAGAGACAGACAGAGACAGAGACAGAGACAGACACAGAGACAGACACAGACACAGACACAGACACAGACACAGAGACAGACACAGAGACAGACACAGAGACAGACACAGAGACAGAGACAGAGACAGACACAGACACAGACACAGACACAGAGACAGAGACAGAGACAGAGACAGAGACAGACACAGACACAGACACAGACACAGAGACAGAGACAGAGACAGAGACAGAGACAGAGACAGACACAGACACAGACACAGAGACAGAGAAGAAGACAGAGACAGACACAGAGACAGAGACAGACACAGACACAGACACAGAGACAGACACAGAGACAGAGACAGACACAGACACAGAGACAGAGAAGAAGACAGAGACAGACACAGAGACAGACACAGAGACAGACACAGAGACAGAGACAGACACAGAGACAGACACAGAGACAGACACAGACACAGAGACAGAGACAGACACAGAGACAGAGACAGACACAGAGACAGACACAGAGACAGACACAGAGACAGACACAGACACAGACACAGAGACAGACACAGAGACAGACACAGAGACAGACACAGACACAGACACAGAGACAGAACAGACACAGAGACAGACAGAGACAGAGACAGACACAGAGACAGACACAGAGACAGACACAGACACAGACACAGAGACAGAGACAGACACAGACACAGACAGACACAGACACAGACACAGAGACAGACACAGACACAGAGACAGAGACAGAGACAGACACAGACACAGAGACAGACACAGACACAGACAGACACAGACACAGAGACAGACACAGAGACAGAGACAGAGACAGAGACAGAGACAGACACAGACACAGACACAGAGACAGACACAGAACAAACCCAGTGATCTGATGAAAGAAAGGATGTTAACGTCACGACTGAGCTTTTTTCTGTGTCTCTTCCACACATGTTCCCTGTTCTGTCCTCAACCTGGAGGTAAGTCTGAGTTTCAGAAATTTACATCAGGTGAAGTTAAGAACTCTTCAACCAGGAAGTTAGTCTGAAATCTGTCTGTGTGGTGAATGTTAAGAGAACTGTTGTCAGTCAGTTCCCAGTGAAGTGTTTACTGTAAATTTAAAAGATGTAAACTGTGTGAAGGTTTGGACACGAGTCCAGCTCCGTATAGTCACCAACTACAGTAGTTAAAGAGGCTCCTGATCAGCTGTCAGCACATAAACACACACTGACAGCTGCTCTTTTTAGTTCCACACCAAGTGGCAGTGTTTAGACTGAAGAACTGTCTGAATACTGACTAATCAAAATAAAATGTGTGTATCACTAACTTCTTCTTCCTGATTTACTCTTCTCTTTATCTTCAGTGGAATATAAAACTGTAACAGCAGAAGTTGGAGATGATGTCGTTCTTCCCTGTCTGGATAACAGAGAGGATGAGTTTGACACGTTACAGTTGGACAAATCTCGTCTGCCACATGACGTGTTCTTTTTGAGTAATAACATTGAGTACCACAGTCCATCATTTCATGGTCGAATGCAGCTGAGAGATCCAACGATGACCGATGGAGATTATTCTGTGATTATGAAGAACGTCAACATGAACGATGCTGGAACGTATAACTGTTATGTTGAAAAGTGGTTTGAAGGCACTAAGAAATCTTCACTTGACCTCATCAGCATCATCACCCTGAAGGTTGAAGGTGAGTCCACTGGACGTGTTGTGTTCACTGAACTCCTCCTGCTTCATGTTGGTGTTTTTGGTCGATGTGTATCATGATCACTGGTTTACATAGTAAAACACACACAGTGCAATCACAGCGTCACACATCGACTGACTGTAGATTTTTCCTTCTCTACTTCAGAGCACATTTACATCACAGTTAAATCTGGAGACAGGGTCACTCTGCCATGTCGAGGTTACAGCAGATCCACTGTCACAGCTGTGAAGTGGGTCAGACCAGACCTGGAACAGGCAGGTTATGTCTTTATGTTCCAAGATGGCCGATCCGTTCCAGATAACCAGCATCCATATTATGAGAACTGGGTGGAGCTGAAGGACACAGAGATGAAGGACGGAGACGCGTCTTTGATTCTTAAGAATGTGACGACTTCTGACAGTGGAACATATGAGTGTTATGTCAACCAGGGACAAATAAACCTCAGGAGGGGCCCTTTTAATGAAGCTGCTTCCTGGTTGTTGATGTGACAGTGAAACATCACAGATCAGATGTTGGTGTTGATGAGACTTTGTAGAAAACAGCTGGTATGAGTGATGGGATCAAAGTGCAGTAGATAATGTCTGACAGGAGTTTGAAGAGGAAATGGATTCTGTTGTGTTCTTCACTCATCATCTACCTGACACCTGCTGACTCTCATCTGTTTTTTCTACAGGTCCCAGTAGAGAACACACTGGACTGATAGTCGGTGTGTCACTTACTGTTGTTGCTCTTGTTGTTGCTGCTATTGTTGGTTTTGTGTTGTATAGAAAAGGTCACAGAGGACAGGATTCATACTAACTACCTCTTAATGTTGAAGGTGAATATCATCAGATCTCTTTACTCATTAGGAGAACAGTAAAATCTGTGATCTAACACTAGTATTTATCATTTAACACTAAAATCTGTCATGTTTGTTCCTGACTGTATGTTCTGCATGTTATACTGTATACAATAACAGTATTTACTGAAATACTCTGTAAACACATATAAATATAATAAACACATCTAACACTAAAACGACATTTAGTAAAACAAACTGTTGGATCAGTTCAGTCATGCAGAGTTTAAATTTATTAACTTGTCTAATGATTAATCAGCTTTTACTTTTATTTTACATTTGAAAACTCATTCTTCTTCTTCTGTTCTTCTTCTACCAACCTACTAAATTCTATATCTGCATTAACTATTGTAAACTGTTGTTTGTTGTGTGCAGCTTCTTTTATTTACTGGTGTTTTTAATTTGCTGTACTCTACATAAATATGTATTTACTGTAGTATGAACTACAGTATTTACAGTGTGGATTCAATGTCAGTCTATTTTATGTTTTTAGTAAGAAACTTTATCATTTTTGTAAGTTCATATTTTTTGAATCATACAATGTGAACATAGATATTTTCAGAAAACAGCATCAAGTTTATATAATAATTTTCAAAAATTACTAAGTAAACTATTTCTTTGACACTAATTTCTGCAAATCTGAGGCTAATAATTAACTATAATCACTGATAAAATACTACAAATATTTACTTAAAATACTAGTTTTTCATTTCATGGACTCATTAACTCCACCTGCTGGTGTTAATGAGTCTGATAAAAAAAGGACAATGAATCTTTATTATTATTATTTTTAGTTAAGTAGCAACTAGATTTAATGATTCAAAATGTTCTTTTAATAAATTTCACTTTACTAAACCAACTGTTTTTATTATTACTTTAAATTAGTAACCATTAAGATAATAACCCTGGTTCTCACTGGCTGTGTGCCAAAGAACAAAGAACCACAACAGGTTTATGAACTGGTTCAGGTTAGCATTAGCTTTGAACTCATTATATCAACAGGTTTCAACTACAGAGAGACAGAAATCTGTGGAGAGTCTGTGATAATTCAACAACGACTTTATGGTTGAATCTGGTTCCACATGTCTCTGAATGTGAAGTGACATGTTCTTACTTTTAGTTCATGTTGAGACTGATCTGAACTCCACACTGATCCACTTTCATCATCAAGACTTTTTCCTGGTGTATCAAGAACTTGTAGTTCAGTACAAATACACCTGAACATACTAAGTAATACATAGAAACAAGCAGCAGTCAGTGGTTCCTAAAAGACACTGAAACATCATGTACTAATAAAAACTGCAGCCAGAGGGAGACAGTGTTCAGGAGTTCTTCACTAATGATCTCTCACACTGTTCTGCTTGGTGTAGCATGTAAACAATCCTCATCTACAGCTGATAACGTGCTGCAGGCCTCAGGGTCATTTCACAGTTTTCACTGTAGCTTCTCTCCTGAGTTTAGCCGTAAACCAGGTGGATGTTAAAAGTGAACGTAATCATCCAGCAGGTGAAGAACATCATCAGAACAGTGGAGCAGTAATGAAGACACATCTAAAATGAACTGTGTGGTTTTAGAAAAAGTACAGATCCAGTTCTGACATGTGTTTAAATTACTGCTATAATAATTATCAGTCTGGTCCCAAAAGATGTGTCCAGTCAAATGTTGTGTTTCTAGTTCTAGTGAGTTCTAGTTTGACTTGTTTCAGTCCAGTGTTACTGCAGGATACTGTTTACTAGTACAGTGTGTTTAGCAGCTCCCTCCTCACATCTGACCCTTCACAACTCGACCAACTGCTTCTGTTCTTCTATATTTACTGTGTCGCTGTTTAACTGGAATTAAAGTCAGAAATATTTCAGTCAATCTGCTGAAACTCTGACTTCTCTTTTTATTATAGTTTAATGTCTTGATTCTCGTCTTTGGTTTCATTATATTGTATCATCATTTATACCATTTGATATAAGATCATCTGACTGTTGTTAGTTACATCTAGTGAAGCTGTTTTGTTAACACTTTATATTACACCTTACAAAGTGGTGTGAATATTTTGTACATACTGTGTACTTACAGGAAGAAGTACAGGAAATAAGACGGCAACACTTTTACATTTTGCAGCTTTACCAGCAGATAAATAGTCAGTGGAAACAGAATCAGCAGCTTTATATTAAAAGTTAAATGAAGAGCATTATTATTTGTTATGAAATGACAGCACACTGTTGTACATTAAGTACTTTGATACTTTTCTAACTAATATGTTCACAGTTAAACTTTCTTGCTTCCTTTGACTACTGCAATATTCATATGATCTATCTGTCCTCGTCCTCACAACACCTTCATCCAACCAGCCAGAGACACCAGCACCTCAGATTGACTTCACCTCTTTATGAGAATAAAGCTAATAATAAACCAGAGTTGTTACAGGACAATAATAAATGTTCTAGTCAGGATCTCCTCTTACGACTGGTTTGATTTTATTCATCTTTGAGTTAGTGTTTGAGTTTTAATGAAAGTCAAAGACTCTGACTGCTTTTTCATGTCTTTGTTTTTAAGGACATGATGCTCTGATTCACTTTGACATTAATTTCTACATTAACAAACCTGATCTGCAGTAACCAGCTCCTCAGGACTGAAATCTGTGGTGTATAAAACCATCTGACACCAAGTGCAGCTGCTCTGTTTTCAACACTTTGTATCACACCTTAAAGCTGGTGTGAATATTTTGTACATACTGAGTCCACACTGGTAGAAGTAGAGAGAACAAGGAAGTAACATGTTTGTATTTAACATTAACTTATAAAACTAAACGAACATGTTCTTCTTAATCTAATTCCAGGGTGTGATTATTATTATTAAGGTCTTAAACATTAAACACTGTAAAGTGCCTTGAAATGACTTCTGACTTCTTCACTATACAAATAACATCAAATTGAACTGTTTTAAAAATCAGCAGTGCAGGGGAGTAATCAGATTACACTAATCCAGTCGTCACCTCTTTAATTAAACAGTTAGAATTATTGTATATTTTTAAATATAGTCATCAGAAGAAGAATTTATGGCCAGCGATTTTGTCTATAGCTGTCAGTGAACGCACCACAGGTCTCTTCCTTCCTGGTTCAGTGAGAGCGGTGGTCGAGCGAGCTAAATAAGAAATGAAGGGAGCGAGTAGTTGTAATAGTACTTCCACCTCCTGAAATGAAAACAGCTCCTCCTACAGTACTTTAAAGTAACGTTCTCCTAGTTTAGATATTTCTAATTGTCACTTTGGATAAAAGCGTCTGAATAAATATAAATGACTAAATGTAAATGTAATTAAACATGAACTCAGCTGTTTGTGTGACAGACCTGAACCTGGATGTATTTAATGTTTAAAATACAGAGAACAGACAAAATAAATAATTCAGTGCTGCTAAACCAAGTCCACACATGTAGAATAATATTAATTTAGTGGGATATGTCATTGTTTTTGGTTTATTCAGCATGTAACTCTGTAAAAAAGGTAAAAGAATGAGATGAGAGGAACGGAGCCACAAGAAGCAGGTTTTCTACTTTGTTCCAAACTTGATGTTCTGTTGCAAAATGTTTTTGTCTAGAACCTACAGAACACTGAAAACTGCTCCAAATGAACTGCAGATATATGGGTGACAGAAACATTGAGAAAGGTGTTAAGAACAAAAAAAATATTTATAAACGACTTTTATTTATTGACGACTCGAATAACTTAGCTTCATTGAAGAAGAAGAACACATTGATCACAATGGATCAGTTCAGAAGTGATGCTCTGTGGTGACATCATCATAGTCATCATCCAATCCCTGCTCAGCCTGGGTGGGTGAGGTCATCACCATGGAAACAGACAGGTGATTTTCTACAGTTAGAAAATGTTAAAAAGAAAAAGATTGATTGGTTGATTGATTGATTGATTGATTGATTGATTGATTGATTGATTGATTGATTGATTGATTGATTGATTGATTGATTGATTGATTGATTGATTGATTGATTAGTGTTTGTGAGGTCAGTGACTGATTCAGAGTGTTACCTGTGGGTCTGTGTTGATATAAAGACACCATGAGGAGAGTGGAGATGAAGTACGGACAGAACACCACCAGGTGGAGGACCAGTCTGAACACAAGCTGGAGGGAGGTGGAGGCAGGAGGTGGTTCTATAGAGTCAGTGGTGGGTGGATGTGTAGTTGAAGGTTTTTCTGTAGAGAGAATCCACCTGTTCAGGTGAATGTGTGGATGAAATAAATGTTGAACTCAGAGTTTTCCTCCTGACCTGTGACGGAGATCCAGCTGGGTGGAGACTCTCCATGACTGCTGATGTGACACTTGTAGAGGCCTTCATCAGACTTGGTAACATGGTGGATGGTCATGTGACCTGTAGGCTCAGTCCTGATGAGGGAGCCATCTTTATAGAAATCAGCTGGGAGCTTGGAGGGAGGGCTCTTTGTTTGACAGTGCAGAGTGACATCATGTCCCTCCATCACAGGGAGGACAGGACTCTGCAGGATCACTGATCCACCTCAACACAGAGACAAACTACAGCATTTCATCCATTTCCACACAGACTCATCAACACTAACTCCACAGTCTGATCTTACCAGAGACAGTGATGTTGATGATGCTACTGGTTGATCCCTCTCTGGACTCACACCAGTAAACTCCACTGTCCGATGGAACGATATAGATGATGTTACAAGAAGAACCAGCAGGTTCTCCCCACTCATCTCCGCACTGATTCCTGGTGTCTATCTTTGTGTTCCTCCTCAGTGTCCATCCAGCAGAGCTGTCGTCCTCCTCACAGCTCAGAGACGCAGATTCTCCTTTAAACAGCTGAGATCTGCTGGGACTCACAGTCAGACGAACTGTGAAGGTTAAATTTGAAAAACAACTTTTCTGCTGTTGTCAAAACTGATAAAATCCCCAAAACAGTGCATTAAAATAACTTCACAACACCAAACTCTGACAGCTGGTTTGTTAAGTGATGATGTGCCAACCACTGGAATGATTCATGCATCAACATGGTAGCCACAACATTAAAACAACCTGGTGCTGTGTAGTGAAAAAGGTTTTCTACATCGTAAACATAAGATAAGATAAGATAAGAGGAAACGGTAAAGATAACTCTCTTTACAACTAGGACAGTACAACAAGTACTATGTGATCTTCAGTATGTGCATATACATATATATGTTTATTTTGAATTTCACTGCATTATTTAAAGCAGTGAAATTTCACCGTAAAATAAAATCTTCACAATTTAGTTGCACAGAATCAGACATAAAGTTCACTGACCGTGGTCTGTTGTGCAGCACAGCAGTGAGGTGATGACTAAAGAGAAATTAAAGTCAGGTTAGTTTAAGTTTTAGACACAGTTCAACCTAAAAATGACAAACACAGTGCACATGAGTGAACTGGAATTATTTCAATAACAAATTCACAGCGTGAAATGTTAGTTTCCTCATGTTGTGCCACGTGTACTGCTGGGTCAGAGCTGACTGTCAAATGAACATTAGGAGTTAGTTTTTAAACAGGAGCTAAGACGAGTTCTTTTGCTGATCATCAACGTTGCTGAGCTTTATGTAAAAATGAAGCTATGGAGAACGACTGTGAGGCAGATTCCACCCGAGGGACTGAAGAGCTCAGTCGTCCAGTGTGGATGTTTGCTCTCGTCCCTGGTCTGAATCATTTCATGATATTATAAAGCTTAAATAATAAAATCCACAATGAACCAAGCTCCTGATAAAAGCTCTTGTCATCTATCCAATCACCGCTGACTGTGAACAGACACCGATTCTGTACTTACAGATCAGACGCTGTAGAGATGTTTCCTCCATTGTCCTGTTCAGTGATATGTGATCAGTGTTTTAAATCTATCTGTTAGTGACACCAGGTAAAGCCCACCTTCTTCCTCTGTCAGTTTGTGGTTTCACCTCTTTGAGTGTCACAGTGATGTAGACCAGTCTGATATGTGTGATACATCTCATTATATTTATCCTTCTGTTTATTTCTACTGTGTTTGTCTAAATTTATGTTTTAACTTTGTTAGATTGACTGGAAATCTGTGAACTACTGAACCAGTTTAACTACAACATTACTGCAGATACAGTCACTGTTTTAAAACAGCTCGTCCAGATGATTATATGTCGTTAAACACAGTTTTCTTAGTTTGGAGATGCTAGTTAAAAATCCCTTCACTGTGTCTGACAGCTCACTTCTTGTTCTTTAAAGGGATCAAAAATATTAAAACAGAAGGTTCACTGAGGAATTTAATGTGTTGTTACACATCATATCCAGCAGGGGGAGATGTTTGCATGAAGACAGTATAAAAACTACAGGGCAGATGTGGATCATCACATGATCTGCTACAGTTTGTAGGAAGCTGTGAGAACACATTGATTTCTTAATAAATTAGTAACATCCTACTTTATTTCATATGTCTTATTCCCCCGTTTGATCATCCTTCACTCAGTCTGGACATTTAATCAGCTGATACTGCTGACAGTAAAACAGCTGGTATTTTTAAGTTGGAAAAAGCAGATGAGTTAATGCTTCAGACATAAACCCACCCGTCTATGTCTGAAATCTCGCGAGATTTCGCGGGACTTCCGGCTATTTAAATATAGCGGCGCTTCAGTAGAGGTGGGAAAAACGAGTCTTTGAACTGACTCAGATCCGTGAGTCTCGAACTGTAAAGTGAACGAATCATTTCGTTCATTTCGTTCATTTCGTTCATTTTGTGGTGTAACCCTCTAGTGGGCGATGTAAATATGACCGCGGTTCTCAGACACTATATAGTGAAGACAACATGGTTTGTTCAGCTGACAAATTATAATACACAAAATGCCACAAGCAATTCAAACCATGTGAAAACATAGGAAAGCAAATACACTCCACAATAAAGTGACTTGTGTTCCTGCATCCTCCCTGATGTTGTTGTTTAACAGCGAGACAGTGACTTTGTAGATGTCACGTGACATTAACGGGAGACCGATCCATGAACGAGTGAACTGCTGCTGCAGCCTGAACTGTGACGGCTGGTAGAGGACGAGTGAAAGTTTAACTTATTGATAATGAGTTAGACTTTTAAAGCAACAAGTAACAAGTTCCCGAAAATATTTACGTGGTGCATTTATTGTGTCCAAAACGCAACATTATTATTATTATTATTATTATTGTTGTTGTTATTAATAATGTTACATTTTATTATTTTATGGAAGAGAATAACACAATTAACATGTTTATAATTTTCGAAAGTATTTATGTACAAACATAATTTATATTATTTACACAAAATCACTACACACATCTACAAGAATCAAAGACCACTAATTAATTATGATTCCATGAATAAATAATGTCTGTCGGCCATCAGTTGACAATAAATGACGTCAGATATCAGACGTCATTCATTTCCTTGTTTCTCAGTCCACAGCTCTGTAGCGGAGCTACAGCTGTCACCAAATGAACGAAAGAACGATCGGTAATGATCCGTATGAACGACTCGTGAACGAACTGTAGTGCTCGATGACACAGAGCCTGAGCAGCCTGTTGTCACGTGACAAAAGAACGCGGACCTGAGGACTCACAGTTGAGTGAGTCGTGAACGAATCATTTCTGTTTCCTGCTGACTGAGCTTATGCAGCTGCTGCCATGTGGCGAGAGAAGGTACTGCAATGAACTGGAAATGAACGAATCACTCACTGAGAGAACTAATCACTCCCATATTGAACGAATCGTTCACGACCGAAACAACACTACTTCATTGTTAGTGGTGGAGTAAGAAGGTTTGGAGCTGCTGCAGTTGTAGATGTCTCAGGCCATTTGCAAACACACCTTGTTGTGCTGTATGAGGTATTTTACAACTGGGAACTGGCCAGGTTTCTTATCCTAGCCCAGGAATCGAATCCTTTCCTATTATAAGACGGCGAGCTACCACTAGGCCTTGGGGGCAGCCATACATCTGCCAGTGCGGTAGGAGGCGCTGTGCCTGCTCTCCCAATTGTGTCTTATCTCCTCCTGAGGCTTATCCAGTCTCTGTGCCATGGACTTCTGCCCGGGTGGGCTAATGGACTGATTATTTTGTTGGCGTTGATTGCTTTTGTAAATATTGTAAATATTGTAAATATCAATACATTCACCTATATGCACTCTACTTCTGTGTCTGTGTCTGTTTCAAATCACGATCCAAATCCTCCCAGAGACGAACCTGTAGAACTTTTGAACTGGAACTGGCCCATTCAGATCTGTGCTTGCACATCACGTAGCATCTGCTATGTAGACATATGCTACACTTCCTCACTGCTTGTCTCCCACACAGTATCCAGTGACTCCACAGAGTTTATAATTCTGCTTTTCCAGTCAGACAGTCAGAACGGATCGAGGCCTTCTGGATAGAAGGTGATAATACAAGTCCAGTTACCACTGATCAGCACTTTTTAGGGCATTTTTCAGGCTTACTAATATCCACTAGTTCAATGTCATGTTTAAATTGACACATAAACCTTTTTCTGCAACTTTTTCCAACTGTCACACGGCAGGTTGCTTTATTGCTGTCGGTTGACAACAAACACATATTTCAGTTTCCACTCATCTTTCAACGCTTTCTCTTTACATCAACTTGAATTTTGATGATTTAGGTTTAGCATCAGATCTGGAAACCCTGGAATAGATTTAAAGGAAGTGAAGCCAGTTTTTTTCCACATGAGCTCCTTCTTTTAATAACTGCTGTCACAACTTCACCTTATCAACAGACAAAACTGTTTCAAAAGAACATAAAAGGATGAACAGACCATAAATAAAAATGTACGTAGATCCAAAGTATTGTTTTATCAGCAGACATCAAGAATGAGACTTGTCTTTATTTTTTATGATACATTTCTGTATGTTCTCTTATAATCTCTGCACTACACATAGACTGGAAAAGGGTTACACAAGAAAGAGATAAGGCGAAAGAGCATTTGCAAATGGAAAACAGTCAACACTGTTTTCAACAGCAACATTGTTACTCTCATCAGGAATACTGGAATTCCATCATGTGTAATAGTCTGACTGGTCCATCTTAAGTAATGAGAAAAATTTGAAACATCAGTTCAACATCAAGTAGGGCTTACATGATGTTTGGTCTCCTAATTCACAAGTGTCTTTATCATTTCAAGTGTTGTTCGATGGATACTGTGGCTTTGGCTTTGTTGTGACTTGTTTTTATGGATGTTGAATGTGTTTATGGACAAAAGATTTTGTCCTCTGTTGTGTAGGATAGGTGCCTCCACAACGACAACATCAAAAGATGAAATTTGGATATCAATCTATCCCATTCTTGTGAACCCTATGTTCTTTAAAATTGAAATCTTGTGTAGAGAACTAAATAACAGATAAGGATGATCAATGGAAATCACAATTGGATTCAGGTCTGGGGAACAGGCAGACCAGTGCCTTCATCATGTAGGAACTGCTGACACACTTCAGCCACATGAGACCTAGCATGATCATCAGAAGGAACCCATGCCTACTGCACCTTACAATAGACCTGATGATCTCATCCCAGTACCTGATTGGTATTCAGGACACCTCTGGATAGAACATGAGACCATCACTGACCCACCACCAAACTGGAGGATTTTGCAGGCAGCAGAACCTTCTCCATGCCCATCTCCAGACTCTGACACATCTGTCACATGTTCTCAGTGTGAACCTATTCTCATCCACTCTCACCTGTGAAGAGCACAGGGCACCAATGGCTAATCTGCCAATCCTGGTGTCCTCTGGCAAATGACAATCAGTGTGCATAGTGTTGGGCTTGTGGATGTTGGGCCCTCACACCATTCTCTACCATTCAGGATGAGCAGCACTACATGAGCAACTTCTGTGGGTTGCAGACACCGCTTCATACTACCTCTAGTGGTGAGGGAACTGGCAAAGTGCGAAAGTGCCAAAAAATCAGAAAGAAAGAATGAGGACAGGGAAATGTCTGTGGCCACCTCCTGCAGAACGATTCCTTGACAGGGGTTGTCTTGCTATTTGCTTGTAATTGCCATCCGTCTGTTCAATTTGCAACAGTAGGTGAGATTGATTCACAATCAGGGTTGGTTCCTTACTGGACAGATTGATATTCAAGAGTGTGATGGACTTGGACTGACATTGGAATGATTATGTGTTCCCTTTATTTTATTTTTAAATGTGCACATACTGCTTCACTCATGGCCATTCTCATGCATTATTAGAAGAGTCTAGAGAAAGTCATGTTCATGTGATCAACTATGTCATGTGGCTCCCAATAGAGGGCATGTAAGAGCCAAATATTTGTTGAAAGAGCATTTTGGGAATGTATTGAACCAGGAAAAGGTAACTCCAGGCAGGAATCCCTTATTGTGACATTATGGAAACAAGTTAAAAGAGGAAGCTTGAAGTGTTGTTCCAACATGACTTCCAAAATCGCTCTTGGGCAACCAGAACACCAGAGTTGCTGCTGATACTTGGTCAGAAGGTCCTTTGTGGTTGCAATGGTTCTATGCATCTCTTCTACATTATAATGTGAGCATGTGTAAAAACATGAAATGAACTCTGAGAATCTTAAATTGGACTCAAATAAACACTAGAATTAGTTAAACACTGTGTAGTCTGTGACTTTCTATTGGTATAAAGCGTTAATTTTATCCAAATTTGATCACATTAACTTTAGAAATATTTTTATAGAAAATATTTTAAATTTAAAAGTCGGGAAGTTGCTGCCTCCAGGTTTCTAGGAACACTGAGCAAAAACAGCCTGAATTAGAGAAATTATTTCAGTTTCCTGAAATGTAGTTAACATTCAGCACATACTGGACCAAGCAGTGAGATATGCTGAATCAGCACTAACATCTTGTGGTATGTTTAAAGAACATCCTGTTTTTTTACACCTCTGTGGTTCCATGTTTGGAGTATGTGCCCTGCAGGTGGATTTGTTTCTGTGGTAAATCCTGGAAGCAGTCTATCTATATCTAAATAGCTCTATCTTGTCAGAAGTCACAGAGTACCAGGGAGTGGTGGACAGTTTTGTGGACTGGTGTGGACTAAACCATCTTCAACTAAACATCAGTTAAACAAAGGAGCTGGTGATGGACTTGAGGAAATCTGTGAGTCCTGCCCAGTTCATGTCTGGAAAATACAAATCCACTGTTAAAAACATGAATTAACCAGTGTATGAATGTGACTTGATGCAGTGTTAATGACTCCTCTCACATATTAATCAGTGTAAATGATGGATCCTCAGTCGCTGGATTGTTGACAGTTTTCTTACTGAGTTTTCAGCTGTTTTTACTTGTTTTATCTATCTATCTACACATTTAATCTGTGGAAATCAGAAATTCGATTTTCCTGTTTTTACTGAAGTGACTACTTCGCACTGAATGACTGAATGACTGAATCACTTTATACTTCCAAGTCTTATTTACCTCAGAAATTCAAGAAAATCGTACCTGTCCTGTTCTCACCTGTAGCAACTGTTGGCACAATATTTACACCACTGTTCAGACTGTCAACTTAATTTGACGTATGGTGGAGGGAGTATCATGACTTGGAGCTGCTTTGCTTTTGGACATTGTTCAGGTCTAATCCACAGTTCCAGCAAACACTGAGGATGGAGACGACAAACATGGGCATGATGTATTTGAATGTTAGAGACACAGCAGTGATGTTTCTCTGTCTTTAAATGATTCATCATAAAAAGTCATTCTTCCAATTGTCACCTGAAACTGTCTACCTCTGAGTCCTGTGTGGGAGATTTTATTATAATATACATTTGCTTTTTTTACAGTCAGATGAAGATTTTTTTATAAAATGTATTTTTTTAAACATTAGTATTAATCTTGTCCAGTCTGGCTGCTTTAATTTTTATAATAATATTACATCTTGTGCTGCAGAATGGGTTTGATGTAGATCATAAACTAAACACTGTGTGGTTCTTTTTTCTGCTCAGATTCTCTCTGATGTTGAAAAACTAAACTGTGACACTATCTATGAACCTGTCTGACTCTTGAATAACTGCTTTATGACTGCAATGAAAAAGGAACAAAGTTATAAATGATGTTAGTGAAACATTTTTTAATACAGTATTTTAATACCACAAAGAGACTTGTTGTCTTTCACTAGAACTAGTTTGAAGACACAATATGTAAGTTTTCAGTATTAAACTACTATGTAGTGAGACTTGATCAATCCAACAAAGTATGTCAAATACTGATGCTGTTTCAAACCCACACATTGATTATCAAAGCCTGTGTTTGACCATCTCTGATTGATTAGAAGGATGGAGCTCAAAAACTTTTAGAAGAATATGTCAGTGTTGTGATTTTATACTCTGATACCTCGCTACATTAAGACAAGTTATCACACAAATCTCTACTAAAACATTACTTACGAAAGGTTCATATAGGTTTAAATACCTGCAGGGACAAACAACCATTTACTTATTCCTGATGAATCAGTTACTGCACTTTTCCAAAGACAGCCTGTGTCTGGGACAGAGTGTATTTTTCTGAAGAACCTCCTCTGATCGGGTCCAGTCTCATCGGTTCAATGACTGTTTTGCCTTTGTCTAAACTTTGTTGTTGGTCTGTTGTGTGTTTGATTCTTTCTGGTCAGTTACTGTGAAGCATGGAAATCTGATCCCATCACATAATTTTTCTATCATCATAGAAACATGTTGTTCAAGATGTCTCTGTCTGAGTCCAGTCGTGTCTCCAGTTTACATTTACATTTCGTCTTTGGCAGATGTTTTTATCCGTAGTGACTTACAAGGCTTAAAGGTACAAAGGTAGGGTAAACATAAGGACGTCTTGCCTAAGGACCCCTACTGGAGGTAGCCAGGATTTAAACGCCGGTTTCCCACAGAGAGGATGGCATCTTACCACTACACCATCCAACCATACCAATTATGGTGGGAGGAAGACAGAGAGGAGGAATAAAAGAGGCCAGACAGCTTCTTTCACCAGTGAACCTCCATTAACATTGTTATATTGTTGTTTATTTTGCGTCACTGCAGCTAGTGAAGTAAAAACTGGAGATGATGACACCAGATACAAGTTTTATATGAAGAACATCACCATCATCCAATCAGAATAATCAGAGGTAACGTGTTTGTTCTCAGCTCTGTGTGTTTGTAAAGTGATTTTTATTAGAAATGTTTTTAATTCTAAACCAGTGTAGTGGGAACATTTTGAACTGGTCCATAAATCTGTAAGGGACTGGTTGAAGGTTTGGTTTTATTCTTCAGGTTACAAAGACAAAGACAAATTCTTTCTTAGCAGTAACTGTGAACTGTCTGTGGTGTAAAAATAGTGAATCTTTTACAGTTTGTATATCTGTGATCCTTTATCTGCTCTTTCTTTTAGATGATGAACACGACCTGCTGCCACCTGCTGGTAAAGACAGTTATTTCCTTGTTTCTCAGACTGAGGTGATTCAGCAGTTTCTCATTCGTCTCTAGTTCTTTGAAGTCACTTTGGTAATTCACAGTCTTTAGATTTAAGATCCTCAAACTGAGAAGAGAGAACATCTTTGTAGATAAGGACATTACAGAAGTGATGGATAATAATAATGAAGATTATAAAAGTTGTTGTTTAACAGCAAAGATGAAGATTTGATGCTATTTACTGTGAAGTACAAATGTTATCCTGTGATTTTACACTGAACTGCATTAAAATTCCCATTTCATACATTCTGATGTTACATGTTGATGGATTCAGACTGTGAGACAGACCTTGAGACATGTTGAACATGAAGTGTCGTGTTATGTGGACTGTTTTGTTCTGTGGTGAACATAGGTGAAGCATGAAGAGCTCTGTGGTCATCCTGTTTCCTGTTTCTCATGAAATCTGAATGTGGTTCTGCATGTTTGTCTGAAATAAAAATGAAAGGAAAAATAGCAAATCTTAAAAGTTTAAAACTGTTTCTCTGATGTGGTGAATAATTACATGAACTCCCTTCAGTGTTGTTCACTGTTTTCATGTTCATGTGAGACCAGCATTTTATATTATATTAATACAGTAAAACATGATAAAAAGTTTTTCCTATTTGCATTTTAAGGTAGAAGTGATGTTTTTTCAATGTCTGCACATTCAATGCCATACAGATTTACTTAAACCACATAACCAGTGTTTCCTGTAAGTGATGCTGTCTGTTTTTACTTCATGTTCTTCCTTGTTACTGACACAGTTAAATGTTTCAGCAGCAGTGACAGATGTTCTTCTGTCTGTATATCCTACATTAGAAACATGGAGATTATGAGTCTTTTGTTTTTTCCTTTGCTAAAGGAACCATCCTCCTCATCATGAAGTCTAAGGTAAGAATTAATGTTCTTACTGATGCTCTTTAGATGTTCCATTAAAGTGGGAGCTGTATGTTTCTGTTAGTAGAGAGTTTAAGAGTTTGCAGGTGAAGTTAAAACAGTATTTCCAATTTCCACATCAAATTTAATTCACTTTAATGGTGAAGGTGGTGGAAAAGTTCCAGCCAGGCCTGAAGCAGACCTGTCTGGAGTCACTGATCCATCTCTAACTATAAGATTTATAAAAAAGGAAAGTTTAAAGTCTAGTCTTAAATGTAGAGAGGGTGTCTGCCTCCAGAACCTGAACTGGGAGCTGGTTCACAGGAGAGGAGCTTGATAGTTAAATCACCTGTGTGCTCCAAGATAGTTTTTAAAATTTCATATCCACACAGTAAAAAGTAAAAAAGTGTAAAATTGAATTAATATAAATAAAGTAGTTTTTGGAAAACTCTTCACAAAGTGCTAAGTTGCAGCATCAGACTTCATTCAGAGTTCAGAACTTATTGATCAAAAACAACAAACTAATTAAATACTTAGAAACTTCAACATCTGTTAATAAAGATACAACAAACATTTATATTTGTATCATCGTAGTTTATGGAGGAAGAAGAGTGAGTAAACGAGGACCTGCGCAGAAACACTAGTGCGCAGAAATACTAGTGCGCAGAAACACTAGTGCGCAGAAACACTAGTGCGCAGAAACACTAGTGCGCAGAAATACTAGTGCGCAGAAATACTAGTGCGCAGAAATACTAGTGCGCAGAAACACTAGTGCGCATGTGGAGACGTTTAACACGGAAGAAGAATCGGAAGCAGGAAAACTTTTTAAAGTCTATACGAGGAGAGAAATGTATTTAAAATAATATCAGTGAAATTAACAATATAATTATCAGAAAATGTAAAGATGACGTCTTCACAGTGGATTTTATTGTTTTGTCTGACATGTTTGCTGTATCACGCTGCTGCTGAAGGTAGGCTGTGTGAGAGGAAGTCGGGTTCACGGTTCAATATAAACTGAGCGGAACAAACAAAAACCACATCCAGGTTTCAACAAGGGATTTAATAAGATCTGGATGTGACAATACTGATGAAAACTAACTGTAACCAACAAACCTGCTCAATAACTGAACTCACCCTTTGTCTCTGTTCAGTGCAGCTTAACTTCCTCATTACTACAGTTGATGTTAAAATACAAATAAAACACATTTTTACAGTATAAAGTATAAAGTATATGTTGAAGAGGGAGATCAGAACTGTTAGTAGATGTTCAAATCTTTAACCTCTCTCCTCTTTTTCTCCTTCAGACCAGATAAAGCTCACAGCTGAACCTGGAGACACAGTCACTCTGCCATGTGGAGTTCACAGTAACATCAGTATTATAGTTGTGGAGTGGAGCAGAACTGACCTGGAGACAGAATATGTCTTTTTACAGAGGGGCAGTAGGTCTGAATCATTCAAACAACATGAATCATTTAAGAACCGAGTGGAGCTGAAGGACAGAGAGAAGAAGGATGGAGACGTGTCTTTGATTCTGAGGAATGTGACGTTCAATGACACTGGAACGTATGAGTGTCGTGTCGTCCAGAGAAGAACAAACCACAGGAAGAGATCCATTTTAGAAAGTGACCCCATCAACACCATCAACCTGAGAGTTGAACCAGGTGAGTTAGTGTGTGTGTGTGTGTGTGTGTGTGTGTGTGTGTGTGTGTGTGTGTGTGTGGATCAGAGTTGAAGCTGCTTCCTGGTTGTTGATGTGAGAGTGAAACATCACAGATCAGATGTTGGTGTTGATGAGACTTTGTAGAAAACAGCTGGTATGAGTGATGGGATCAAAGTGCAGTAGATAATGTCTGACAGGAGTTTGAAGAGGAAATGGATTCTGTTGTGTTCTTCACTCATCACCTACCTGACACCTGCTGACTCACTGCTGACTCTCATCTGCAGGTGATGCAGCTGGACGCAAGGCTGCAGGAGACAAGAGAGGACATGTTGGACTGATAGTTGCTGTGTCACTTACTGTTGTTGCTCTTGTTGTTGCTAGTTTAGTTGTTTTTTTGTTGTATAGAAAAGTTCACAGAGGACAGGATTCATACTAACTAACTAACTAATTAACTAAGTAGCTTCTTCTTCTACCAACCTACTAAATTCTATATCTGCATTAACTATTGTAAACTGTTGTTTGTTGTGTGCAGCTTCTTTTATTTACTGGTGCTTTTAATTTGCTGTACTCTACATAAATATGTCAAACTTCATTTGTCAATAAAGTTTGACTTCATCTTTGATTTCTGACTCTGTCTTTATCAGTAATGTTGATGAGGAGCAGGGTTTATGTTTGGAACTTCTCTGACCTGTTGAACATGTTGATGCAGGTTTGATCAGAGCTGGAATCAAAAGCATCAAACTAGTTCAAAGAACCTGGACTTGAACAGTGTCTGAAGGATTCAACTTAACAAATCTACAACCTCTGTGATCCAGGACCAACCAGGAATCAAACCATCCGTCCTGGACTTCTCCACCCACAGACACCCCTTTGGGAGTTTTCTAGTATTTTGTGGTGTAACTTCACGGCCAGTTCCTACTGAATCACTGTCAGAGGATCACACTGAGCAGACTGGAAACAGCCAGCAGATGGCAGCATATTATCTCTGCAGTAACATGTAACAGTAGCATGTTACTGAATCTGAGTCACTGAACCCAAGGTCCATACGAGGCAGGAAGCAGAGACTCACAGAAACTGTCCACTGCTCCTTCACCAACTGCAGCCCCACAAACCTTATGCAGGTTTTACAATAGCAACAACAGAAAGAGTGAAAGTGTAAAATGTTGTGTTGCTGGTTTCATTCTGGCTCCTGACATCATCACACTGTGAAGACTTGAACGTTCTTCTTCCACAGACCTATTTTCAAGACCTGCTGTGACTCTGTGACTGAGCAGTGGATCAGTCCACAGCCGTACACACTAACAGACTGCCGTAGATGACCTGCACCATATCCAAGAGGAGCTGTGGACCATTGGTTCCTACAGAACTGCTTCAGATCAGCCATATTCTGAGGAGGTTTGGTGTGAATGTCTCTCTTCATGTGATTCCACAGCATCTCTAGTGGGTTGAGGTCTGGACTCTGTCTGAGAAGCCATTCTGTAGTAGATTTACTTCAGTGTTTATGGTCAATGTCCTTATGTTTGTTGGATGCTGTAAGTACATTTATTATCTTATTATCTCATTATCAGTAAGTAAAACTGTGCTGGAGCCAATTCCAGCTGCCATTGGGTGATTGGTGGGGTACACCCTGGACAGGTCAGCAGTCTATCACAGGAGCTACTGGAGGCCTGTGTGTGTTAATATAAACTAAATAAGCTCTATTCTTCCATCTCCTGGAGAGGAAACACACTCAACTGTGAGTCCGTCCTCAGGTCCTCGTTCATTTGTCACGTGACAGCTGTAGCTCTGCTAGGGAGCTGTAGACTGAGAAAAAAGGAAATGAATGATGTCTGATATCTGACGTCATTTATTTGTCACCTGACGGCCAACATATATTATTTATTTATGGAATCATAATTAATTAGTGGTCTTTGATTCTTGTAGATGTGTGTAGTGATTTTGTGTAAATAATGTAAGTTATGTTTATAAATAAATACTTTCGAAAAAAAATAAACATGTTAATTGTGTTATTCTCTTCCATTAAATAATAAAATGTAACATTATTAATAACATCAATAATAATAATAATAATAATAATGTCGCGTTTTGGACACAATAAATGCACCACGTAAATATTTTCTGGAACTTGTTACTTGTTGCTTTAAAAGTCTAACTCATTATCCAAATAAGTTAAACTTTCACTCGTCCTCTACCAGCCGTCACAGCTCAGGCTGCAGCAGCAGTTCACTCGTTCATGGATCGGTCTCCCGTTAATGTCACGTGACAGCTACAAAGTCACTGCTGCGCTGTTAAACAACAACATCATGGAGGATGCAGGAACACAAGTCACTTTATTGTGGTGTGTATTTGCTTTCCTAGGTTTTCTCATGGTTTAAATTGCTTGTGGCATTTTGTGTATTATAAGTTGTCAGCTGAACAAACCATGTTGTCTTCAGTATATATAGTCTGAGAACCGCGACCATTTTTACATCACCCACTAGAGGGTTACACCACAACCCGCTGTAAAATGAACGAAATGACTCAAAATGATTAGTTCACTTTACAGTTCGAGACTCACGGATCTGAGTCAGTTAAAAGAATCGATTTTCTCTGCTCTAGTCCCTCAGCTGTGGAGGACCTCCTGTGTGATGCCAGTTCCTAAGACAATACATGCTAGGGAGCCAAACTACTACAGACCAGTAGCCTTGACCTTCCACTTCATGAAGACCATGGAGAGGCTCATCCTCAGCCACCTTCGCTCTGTGGCCAGCACTACAATGGACCCGCGGCAGTTTGCCTACAGGCCAAACAGCGGGGTGGATGACGCTGTCATCTACCTGCTGCACCGGGTACTGACTCATCCACCATGTTACCAAGTCTGATGAAGGGCCTTACAAGTGGCACCTCAGCAGTGATGGAGAGTCTCCACCCAGCTGGATCTCTGTCACAGGTCAGGAGGAAAACTCTGAGTTCAACATTTATTTAATCCACATATTCACCTGAACAGGTGGATTCTCTCTACAGATAAACCTATTTACACCACATGCCCTATTTCAAAATACTTCCTTACTTCTACTACTACAAACCTCTCTTACTTTTAGTGTCAGTTCTAAGGTCTGTGCAGTGTATAATAATTATAGTTTCTATTTATTCCATCATAGCTGTACCTGCTTGTTTCTTGTACTTCTTACTGTTGGTATCCAGCATGAACAAAGTACTCACACCAAGGCTGTATTTAATCTGGTTGGCCTCCCCCTCTATTTAAATCAGGCAGTCCTAGTTGAACCAGGCTACTCTTTAACTTCTCTTCTTGCAGGACTATGTTGAAGTAATTGTCTTTGTCCCTTGTTTGTAATGTTGGTTCTTTGGTGGATTTGTAGTATCTGTGTTTTAACTTCCTACACCATTCACACTGAATATAATATTTTACTGAATATTCACTCTTTCTTCTGCAAAAGGGTGACAGAGGTCTGGTGTGTTGTACAGAGTCTGGATGGACTCTTTAGTTAGAGACTGTGTTTTGTAGATAGTATCTAGACTGGCTCACATTTCAAACATCATTAAAGTATTTCTGTTTGTGTGTACACACTGATACTTGGACTGTGCCTGTATCTGTAAACCGTGTTTTATTCAGTGGGTTTTAGAGTTGTATGTTGACCCCTGACCTTCCTGTTCAGAGAAACAACAGATTAAGAATCAGTTTGAGTAAAGTTCAGGGAAATGAATGAATTTCACAGCTAAATGCTCACAGAGCAACTGTTATCACAGTCTGCAACAACTTTCCTCTAAACTATAACAGAGAAAACACAGGAAACACCTCATTTTAACACCTCGGACTGACTGAATACTTCACAGCATATTGATCTCAGACCACCAAGTGTATGATGGGACAAACATCTGTTCAGTATCTACTCTGTAAGTACAACATGTTCTGATTCAATAATTACATGTTCAGCATATGTGGTACGTTGGAAAATGAAGATTAGATACTAGAGTGGAAAGTGAACAGCTTCAAGTCTAGAGAAAGTAAAACGTAGCTGCTGTGACTGACAGATGTGTCGACAATACAGGAAGAGAAACGCATGAAACTGATCTGAGCTAGAAAAGCAAACAGCTTCACTCAGTCACTAAATTCTAGATGATGTTTAGTCCCACTGATGAAAATGTAATTAAGGACAACTCAGAGATTTTAGACATGGGGGGGAAATATTAGTACCCAGAGGATTCAGACCCAGTACCTCTCTACTGGGATGTGACTGTTGGAACCACAGAGCGGTCGTGCTAAACTTTAGGTGATTCACATTCTCGTCAGACAGATTTTCAAGTGAAACCATTGCATCAAATATTTAACCTGAGTTCATGTCCTGTGATTTTCAAATGTAAAACATAATAAATTGGGTTTCCTTTAAATGAATCATGTATCGTTATATGTTTCATGACTTAATTTAGAATGAACATATCACTGTATAACTGTTCTACTGTAATTTAATGTAACTCTGTGACTGCTCTAAACTCAATGAGCCTCTTGTTTCTCTTTAGCTGTAGTGTCACTGCTGTGCTGCAGAATAAACCAAGGTCAGTAAACTTGTGTCATAGTATGAAACTCACTGGTTGTGTCTAAGCAAGAGTGGGAGACATGTTAGTGAGGAGGATGTGACGACTGATTGTTCACACAATTCAGTATTTAGGATCTTAGTAAATGTCAGTATTGAAAAAGAATCAATAAATGATTGTTGAACTGAGTTTGACAAGATCTGTGCTGTTGACTAAAACAAATTAACTGAGGAGATCTGTAGTAGAATCCTGTAAAATATAGAACCTGTTGACATGTGACACAGGAAACATGCTTCAGATTATTCACAGATGTTAAGAAAATTAGTAAATATTAGCAGACTTTTCCTGAAATTATGTTGTGTTTTCTAAATCTTTCATCGTTTCAGCTCATCTGACCGTGAGTCCCAGCAGATCTCAGCTGTTTGAAGGAGAATCAGTGTCTCTGAGCTGTGAGAAGGACGACAGCTCTGCTGGATGGACACTGAGGAGGAACACAACCAAAGACAATAGAGCTGAGTGTGGAGCTGCTTGGGGTGAACAACCAGCTGGTTCTTCCTGTAAAATCAGTTACATCAGCCCACAGGAGAGTGGAGTTTACTGGTGTGAGTCCAGAGAGGGATCAACCAGTAGCATCATCAACATCACTGTCTCTGGTAAGATCAGACTGTGGAGTTAGTGTTGATGAGTCTGTGTGGAAATGGATGAAATGCTGTAGTTTGTCTCTGTGTTGAGGTGGATCAGTGATCCTGCAGAGTCCTGTCCTCCCTGTGATGGAGGGACATGATGTCACTCTGCACTGTCAAACAAAGAGCCCTCCCTCCAAGCTCCCAGCTGATTTCTGTAAAGATGGCTCCCTCATCAGGACTGAGCCTACAGGTCACATGACCATCCACCATGTTACCAAGTCTGATGAAGGCCTCTACAAGTGTCACATCAGCAGTCATGGAGAGTCTCCACCCAGCTGGATCTCTGTCACAGGTAAATTCTTCATTAATAAATTCAGATGTGATGATTCATAATGTTACAATAATTATTTTCACTTCCAACACATCTTCTCCTCCTCCACCTTCATCTCCTCCTCTGTCTGTCTATGGTTTCAAACTACTGGTGTTACTGGTTAATTGAAAATAATCTGATAAATCTGTTTATTATCTAATTATTTACATTTACCTTTGTTGTCGTGGTAACATGTTTCTATTTCCTTTGTGTCGTTGAAGGTTTTCAGTCGTCCAGGTGAAGTTATCTGGAAGTTGAGTCATGTCAACTGGACTTCCTTCTTGTTGGGTTGAAATGTTTCACTACTCATCCAAGTAGCTTCTTCAGTCTGAAGATAGTTGGTTAGAGACCACAAATTTAAAATGATCCAGTTAGTTTATTTTAACCTGAAAGTTAGAATCATTTCACTTATTTCTATATCTTGTGTCTTATTCTCTTGTTGTTTCATATTTTTGATCATCTTGAAATAAACTAATTTTTAAAGTTCTGTATTTATTAGTTTGAACTCTTACTGTATTCTTCATCAGTGTTATGTACCAGACACAAACCATCAACTTAGATATTTTTCATCCTATTCATTAAATGTAAAACCATGCAGTGAATTTCATGTAATATCCTGCTCAGCCACCTGTTCTTGTGCAGATGCACCTCCTAAATATCTGTAGGCTGAAATGCAGTAACAACAGATCAGCTCAGAAAGAAGAGAGATGTGGAAAGAGACTAAAACTCATGAGATCTCATGAAATATCATGAGATCACTAGTTTTCTGTCTTTTTGGCAACAACAGTAACTTTTATCAAGCCTGTAAGATCCAACATGGACAGATGATCAACAGACTTAGTCATCAGGTCAGTGTGAGTTTTCTTGAAACAACTTCCTCAACCAACCAGTCTTCCAACCTTGATCTTCTCTAACAGTTTTTAGTTTTTCATGCACATGAGCATGTACACAGACACACACAGTTTGACTGAAACATGTTGACTTCAGTCCAAATGTATTTGCTTGTATTACTTGATTCAGTGGGACTTGTTTACATCCGTTACTGATATCAAACTGATATTTTACATTATTACATGTTTACATAGGATAAATAAAAACTTATCTTAACCACAACATTATGATCCAATCAAAATCTATGAAATGTGACTCACTAGCATCAGAAATGATCCATGTTAGAGTTATTAGGAGCTAAGTCAGTGATAAAGTTGTCTGATAAATCAATAAAACAATGATCATAAATCAATACAATTATAATAAAATCAGCTGCCTGTTGCTAGTGAGCTATTAAAATATAACCAAACTTCATCCAGCTGGAATTTGTTCCTCACAGTTCAGACTCTACTACTGGTGTGAAGTTAAAACTGGTTTTCCTGGTTGAGACTCCCTGTTCCTAAACCAGAAGAAGATACAAGAAGAGCACTGATCTGAATGTCACAGAGAAAACTGGTCTCTGGTGATGAACCAGAAACAGACTGATTCATGTCAGAATCACATGTCCAACCTGAAAGTGACATAATGGATATTTGATCTTGGTACAATTAGATAAATATTTATTAGAAATGTTTTTAATTCTAAACTAGTGTAGTGAGAACATTTTGAACTGGTCCATGAATACCTGAAGGACTGGTTCAAGGTTTGGTTTTATTCTTCAGGTTACAAAGACAAAGACAGATTCTCTCTTATCAGTAACTGTGAACTGTCTGTGGTGTAAAAATAATGAATATTTTACAGTTTGTATATCTGTGATCCTTGATCTGCTCTTTCTTTTAGATGATGAATACAAACTGCTGCCACCTGCTGGTAAAGACAGTTATTTCCTTGTTTCTGCTTGTTTGAAGTCACTTTGGTAATTCTCTGTCTTTGTCATGATTCCAGTTTTCCCCTCCATGCCTCACTAATTAATCATTATCCACACCTGTGTCACTCCTACTTAAGCAGCTCCATGTGCTTCTCAGCCTTTTCAGATAGTCTCACATCAACCTGAGAACAATACTATCCAGCATTATCTTCGGACTGCTTATCGCATACGAACCCTGCCTGACCTGAAACCTGTCTCTGCTCTGCCCTTGGGTACCATGAGTGTTTTCTGCCTGACCTGTTCCTGTTTCCCTCTGCCTCCTTCCCTGTTCTGTCCCTGTGTTGGATTTCTCTGTGTAGGACCTGGACGGTCCCTTGACACTACTATCGGCCTTTTGGATTTCTGTCCTCCTTATTGCCTGCTCTGTGTTGACCTTGATTTGTTTCTCACTCTGCTCTTCCGATTTCTAGAGAACTGTTAACTGTTACTGCATATTTCATTAACCCATTGTGTTTGCATCACAGCTCATTCCTCAGAACATATCATGTTAGCACTGTCCCTCCTCTGAACATGTCCAAACCATCTCAGTCTGGCCTCTCTGATTTTGTCGCTAACTCAGACAACGTGAGCCGTCCCTCTGATGTACTCGTTCCTTATTCTGTCTAACCTGGTCCCTCCTAAGGAGAACCTCAACATCTTCATCTCTGCTACCTCCATCTCAGCCTCTTGTCTCTTTCTCACTGCTACCGTCTCTAACCCATAGAGCAGAGCTGGTCTCACCACTGTCTTGTACACCTTTCCTTTGAGTCTTGCTGACACTCTTCTGTCACACAACACTCCTGACACTTTCCTCCACCCGCTCCAACCTGCCTGCACTCTCCTCTTCACCTCTTTTCCACACTCTCCATCACACTGAACTGTTGACCCCAAGTACTTAAACTCCTGCACCTTCTTCACCTCAGCCCCCTGTAACCTAACGCTTCTACCTGGATCCCTCTCGTTTAGACACATGTATTCTGTCTTACTACGACTGACCTTCATGCCTCTTCTTTCCAGAGCAAACCTCCACCTCTCCAGCTGTTCCTCCACCTGCTCTCTACTCTCACTGCAAATCACAATGTCATCCACAAACATCATTGTCCAGGGAGATTCCTGTCTGACCTCATCAGTCAGCCTGTCCATCAACATAGCAAACAAGAAGGGACTCAAAGCTGATCCTTGGTGTAGTCCCACCTCCACCTTGAACTCCTCTGTCTGACCTACAGCACATCTCACCACCGTCATACTTCTCTCATACATGTCCTGAACTAGTCTGACGTACTTCTCTGCCACTCCCGACGACCTCATACAGTACCACAGCTCCTCCCTCGGCACCCTGTCATACGCCTTCTCTAAATCTACAAAGACACAATGCAGCTCCTTCTGACCATCTCTGTACTTTTCCATCAACATTCTCAAAGCAAAAATGGCATCAGTGGTGCTCTTACGGGGCATGAAACCATACTGCTGCTCACAAATCTCCACCTCCTTCCTAAGCCTGGCTTCCACTACTATTTCCCACAGCTTCATTGTGTGGCTCATCAACTTTAATTCTCTGTAGTTGCTGCAGTTCTGCGTGTCACCCTTGTTCTTAAAGATCAGAACCAGAACGCTTCTCCTCCATTCCTCAGGCATCTCCTCACTCTCTAGAATCCTATTGAACAAACTGGTTAGAAACTCCACTGCTGTCTCTCCTAAGCACTTCCACACCTCCACAGGTACGTCATCAGGACCAACACCCTTTCCACTCTTCATCCTTTTCAGAGCCTTCCTAACCTCATCCTTTCCAATCTCTTCTATTTCCTGCTCCACAACATCCACATCTTCCTCCCTTCTTTCCCTGTCATTTTCCTCATTCATCAGCTCCTCAAAATACTCCTTCCATCTTTTCTGCACAACCAGGACTTCAGTACTCAATATAAACATTACCCAACATCCAGCCAGCCTCAATCTAATTCTGTCTCCTCTTCTAGACCACCATACTCACCTGACGACAGCTCGGTTCAGCTGCTGCTTCCTGACATTCATCCACTGCATTATCTTTATTGTGAATAAACTTTCCTTATTCTTACTCATCTTGTGTTGTGTGATCTCTGGCAATAGAGACGGATCCTAGGCTTGTGACAGTCTTTAGATTTAAGATCCTCAAACTGAGAAGAGAGAACATCTTTGTAGATAAGGACATTACAGAAGTGATGGATAATAATAATGAGGATTAGAAAAGTTGTTGTTTAACAGCAAAGATGAAGATTTGATGCTATTTACTGCAAAGTACAAATGTTATCCTGTGATTTTACACTGAACTGCATTAAAATTCCCATTTCATACATTCTGATGTTACATGTTGATGGATTCAGACTGTGAGACAGACCTTGAGACATCTTGAACATGAAGTGTCGTGTTATGTGGACTGTTTTGTTCTGTGGTAAAGCTGAATGAGACATGAGTGAACACCAGTGAAGCATGAAGAGCTCAGTAGTCATCCTGTTTCCTGTTTCATGATAAACATGATAAAAAAGTTTTTCCTATTTGCTTTTTAATGTAGAAGTGATGTTTTTTCAATGTCTGCACATTTAATGCATCACAGATTTACTTAAACCACATAACCAGTGTTTCCTGTTTCTCATGAAGTCTGAATGTGGTTCTGCATGTTTGTCTGAAATAAAAAGGAAAGGAAAAATAGCAAATCTTAAAAGTTTAAAACTGTTTCTCTGATGTGGTGAATAATTACATGAACTCCCTTCAGTGTTGTTCACTGTTTTCATCTTCATGGGAGACCAGCATTATATATATATATAATATATATATTATATTAATACAGTAAAACATAATAAAAAGTTTTTCCTATTTGCATTTTAAGGTAGAAGCGATGTTTTTTCAATGTCTGCACATTCAATGGCATACAGATTTACTTAAACCACATAACCAGTGTTTCCTGTAAGTGATGCTGTCTGTTTTTACTTCATGTTCTTATTTGTTACTGACACTGTTAAATGTTTCAGCAGCAGTGACAGACGTTCTTCTGTCTGTATATCCTACATTAGAAACATGGAGATTATGAGTCTTTTGTTTTTTCCTTTGCTAAAGGAACCATCCTCCTCATCATGAAGTCTAAGGTAAGAATTAATGTTCTTACTGATGCTCTTTAGATGTTCCATTAAAGTGGGAGCTGTATGTTTCTGTTAGTAGAGAGTTTAAGAGTTTGTAGGTGAAGTTAAAACAGTGTTTCCAATTTCCACATCAAATTTAATTCACTTTAATGGTGAAGGTGGTGGAAAAGTTCCAGCCAGGCCTGAAGCAGACCTGTCTGGAGTCACTGATCCATCTCTAACTATAAGATTTATAAAAAAGGAAAGTTTAAAGTCTAGTCTTAAATGTAGAGAGGGTGTCTGCCTCCAGAACCTGAACTGGGAGCTGGTTCACAGGAGAGGAGCTTGATAGTTAAAGGCTCTGCCTTTACACACAGACCTTTTAAGACCAACAGGCCGACTTATTACAGCTGATCTTTCTTTAAATACAACAAAACAGAAAAAAAGATTGAAATACACCACAAAACAAGAGACTAAATAACTACTTAAATATCTGTTAATAAAGATACAACAAACATTTATATTTGTATCATCGTAGTTTATGGAGCAAGAAGAGTGAGTAAACGAGGACCTGCGCAGAAATACTAGTGCGCAGAAATACTAGTGCGCAGAAATACTAGTGCGCAGAAACACTAGTGCACAGAAATACTAGTGCGCATGTGAAGACGTTTAACACAGAAGAAGAATCGGAAGCAGGAAAACTTTTAGCTTGTTACGAGGCGAGAAATTTATTTAAAATCACAACAGTAAAATTAACAGTAACAGTATAAGAAAAGCTAAAGATGACGTCGTCAAAGTGGATTTTATTCTTTTGTCTCCTCACATGTTTGCTGTATCACGCTGCTGATGAAGGTAGGCTGTAAGAGAGGAAGTCGGGTTTACGGTTTAATATAAACTCAGTTTACTGAAATAAGGGAACCAACAGAAAACACATAAACGTTTCAATTTATGGATTTAATAAGATATGAGTGTGATGAAAACTAACTGTAACCAACAAACCTGCTCAATAACTGAACTCACCCTTTGTCTGTACAATTCAGCTTAACTTCCTCATTACTACAGTTGATGTTAAAATACAAATAAAACACATTTTTACAGTATAAAGTATAAAGTATATGTTGAAGAGGGAGATCAGAACTGTTAGTAGATGTTCAATTGTTCCCTGAACTCTAGTATTCAGTTACTGGTGTTTTGTAAAACCCTGAGTTTTCAAAGTACTTGTTTAATGTGTTGGTGAAGTCCTTGATGAACCCTCATTTAATGAGAATAATGCTTCCTGAATTATATTTGTACAAACAAACAGGGCCGTTGTGATAATACATAGAGAGGTGTGTGTGTTTGATGTGTACCATGTCTTTATGATCCTCACTCATTTGTTTCCCCAGTTTGGTTTGGGGTGTCTCAGTATTGGTGTGACAGTGAGCGCTTATGTTATGTCTGGAGCTTCGTGTGTGGAAACTAGGCCAACCTGGCTAAAGGTCACAGGAGGAGGAGCCCACCAGTCACTGGTCCCAATCAAACTGGCTCGTTTAAGGTGCTGGGTCCCAACTGTTGACAAGAATTACAGCTTTGTGAATGGAGCCAGCTTTTGTGGCTCCGTTCTTTCAAATGACTCAACTCATTCCAAGGTTATGTGAAGTACTTGCAAAAAACGATTAACGGGTTAAGGAAGAGTTTGCAGGTCTATACCATCGAAAGTCACATATCATGTAGCATGTGTGGACTCATATTTGTGTGATCTCTCAGAGATCTGTTATAGAAACATCACGTGCATCAAGAATTCAGGTCTGTATCCTTGACCGTGGGTCACACACAGGAGGATGAATCCTGTTCATCAGCTGCATTTACAGTAAATCCTTTGTGTGTTCGCTCGTTCGTTTGTGCAGAGCTGCGGTCGTGTTTGTTTCAGTTTTACAACAACGCCAATGTATTTCTGACTTATTTCTCCCTCTTTAGCTGGTTGGACCACCACCCTCTCACGCCAACGAGGGGTCAATGATGTGTTCACTTACAGCTATGGACATGTAATCGTCAATTTGTACCTGTCTTTAAGTTTTACTGGCGTAGACTTGCAAATTCTGCTCAACCTATAGTCTTTTGACAAATAATTCACATAATAGACGTCTGCCCTGATAAAAATTCTTTTGATTCTTAATTCTCGTCCCAACTTTTAGTTTCAAATGTTATAAGTTAAAAATGCACCAATGGCAATTTTTTGGCCGATTCTGACTTCCTAATAGTCTGACCTGCTGATTCTGATTATGGCTGAATTCAGTTTCCTTTGTTTATAAGAACAATAAATGACAGCACACACAAATATTTAGGTAACTTTTCTTTGAACAATGAGCTAATTTAAATGGAATTTAACATTTTCCATCTTTCTCTCATTCTCATTCAAACAAATGCCCAAATCAAAGTTTAATGGACTAACGTTAAAGCACAAGTAAAGTGCAGTGTTTGTACTTTTCCAGATGTGAAACAGGTGCTGCAGACTGTTTTCAATGCCATTCATTTATGCATCAGAGGTTTTACAAATTGTGAGCTTTGTGTCTACATGATGTGTCTGACACAGGATGTGAGTAGACTTTTTTTTTTTTTTTTTGACAAAGGGTCGGACTGTCGCCCAATGTCCTGCTCGAATTTCACAGCTAAGCCTGAACCAGACGAAGGCTTTAAGTGGAGGAGCAAAGTGGGTGAACAGCAGTTCCATTCTGCAGCTGGAACTTAATTAATTAATCTTACATCTGTCCACGTATGATCTCCAATTGATTATTGGTGCATCACCATTGGAAATAGTCTGAAGTGATAGAAGTGAATGAGCTTCTACTTTCTTCTGTTTTGCTCTTGGTTCACCATGAGTTAAATTGATTCATTTTGTATCACATCGTCATGATCATATTAATTAAATTAGGGACAACCTGCTTCGGTCTTGTACATTGCTCTCGTCCCTCTATAAGGGGGTTCAACCATGGGATGATTCCACCATCCTAATATCCAACAGGATTCAAATCAAATAGTTTACTATTTGTGTTTACATGCAGCCATGTTCGTTACTGCTTTTGATGAACAGCATGATAGCAGTGGTAGTCTGTTGCGGGTTGAAGGAATTGCTTATTAGAAGAGCTGAAGAACTGGTTGTGTTGTATTACAGAAACCTTTTGGTGTCACATTTGGGGTTTTTGTTTTTTTATGTTTCTCCAGATACGAAGATAAAAGCAAAACCTGGACAAGATGTTGTTCTTCAGTGTCAGAGTTCCAGATCTGCTGCCATCACAATGTTGAAGTACGTCAGTCCAGATCTGAAGCTGGAAGGTTACGTCTTCTTCTTCAGAGAAAACCGTGTTTATGAAAACTACCAGGATCCATCTTATCGTGGTCGAGTGGAGCTGAAAGATTCAGAGATGAAGGACGGAGACGCATCTGTGATTCTGAAGAACGTCAACATCAATGATACTGGAACATATGAGTGTTATGTTGGATATGGAGACAACATTGAACTCATCAACACCATCAACCTGAAAGTTGAACCAGGTGAGTTAGTGTGTGTGTGTGTGTGTGTGTGTGTGTGTGTGTGTGTGTGTCTGTGTGTGTGTGTGTGTGTGTGTGTGTGTGTGGATCAGAGTTGAAGCTGCTTCCTGGTTGTTGATGTGACAGTGAAACATCACAGATCAGATGTTGGTGTTGATGAGACTTTGTAGAAAACAGCTGGTATGAGTGATGGGATCAAAGTGCAGTAGATAATGTCTGACAGGAGTTTGAAGAGGAAATGGATTCTGTTGTGTTCTTCACTCATCACCTACCTGACACCTGCTGACTCACTGCTGCTTCTCCTCTAAAGGTACCAACAAGGATCGAGGAGACAAGGATGGAGGAAAGAGTGGAGGACACAAGGACAGAAACAGCAGAGGACACGTTGGACTGGCTGTCGGTCTCTCAGTTACTGTTCTTTTTCTTGTTCTTGGTTTTATGTTCCTTACAAAACTGAAGAGAACACGACAGAGTCCAAACTCAGCTCCTGCTGATTCATCTGATGGCTCCTGAATCAGTGAGTGTCCTGCATCTTTTTTCTTTAATGATCTTTTCAACATGTAGAAATAACCAGACAGTAAACAACAGTCATACAGGTGTTGTTTACTGGATTTGGTTTTCGCTGTCTTCTTCTTCACACATGGTTTAAATCTAACATTACAGAAAACCTGGTCATTGACCTTTAATTTTTATTATGATGTCAATGAAAATAAAATCTGTCGGATGTGTTTCTGTCAAAAGAGAAAAGAAAATAGAGACACATTATTATTTATTATTTATTATGATCAGCACCTTCAATATGAATAAAGACACATTATTCAGTGAGATCACCAGTTTGAAATGAACTCTGACAATCTGAAATTGGACTCAAATAAAAACCAGAATTAGTTAAACACTGTGTAGTCTGTGACTTTCTGTTGGTATTAAGCATCATAAGAGTTCATCCAAATATGATTATATTCATCTTAAATTAAAAAAAAATTTTTTCATCTTCCCAACAGTGACGTACGGTGGAGGGAGCATCATGACTTGGAGCTGCTTTGCTTTTGGACGTTGTTCAGGTCTAATCCACAGTTCCAGCAAACACTGAGGATGGAGACATCAAACATGGGCATGATGTATTTGAATGTTAGAGACACAGCAGTGATGTTCCTCTTTCTTCAAATGATTCATCATAGAAACACCTTCTTCCAGTTATTAACTGTACCTGTGGTCCTGTTAGTCTATTGTCTTGTATTGTAAATTTGTACTTTGACAAGAGTCACGGGGATTTTTTATTTAATTTTTTTTTTTTTTTAATCACTAGCATTAATCTTGTTCAGTCTGGCTGCTTTAATTTTTATATAAATGTTACATCCTGTGCTCCATTATATGTTTGATGTAGATCATAAACTAAACACTGTGTGGTTCTGTTTTCTGCTCAGATTCTCTCTGCTGACATCTGCTGTTGATAAACTAAACTGTGATTCTTTCTATGAACCTGTCTGACTGTAAAAAGAAAATAAACTACATTATAAATGATGTTAGTGACACTTTTTAATACAGTATTTTAATATCAGACTTGTTGTCTTTCACCAGAACTAGTTTTAAAGACACAATGTGTAATTTTCAGAAATTTGGTCATTTGACTTTTGATTAGTCCAACAAAGGCTGTGAAATCAGGTTGGGCATGATTTTGACAGTTTCTAATGTAGGATATACAGACATAAGAACATCTGTTTGATTTTGTGTTGGTGAAGGGTCAGGATGTGCATCCACAGTAGAACTGTGCCAAATCAAAAATTGAAATCAAAAAGAAGAAGAAGAAGATTAGAGTTAGTAAATAGTTTAACAATCTCTCTGTAGTCTGCTGACACCACCACATGCTCCTCCATCCACAAGGGAGAGAAAAATGTAGAGTACAGATTGCACCCTCCCTCTCAATAACTGTAACACTACAGATGTTTGCTAGAGATGAACGACATCTGAGTTCAGCTCATTTTATCATTTTCTTTTACATTCAAAAACTCTACACACAGAACTTTATGTTTGTGCCACATGAAGTATGTACAAATAGTTTCTGCAGGTGTTGCTTTAACTGTATATTTACGTGTTTACAATTGATAATCTGAGACTTTAGCGTTTAGCTCGAGTTACTTATGTTCTCTGTCTGGAACCAACCTTTAATCTAAGGTAAGAAATGTTACTAAGAGTCAGGGGGTCGAAGTTCAAGTTAAAACAGGGTTTCAACAGGTCAAAAGAATATTTCACATTCACAAGCTTTCACTTTAGTAGCGTGCACAAACCACGGAACCACTGCTTCCTGTCAGTGCTGCATGTGAGGTAGGTGGCTTTTTCCTCATGTTCTTCCTGTTTACTAAGAGTTTGTATTTGTCTGAAGTAACAGATGTTCTTCTGTCTGCATTAGAACTGAGTGAGATTATTTTTTACTAAACATGTTTTTTTTTATAGTTTTCTTAAAGAACCATCCTCCTCATCATGAAGTTAAAGGTAGGACTTTATTACTGATTCCCTTTAGAGTTTCTGTTAAAGTAGGAACTGTGTGTTTCTGTCTGGAGACTTTGTTAAAACAAAGTTTCGATGCAACAAAGGTCCCAGTCAGACCTGAACCAGGGTTGTTGCTGCGTTTGACAGTATTGCATTTGAATAAATACATATTTAATCCAGGAGGGAGATATTTTTTGTTTTGTTACAGCAGATTGTAGAAAGAATTTATAAATAAAAAAATGACATGAAAACACAAAAATACTTCAACATCTGTCAAAAAGGATACAACAGGACAACTCCAGTCAGGTTTTATGGAGGTTTTATTTGTAGAAAAGTTTCCTACAGCCAAGAAAAGAAACTTTAATATTTAATATTTAAATTTCATGGAGTGAGTGCGCAGAAAAATTGGTGCGCATCTTCAGTGGTCCACTACAGAAGAAGAATAGAGAACAGGAAAACTATTTTTAATTTATACAATGTAATTAACTTATTAAAAGTCACAGACAGTAAAATTAACAGTTACAGTATCAGAAAAGGTAACGATGACGTCTTCAAAGTGGATTTTGTTCCTTTGTCTGAGCACATGTTGGCTGTACCATGCTGCTGCTGAAGGTAGGCTGTGTGAACGGATGACGGGTTTACTATATGTTAAATTATATTTATATACAAACTGAGGGAAACAAACAAAAAACCACAGACAGGTTTCAATTTATGGATTTAATAAGATCTGAATGTGACAACACAGTGATGAAAACTAACTGTAACCAACAAACCTGCTCAATAACTGAACTCACCCTGTCTCTGTTCAGTGCAGCTTAACTTCCTCATTACTACAGTTGATGTTAAAATACAAATAAAACACATTTTTACAGTATAAAGTATAAAGTATATGTTGAAGAGGGAGATCAGAACTGTTAGTAGATGTTCAGTTGTTCCCTGAACTCTAATGTTCAGAGTTAAGCTGCAGTACTGTCAGAGTGTGGACCACAGTCAGTTACCTCCATTAATAATAACCCAGTTTCATACAACAGCTTGTTATTTGAAATGATGATTCAAACCAACATCCATGTGTTTTATGATCCAACACGCTGCTTGTTTAACACGTCAGTGAAGTCCGTGATCAGTGTAGTTTGGTGATCCTCAGATAAGAGGCTGTAGTTCAGAGGACTGGATCCCTATCATGATGAGAATAATGTGCTGAAGCTTTTTGTTCATGACCTCCTGTCCCTTCACTGCTTCCACATTCACATTTATACAATTCAACAGGTTAGAACAGGGTGTTGTGATTATGAGAGAAGTATGACGGTGGTGAGATGTGCTGTAGGTCAGACAGAGGAGTTCAAGGTGGAGGTGGGACTACACCAAGGATCAGCTTTGAGTCCCTTCTTGTTTGCTATGCTGATGGACAGGCTGACAGATGAGGTCAGACAGGAATCTCCCTGGACAATGATGTTTGCGGATGACATTGTGATTTGCAGTGAGAGTATAGAGCAGGTAGAGGAACAGCTGGAGAGATGGAGGTTTGCTCTGGAAAGAAGAGGCATGAAGGTCAGTCGTAGTAAGACAGAATACATGTGTCTGAACGAGAGGGATCCAGGTAGAAGCGTTAGGTTACAGGGGGCTGAGGTGAAGAAGGTACAGGAGTTTAAGTACTTGGGGTCAACAGTTCAGTGTGATGGAGAGTGTGGAAAAGAGGTGAAGAGACGAGTGCAGGCAGGTTGGAGCGGGTGGAGGAAAGTGTCAGGAGTGTTGTGTGACAAAAGAGTGTCAGCAAGACTCAAAGGAAAGGTGTACAAGACAGTGGTGAGACCAGCTCTGCTCTATGGGTTAGAGACGGTAGCAGTGAGACAGAGACAAGAGGCTGAGATGGAGGTAGCAGAGATGAAGATGTTGAGGTTCTCCTTAGGAGTGACCAGGTTAGACAGGATAAGGAACGAGTACATCAGAGGGACGGCTCACGTTGTCTGTGTTAGCGACAAAGTCAGAGAGGCCAGACTGAGATGGTTCGGACATGTTCAGAGGAGGGATAGTGAATATATTGGTAGAAGGATGTTGGAGATGGAGCTGCCAGGCAGGAAGGACAAGAGGACGACCAAAGAGGAGATATATGGATGTTATAACAGAGGACATGAGGTTGGCTAGTGTTAGGGTAGAAGATGTTCATGATAGAGTTAGGTGGAGAAGGATGATTCGCTGTGGCGACCCCTGATGGGAAAAGCCGAAAGAGAAGAAGAAGAACAGGGTGTTGTGATCAAACATAGAGAAGTGTTGGTTTGACAAATCTTTAACCTCTCTCCTCTTTTTCTCCTTCAGACCAGATAAACCTCACAGCTGAACCTGGAGACACAGTCACTCTGCCATGTGGAGTTCACAGTAACATCAGTATTATAGTTGTGGAGTGGAGCAGAACTGACCTGGAGACAGAATATGTCTTTTTACAGAGGGGCAGTAGGTCTGATCCAGACAACCAACATGAATCATTTAAGAACCGAGTGGAGCTGAAGGACAGAGAGAAGAAGGATGGAGACGTGTCTTTGATTCTGAGGAATGTGACGTTCAATGACACTGGAACGTATGAGTGTCGTGTCGTCCAGAGAAGAACAAACCACAGGAAGAGATCCATTTTAGAAACTGACCCCATCAACACCATCAACCTGAGAGTTGAACCAGGTGAGTGTGTGTGTGTGTGTGTGTGTGTGTGTGTGTGTGTGTGTGTGTGTGTGTGTGTGTGTGTGTGGATCAGAGTTGAAGCTGCTTCCTGGTTGTTGATGTGAGAGTGAAACATCACAGATCAGATGTTGGTGTTGATGAGACTTTGTAGAAAACAGCTGGTATGAGTGATGGGATCAAAGTGCAGTAGATAATGTCTGACAGGAGTTTGAAGAGGAAATGGATTCTGTTGTGTTCTTCACTCATCACCTACCTGACACCTGCTGACTCACTGCTGACTCTCATCTGCAGGTGATGCAGCTGAAAACACTGTAGATGGAGGACTTGTCAACAGTCCGCCAGTCGCCTCTGTTCTTGTTGTTGTTGCTGCTGTTATTGTTGGTTTTGTGATTTACAGAAAGCAGAATTAGCATCAAACTCCTGAATAAACAGCTTCAACTGCTCCAAAATTACTCTACTGTTTTATTTGCTTCTGTTAGACAATAAAGAATACATTTAATAAATAAAAGAACATTTTTAAACTGCTGTTTTTCACCAGTTCCCATCCAGAGGTGGAACGTGGTTGTTAACAGCTGATTCACTGACAAGCTTTTTATTCAATCATTGTTCCTGTGCTAAACCTGTGATATAAAATCACTCTTTGAAAGGAACAAAAGACAAATTTCTCACTGCAGAGAATCACTGATCTACTTTACTCTTGATATAAAAATATGTCTCAGGCGATTGAATCACAACTGAACAGCTGTTAAATCAGGAAACATGAGTTAAACAAACACAGAGACAGTTTGTGATCTGATCACTCAAACTACCCACAGAGATGATCTGAGACACATTTGTCCACACACGTCTATTGTGGTGTAAACACGTTTTTTACATTTCCCCAATAAGGAAAAAATAAGATGGATGAGAGAAATGCGCTGACATCACTCAGCAGGGATGAAACTATTACCATTCTTCCTGTGTACAAAGGAAGATGCAGTGTCATCCTCAACACTGCCGATTACCATAGAATGCTAATTCACTTCTGGAGGACAAACATACACACGGAAAACTGAAAAGAGACCCCACCAGCCACTACAAGGAGAAGGTAATAGACTCCCTAAAACACCTGGAATTGGAAAATGCTATTGAAAGGGCAACTTATTACAGATTGTATCCTGGGGAAGCCACTCCTTGTCTCTATGGCCTTCCCAAGATACACAAAGAAGGAGCTCCTCTCAGACCCATAGTCAGCAGTCAGGGACCTAAAATTGGGAGTATTTATTAGTATTTATTTCTCTTTTATATTTTTTTACATTAGAAACACAATAAGTGGTTTCTTGTCTTTTGCCTTTCCACAAAAAAAAAAAAAAAATCTGATCAAGCTTCTATAGGCTGCAGAAGGACCAACTTGGCATCTACATGAAGCTGCCAGATGCTAAACCAGGTCCTTGCTGGATTTCTGACAGAAGAAACTCTGGGAAACTTCTCATCTGATCTTCCACTTCTGTTTTTATCCTTGACCTCTCCAGATTTCTTTACAGGAATCTTTAAATTTAATGTTTAATATTTGTCATTTTAGCCAACTTAAGCTGTTTATTCTGATATTTTTGTGTTTTTATCACTGTGAACATATTTCCTATGTAAACTACCTGTATTCTAATCAAGTGACTACAATATAAAAAGGTTTATAGTTATTATAGCACTGGCAAACCAAAGAAAAATTAATGATGTATAAGACAACACATCCACCTGACAGTTGAACCAGGTGAGTTAGTGTGGAGCTTAATAATACAACTACACCACAATGTATTTAGAGAAAATGTTGGAACGCGAATAGCAATAGTAAAATATTTTTATTCTTGTAGAGATTCAACATGGACAGCTTTTTTTTTTCTTTCTTAACACATCTGCTGTGCACGACAATGTATAAGAGTCATTTATCAGAAACAGGTAACTGGACAACCAACCTCTCAAAACATACAGGCACATTTTACCACAAGGCACAAAATACTTTCCATTGAACCATTTTTGGACAAAACATCATCAGCCGAAGTAAAATCTGAGAATAAGCTGTGTTGACAAACTTTACAGGCTTTCAGCTGTTTACAGTGAACAAACCTGAGAAAAACAATTTGAACAGCTAAACACAACAATTGTTGTACCTAATTCAACACAAAATATAACTTTTAAAGACAGTCAGACATGTGCCAATCCGATATTTTCTCAAGCAGCGCCTTGTATCATGCTGGGGTCATTTGAACTGAAACCAAAACCATCTTATCCACTGACATCACCAGGATCATTGAGCTATTTGTGATTTATAAGTATTTTCCTCTTTACTGACTGTTCGAATAAAAGTAGTGACACATTTCTACAGCGTCTAGGGGTTTGTTGAGTGTCATGACTAAATACTCCGCCTTCAGAGCAGGAGACATGACGGCCTTAAGAACAGCAAGGGCTGAACTGAAGAGGCGAAGCGTGCGCACGCCAGGAGGATCCATGGCCACTTTGCGGACAGCGGAGACAGCCGGCGCATGTGGCAGGGCATCCAGGCGATCACTAACTACAAGACAACTCCACCCGTCTGTGATAGCGATGCCTCCCTCCCAGATGTGCTGAACGACTTCTACGCCCGATTTGAGGTACAGGTAAAGAATAACACGGTAGCTAAGAAATCCACCCCTCCCTCAAATGATCAGGTGCTCTGTCTCTCAACAGCCGACGTGAGGAAGACTCTACGCAGAATCAACCCACGGAAGGCTGCTGGTCCAGACAACGTTCCTGGCAGGGTCCTCAGGGAATGCGCAGATCAGCTCGTGGATGTCTTCACTGACACCTTCAACATCTCCCTGAGCAGCGCCGTTGTTCCTACATGCCTCAAGTCAACGACCATCGTGCCGGTGCCGAAGACGTCTACTGTCTCCTGCCTCACTGACTACCGCCCTGTTGCACTCACACCCATCATCATGAAGTGCTTCGAGAGGCTGGTCATGAGGCACATCAAGTCCCAGCTTCCACCCTCACTGGACCCTCTGCAGTTTGCATATCGTCCAAACCGTTCCACGGACGATGCCATCACCACTACTCTCCACCTGGCTCTCAGCCATCTGGACAACAAAGACTCATATGTTCGAATGCTGTTCATAGACTTCAGCTCAGCATTCAACACCATCATTCCCCAGCAGCTGATTGGGAAGCTGAGCCGACTGGGTCTGACCACCTCCCTCTGCAACTGGATCCTGGACTTCCTGACTGGAAGACCCCAGTCAGTCCGGATCGGGAACAGCATCTCCAGCACCACCATGCTGAGCACTCAGTCCACTGCTGTTCACTCTGCTGACTCACGACTGTGTAGCGATGCACAGCTCGAATCAGATCATCAAGTTCGCTGATGACACGACTGTGGTGGGTCTCATTAGCAAGAACGACGAGTCAGCGTACAGAGAGGAGGTACATCTGCTCTCAGCCTGGTGCAAGGCCAACAACCTGTTTCTGAACGTTGGGAAAACTAAAGAGATGGTTGTTGACTTTAGAAGAGCAAAGAGTGACCACTCTCCACTGAACATCGTCAAGAGCACCAAATTTCTTGGTGTCCATCTGGAGGAGAACCTCACCTGGTCACTCAACACCCGCTCAATCAGCAAAAAGGCCCAGCAGCGTCTCTACTTCCTGAGGAAGCTGAGGAAAGCCCATCTGCCGCCCCCCATTTTGACTACATTTTACAGGGGAACCATTGAGAGCATCCTGAGCGGCTGCATCACTGCCTGGTTTGGGAACTGCACCGTTTTGGATCGCAAGGCCCTACAACGGATAGTGAGGACAGCTGAAAAGATCATTGGAGTCTCTCTCCCCTCCATCACGGACATTTACACCACACGCTGCATCCGCAAGGCTACCTGCATTGTGGACGACCCCACCCACCCCTCACACCCAATCTTCACACTTCTGCCATCAGGAAAGAGGTTCCGGAGCATTCGGGCCCTCACAACCAGACTGTTGAACAGTTTCTTCCCCCAAGCCATCAGGCTCCTCAACACACACACAACAAACTGAACTGAGCACACACACTCGCTAGATTTGACATGTTTCCATCTTTCAGTTGTAAATTGTATTCATTTCCGCTACTGGTCGCTGCTGTTTTGTGGTTTGTGTTCTGTTTTGCTGTCTTCAGACGTCTGTCTGCACTTTTCCTTTGTGTCCTTGCACTGTTTGCACTAGGTTGCACAGGATGCACTTTATGTGTTTTGCTAGGACAACTTAGCAGTCCTCAGCCCCATGTTTGTCTTGTTACCGTTTTATGTAGCACCATGGTTCTGGAGAAACGTTGTCTCATTTCACTATGTACTGCTTCAGCTATATGTGGTTGGAATGACAATAAAGCTTCTTGACTTGACTAGAAATAGAAATATGGCTAAGTCAAAATAATAGAGAAGATCAGTTGTTTTCATAAACAAGAGAAAGGATTCAAAGCACTGAATGTTCCTAGAGACACAATTGCAAGCGTAGCACACAAGTTTAAAATTAAAGGAAAACTACCTGGATGAGACAGAAACATTAGGAGAAGGAGGTGGCAGGTGAGAAAAAAACACTTGAGTGATCACCAAGTCTTGCTAAAGACCTGCAGGAAGACTTGGTGGCAACAGGCCACACCATAGGCCTGTTTCCATGCCAGGACTCCAAAACACAAGATAAGTCAGCAGGATGACATGTTCAAAACCATATATCTACACCACAGAGGATTTAGGGATTCAAAACTTGAACTTGGTATCTACGGAAAAGTCTGACGAAAAAGACAGTGTCATCCACTGAGAAAGAAAATCTGCCTCCAATAAAACCTGGTGGTGGGTCCTTGATACTCTCATGATGCTTTGCTTCCAAGGGCACTGGAAACCTGCAGCTGGCAACTGTTATCATGAGTGTCCAGATCACAAGAAATCAGGGAGACTACCAATTATGTAGCAATACGCAAAGATCTTTTAACTTATATCATAGAGTGTATGCATAAAAAAGTAGTTGTTGCTAGTTTTCTTAATTCCTTCAATGCTTGTTCTTCATGGTCATGTTGGGTTTTTCTTGTTGTATTTGGATTCTGGACAGGACTTTTTGGTCTATTTGTATTAATTACCTTAATTTTTCCAGGAGTTGTTGGTCTCACCAACACGTTCTCATGTAGATTTGAGGTCTTGGGTGTTTTGTATTTTTGTAGAATGTGGTCAGTTTGTGTCTTATGTGGAATTGTTGTAGGTGTTTAAATACCTAATATGTAAAACACCCAACAGTCCCTTTTGAGCAAGCACTAGACGAACTGGAGTGCAGAACTGAGAAGTACTATAATTTTGTTAATTGGTTTCCACAACAACTTAATAAACAAATGTATGTTTACACCAGTTTAATTTGACAGTGTCTCTGACGACAGGAGACAAACGCATGTATCTTTACAACCATGGAAGCATTTGTACTTACAACTCAAGCTACAGGAGCCTTGGAACAGACAAACTGATCTCTGGTGCTGAACCAGAGAGAAACTAATCTATGTCAGTATCACATGTCCGACCTGAAAGTGACATCATGGAAATTTGATCTAGATATAATTGATACATGCAGATCAGCGCCCCCTGCTGGAGTGTCCAGACAGTATTTTAAGTAATTTAAGACTATAAAAAAACAGTCTCACATTAAAAATTTCACTAAAGTAAAAGTACCAAAAGTATGAATACTGGCTGGATAGTGTAGTGGTAGGATCGCTGCCCTGCATGGGGGAGATCCCAGCTGTGTCCATGCAAGACCTCCTCATGCTTGCCCTGTCTGACCTTGTAAGTCACTTTGGTTAAAAGCATTTAAAGACTCTTTCTTTCTCCTGAGACTCACTAATAAGATCACTGTCAAATCAATATTTTCTAAACATTGTTTTGTTCTTGTACCTCATGTCACTACTATGGAATATTTATTAGGTAAAATAAAAATCATTTTTAAAAGAACAGTAACTGGTGTGAAACCATCTGTTTTAGAATGGAACCAGTATTTTAATCACACTTTAATAAAAAGAAAAACTACAACAGAGGAGAAACCCTGGGCTGGATGTGAAAAAAAATTAAAAGTTGACAATTATTATTTATTTGGATAATTCATTGATAACATTTTTAGTTTTAGGGGAGTTTTATTGTTCTGCATTAGAAATCGACCACTGCTCCTTCACTGAGCCAGGGAGAAGGGATCAATGGTGCGTTTACTGACAGCTTAAAGACAGTTCTTATTATAATTTATACATAAATGATATAGTTGATTTTTTTTTCTTCTGTCAATGTAAAATTGTGTTTGTGTTTTTCTTTCTCTGTGTTTTGTTTAATTCATTCACTCTGTGTGTTAAGAATATCAGAGGAATACATGTTTAACAAACCACTAGATGTCACTGAGATGCTGAATTAGAAACCAGTGACAACTGGTTTGTAGGTCATTAATCATAACATTATTACATGTATTTAAAGATCTGCAAACGTTCTGTGCTCTATAAATAAAAGAAAATGTTCAATAAACCACTGTTGTTTTTTCTGTATTCCTTGAATGTTTTGCTAAAAGTTAAGTTTCTTTACTAGTGTCCTTAGACTGAATTAATTTGCTGCAGGTTTTTACTCAACCTTTCAGTAACTGAGGTCCTTGTCACTCCTGTACAGATTCAGTAATGAATGAATGAATGATGGGGAATAAAGAGCTCTGCACTTTTTCATGTGGCAAATAATCTCATTTTAATGAGTAAAATATGATGAGGTATTTGCTGTTGTTGTGATACAGACTAGTAGAAGTCTGTGTTATTGGTGTAGCAGCTATGAGTAGAGGTGTGTATAATATGTAATATATAAGTGTAAATAAATATGTATTGACTCAGTCTCATGATCCCTGTACAGTATAACTGCCCCCAGACTTCAGCTCTGGCTCCCCTACCTTCATTATGTGAGAACATACTGTGTCATAAACCAGACTGACTGTCAGTTCAGTGGTGGTTCACTTTGTGGAGTCTTTCAGGCCTCAAAACAGAGAGAAAATAATAGACCAACCTAGTTTGATACAGGAAGGAAGTGGGATTAACTGCTTTGACCAGATGTGTTTTGATCTCACATCAGTAAGTGACACAATGGACCCAACCTGTCTTCAGCTGCTGCTCTGTAAGTACAACCTGTATCATTTAATAATTTAACATGTGACTGAAAGTTCAGGATTAAACATCAAGTAATGAAACAAGACTTGAAATAACACGATACTGTTAAACATCAAGAAAAAAAGCAACAAATGTGACATGACATGATACAAAATTCTGTTAAAGCAGTTGTAGATTTATATTTTGCAGCCTAAACACAAATGACTGAGGAGTAATTTGTGTTAAAGCTGCACAAGAGAATAATTGTAGGAGCTGTCTCATTATATTTTAGTGTCCGACATAATTTATTATGATGTACCAAAACAAATATTTACTGCAAAAGACTTTCAACTGTCCAGTGGGTCAGAAGTTATTCAGTGTAACTTCAGTAGCAGGTATTCTGATATAGCAGAATGTGATTGTTAAGATCATTCTAATATACAATATGTTGATAATCAGCTTTATAAGGAAAAGAGTAGTATTTATAGTATTATATTATACCATATAATATAATCACAGTTTTAAACATAAGTCATGAAAGTAAAAATAAAAAATAAAACATTTAAATTTCTTTAATGCAATTCATTACTATGTTTTACTATTAGGTTAATAAATTTAATAAATTAGTGTTGAATGTTTTGGTTTACATACAAAAAACCTTTAGCTATAACCACTGCTGAGATAATGATATTAATAAAATTCTATTTAAAATGATCAGAACAATATCAATCATTAAAATCACTTTGTCATAATTGTCTCTAATCACATTAAAGTAAGTGGTTCAGAGCCTCGTGCTGATGCAGCTACTGTTAAACAGTTAAATTCTTAATGAGTCACATAAAGAAATATAAAATATACTGACAATAAACAGCATAGGAAATGTGCTGATATACAACATGCAGTCTGATTTTAAAAGATCAGAGTCTTTAGTGTGCTACGTTACTGATTGTTGTGTAAGATTTCACAATACTGTTGTTTTAATACTAAATATTTTATTTATTGTAGATCGTTGTTATAGTTTATAGTTTTCCTAAAGATATTAGAATCAAGTTACTGCAACAGGATCCAAATAACTAAATCAATAATTTATGTATTAATCTCCTTTCTCTGTAGTTGTGACGTCTCTGCTGAGCTGCTCAACAGACCAAGGTCAGTGAACGTCTCATTTGATGTTCAAAGCTGTTTAAATGCTCATTCGGCTGATTCATTTAATGCTGATTATGCTTCTGTCAGTGTTACTGCACAGGGAACCTGGAACCTATGGTGAAGATTAGAAACAAGCTTTATTCCTCCTCAGCCTGTAAATACATGATATGATGGTGGAAATTTTCACTCTACAATTTCACATTTGTGATAAAACCTCTAATTTCCAGTGGGACTAAGACTATTGTTGTTTACACAGTTACTTTTACTTTGAAATATTAAGATTTATTTAAATATACTCTGAATTTCTCCAGCTCGTCTGACTGTGAGTCCCAGCAGCTCTCAGCTGTTTAAAGGAGAATCTGTGTCTCTGAGCTGTGAGGAGGACGACAGCTCTGCTGGATGGACACTGAGGAGGAACACAACCAGAGAACAGATGACTCAGTGTGGAGATGGATGGGGAAGAACAGCTGGTTCTTCCTGTAACATCAGCTACATCAACCCACTGGAGAGTGGAGTTTACTGGTGTGAGTCCAGAGAGGGATCAACCAGTAGCATCATCAACATCACTGTCTCTGGTAAGATCAGACTGTGGAGTTAGTGTTGATGAGTCTGTGTGGAAATGGATGAAATGCTGTAGTTTGTCTCTGTGTTGAGGTGGATCAGTGATCCTGCAGAGTCCTGTCCTCCCTGTGATGGAGGGACATGATGTCACTCTGCACTGTCAAACAAAGAGCCCTCCCTCCAAGCTCCCAGCTGATTTCTATAAAGATGGCTCCCTCATCAGGACTGAGCCTACAGGTCACATGACCATCCACCATGTTACCAAGTCTGATGAAGGCCTCTACAAGTGTCACATCAGCAGTCATGGAGAGTCTCCACCCAGCTGGATCTCTGTCACAGGTCAGGAGGGTTAATAAATGTTCTTATGTTTCCTGTATTGATGGTTTCATGTTTGGGACACATGTAAAATGTTCAGATGTCTTTTTCTTAGATTTCATTTTATCAATAAATGTATTATTTTAATATATAATTATTTTTTAGACAAATCCACCACTGCACCTGAAACTGCTACATCCTTTTCTCCTGTCCTCTCTCTGTTGTTGTCTGCTGCATCCCTCTGTGGTCTGGATCTATTGGTGTTACTGGTTTTACTGGTGAGATCTGTTGAGAGGAAACATGAAGGTGAAACACACGATTCAGAATTTTACACTTAGGTTTTGTGTTTTCAGAATTATTCATTTAAGAAACATTATCTACAGTTGACTATGAAACATTTAAGTTTTTACCTGATTTATTTTATTTGAACAAATTATAACAAGTTTCACTTTTTAACTGTGTTTTCAGTCTTTTCTATTTAATCTCTATGTAACATACAAACTTATCCTGTCGCTTTTACACTAAAAACCTACGGGATATTTTTAACCTGATACATTCTGATGTTTCCTGTGCATCAGTTTGGTTTATAAAGTGTGAGACTGTGGTTTTTAGCTGAACTAAGTTTTGTGCTTTGTACATTGTTTTGTTCCCTGTGGTGAAACTTGAATGAGACACAAACTGCTCTGTGGTCATTGTGTTTCCTGTTTTCATAAAAAACATGTTCAAGCTGAGTTTGGTTCTGCATGTTTGTCTGAAATAAAGACAAAAATAGACATAAAAAAAATATTTTTAACATGTTATCACATAGATTTGAGCATATTTGTGCTGATTGCACACAAACAATATCAATAAATGTGTTTCTTGCGTTCAATAATTACACAAACTCACTCACAGTGTTACTGACTGTTCTCCAAACACAATTCAATAAACAACACTTTGGTTCTGGTCAGTGTCACAAATATTCTTTCATCCCAAGCCCAGAAAAAGTTTAAACCAATAAAACTATGATGAAAGTTCAATTTGCAACATGGCACTGAACAATAGTCAGTTCATTTTATTTATTAATCAAATACTCACAATTTATTTATTTATTAAGATTTTATTTCTGATGACAGACTCACAGGAGGTTTCCTGTACTGAAGCATATACAGTATATACTGCAGTGCCTGACACTGATACTAGAAACAGTGACATCTGGTGGTAAAACAAGGATATTTAGAGACCAACACACTGTGTGGACTGAGCTGACAGTAATAAAGTTTACTGAAGTCACTGAACATTTGTAGATAACTCTGTTCTCTACCGACATCAGAATGATTAGTTAAAGCTATAGAAGCATCATTTTGACTTCATGTCCGAAGACGGCTGAGTGAAGGTTCGACACAGAAACATCAGGATTAAGTTGAAAACTTATTATCATTTCACACACATTGAGATGTCAAGTAGGAAGTGTCATTATCTCACACTGTAAGTTGAAAAGAAGCTCAGATATGTTAAAAAGTTTTCCTCTCTTTAGAAGTAGAAAACAGTACTACAGAGATATGCTGGTTTCTAATTCAGCATGTCAGTGACATCTAGTGGTTTGTTAAACATATGAGCCTCTGATATTCTTAACACACAGAGTCAATGAATTAAACAAAACACAGAGCAGCATACAGCAAATATATTAAAGTTTGTTTAAAAAGAGAATAAACTTGGATCAATAATCTATAAAGAAAATGTTCAGATCAGATTCAGCTCCTCTGGACTGGACCCCCTCTAATCTACATGTATTCTGTTTTCCAGACTTTAATTCAGTTGCAGTTTATTCGGCAGAGAGAAGAACTCAGCTTTAGAACAAGTCTGCAGTCACAAAGGAAGAAGATCAAATCCATTCCCAAAGACCTGGATCAACAGGATTCATTCATTTCATTCATTTTCCACTGATGGAGATATTTGTTTAGGTTGATGTGTTAAATAAAGTTTAATATCAAACCATATTCTCATCAAATAGTTAGAGTTCAGTTCAGCAGCTGATCTGATTCACACCTGTAGCAGATTTTACACGTATCTGTACAACGTCTCATGTTTTTAATAAACTGTGATTAATCTTTAAATGTTCTCTGAATTTATCATCAGTATATTGAAGAAATGTGTTGTGTACAGTTGATTATGAAGCAGTTTTATTGGACATTTATGGATTATTATTCATATAAATGTTTCACTTCTCAAGTTCATTACTTCTCAGTTTTTTAACCACTGAATCTTCATTAATGTTATGTGATGAATGACGAATTAACGAATGTTAATTTTGTTACTGCAGCAAGGGAAGAAAAAAAATGGAAAAAATTCAAAACATTCAGCAACGTTAAAGATATGCACCACCAACTTTATAGTAGGGTTAATGCTCGCAGTGGCCTCTCCGGAAACCAACATTGGTACCTGACTGGGAAACCTCAGTCAGTCCGGATCGGGAACAGCATCTCCAGCACCGGGGGTGCTCAGGGCTGTGTGCTCAGTCCACTGCTGTTCACTCAGATCATCAAGTTCGCTGATGACACGACTGTGGTGGATCTCATCAGCAAGAACGACGAGTCAGCGTACAGAGAGGAGGTACATCAGCTCTCAGCCTGGTGCAAGACCAACAACCTGTCTCTGAACGTTGGGAAAACTAAAGATATGGTTGTTGACTTTAGAAGAGCACAGAGTGGCCACTCTCCACTGATCATCGATGGAGCATCAGTGGAGATTGTCAACAGCTAATTTTATTACAAATTAATGCAGAAAACCATGTAATTCCAAAAGGTTCACCTTAGCAGTCGTCAGCTCTATGTTCTGTCTTGTTATCGTCTTATGTAGAACCATGGTTCTGGAGGAACGTTGTCTCATTTCACTATTTACTGCGTCAGTTCTGTGTGGTTTCAACGACAATAAAGCTTCTTGACTTTTATCAGTCCCACAGTGAAGAAACTGCCTTGTTACAAGAGCAGACGTACAGTTTGAAAATCCAAAAAGTCCGATCTGACCAAGGAGCATTAAATTAAAGACTAAACTGTCCCAGTGCAAATCAGATAAACTAAAACACGATGAGTGAATGTAAATAGTTCAAATAATAATATAAAACATGAATGTGTACGTACAGTCTACAGTTGATATGAGTGTGACTATGAACAGTAAAGGTATATTAATAAATAGCAGTGGTATAAATTGTGTTTACATAATGTAATGGTACCACAGAGTCAGAGAAGGTCTGTTATATGGTACAGGTGAGTTTCAGGTGTTTCCTCGACTCCTCCCTCTGTGTTGGTGAAGTGTGGGCATGTTGGACAGAGACAGAGACAGAGACAGACACAGAGACAGAGACAGACACAGAGACAGAGACAGACACAGAGACAGACACAGAGACAGAGACAGACACAGAGACAGACAGAGACAGACACAGAGACAGAGACAGACACAGACACAGAGACAGACACAGAGACAGAGACAGAGACAGAGACAGACACAGAGACAGACACAGACACAGAGACAGACAGAGACAGACACAGACACAGACACAGACACAGACACAGACACAGAGACAGAGACAGAGACAGAGACAGAGACAGACACAGACACAGAGACAGAGACAGAGACAGACACAGAGACAGAGACAGAGACAGAGACAGAGACAGACACAGACAGACACAGAGACAGAGACAGACACAGAGACAGACACAGAGACAGAGACAGACACAGAGACAGACAGAGACAGACACAGACACAGACACAGAGACAGACACAGACACAGACACAGACACAGACACAGAGACAGACACAGAGACAGACACAGACACAGACACAGAGACAGACACAGAGACAGAGACAGAGACAGAGACAGAGACAGAGACAGACACAGAGACAGACACAGACACAGAGACAGACAGAGACAGACACAGACACAGACACAGACACAGAGACAGACACAGACACAGACACAGACACAGACACAGACACAGAGACAGACACAGAGACAGACACAGACACAGACACAGACACAGAGACAGACACAGAGACAGAGACAGACACAGACACAGACACAGACACAGACACAGACACAGAGACAGAGACAGAGACAGAGACAGAGACAGACACAGACACAGACACAGACACAGACACAGACACAGACACAGAGACAGACACAGACACAGACACAGACACAGACACAGACACAGACACAGAGACAGACACAGAGACAGACACAGAGACAGACAGAGACAGACACAGACACAGACACAGACACAGACACAGACACAGACACAGAGACAGACACAGAGACAGACACAGACACAGACACAGACACAGACACAGACACAGAGACAGACACAGAGACAGAGACAGACACAGAGACAGACACAGAGACAGAGACAGACACAGAGACAGACAGAGACAGACACAGACACAGAGACAGACACAGACACAGACACAGACACAGAGACAGACACAGACACAGACACAGACACAGACACAGACACAGACACAGAGACAGAGACAGACACAGACACAGACACAGACACAGACACAGACACAGAGACAGAGACAGACACAGACACAGACACAGAGACAGACACAGACACAGACACAGAGACAGACACAGACACAGACACAGAGACAGAGACAGACACAGACACAGACACAGACACAGACACAGACACAGACACAGACACAGACACAGAGACAGACAGAGACAGACACAGACACAGACACAGACACAGAGACAGACACAGACACAGAGACAGACACAGAGACAGAGACAGACACAGAGACAGACAGACACAGAGACAGACACAGAACAAACCCAGTGATCTGATGAAAGAAAGGATGTTAACGTCACGAATGAGCTTTTTTCTGTGTCTCTTCCACACATGTTCCCTGTTCTGTCCTCATCCTGGAGGTAAGTCTGAGTTTCAGAAATTTACATCAGGTGAAGTTAAGAACTCTTCAATCTGTGCGACCAGGAAGTTAGTCTGAAATCTGTCTGTGTGGTGAATGTTAAGAGAACTGTTGTCAGTCAGTTCCCAGTGAAGTGTTTACTGTAAATTTAAAAGATGTAAACTGTGTGAAGGTTTGGACACGAGTCCAGCTCCGTATAGTCACCAACTACAGTAGTTAAAGAGGCTCCTGATCAGCTGTCAGCACATAAACACACACTGACAGCTGCTCTTTTTAGTTCCACACCAAGTGGCAGTGTTTAGACTGAAGAACTGTTTGAATACTGACTAATCAAAATAAAATGTGTGTATCACTAACTTCTTCTTCCTGATTTACTCTTCTCTTTATCTTCAGTGGAATATAAAACTGTAACAGCAGAAGTTGGAGATGATGTCGTTCTTCCCTGTCTGGATAACAGAGAGGATGAGTTTGACACGTTACAGTTGGACAAATCTCGTCTGCCACATGACGTGTTCTTTTTACCACAGTCCATCATTTCACGGTCGAATGCAGCTGAGAGATCCAACGATGACCGATGGAGATTATTCTGTGATTATGAAGAACGTCAACATGAACGATGCTGGAACGTATAACTGTTATGTTGAAAAGTGGTTTGAAGGCACTAAGAAATCTTCACTTGACCTCATCAGCATCATCACCCTGAAGGTTGAAGGTGAGTCCACTGGACGTGTTGTGTTCACTGAACTCCTCCTGCTTCATGTTGGTGTTTTTGGTCGATGTGTATCATGATCACTGGTTTACATAGTAAAACACACACAGTGCAATCACAGCGTCACACATCGACTGACTGTAGATTTTTCCTTCTCTACTTCAGAGCACATTTACATCACAGTTAAATCTGGAGACAGGGTCACTCTGCCATGTCGAGGTTACAGCAGATCCACTGTCACAGCTGTGAAGTGGATCAGACCGGACCTGGAACAGGCAGGTCATGTCTTTATGTTCCAAGATGGTCGATCCGTTATCCGTTATCCAGATAACCAGCATCCATATTATGAGAACTGGGTGGAGCTGAAGGACACAGAGATGAAGAACGGAGACGTGTCTTTGATTATTAAGAATGTGACGACTTCTGACAGTGGAACATATGAGTGTTATGTCAACCAGGGACAAATAAACCTCAGGAGGGGCCTTTTAATGAAACTGCCACCTTCATCAACCTGACAGTTGAACCAGGTGATTTAGTGTGTGTGTGTGTGTGTGTGTGTGTGTGTGTGTGTGTGTGTGTGTGTGTGTGTGTGTGTGTGTGTGTGTGTGTGTGGATCAGAGTTGAAGCTGCTTCCTGGTTGTTGATGTGAGAGTGAAACATCACAGATCAGATGTTGGTGTTGATGAGACTTTGTAGAAAACAGCTGGTATGAGTGATGGGATCAAAGTGCAGTAGATAATGTCTGACAGGAGTTTGAAGAGGAAATGGATTCTGTTGTGTTCTTCACTCATCACCTACCTGACACCTGCTGACTCACTGCTGCTTCTCATCTGCAGGTCTCAGTGTGTTTAGAGCAAAGAGTGGAGGAGACCGGATCGGACATGTTGGACTGTCAGTTGTTCTGTTTCCTGTTGTTCTTGTTTTCTAATGTTGAGAAAACCTCCCTCTGATTAAGCAGATGAACATAAGCTGGTGTAAAAGGTCTCAGGTCTCTTTAGTCCTGACTCTGTGTCCTGCTGCTGTTTCCTCAGTGATTAGTTCAACATGTAGAATGAACCACATGATATGATGAACACAACTCTCTGACGTCTCTGTGTCTGTTCTATGGTTCCTACTAAATCATCATTTCATTTATGTCATGAGCTGATTGTAAAAACAAGTTAAAGTGTAAATGTGGTGATTTACTGAATTAAAATGAGTTCTTTAAATGTTTACAGCAACAAACTGCAGTTGAAATGTTAAAGATAATGGATCAGACTTGAAGAACAGACAACAGAACCAGTGTTCAGGGTCCACTGACCAGCTTCATGCATTAAAACAGTTAATATTGTTTTACTTGTTATTATTTTCTGGACATTTTCAGCAACTCACTGTGCTGTTGAATAAAAGTGTTCATGTATCAGCACTGAACATGTGTCTTTATTTCTAATTCATGATGCTGATGAGCAGGTTTTATGAATCCGTCTGAGCTGTTCAACATGTTGATGCAGGTCTTAAATTTTAATCTGAGCTGGAATCAAAAGCTGCTAAAACCACGACACTCTGAACAGGTTTAACTAACGTCTGAACAACAGTCTGTGATAGAAAACAGGTAACTGAGGATCAAACCTTAAACCTGGTCACTGATGTGGTTTAACTGTAACGTTCAAATCAATCTGTCTGAACTGGAGCTGAAATAAAGAAAAGTTCACAGATTAACTTTAGTTTAAATGAAGTTGATCCTTCACCAAACAGAGACACACTTTACTGTTTCTATCAAATCCAGAGACACTGTCTACACAGTCAGTTACTGTGTTCAGCTTCTGTTGTTCTCTGGTACAGTTCAAAGTTTTATATGTGTTTTATAGGAAACATTGGTTCTTTTTTTAAATACAGTCCTTATATAATAATAATGAGAGTGAACAGGATTTAAACTAGGTTTCCTCCTTTGTCTCTAACATGAATCTAGAAGCTGTTCACCAGAACAAGTCTGAACTGTTCAACATGTTGATTCAAGTCTGAATTAAAAATAGTTAAACCACCATCACACCCTGAACAAACAACAGGGGTGGATTTAAATCAACGTCCTGAATAATGTGATGAAGTCTCGTTGTTTCCTGTTGCTGAAACCTGTTGGTGCTCGACTTCACTCGCTCACATTCTGCTGCAGACGAGAAGAAAACTTGGGTTAAGTGAGTCGAGGTCAAAAATAACTAGAACCTTACCCTGGTGAAAGACTCAGAGTTTAGTAAAATGCATTGATTCACTCTATTTATCATGAGTAAATTTTAACCTGTGTTGAAAACCAATTTATTTACTGGTTACAGTGATTTAACTGTGTTTTAAAGCAATAAATAGGAGGCAGGTGAAGGAAATTAAAACAGTCTGTGCTGTTTACTTTGACTTCAGCTCTCTGACTTGTATTAAGACAAGTTAATTGTACAGATCTCATCTAAAACACATTTAAAAAGTTGCATCTTGTAGTTTTAAGTTCCTGCAGGAACAAACAACCATTTTCCCGATGAATCACTAAGCTAATGTACTTTGTCTTCATGAGTCCAGTTCCACCTCTGACCCAGTGGATCAGGTCTGAGAACTTTATACAGTTCATTCAGAGGAGAACACAGAATACTTTATTTCAGAACATTTATATCACTTTATTCTGAATCTGCTAAGTAACAGAAATAAATGTAATGAGTAAAAAAGCACATTTTAAAAGGTTTGTATGAGTAAATATGATTCTAACAACTAGAGTGCAGTACTTAGAAGTACACTAATAGTGGGTAGTTGATTTCCACAACAACTAAATATACAAATGAACATTTATACCACTTTAATTTTACAGTGTCTCTGTGTCAACAGGAGACAAACACGTGTATCATTAGCACCATGGAAATGTTTGTGTTTCTGAAAACATGTAGATCAGCGTTTCTAGACAGTGGTGGAAAAAGAGTTTAAATGTCATATAACATTTACATACATACTCCTTCACTGAGTCAGAGAGGAGGCATCAATGGTGCGTTTACTGACAGCTGTGGAGAGATCATAATCAGACACATTCATACTGACTAATTCTCATTGTTCAAGTAAAGAGGAGCAGATTTGATTTGGGGCAGAAGAGAAATGAAACTCGGACACAGTGTTAGAAAGAACGTCTCTTAACTAAGACTTTGATTTTGTTGATTACTATCAGGGAGTTGTTCAAACATCAGTACTTTCAGGTCCTATATGATGTTTTATAGTGATCAGGATATTTTTTCTTATATCAATATTAACCTGTTTTTTTATGAATTAACTCTATGTATTAAGAACATCACAGGGATACGTGTGAAGTTTAAAAAAACCACTAGATGTCACTGTGCTGCTGAGTTATGAACCAGTGACATCTACTGGTTCATTAATTATCAATCTTAAACATTTATTAATTAATCTGCAAATTTTATACTCTGAATATAAATGAAGCATGGAAAGAAAACACTGACTAATCTGTTCAGTGTTGGGAGCAGTGAATCACTGTGTGGATGCTGTGAATCAACTCGTGAACAGGGATTGTTGTATTTCTTCATTGTTTTTGCTGCGTTGAATGAAAAATGACATCCTCTCTGCTAAAAGTTTCTCTACAAGTCGCTCTTTACTGAATTATTTTCCTGAACAGAATCAAACATAAACTAAGTTAGTGAATAAAAAGCTCAAAGTACTCAAAGTAGAAGAAACTGAACTTTGATGAAATTGTGGAGAATGTGACAAAAGCAAATAAAGAAAGAAGCTTTATTAATATATTGTCTTTTATTGTTATTTTAACTAGTTCTGTGCTGCTTATGTGATACAGACCAATAAAAGTCTGTGTTATTCATGATGAAGCTAAATATAATTCATTTTTATAATGAGAAAAACATGCTGTTGACTTTTACAGTCCACTAGGTGTCACTAAGCTGCTGAGATAGTACAACTAAACTGCCAGTGACCTTTACTAGTTTGTAAATTGTTAAACTTTTACATTTTAGGTAATGACAAATTTAGTTTCAGTGGCTAACAGAAAATATTGTGACTTTTAAAATGTTGATTCTATCAAAGTTTTGTTTTCCCTTTTTAATTTTTGTTATGAGAGCAATACTTCAATACTACAGTGTCCTTGTTATTGGCAGCAGTGAATGAGTGTTTACTGTGCACTAAACAGTCAACACTGGGGCCAATGCCTCCTGAATCTGCAGACTGGGATGTTTTGACTTGACTTGAGTTTTGTGTGGACACCGATGTACGTATGAAAACAATTTGCTACTTAACTAACAACGAAGCCTGGGTCAACAAGGTCATCAAAACCATCCTGGATGACAAAAAGAAGGTGACAGGGAGGCAGCAAAGGGGGACCAGAGACTGCTGTCTGTCAGGATCAGGGAGGGGAAGGAGGCTTAAAGAAGCAAACAAACCCTTCAGCAATACAAAACCAGGGAGGTGTGGAGGGGCAAGAGGTCCATCACTGACTACAAGTCCAGCAGCCAGGTGACTGAGTTATTTTGTATTTGTGTTGTGAGGTTGTTTTCTGGCTGGACAGCAGCAGTAACAAGGCAAAACTTTATTAATCCCTCTGGGGTTCATAAATCTGAATCTGTATTCTCATGGGGAAGATAAACCACCCTGACCCCCTCTTTAATTCAAACTCTGCCACCACGATTTAAGAACTGCTGCTATCAAATAGTGTAGAGTAACAGTTCCTGTGCAGTGATGGTTCACCTTTGTGGAGACTTTCTTGCCAAAAGTCAGAGAGAAAATAATCTGCTAACATACGATTCAAGGAGGAAGGAAGTGGGATTAACTGCTTTGACCAAATGTGTGTTGGTCTCATATCAGCAAGAGGTACAATGGACCAAACGTGTCTTCAGCTGCTGCTCTGTAAGTACAAGATATAAAATATAATCATTAGATTTAAAGCATGTCAGCTGAGATGGTGGTGAGGTACATGAATGTTGGGGGTCAAACCTCTAATAATTAATGAAATCAGATTTAAAATAAGATTAGACTGAAAAACAAGATCAAGAGTAAAAAATCAAACAAATAAAAAAAAGCTACCATGCAACAAAAAGTTATTACAGAAGCATTTTAAGCACATTTATATGGCCAAAATCTAATAACAGAAGAACAACCTACTGTAAGAATTTGATCACCTAGAGAAATCAACATGATTTTAATATTAGCTTGAACCAGAAGTTACTATAGAGACCAAAGTTCTGTAATAAATTGTTTAATTTTATTAATTAATATTGTGGGTAGTGTCATAATTTATGGGTTTCTAGTCTTTCTGAGGTAAATCTGTGTTGATAAATTGTAAAATCCAAGATAAGGACAAAAGTCAACACAAATGACTGTTTGCTGAATGTTTAGGCTACACTGACAAAATAATATTTGTAGAAGATGTTAGTGCAGCTCCTGATGTAATTTAACATGTTTTAACAACAAATATGTTTTAACATATTTTTACTTACTCAGTGTTTCCCTTAATGACAGATTATGTGATATGACAGAACTTCATTGTGATGCCACCAAGATTTTGCTCAAGGCCATTCTAAATGTTTGTATTTATTAATTATCTGTAAACGTAGCATAACATTATATTTGGCATCAAATCATTTCACAGTTCTAAACAAATATATTGAGAGAGAGTTAATTTAATTCAGAATTCACTTATTCATGACTTATTTTAATCATATTTAATATAATTACTCTAACATCTATAAGACATTAATGTCAAAGGTATCCAAGGCAAATTGTTGTTCTTGTTTCATGATATTAACAAACAAAAAAGTTGAAATTAAGTTTTTAGGTAGAACCACTGCTGAGATGAAGATGTTGTCCAGCCATGAAATTCTATTTAAAATGGTCAGAACAATATCAACCTTTAAAAAATGTTTGTCATAATTGTCTCTAGTCAGTGGTTCAGAGCTTCGTGCCGACGCAGCTGCTGTTAAACAGTTTAATACTTAATGAGTCGCATGTAGAAATATAAAATATACTGACAATAAACAACATGGAAAATGTGCTGATTTACAACAAGCAGTCTGGTTTTAGAAGAATAGAGTGTATCTGCTGCTAAACTACTGATTGTTGTGTTGAACTGTAGAGTACTTGATATACATGAGTTTGTAAATATGTGAAAGAAAGATGATTACATTTGTGTTTTTTTGGTGTGTTATAGTTATTTAATTTCCTTTAGATCCCAGAATCATGTTACTGTATTTTAGTAAAACATACAAATAACTATATCAATAATTTATGTATTCATCTCCTTTCTCTTTAGTTGTGACGTCTCTGCTGAGCTGCTCAACAGACCAAGGTCAGTGAACGTCTCATTTGATGTTCAAAGCTGTTTAAAGGCTCATTCTGCTGATTCATTTAATGCTGATTATGCTTCTGTCAGTGTTACTACACAGGGAACCTAGAACCTATGGTGAAGATTAGAAACAAGCTTTATTCCTCCTCAACCTGTAAATACATGATATGATGTCCTTTGTTCCTGTGATGGAACAACATGCTGATGTCACAGTGATGTCATCAGGGTTAACTCAGACCACAGATTTTAAACTAGAGAGACTAAAAGAGCTGATTAACCAGATATGAGACCAGGTTTAATAAGAAAATTATTTTCATTGAGAGTCACTGTGTACATGTACTGTACATTATGGACTTTAGCTCTTTTTAGAAAAACAGCAGGAAATTAGACTCTTGTGGACTGATCCTGGTATTAATGTGTGAACTACAGGAAACACAGATAAAGGTCAACACAGACAATGTGAGTCTCAGTAAACAGAAGCTTAATGTAGGTGGATGGTTGTTGGTCAATGTACCTGAGTTTGTCTGTTGTCAACACAGTAGATCTGTTCTTTTCGTATGATTATAAGTTTGATTATTTATGCTATGTGAAAGATGACTGGAATTTAATCTCAGATCCAGTAGAACTCAAATCATTGTTGTTAATTCCCCACAGTTCGTTTGACTGTGAGTCCCAACAGATCTCAGTTCTTTAAAAGGGAGTTTGTTTCTCTGAGCTGTGAGGAGGACGACAGCTCTGCTGGATGGACACTGAGGAGGAACACAACCAAACAACAGATGACTCAGTGTGGAGTTGATTGGGGAGAAACAAATGGTTCTTCCTGTAACATCAGTTCTCTCAACCCAGTGAACAGTGGAGTTTACTGGTGTGAGTCCAGAGAGGGATCAACCAGTAGCATCATCAACATCACTGTCTCTGGTAAGATCAGACTGTGGAGTTAGTGTTGATGAGTCTGTGTGGAAATGGATGAAATGCTGTAGTTTGTCTCTGTGTTGAGGTGGATCAGTGATCCTGCAGAGTCCTGTCCTCCCTGTGATGGAGGGACATGATGTCACTCTGCACTGTCAAACAAAGAGCCCTCCCTCCAAGCTCCCAGCTGATTTCTATAAAGATGGCTCCCTCATCGGGACTGAGCCTACAGGTCACATGACCATCCACCATGTTACCAAGTCTGATGAAGGCCTCTACAAGTGTCACATCAGCAGTCATGGAGAGTCTCCACCCAGCTGGATCTCCGTCACAGGTCAGGAGGAAAACTCTGAGTTCAACAGTTATTACATCCACACATTCACCTGAACAGCTGGATTCTCTCTACAGAAAATAAAACCACACCTGCTGCCTCCACCTCCCTCCAGCTTGTGTTCATACTGGTCCTCCACCTGGTGGTGTTCTGTCCGTACTTCGTCTCCACTCTCCTCATGGTGTCTTTATATCGACACAGACCCACAGGTAACACTCTGAATCAGTCACTGACCTCACAAACACTAATCAATCAACCAATCAATCAATCAATCAATCAATCAATCAATTAATCAATCAATCAATCAATCAATCAATCAATCAACCAATCAACCAATCAATCAATCAATCAATCTCAGTGTCTCTTGATACATTTTCTACTTTTTCTTTTTAACATTTTCTGTCTGTAGAAAATCACCTGTCTGTTTCCATGGTGATGACCTCACCCCCTCAGGCTGAGCAGGGATTGGATGATGACTATGATGACGTCACCACAGAGCATCACTTCTGAACTGATCTACTTGATCTAAAATCTTTAAGTTTTTACCAAATAAGAATCAGATTTAAAGTTCTCTATTGATCAGAAACAGTTGATGATCCAGAACTTCCTGTGTCTCGTGTTTTGGTTTAATCTCTTGATGGACAGTGTTGAACTCAGGATGTCAGACTTCAGCAGCAGCAACAAACAGATTTTAAAGTCTTCATTTACTCCAACTAGTTTAATTTCTCTTCCTGGTTCAGCAGCTAATGGGCAGAATAGAGACAGCAATCAGGAAACTGGAAATCTGCCAGAGTTTTGTTTAACTGCACACTTCATTTCATACCATCTCATATTCTGAACATGTTTAGCATCATTACTTTGGCTTTATTATAAATTATATTAGATTTTTTTATAAATGTATGATTCTCTTCTTTGTCACTGACCTTGATGCAGATCGTCAGCCGTGATGAACTGGAACCAGAGATTAGTTTGTTCTAATGTCCTAAGGAAAATGTCATGTTCTTGTGCTACATTTTCACCAGGTTAAAGGGGACGTGGGTGATGTAGCCGTCAGTCTCAGTTCCCCTAGTTCTTTGACTTTAGGATGGTGTCACAGCCTTTAGATTTATTATCCCCAGACAGAGAAAAGAGGACATATTTGTAGATGTGATTGATAATAATAAATAAATAACTAGGATTACAAAGGATTAGAAATTTAACAGCAAAAAGGATGATTTGATGCTATTTACTGTGAAATACAGATGTTATGCTGTTGCTTTTACACTAAACTGCATTTTTTAGACCTGATACATTTTGATGCTTCCTGTTAATCAGTTTGGTTTATAAAGTGTGAGACTGTGGTTTTTAGCTGAACTAAGTGTTCTGCTTCATACATTGTTTTGTTCTCTGTGGTGAAACCTGAATGAGACACAAACTGCTCTGTGGTCATCATGTTTCCTGTTGTTCATAAAAACATGTTCCAGCTGAGAGTGGTTCTGCATGTTTGTCTGAAATAAAACTGAAATAAAATAAAAAGTACATGTTGTACAATGAAATTGGTCCTCTGCATTTAACCCATCCCTACTCTATGTGTATGTGTGTACTAGGCGTGACAACAATAACAATTGCTCATGTCACTGAATGAGGATAACTCTGGTCTCTACTGAAAGTACATAGAGGTTTTTTCACTTCCCACTTGGCGTCAGACACTAAAGTTAGCCTTTATCATTCAGGGTAATATGGGAACAGCTCCAGCTGCCATTCATAAATGTATTGTGTAATTTTAAAGTGGAAAAGTGTCCACTTTTACCAGATTAATTATACATGTATGAATTATTAGTGTAATTAAAAGCTAGAAATGACATGTCTTGTGACGTCAGATCCTGCAACGAGATTTATATTAATAATTAATTATTTAACCCGTTGTCCACTCAAGGGTCGCATGAGTGCTGGAGCCTATCCCAGCTGTCATTGGGCGAGAGGCGGGGTACACCTGGACAGGTTGTCAGTCCATCGCAGGACAGACATAGAGAGATCGACAATCTTTGACACTCACATTAATGCCTATGGGCAATTTTGTGTTACAAATTGGCCTAACATGCATTTCTTTGGAGATGGGAGGAAGCTGGAGTACCAACAAGAACCCACGTAGACACAGGGAGAACATACAGACTCCACACAGAAAGGAGCCCTGTGGACCAGTGAACTCAAACCAGAGTCCTGGTTCAAAAACAAAACTAAAAAATCTAACATACCAGATTAACCAATGCCTGATGTATTGGATTGTAATACATTGTACAGGTGTGCCTGAAGTGTTTCCTTGACTCCTCCCTCTGTGTTGGTGCAGTGTGGGCATGTTGGACAGAGACAGAGACAGACACAGAGACAGAGACAGAACAAACACAGGTGGCCACTGTGTCTGTGACTGGTGTCTGCACCAAACAATAAATAATACACCATGGATGAAGGAAAATTAAAACAGTTTTTGCTGTTCTGTGAGTCTATATCACAGGACATTTACTTCAGCTCTCTGCTTTAAGAAAGGTTATTTGCACAGATCTCATCTAAAACATACGTTTTAAGTTTTTGCTAGAACAAACAACTATTTTCCCGATGAATCACTAAGTTACTTCACTTTTCCACAGACAGCCTGTGTCTCTGGGACAGTGTCTCAGTTCTTTGAAGAACCTCCTCTGATCAGGTCCAGTTTCATCAGTTTAGTGGCTGTTTCACCTTTGTCTAAACTTTGTTGTTGGTCTGTTGTGTGTTTGATTCTTTCTGGTCAGTTACTGTGAAGCATGGAAACCTAATCCCATCACATCATTTATCTATCATCATAGAAACTTGTTGCTCAGGATGTGTCTACATGTACTGTAGTGAGGTAAAAAGCTTTAAAAAGTTTATCTGAGTAAATGTGATCCTAAGAACTAGAGTGCAGTACTTAGAAGTACTTTAGTTGACTTAAACCTCAAGTCAATGTTATGACGTATTTATGTGTTAAAAAAAAAAAACATGTTTAGAACAGTGACAGGTATAAAACCATCTATTTATAAAATATTTACAGGTTGAGTGGAACCAGTGATATAATCACACTTTAATAAAAAAGAAATGATTCAACCTTTAAAAAGTTTAAATGTTAGAAGTTTAAGGCATAAATTCTTTCTTTGGATAATTTCTTGTTTTATTTTTAGTTTTAGAAGAGTTTCATTTGTCTGCATTAGAAATCGACCTTCGCTCTTTTACTGAGACAGAGAGGAGGCATCAATGGTGCATTTACTGACAGCTATGTACAGATAATAATCAGACACATTCATACTGACCAATTTTCACTGTTTTCACAAGTAAAGAGGAGCAGATTTGATTTGGGGCAGAAGAAAAATAAAACAGTGTTAGAAAGAACATCTCTTAAATAAGATTTTGTTCATTACTATCAGGGAGTCGTTTAAACAAACTGGATTGTTTGTGAACGTAACATCACTACTTTCAGGTCCAATATGATGTTTTATAGGGTGAGGGATATTTTTTCATCAATACAAACCTGTGATTACCCAACCACTAGATGTCACTGAGCTGCCCAGTTAGAAACCAGCGACATCTGCTGGTTCATAAATTAGTAATCCTAAATACTTATTAATTAATCTGCAAATGTTCTATGCTGGATATAAATGAAGAGCATGGAAAGGAAACACTGACTAAACTATTCAGTGTTGGGAGCAGTGATTTCATGAATGGTTGCTGTGCATCAACTAGTAAATGGATTGTTGCATTACTTCATTGTTTTGTTGTGTTATATAAAAGATTATTTCCTCTCTGCTAAAAGTTTTTCTACAAGTCGCTTTTTAGTGAATTTTTTTCCTGTAAAGAATCAAACATTATCTAAGATGGTGAATAAAAAGCTCAAAGCACTTTCTCTTGTGACATTTAAGAAGTACTGACAAAGAAACTGAATTTTGAACTCACCTAGTTTGATACAGGGAGGAAGGAAGTGGGATATATTGCTTTGACCAGATGTTTGTCGATCTCACATCAGTAAGAGGCACAATGGACCCAACATGTCTTTATCTGCTGCTCTGTAAGTACAACCGGCATCATTTAATAATTTAACATGTGACTGAAAGTTCAGGATCAAACATTTTTACTGAGATGGTTCTAGTTTTATCTAACTTAGACTTTAATGCAAGGAACAACAAGCCCTATTTTTTTCTCCTTCTGAAAATTGTTAATCCAGAAATTGCAATGTTAATTATCATTCACACCAAGGTGTTTAAATCCTATTTATTGATATAATATGTAAGTTATGCGATGATGTACAGGCTTTCTCTAAGTAGATCCATATCAAAATACAGTTTATAGAAGCTTAGAAGACAGAATAAAGATAACTTAAACCCAAATTACAGAAGACTAAACATGTATTTTACCAGCAGAATATAACTGAACATTAATTTTTAAAGGTCATTAAAATAAAGCCAAACACATTAAATGGTCCTGCACATATTCAGTTGCTGTTTTTGTTAAAATATATATTTAAGTCTGTAAGATACGTTTTGAAGTTTTCCCAGTGATTCATAACTATATAGGCATGTGGACAGCATATTATAACAGTCTCCCCTGTATCTTAGCTCTTCTTATTAAACTAGAAAAGCAGCTTTGAGAGATTTTATGACTGAGAAGTGTCAGTCAGTGTTAAGACACTGACAAAAGAAAATTGTAGGAGCTGTTTCATCAGATTATAGTGTCTCATGTAATTTACCAAATTCTCTTATACAAAACATTTGCAGATTGCGCTGAACCATCATCAGTCTGCTGGATACAGTACCTATGAAAAGTATTCACCCCCTTGGATCTTTGATTGTTTTATTGACATTATAAATCAGTCATGGTCAATAAAGGTTGGCGACTATGACAAAGAAATGTCAGAAAAATACATTAATGTCAAAGTGAAAACAAAGTAATGTCAATTAAATAAAAATATATTAGGTAAAATCAGTGTTTACATTACCATTCACCCCCTTCAGATTAGTATTTAGTAGACTCACCTTTGGCTGCAATCACAGCATGGACTCTGTGTGGGTGGATCTCAATTAGACTTGCACATCTGGAAACTGGAATTTTCTGCCATTCTTCTTTGCAAAAGTGCTCAAACTCTGTCAGGTTGCGTGGGGATCAGGTGTGAACGGTCTTTTCAAGTCCATCTACAAATTCTCTATTGGATTGAGGTCTGGGCTTTGACTCGGCCACTCCAGAACATTCACCTTGTTTTTAGTGAACCATTTCTGTGTAGCTTTCGCTGTTTTCTTCGGGTCATTGTCTTGCTGGAAAACAAATCTTCTCCCAATCCGTAGTTGTCCTGTCGACTGATTAAGATTGTCCTCCAGTATTGTCCTATATTTTGCCACATTCATCTTACCCTCCACCTTAACAAGCCTTCCAGGGCCGGCTGCCAAAAAGCATCCCCACAGCATGATGTTGCCACCTCCGTGTTTTATAGTGGGGATGGTGTGTTTGTGGTGATGTGCAGTGTTTACTGTGTTCCAAACATAGCGTCTTGACTGATGGACACAAAGCAACATTTTGGTCTCATCAGACCAAAAAACCCTCTTCCACTGGACCATGGAGTCTTTCACATGCCTATTGATGAACTCAGTTCATGATTTAACATGAGTTTTCTCCAACAGTGTCTTCTTATCACTCTCCCATAAAGCTTTGACTGATGAAGAACCAGGTCAACAGTTGTTGTATGTACAGTTTCTCCTACCTCAGTTGCTGAAGCTTGTAACTCCCTCAGAGTAGTCATCGGTGTGTTAGTGGCCTCTCTCACTAATCTTCTTCTTGCACGGTCACTCAGATTGTGTGTCTGTTCTAGGCAGATTTAGAAAACTAAATTGTGGAATTATAAAAAGATGTTGATTAAGGCCATTATAATCAATACCTAATAATTATCAGTAAAAGACGAAGAAAAGTAGTGTAACTTTGCATGAACATCATATTTCCCATCAAACATTCTCACAGTTCTAAACATCAGGCTGAATTCATTCCTGTCCAAGTCAAATGTTGTTGTTGTTGGTTCATAATGTTAACAAATAAAAGTGTTATAATTTGCATGTTACCAATCAGATTATAGAAATTCAATCTTTAACTATAACCACTGATGAGATTATAATGTTGTGTAGTCATGTTGATAAAAATCTAGCCACAGAGGTTGCAAGCCAGTGATTTCTGTGCCGGTCCCAAGCCCGGATAAATAGAGAGGGTTGCGTCAGGAAGGGCATCCGGCGTAAAAACTGCCAAAATAACCATGCGAATCATCCACAAGACTTTCATACCGGATCGGTCGAGGCCCGGGTTAACAACGACCGCCACCGATGCTGTTAACCTACAGGGTGTCTGTGGAAATTTGACTACTGTTGGTCGAAGAAAGAGGGGAGGCAGAAGGGTTCGTGGGCAGAGAGAGAAGGGGAAAGGCAGGAGCATAGATCTGAGAATAGGGACTCTTAACGTTGGCACAATGACAGGGAAAGGCAGAGAGCTGGCAGACATGATGGAGAGAAGGAAGGTAGATGTTCTGTGTGTGCAGGAGACAAGGTGGAAGGGCAGCAAGGCACGTAGTATTGGAGGAGGATACAAACTGTTCTACCATGGTGTGGATAGGAAGAGAAACAGGGTAGGAGTGATCCTGAAGGGGGAGTTTGTAAACAGTGTTCTAGAGGTGAAAAGAGTCTCAGACAGGGTGATGAGCCTAAAGCTAGAAATTGAAGGGGTGATGGTGAATGTAGTCAGTGGGTATGCGCCACAGGTTGGCTGTGAGTTAGAAGAGAAGGAGAGATTCTGGAGTGAGTTTGATGAGGTCATAGAGAGTATCCCCAGAGGAGAGAGAGTTGTTGTTGGAGCAGACTTCAATGGACATGTTGGTGAGGGCAACAGAGGTGATGAGGAGGTGATGGGCAGGTTTGGTGTGAAGGAAAGGAATCTGGAAGGACAGATGGTGGTGGACTTTGCTAAGAGGATGGAACTGGCTGTAGTCAACACTTACTTCCAGAAGAGAGAGGAACACAGAGTGACATACAGAAGTGGAGGTAGAAGTACACAGGTGTACTACATCCTATGTAGACGAGGTCATTTGAGAGAGGTTAGTGACTGCAAAGTGGTGGTAGGAGAGAGTGTAGCCAGACAGCACCGCATGGTGGTGTGTAAGATGACTCTGGAGGTCAGGAAGAAGAAGAGAGAGAAGACAGAAAAGAAGACCAAGTGGTGGAAGTTAAAGAATGAAGAAACTTGTGAGGAATTCAGACAGAAGTTGAGACAGGTTCTGGGTGGTCAGGATGAGCTTCCAGATGACTGGGAAACTACAGCAGAGGTTATCAGGGAAACAGGTAGGAAGGTGCTAGGTGTGTCATCTGGAAAGAGGAAAGAAGGTAAAGACACTTGGTGGTGGAATGAGGAAGTACAGGAATGTGTCCAGAGGAAGAGGTTGGCTAAAAGGAAGTGGGATGTAGAAAGGACTGAGGAAAGTAGACAGGAGTACAAGGAAGCGCAGCGTAGAGTGAAGAGGGAGGTGGCAAAGGCCAAACAGAAAGCTTATGATGAGCTGTATGACAGGTTAGACACAAAGGAAGGAGAGAAGGACTTGTACAGGCTAGTCAGACAGAGAGATAGAGATGGGAAGGATGTGCAACAGGTAAGGGTGATTAAGGACAGAGATGGAAAGGTGCTAACAACCCAGGAGAGTGTGCAGAAAAGATGGAAGGAGTATTTTGAGGAGCTGATGAACGAGGAAAATGACAGGGAAAGAAGGGAGGAAGATGTGGATGTTGTGGAGCAGGAAATAGCAGAGATTGGAAAGGATGAGGTTAGGAAGGCTCTGAAAAGGATGAAGAGTGGAAAGGCTGTTGGTCCTGATGACGTACCTGTGGAGGTGTGGAAGTGCTTAGGAGAGACAGCAGTGGAGTTTCTAACCAGTTTGTTCAATAGGATTCTACAGAGTGAGAAGATGCCTGAGGAATGGAGGAGAAGTGTTCTGGTTCCGATCTTTAAGAACAAGGGTGACACGCAGAACTGCAGCAACTATAGAGGAATAAAGTTGATGAGCCACACAATGAAGCTGTGGGAAAGAGTAGTGGAAGCCAGGCTTAGGAAGAAGGTGGAGATTTGTGAGCAGCAGTATGGTTTCATGCCCCGTAAGAGCACCACTGATGCCATTTTTGCTTTGAGAATGTTGATGGAAAAGTACAGAGATGGTCAGAAGGAGCTGCATTGTGTCTTTGTAGATTTAGAGAAGGCGTATGACAGGGTGCCGAGGGAGGAGCTGTGGTACTGTATGAGGTCGTCGGGAGTGGCAGAGAAGTACGTCAGACTAGTTCAGGACATGTATGAGAGAAGTATGACGGTGGTGAGATGTGCTGTAGGTCAGACAGAGGAGTTCAAGGTGGAGGTGGGACTACACCAAGGATCAGCTTTGAGTCCCTTCTTGTTTGCTATGCTGATGGACAGGCTGACAGATGAGGTCAGACAGGAATCTCCCTGGACAATGCTGTTTGCGGATGACATTGTAATTTGCAGTGAGAGTAGAGAGCAGGTGGAGGAACAGCTAGAGAGGTGGAGGTTTGCTCTGGAAAGAAGAGGCATGAAGGTCAGTCGTAGTAAGACAGAATACATGTGTCTGAACGAGAGGGATCAAGGTAGAAGTGTTAGGTTACAGGGGGCTGAGGTGAAGAAGGTGCAGGAGTTTAAGTACTTGGGGTCAACAGTTCAGTGTGATGGGGAGTGTGGAAAAGAGGTGAAGAGGCGAGTGCAGGCGGGTTGGAGCGGGTGGAGGAAAGTGTCAGGAGTGTTGTGTGACAAAAGAGTGTCAGCAAGACTCAAAGGAAAGGTGTACAAGACAGTGGTGAGACCAGCTCTGCTCTATGGGTTAGAGACGGTAGCAGTGAGACAGAGACAAGAGGCTGAGATGGAGGTAGCAGAGATGAAGATGTTGAGGTTCTCCTTAGGAGTGACCAGGTTAGACAGAATAAGGAACGAGTACATCAGAGGGACGGCTCACGTTGTCTGTGTTAGTAACAAAGTTAGAGAGGCCAGATGAGATGGTTTGGACATGTTCAGAGGAGGGATAGTGAGTATATTGGTAGAAGGATGTTGGAGATGGAGCTGCCAGGCAGGAGGACAAGAGGACGACCAAAGAGGAGATATATGGATGTCTTAACAGAGGACATGAGGTTGGCTAATGTTAGGGTAGAAGATGTTCATGATAGAGTGAGGTGGAAAAGGATGATTCGCTGTGGTGACCCCTGATGGGAAAAGCCGAAAGAGAAGAAGAAGAATCTCTCAGTGTAATTGTCATTTCAACATCTCTAACACAGATCACATGACGTGTTCTTGTAGTTCTTGAAATAAAGCAACATCTTTGTAAAGTTCAATTAGTTAAACTAGCTGCAAAATAGCTGAGTGGACATAAAAACAATTGAACAACATTAAGTCTACATTAAGTCATGTAGCTGTTATTGTGCTTATTTTGTATTATTATTATTTTTCAGTTCACTTTTCAATCTGTAACTACAAGTTATTTTGTACATTTCTGAAATTTAATTGTCTGATATAATAAGAAAATATGAAAATAAGGAAATGAAAAAATGTGTCAGACAGATTCAGCAGGACGGGAGGAAACAGAGAAAAACTAAAATTCAGGTCACTATAATTCAGGTCAAACTCAGGTGAGATTTAACTGATGTTAACTTGATGATGATGATAACTCTCATCTATTACACGCTTAAAAACACAAACTATTTTCTGAAATACATCTTTTCAGTTTCAGACAAAGTATTTGACTTTTATGTAAAAAAAAAAAAACCGGTTTATTTAATGAACTAACTCTGTTCAGTTCTCTGACAGTAGTATTCACCCCTTCTTTATGATTCTGGCACCGTCGTCATTAAACAAACAAATTAAAAAAACAACAGTAACTCCGCCATTACATGAATATAAGTGTGATCAACACTAACACCTGTAATCTTAACTGAACTTTAACCTCAGTCCTCTGAGAACAAATTTAACATTAGATTCTGATGTTCTCTCAACACAAACCTCTATATAAAAATAATTCATATTGATACCAACTGAGCTGCTTCAGAGCGGAAGAGACAAGCAACCTAATTCTAAGTCAAGGAAAAAACCATCAAAGCAAAGTGCTATCAAATAAGTGTTTCTGTTTCCAGAGATATGAGAACAGGAGAGCAGAAAAGTTTTTTTTTTTTTGTTTTTTTTTTTTATGTGCACAGGAAGATGTGGAAGAGTTCTGTTTTCAGCAGTTTTTTAAAGATTAAATTGAGGTGGCTGAGCGTGCAGAGTTCTGCAGCTCATTCCATCTCTGTTTTTCCTTCTGAACCCACCCTTTTAGTTAGGCTGTCATAATTAGTCCTGCCGGAGTCCCTGCTGCACTATTCTAAATATACATTCACCTCAAACTTTATCTGACTGTGAATACAACTAACTGCCATTTCTCTCTTTCTCTACCTCTCTCTTTTCCCGGTTCCTGTCTCTCTGTCGAGCTACACGTCATTCCACCCTTTGCCCTCTGGACCTGTCTGACTCGTCCTGATGCCCAACTTCTGGCTGGAGATCTCGTCGCCAGGATCCACCGTTTGCCCTTTGGGATGCGTTTGGAGACTGGAGTTGGTCACACACTACTATGAAGTCGGTCTTGGCCTCGGCGGACGTCAGTTTCTCGGAGGTCTCGACTCAACGCTCGATAGTCCAGGAATGGAACAAGTCTGCCTGCAATTAACCAACTGGACTCCACATTAACTATAAGACATTAACTGTTATACTGGACTGCTGCCTACACAGCATGTAATCACCCATATGAGGATGGGTTCCCTTTTGAGTCTGGTTCCTCTCAAGGTTTCCTCCTGTTGCCTTTTCAGTTTTTCTTGCCACTGTCGCCCTCGGCTTGCTCATCAGGGACAATATGATTATTATGATTCTTACACATTCACTGTTCATGTACTGTTCTTTGGTTGTGTAAAGCTGCTTTGTGACAATGTCAATTGTAAAAAGAACTATACAAATAAAATTGAATTGAATTGAGTTGAATTGAATTGAGTTGAATTGAATTCCACCATAAACCCCTTATGACGAGAAAAAAATCAAGGTCGGGTACGTCGCCCGGATTGGCGTCACCGGGGCCCCACCCTGGAGCCAGGCCTGGGGTTGGGGCACGTAGACGAGCGCCTGGTGGCTGGGATCTCTCCCACGGGACCCGGTCTGGCGCAGTCCGAAGGAGCGACGTGGGACCGCCTTCCCGTAGGCCCACCACTCGCAGGAAGGCGCATAAGGGGTCGGTGCAGTGTGGATTGGGTGGCAGCCGTGTGGAGGTGCCTCGACAACCCAATCCCTGGACAAAGAATCTGGCAATTGGGACATGGAATGTCACCTCACTGGGTGGAAAGGAGCCTGAACTTGTGTTGGAGGTTGAGCGGTACCGGCTAGAGATAGTCGGGCTCACTTCCACACACAGTCTGGGCTCTGGAACACAACTCCTTGAGAGAGGTTGGACTCTCTTCTACTCTGGAGTTGCCCATGGTGAGAGGCGGTGGGCAGGGGTGGGCTTGCAAATAGCCCCCCAGCTCAGCTGCCATGTGTTGGAGTTTTCCCCGGTGGACGAGAGAGTTGTTTACCTGATACCTGGAGGGGCGTGATTGGGAGGAACGGCCTCTCTGATCTGAACCCGAGTGGTGTTTTGTTATTGGACTTCTGTGCTAGTCACAGCTTGTCCATAACGAACACCATGTTCAAGCATAAGGGTGTCCATCAGTGCACGTGGCACCAGGACACCCTAGGTCGGAGGTCTATGATCGACTTTGTGGTTGTGTCATCTGACCTCCGACCATATGTCTTGGACACTCGGGTGAAGAGAGGGGCTGAGCTGTCAACTGATCACCACCTGGTGGTAAGTTGGATCCTGGGGACTCGGAGGTTGATTCGTCCATTTCCCTGGTCGAAGTCGCCGAGGTAGTCAGTAAGCTCCTCTGTGGCAAGGCACCAGGGGTGGATGAAATTCGCCCCGAGTACCTTAAGTCTCTGGATGTTGTAGGGCTGTCTTGGTTGACACGCCTTTGCAGCATCGCGTGGAGATGGGGGGGGTGGTGGTTCCTCTTTTTAAAAGGGGGGCTGGAGAGGAGAGTTAGGCCGCTAGTCGAACCTCGGATCCAGGAGGAACAATGCGGTTTTCGTCCTGGCCGTGGAACACTGGACCAGCTCCATACTCTTGCTAGGGTGCTCGAGGGTTCATGGGAGTTCGCCCATCCAGTCTACATGTGTTTTGTAGACTTGGAGAAGGCGTTTGACCGTGTCCCTCGTGGCATCCTGTGGGGGGTACTCCGGGAATACGGGATTCGGGACCCTTTGTTAAGGGCCATTCGGTCCTTGTATGACCGGAGTAGGAGCTTGGTTCGCATTGCCGGCAGTAAGTCAGACTTGTTCCTGGTGCATGTTGGGCTCTGACAGGGCTGCCCTTTGTCACCGATCCTGTTCATTACCTTTATGGACAGGATTTCTAGGCGCAGCCAGGGGTCGGAGGGAATCCGGTTTGGGAATCACAGGATTTCATCTCTGCTTTTTGAAGATGATGTTGTCCTGTTGGCCTCATCAGACCGGGACCTCCAGCAGGCACTGGGGCGGTTTGCAGCCGAGTGTGAAGGGGCTGGGATGAGAATCAGCACCTCCAAGTCCGAGGCCATGGTTCTCAACCGGAAAAAGGTGGCTTGCACCCTCCAGGTTGGGGGGGAGATCCTCCCTCAAGTGGAGGAGTTTAAGTATCTCGGGGTCTTGTTCACGAGTGAGGGAAATAGGGAGCGTGAGATTGACAGACGGATTGGTGCATCGGCAGCAGTAATGCGGTCGGTGTACCGGTCCGTCGTGGTGAAAAAGGAGCTGAGCCGAAAGGCAAAGCTCTCGATTTACCGGTCAGTCTACGTTCCTACCCTCACCTATGGTCATGAGCTTTGGGTCATGACCGAAAGGACAAGGTCGCGGATACAAGCGGCCGAAATGAGTTTCCTCCGTAGAGTGGCTGGGCGCACCCTTAGAGATAGGGTGAGGAGCTCAGTCACCCGGGAGGAGCTCGGAGTAGAGCCGCTGCTCCTCTGCATCGAGAGGGGCCAGTTGAGGTGGCTTGGGCATCTGTTTCGGAAGCCCCCGGGACGCCTCGTAGGGGAGGTTTTCCGGTCCTGTCCCACCAGGAGGAGGCCCCGGAGAAGACCCAGGACACGTTGGAGGGACTATGTCTCTCGGCTGGCCTGGGAACGCCTCGGTGTCCCCCCGGAAGAGCTGGAGGAGGTGTTTAGGGAGAGGGAAGTCTGGGCATCTCTGCTTAAGCTGCTCCCCCCGCGACCCGGCCCTGGATAAGCGGATGAGAAAATGAATGAAATGAAATGAATGAATGAATTCCACCATCGTGGGATCACTGAGCTGAACAGTTTTCCTTGGTGTCGACTGTGTGGTGCTGGTACCACCAGATGTCGTTCCCCGGTTGAGCGCAGTGGACGGGAGGACTTGAATGATTAAACTGAGATAAGATGGAGCTGAGTCGACCACTCTGTAGGCAAGAGACAGAGTTTTGAACTTGATCCTTGCAGCCACAGGAAGCTAATGCAAAGATCTGAAGAGCGGTGTGACATGAGACCTTTTTGGTTGATTAAAAATGAGGCGTGCTGCAGCATCTTGGATCATCTGGAGGGGTTTGGTCGTGGATGCCGGTAAACCCATCAGTAGTGCATTGCAGTAATCCAGACGAGATAAGATCAACGCCTGTACAATGAGTTGGCTTGTGTACTCCGTCAGGTAGGGTCTGATCTTTCTGATGTTGTGGAGGGCATATCTACACGACCTAGAGACTGTGGCGATGTGCTCCGTGAAGGTCAGTTGGTCATCGATGATGACCCCCAGGTTTCTGGCTGACTTAGTAGGGACAATCACCGCCGATCCAATGTTAATGCTGATGTTGTGTTGAGTTGAAGGTCTGGCAGGGAAGACTAGAAGTTCAGTTTTGGGTATGTTAAGTTGAAGGTGTCTTTTTCTCATCCAGGCAGAGATGTCAGAGAGACAGGCAGAGATGCGAGATGAGACAGTTGAGTCATCCGACGGAAAAGACAGGAAGAGCTGTGTGTCATCTGCATAGCAGTGATAAGAAAAGCCATGAGAATGGATGATAAAGCCTAGAGAAGAAGTATAGATTGAAAAAAGAAGAGGACCAAGGACTTAGCCCTGCGGTACACCGGTGGAGAGGTTATGAGAGTCAGAGACACGCCCCTGCCAGGATACCTTGAAGGTTTGTTCGGACAAGTATGACCGAAGCCAGGCTAGAGCTGATCCAGAGATGCCCAGGTCTGAGAGTGCAGTCATGAGAATCTGATGGTTCACAGTGTCAAAGGCTGCAGATAGATCTAATAGAATAAGGACAGAAGAGTTACCTGCAGCTTTAGCCACCCGTAGGGATTCCACAACAGTCAGAAGTGCTGTTTCTGTGGAGTGACCACTCTTGAAGCCAGACTGATTGACATCAAGGAGGTCTGTAGTTCTCCACAAGGGAGGGACCCAGAGAAGGCTTCTTCAACAGTGGAGTAATCTTGGCCTGTTTGAACGAGGTGGGAAAGGTGCCTGTTGTGAGAGAAGTGTTGATGATCTGTGGAATGGCTGTAATATTACCCTGAATGATAAAGGCTACTTTAGTGACTGATGACAAATGGGAAGTGGAAAATCCTCTATGTACTTTCAGTAGAGACCAGAGTTATCCTCATTCAGTGACTTCAGTAAGCGTTATGGTTGTCACGCCCAGTATACACAATTTATAGTACTTTAAATATCCTTGTCTCACCACCAGGTGTCACTGTCCTATACTCATCAACAAAAGAATGAACCAAGCTTTTGGAGATCTTGTTTGTGTGCAATCAGTACAAAAATGCTCAAATCAATGTGACAACATGCTAATTAGATTCTCTTTATGTTTATTTCAGTCTTTATTTCAGACAAACATGCAGAACCAAACTCAGCTTGAACATGTTTTTATGAACAACAGGAAACACGATGACCACAGAGCAGTTTGCGTCTCATTCAGGTTTCACCACAAGGAAACAATGTACAAAGCACAAAACTTAGTTCAGCTAAAAACCACAGTCTCACACTTTATAAACCAAACTGATTAACAGGAAACCTGTAACATCAGAATGTATCAGGTTTAAAAATACAGTTTAGTGTAAGAGCTACAGGAAAATTTGTAATCCTAATTGTGATCAACTTATTATTATTATTTATTTATTATTATTATTATCCCTCACTTTTGAAATGTTCTTATCTACAAAGACGGCCTCTCCTCTCTGTCTGAGGATCATGAATCTAAAGGCTGTGACACATCAAAGAACTAAGGGCGACTGAGACTGGCGGCTATGTTGCCTCGTGTCGCCTTTAATCTGGTGAAAAAGTGGCACAGGGACATAACGTTTTCCTTAGGACATTATGCAGAGTTTGCTTTCACACACACATAGCACACAGGAAGCAGACAAGATCTCACATGAGGAAATAGTCCATTTGGTTATGAGGTTGTTTCTGTATAGAGCATGCAGGAGTCACAACATGAGATAAAAAGTACACAGTGGAAATCATAGTGCACAATAAAATAGAGCAATATTTACAGGGGACAAACGTGACAACAACAGAAAGAATGGTAAATATTTTCAAATAGTTTGATGTTGCACTGAGACAGAACACCTAATCACTCACTGTGAACTATGTGCTGTAATCACACCTGGACTCAAACAGACATCACATGGACTTTGTACCAAGGAACTTGCAGAAGACTGTCTGGGTGACTCAGACATTTATGTTTTTACATGCAGCTCAGCAGCAGCATGCAGTGATAAGCAAAGCTGAACAGCGAGTCAGAGTGATGTCTGTCACAGATGGGTTTGCCACTCATTCAGCAGCAGGCTGAACTGGTTGAAGAGTCACCAACAGGAGTTGGACTAGTGCCTCCACTTCAGTAAAATGTTCTTATTCCTCAATGTGATTGGTATAAAAGAGATTACATGCTGTTTCCTGTTTCTTTATTCATTGGCTTCTGAACCACGAAGACAAATTGAGCAAACTAAGACTTTAAAATGAGTTTGTTGCTGGTGCTGAAGTTTGATATCCTGAGTTCAACACTGTCCATCAAGAAATTAAACCAGAACATGAGACACAGGAAGTTCTGGATCATCAACTGTTTTTGATCATCTTTCAATTGGGCGGCCTGGTGGCTCAATGGGTAGACCGTTGTCCTTAGATACAGAAGGTTCAGGGTTCACACCCTGTCACAAACACCAGGTGTGTCCTTGAGCAAGACACTCCATACTAGAGCACTGGGTGCTGTATGTGGTTGCTCCAGCTCCCAGGGGGATGGTTTAATTGCAGAGGACCAATTTTAAATGTGACATATGATGATTAAAGGCTTTCTTCTTAAATCTGATTCATATTTGCTGATAAGAATTTAGATCAATTTAGAAGTGATGGTCTGTGGTGACATCATCATAGTCATCATCGAATCCCTGCTCAGCCTGGGTGGGGGAGGTCATCACCATGGAGACGAGCAGGTGATTTTCTACATTCAGAAAATGTTAAAAAGAAAAAGTAAAAAATGTATCAAGAGACACTGAGATTGATTGATTGATTGATTGATTGATTGATTGATTGATTGATTGATTGATTGATTGATTGATTGATTGATTGATTGATTAGTGTTTGTGAGGTCAGTGACTGATTCAGAGTGTTACCTGTGGGTCTGTGTCGATATAAAGACACCATGAGGAGAGTGGAGATGAAGTACGGACAGAACACCACCAGGTGGAGGACCAGTATGAACACAAGGTGGAGGGAGGTGGAGGAAACGGTGCCAGGTTGTGTAAGAGTTGTGGCTGCAAAGGCTGATGAGGGTGTAGTTGTAGTTTTCCCTGTAGAGAGAATCCACCTGTTCAGGTGAATGTGTGGATGTAATAAATGTTGAACTCAGAGTTTTCCTCCTGACCTGTGACAGAGATCCAGCTGGGTGGAGACTCTCCATGACTGCTGATGTGACACTTGTAGAGGCCTTCATCAGACTTGGTAACATGGTGGATGGTCATGTGACCTGTAGGCTCAGTCCTGATGAGGGAGCCATCTTTATAGAAATCAGCTGGGAGCTTGGAGGGAGGGCTCTTTGTTTGACAGTGCAGAGTGACATCATGTCCCTCCATCACAGGGAGGACAGGACTCTGCAGGATCACTGATCCACCTCAACACAGAGACAAACTACAGCATTTCATCCATTTCCACACAGACTCATCAACACTAACTCCACAGTCTGATCTTACCAGAGACAACAGTGATGTTGATAATGCTGATAATGCTGATAATGCTCCAACTGCACGCTGATGGTGCAGTTGGAGTCCGGAATCTGTTCCTGAACCAGGTCTCAGTAAAACACATGATGCTGCACTCACGATATTCCCGCTGGCTTGAAGTCAGCGCACCGAGCTCGTCCATCTTATTCACCAGGGACCTCACATTTCCCGTGACCACAGAAGGTAAAGAAGGTTTAAACCTTCTCTTCCCCTCTTTCTTTTTTAGTCCAGCTCTAAACACCACCTACTTCACGTACAGAAGTAACTTACTTACACTGGAGAAACCAAACAGCCGCTACACAGGCGGAGTAACACCTCAGGTCCTGAAGAGTTGCTTTTGTAGCTTTTAGTTAAGGACCATTCAACCATCAATGAGCAACCTTTAGATTCATGATCATGTATAATTAGTCCGGTTTACAACTGAATCATAACTTTTATCTGTCTCTAATATATCTTGTATAGTCACTGTTGTTTCTTCACTTAGTGGTATTTATATCAACATTTCAGCTGCAGTTTGTCATTGTAAATGTTTAAAATGTGCACCTCTATTAACTCATTTGAATTTAGTGATGAGTAAATCACCACTTAGTACCAAACACACAATATATTACATTGCATCAAGTACATACTGTACATCATATACACTTGTTTTTACAAACAATGTACAATTATGTGTATGTTTGCAATGATATGATCAGAATTTTTTTTTATACATGAACCTGTGAGGTAATTAAAACATGTACATCTTTAATATGAATCATGGATCATGTCTCAGAAACAGAGAAGTCAGAGAGTTGTGTTTCAGCACATAGTGTGGAGTAAGGAGGCATCACACATCAGCTGTTTATTTATCTATATGTCTTTTTTTTCTTTTTCTCCTGATCACAAAAGCAACATGAGAAACAACAACATAAACAGCTGTTAAACCAATCAGTTCCAACCCATCCATCCTTGTCTCCTCCATCCTTGTCTCCTCCATCCACTGGGATTATATCAAATCACATGTTACAGTTGTACTAGTTTCAGTAGTGATTAACTCTGCAGCATTAATATTAGAACAGTTTATAGTGTGTAATCAAATCATTTCAAAATCCAAACGTTCATAATTCACCTTCTTTTTCCTGCTCTGCTCAGTGTTTTAGTCCCATTTGAAGAAGCACTAATGTAAAACTGTTACCAAGCACATTAATGGTGACTGTAGCCAGAACTCATAACATCAGAAAGAGTCCCCCCCTCTAGCTAAACATCACTCTAGTCTAATGAGAGTTTCCAGGTAAAGTACAGTCTACAAGCAATAATCAGAGAATGACAAACAGCACTGAGTCCTAAACTCTGTTTTAATGAAGCTGGACCTATAAGCTCCTGATAACATTTTACTAATGAATGAATAATTTTCTATTGGACCTGTTTTTGTTGTAGATCTCTGTTTTGAAGCAACAAACCCTCACTGGCTTCATCTGACACCGGTGAAGTTTGGAGCCACTTTGCATTACAAGTCAACCACAACTGAGAGAGCTGTTGGTATCAAAGGTTCTTATCCAACCATGTTCATTTAATTAGACTTAACTGAAAATCCCAGATGTTCTCAGTTTGTAGCAGTGATCACAGGTAAACTGACTTTTAGGAACTTTGTTTCTGACTCAGTGAAAATGCTTTGTTCAATTTACCATTTAACGTTTTAGAGATATTGTAAAAGTTTGTACTCAGATTTTTTAACACTGAGTGTAATTGGTTAAAATCATGATATAAACACAGTTTAGTCTAGTTTCTGATAATAAAAATCCAGCAGGGGGCAGCAGAGGAGTTTTGGTTTCTACATAAACAGATGATGGTTTAATAGTTTCATTCATAAAGTTTAATCTTTAATCTCACAGGAGAATTTCCATCCTCATCCTCATCATCGTCCCTGCAGATTAACAGAGACAGAGATGTTCAGCAGATGAAGTGTCCTGCTCCAGTTCTTCATTATATAACAAACTCTTTCAGTTTCATCTGTTTGTCTGTTCATAAACTTTGCGTTCGATTAGTCTCAACGTGTAAATGTAAAACATGTGGCTTCACATCCAGATGCTGGTGGAACAGAAACACACCCAGTCATTTGGCTGCTGTCATGTGGAGCTAAACCTGCAGCAGTGTAAATAAAGGGTGGAGGTTTGTGTGTTATTACTCACAAACCTCCACCCACACAGTCCACATAAGAAGGTTTCCACAGTTAAAACAATGTTCACACAGTGTAAAGTGAGTTACTGAAATGAAACAGTTCAAAATAAAGAACATAACAAACACGGTGACAATTTTTTCTCCTGAGCTGTGTTTGTGTGTTTGATAACTCAAAGATGGCGGCTTCTGTTCTCTGTCCCTTGTTCACTTTCATTTGACTGGGTGAAACCTGACACACAGTCAGAGTGAAGAACTGTAACATGAAGACAAAATGGTGGCAACACAGAGAAACAACAACAACTAGCATCACATGACTTTTACAGTGAAAATAAAAAAGAAACTTCTCATCAACAGCAGCTGAATCACTCTGATATTTGAAACTAATAACATTGTTTTTAGTTTTTATTTTAATTAAATAACTTCTGAGGCGGTGTCTAAACAGTAAAACTGCATCAGATCAGTTGCAGCAGCTGCAATGATGTAAATACATCATCTGAAACTACAGCACCACACACAGTGGTCTCTGCAGGATCCAGTCTGGTTCAGGTTAGTTGATGACATGTTAAAAATAAACAACTCTGTTCAGGGTGTGATGGTGGTTTAGCTGTTTTTAATTCCACATCAGATCAAAACTCAACATGTTGAACAGGTCAGACGAGTTCTGGTGAACAGCTTCTAGACTCATGGTACAAAAAACCTACTTTAACTCCTGATCATCATCATTGTTACTGTTTCAGAAGCAAAGAACTGTGTAGACAGTGTTTCAGGGTGTAAAATATAAAGTGGACCTTTATAATATAAAGTTCTCTGTTTAATGAACGAACAGCTTCATATGAACTAAAGTAAAATTGTTGGTGTTTCTTCATTTCATTGTCTTTGGCTACAGGCATAGTTCAAACTAATTTACTGCATTCCTAAGTTACAGAGTCACAGTTATAAGATACCACTGCTCAGGTTTAAGGTTTTATCCTCAGTTACTTGTTTTCTAACACAGACTGTTGTTCAGACGTTAGTTAAACCTGTTCAGAGTGTCGTGGTTTTAGCTGCTTTTGATTCCAGCTCAGATCAAAATTTAAGACCTGCATCAACATGTTGAACAGCTCAGATTGATTCTGGTGAACAGTTCATAGGTCCGGCTTCAAAACAGAATTTAAAACAAAGAAACATGTTCAGTTTTACTTTAAGTTTAGAAAAAAAAAATTCTTAGATAGTAAAGTTCCACGAGGCAAAACTTTTATCTGTGTTAGATTTATCATGTATGTTTTCTTCATTCAGTTTTACATCATCGTTTTAACTGCAGTGTGTCTGTATTAAAACAAATTGTCTCTGTAATAAGATTAAGTTTATTTCTTAAATTAATTTAGTGATGATTTAATCACCTGTTCACATTTATGCTTTAGCATCAGCTGTTAACATTAACAGAATCAGACAAATATGGATGAATCTGCTGCTAGAAATAGCACAAGCAAAGTTTCTGAGAAGTGTTTTAGACACAAAGGTCAAAGACTTGTGTTCAGCACTGTAACTTATATTGTGGTTGAAAACAACTGACGGACATATCACCAACTGAAGATCTTCATCCTGGTCTCCTCCATCCTCACTCACAACTCACTGTGACCTGTAGATGAGAAGCAGCAGTGAGTCAGCAGGTGTCAGGTAGGTGATGAGTGAAGAACACAACAGAATCCATTTCCTCTTCAAACTCCTGTCAGACATTATCTACTGCACTTTGATCCCATCACTCATACCAGCTGTTTTCTACAAAGTCTCATCAACACCAACATCTGATCTGTGATGTTTCACTCTCACATCAACAACCAGGAAGCAGCTTCAACTCTGATCCACACACACACACACACACACACACACACACACACACACACACACACACACACACACACACACACACACACACACACACACTAACTCACCTGGTTCAACTGTCAGGTTGATGATGCTGATCGGTCTGTCAGTGTCTCTCTTCTTGCGGTTTGTACCCTGGCTCACATAACAGTGATATGTTCCACTGTCAACAGGCATAGCATTCTTGAGAATCAAAGACGCGTCTCCGTCCTTCATCTCAGTGTCCTTCAGCTCCACCCAGCCCTTACCATACGGATGCTGGCCGTCTGGGACAAATCGTCCATCTTGGGACAAATAGAAATAACCTGCTTGTTCCATCTCAGGTCTGATCCACTCTACAGCTGTGACAGGGGAACTGCTGAAACCTCGACATGGCAGAACGACCCTGTCTCCAGATTTAACTGTGATGTTTATGATCTCTGAAATAAAGAGGGGAAAAAGCAAGAAGAGTTTAAATTAGTCTATTTGTGATATCACAAATAGAAAAGTGTGTTTTATGATATACTACATACATACTATTATGAGGATATAGTTCACTTATAGTTTGTTGAACCTAAAACTCTTTGAATATAATGAAACCCAAATTTGGTTTGTAGATGCCATTCTTTTCTGTGTGTAAATATACTGTACAAACCTAATCAGTTCACTCTTTGCTTATCACTAAGTGAAACATGTGGGACAAATCTGGTTTATATTCTACCTTCATCGACAGCATCAAGTTCAACAGTATTTAAAATACTTTATATCTCAGCCCCAACAAAACCCACTGGACACACACTGTACATGTCACACTTCACAGGAACATGTAAACATACGTGATGAATTGAATTAAGATTTATGAAACAGAAACACCTCCATATGCAGTACCTTATAATTACATAATCTTCCACTGTTATAGTCTAATTGTCTTTTCTAAATGTCTAACACAGATCATGTGATGATTGTGTTCTCGTAGTTCGTTACTAGCTAAACTAGCTGCAAAATAGCTGAGTGGACACAAAGACAAGTAAACAACTTAAAGTCGTGTAGCTGTTGTTTCAGTTTGCTTAGTCTCAGAGTTTGTTGGAAGAAAAACTAAAATTCAGGTCAAACTCAGGTGAGATTCACAGAGAAAATGACTGTGGTAAATAAATCAAATGTTTAAATGATCTGTTTCTGGAGCTTGAACCTCCGTTTAGAAGAACTCTCATCTATCACACAGTCAAAAAACTCAGTAATATGTCTTTTCCAGATTAAGGCGAGGTTTTACAACAGTATTTGACTTTTATGTAAAAAATAAAAAATAAACTGGTTTATTTAATTAACTAACTCTGCTCAGTTCTCTTACACTTATCCACTGCTTTTTTATGATTCTGGCATTGTCGCCATTAAACCAACAAATTAAAAACGACAGTAACTCCTCCATTACATGAATATAAGTGCGTCACTCACTGTGATCAACACTAACACCTGTAATCTTAACTGAACTTTAACCTCAGTCTTCTGAAAACAATTTAACATCAGATTCTGATGTTCTCTCAACACAAACTTCTCCATAAAAATAATATTTTTATATTATATATTTTATTTAATATTATAGTGATACCAACTGAGCTGCTTCATGGTCACAGAGAAAAAGAGAAATTTATGTGATGTAGATTCACAGTGTGAAAACAGATCCTTTCTACTACACAACCATCAAAACTCAAAACCTGAAACTGAACCTTTTTAGAGTTTAAATGTTTCTTTGTTTCTATCTTTCCTTCAGCTCAGTGAACAAACTCAGAGTTTTCAGTTGATTTTAAAACCTTTCTTACCTGTAGAGGTAGAACAGTTCAGGAGACAGGTGAGGAGACACACAATAAAGGTAAATCTTGAAGTAGACATTCTTTTTCTCCTGCTGTTGATTAAATGATCTTGATGTTAGATGATTTGTCTTGTCTACTTCCTGGTTGTTCAGTGTTTTGTCACCTTAGACACAGAGGGAGGAGTCATGAGATTTACAAGAAAACACACCCTAAACTCTGTGAGCATCTGAAACGAAACCAAACCGATCATGTGTTAAACAGCTACTGAAAATACAAACAGGCTCTAATCAGAGACTATATGACAGATGGTTTGTAGTGTCAGCCACAAGCATAAGACACTCACTGACCTGATTAGGTGTACCTAGCAAAGTGAGGAGCTATAAATATGGGAAGTCCACAAAGGTGGAACTCTGTATCTTAACAACCTTTTTAATGACCTCTCACCTCCTCTGTCTCCTCTGAAACATGTTTTCAGTCAGGTGGGGACTGTCAGGTATTCAGGTTTTATGGACTCTGGGGTAATCAAAGTCTCATGTTGGTCATTGTCCAACCCGACTATTGTGTCTGTTGTTGGCTGTTGAACCGTCTGTGGAGGTCTGTCAGGACTTCACTATAAGTGACTGATAAGTTGTGATGAAGACACCTCCTCTGTTTAGAGAATCACACTCTCCAGCAGGTGGCAGAAGAACATCTGAACACAACACAGACAACAACTAGTAACTGTCAGTAAGAGGACTGAACACCAGAGGGGGTGTTGTACAATGTGTGGTCAGTGGAAATGTGTTCTGATATATGTTCTTAAGAAAAACATTAGTCAAGGACACTGAGTCTAAATTTTAATAAATAATACATTTTATAATTTTTCTGTTAATAAAAATTGATTGAACACGTGTTGTTTTAACAACTGAATATTTCAGTGTCTCATCAAAAGAATAAACTTTGAGCAATTCACAGATTAAAGAATCAAAACTTGTTTACCACCACTGAAGTGTTTCCAAGCTGCTCATGGTTTGCAGCTGCAGTTTTAGCACATTTGTTCTCTCTGCACAGAGATGTGTGGATCGGTTAGCCACAACCGAAGCGGAACAAGGTCATTGTTTCCATCTTACATCTTTAAGAAACCCACAAACCACAATGAACAACAAAACAACAAGTGAGACCAAAGTTTATCGAACCTGCAGAAAACAGATCAGTGCTGCAGCAACAAGAGCAGAACCCAGAATCATCAGTAAAATACAAAAACTGTAAAGTTCCTTCAACCCCCACGGTAACATTTATATCAGTAAGAAGATGTAAGAAAGTTTCTATTTTTTTTTAATGTACAGGATTTAATATAAACTAAAAGAAATGATTATTATTAATTACTTTATTATAAATAATTATCTTTTTATACAGCAGGTCTACACGACCTATAGACTGTGGCAATGTGTTCCGTGAAGGTCAGCTGGTCATCAATGTTGACCCCCAGGTTCCTGGCTGACTTAGTAGGCACAATGACCGCAGATCCAATGTTAATGCTGATGTTGTGTAGAGTTGAAGGTCTGGCAGGGAAGACTAGTAGTTCAGTTTTGGGTATGTTGAGTTGAAGGTGTCTTTTTCTCATCCAGGCAGAGATGTCAGAGAGACAGGCAGAGATAAGAGCCAAGACGGTTGAGTCATCTGGCGGAAAAGATAGGAAGAGCTGTGTGTCATCTGCATAGCAGTGATAAGAAAAGCCATGAGAATGGATGATAGAGCCTAGAGAAGAAGTATAGATTGAAAAAAGAAGAGGACCAAGGACTGAGCCCTGCGGTACACCGGTGGAGAGGTTATGAGAGTCGGAAACACGCCCCTGCCAGGATACCTTGAAGGTTCGTTCGGACAAGTATGACCGAAGCCAGGCTAGAGCTGATCCAGAGATGCTCAGTTCTGAGAGTGCAGTCATGAGAATCTGATGGTTCACAGTGTCAAAGGCTGCAGATAGATCTAATAGAATAAGGACAGAAGAGTTACCTGCAGCTTTTGCCACCCGTAGGGATTCCACAACAGTCAGAAGTGCCGTTTCTGTGGAGTGACCACTCTTGAAGCCAGACTGATTGACATCGAGGAGGTTGTTCCGAGAAAGAAAGTCAGAGAGTTGATTGAAGGCTGCACGTTCCAGAGTCTTGGCCAGGAATGAAAGAAGAGAGACCGGTCTGTAGTTCTCCACAAGGGAGGGATCCACAGAAGGCTTCTTCAACAGTGGAGTAATCTGGGCCTGCTTGAACGAGGTGGGAAAGGTGCCTGTTGTGAGAGAGGTGTTGATGATCTGTGTAATGGCTGGTATTAGTGTTGGTGCGATGGCTTGAAGAAGAGTAAAGGGGATCGGATCCAGAGAGCAGGTGGTGTTGTTTTTCATAAAATAAAATAAAATAATTAAATTAAATTACATGAATTGTGTTTCTTTTCACAAAATGTATTTTCCAGAAGATTGAATGCTGCTGACTGAAATCCTCAGCACAGCCCTTTGTAGGTCTGCTCGCCATCACATGAAATCCTGTCAAAAACCAAACCAGGACTTATTAACAAGACCAGAAACAATTTGTCCTCTAAATGTATTAAAGATTAAGCAGTCAACTGCTCTTTTCCTCAAGTCCACAGTTTGTTACTTTTTAGTTTATTAACCACTAGAGGAGACACAATAACTTTCCAATATTTACACAGCATGGTTTAATGATCATGCTGTAATAATAATAATAATAATAATAATAATAATAATAATAATAATAATAATAATAATAATAATAATAATAATAATAATAATAAAATAAATAACACTGAGCTACAATTTTCATTTACTTTACACTTTTTAGAGTGAATTTCACCGAAGTTTTTTTGTGCATTATAAATCAAATGTACTTTAAAAGGGGAAGGTATTAATAGTTTAACTGACTGTATTACAGACTACATCAGCTTCTGTGTGGAGAACACCACTAGCCAAGCTATTATCGTTGCTGAAAAATTAGTCTCACCCCCTCTATGACACAGTGACCTCTCTAAGCAGTTCCTTCAGTGACTTTAACATCCTGAATATTTAAAGGAGAGATATCTCAAGTCTTTTCTTCCTGTTGCTGTTAGGCTTTACAACCAGAGCTGCTGCCAGTGAATAAAAACATACATCACAGTACACCCTGTTACTATTACAGTTAAATGATGCTACATCACATGTATGTGTAGATATAAAGTAGTTCTTTTGTATTGTCTTATTTATAAGTAATATCATCTTTACTATTATTTCTGTACTTTATGTTGTTGTAACACTGCTAATTTCCCCACTGTGGGATGCATAAAGGTTTATCTTATTTCTTATTTTATCGGTTTGATTCACTGGAAGATTCACAGTTTTGTATTTAACCCAGCAGATGTCAGCAAAGAGTTACTAGGATTACAGAATGATAGTGTAGTGACTTTACGGTTTATAGTATATAATTAATCACTCTCTTCAGTTTTTTAGTTGTGCAATTTTAGACCATTTAACATTTTATTGATGTGGCACAAATGTGTTCTCAGTTCTGTTGAACACTGTGTTTATCCACAGAGTGAACAGAGACTCTGTGAGGCTCAGAAGGTCGAGTAAATATCAAAGAAAGAAAAGAAGAAGCAGAAGTAAAGGATCCTGCAGCGTTTGTTCAGTAACAAACTGTTTTATCAGTTTATCTACACATGAACAAGACTGAAGCTTCACATGAGATCAGTCTGAACATGTTTTTGATTATTACATTAAAAACTTGTCACTTAATTATATATTATATATTAATTTTGGCTTTTACTAGACCAGAGGTGTCAAACGCAGTGTAATTATATTTGGCCTGTGAGATCTTGTCAAATGTGTATTAGAGCTTTATGCACTTTTTGTATTCCAAGATATGCACTGTATATTATTATTATTATTATTATTATTATTATTATTATTATTATTATTATTATTATTATTAATAATAATAATATCATTATTTAGTTTTTTATTTTTTGTTGTTGTTGGACAGTGACAATTTTTTTTTTTTTTTAAAGGAACCGGAAAGACTAGAGATAGAGACATAATAAATTATTTTATTCATCTAACTAATGATTGATGATGATGACTGATGGGTTTTAATTCACATGTAATTTGTTTATAATATTAAGCTTTGTCTGCTCCAGTTTTTACAAAACTAAAGTTTGTTTCCATATGAAAAGGTTTAACATTACATATGTGGAGAGATGGGAAAACATGAACAATTGCAGTAAACCGTTCAATATATACTGAGTTTGGCCAGTGACTTCTTTCCTGTTTTTAATTTTTGCAGACTGCGAGTTTGAGTTTGACACCCCTGTACTAGACCGTGGTTTTTCGCAACATCAGAAAACAACAGCAACGACAGCAAACAGAGCAACTGACAGTCCAAGATGTCTAATCCGGTCTCCTCCATCCTTGTCTCCTCCATCCTTGTTGGTACCTGCAGATGAGAAGCAGCAGTGAGTCAGCAGGTGTCAGGTAGGTGATGAGTGAAGAACACAACAGAATCCATTTCCTCTTCAAACTCCTGTCAGACATTATCTACTGCACTTTGATCCCATCACTCATACCAGCTGTTTTCTACAAAGTCTCATCAACACCAACATCTGATCTGTGATGTTTCACTCTCACATCAACAACCAGGAAGCAGCTCCAACTCTGATCCACACACACACACACACACACACACACACACACTAACTCACCTGGTTCCACTCTCAGGTGGATGATGGTGATCGGTCTGTCAGTGTCTCTCTTCTTGCGGTTTGTTCCTCCCTGACTGACATAACACTCATATGTTCCACTGTCAACAGGCATCGCATTCTTCAGAATCAAAGACACGTCTCCGTCCTTCATCTCAGTGTCCTTCAGCTCCACCAAATTCTTATAATTTGGATGCTGGTTATCTGGAACATATCGCCCATCTTGTAACATGTAGACACAACCTCCATGTTCCAGGTCAGATCTGATCCACTTCACACTTTTGACTGGGGTATTGCTGAAACCTCGACATGGCAGAGTGACCGTGTCTCCAGATTTAACTTTGACGACTTTGTGCTCTGAAGTAAGGAGGGATAAAACAAATAATAATATTGATTTTAAAGCATTAAAGTTCAATTCAATTCAATTCAGTTTTATTTGTATAGCGCCAATTTACAACAGAAATTATCTCAAGGCACTTTACAGTGTTTAAGGTTTAAGACATTACAGAAAATATTTATACAAAAAATTATAGAGAAAACCCAACAATCCCATTTGAGCAAGCTTTAGGCAACAGTGGAGAGGAAAAACTCCCTTTAGAGGAAGAAACCTCCAGCAGAACCAGGCTCATAGTGGGCGGCCATCTGCCTCGACCGGTTGGGGTGAGTGGAAAGAGGAGAGAGAAAAGAACAGCAGGCAATAAAGACAACAACAAGCAGCAAGAACATTGGGCAGATGAACTGGATTCTGGAGATGTACAGCTCCAGGCCGAGGATACCTGCAGAAAAGTACAGAGAGAGGGAGACAGAGAGGAGGAAACACAACTACAGGAGAGAGAAGACATAAAGTTAATGACATGAAATGGTAGAATTAGAATGGATAGAGGAGAAAGGAGAGAGGAGAGGAGCTCAGTTTATCAGTAGAGGTCCCCCAGCAGACTAAGCTATATCAGCATAACTAAGAGATGGTTCAGAGTCACCTGATCCATCTCTAACTATAAGATTTATAAAAAAGGAAAGTTTTAAGTCTAGTCTTAAATGTAGAGAGGGTGTCTGCCTCCAGAACCTGAACTGGGAGCTGGTTCCACAGGAGAGGGGCTTGGTAGCTAAAGGCTCTGCCTCCCATTCTACATTTGGAAACTCTAGGAACCACAAGTAAAGTTATTATTTCATTTGTAAAGAAATTAAAAAAAAAATCATTGCTGCTGAGAGTTGAGGGAATACTAGGCTCAACAGAGCTATGACTCTTTGTCAGCCTGGCTACAGTGCTGAAAATAAACCTAGGGTTGTTCTTATTTGCCTCTATTAATGAGGAGTAATATGAAGTTCTAGCTTTACGGAGGGAGGGAGAGAGAAAGTGTAACTATCTCTTTCCTCCACAGAGTTTCAGTCAGTCTGTAATGCTGTAAACTCAGTCTAGTTTGTAAACATATCAGTCATTTAGTTGTAGAATCCGACCAGTGATCATGATAAACATCAACAAAAAAACTTCTTATATGCTTACAGCTGTTGTGTTCACTGCTGCTGGTTAATAAACAACAAATAACAAACACCAACATAAATCAGGAGGAGTTCATTGAACACAACACATTCTTTGGACTCACCAGGCTTGGGCTCTTCAACCTTCAGGGTGATGGTGTTCATCAGCTCAGGTACAGATCTCTTACTGTGCTGTGAGCTTCTCTTTCCAACATAACACTGATATGTTCCAGCGTCTTTCATGGTGACGTTCTTCAGAATCACAGATGCGTCTCCGTCCTTCATTGTTGGATCTCTCAGCGTCACTCGACCATGAAATGATGGATGTTGGTAGTCGTCATACCTGTGGTTCTCTCTGAAGAAGAACACGTAGTCATCTGAGTTCAGGTCAGGTTTGATCCACTCCAACATTTCAATGTCAGCATCTCTGGGACTGTGACAGTGAAGAATGACATCCTCTCCATATTCTGCTGTTACCTCTTTTTAGTTAAAGGTAAAAATAAAAATAAAAAATAGAGAGAGATGCAGGAAGCAAATTTGATTTTTTTTTACTCTGGTTCATATCAATGACATTTCTACAAAATAAACACTTAATATATTTAGAACAAAATGTTATCAACATGAAACTCCATTTTCTACAGCTCATTCAGAAACAATAGAAGAGATTACAATACAGAATATAAATGATTTGATGTCCTCAGTTTACCTGCTCTTGATGCTGATTACATATGTTTCCAGGAAAATACATTTTTGTGATAGAACAGAGTTCATCCATAGTTTGATGTATCCCAAACTCTTGAAATGTAATAAAAAGCAGCAATTGGTTTATCTTTTTTTTTTCTATTTCTGAATTCCATCTATCTGTCAGAATGTAAAGCGACTGAACTCTTTATTTTTTTAAATAATGTGTTCATGTGGATATTTATTTTGGCTGATGTTAAGCATTTAGTCTCTTTTAATTTATTAAAAGATATTGCTCTGGTTCAATCAGAATTTCTAATGGGTTAGTTAAGGTAGTGGGAATTTGTGTGATTAACTCATAAATAAAAGGAAATATTGTTATGCCCATTTCCACTAAAGAATGAAAAGACTCTAATATAAATATATGGTGAGACACTATATCTAAATCTATCCTCACAACTTCCACAACAATTGTAATTACAGAGTGGAAATTGAACACAAATAAAACAAATTAAAAAACGAAACAAGCTGAAACAACAGCTACATGTACAGTAGTCATTGTGTTCCCCCAGAGTGTTTCAAGTATTTTAAACTCTGTTGAACTTATTAAATATATAAGTCTGCATGATGTAGATTTGTTTCACTTGTGTCTCATGACTAACCTGCAGAAATCAAAATTTTAATTGTATTTAACAAACAGACTAAAGCAGAAAACAACTCCAAAAATCTGATTTCTAACCTTTTACTTTAAAAATTTGCAAAGTAAAATAAAAATGTAAGTATTTTATTAATTAACTATTAATAATTGTATTTGTTTATTGACTGAAATAAAAAATAAACCTTTGTCTATGCATAACATGGAAATATGACAGAAATTATTTAAGAGCAGTACTTGGTTGATTTGCAACTGATTCATGGCTCAGTTAATATTTGTGTGTCTAACTAGGTAACTAACATTGCAAGTGCTTGTTCAAAAAAATACTCCCTTACAAGTAAAAGTACCCTTTATTTTTTCTACTGAAATAAAAGTGCTGAAGTGCAACTCTAAAGCTTACACTAAAATAAAAGTATTCCACTGAAAGAAAATAGTCACTAAAGTGTGATGTGGAACAACAAAACAGCAGTTGGTAAATGTGAAGCTAATTTTAAACATCACATATAGTGAAATGATATGATATTTGAATGTGAGTTATTTAATTAACTAACTCAGTCCTCTGACAGTAATCTCCACAGCTGCTTTATGATTCTGGCATCGTCGCCATTAAACCAACAAAGTAAAAATGACAGTGACTCCGCCATTACATGAACATCAGTGCGTTACTCACTGTGATCAACACTAACACCTGTAATCTTAACTGAACTTTAACTTCAGTCCTCTGAGAACAATTTAACATTAGATTCTAATATTCTCTCAACACAAACCTTTAAAAAAGAGTTTTCAGTACATTTTAAATCTGTTCATACAGCTTACCTGTAGAGGTAGAACAGTTCAGGAAACAAGTGAGGAAACACACAACACAAGTAAATCTTGAAGTAGACATCCTTCCTTCTTTTTCTCCTGCTGTTGATTAAATGATCTTGATGTTAGATGATTTGTCTTGTCTACTTCCTGGTTGTTCAGTGTTTTGTCACCTTAGACACAGAGGGAGGAGTCATGAGATTTACAAGAAAACACACCCTAAACTCTGTGAGCATCTGAAATGAAACCAAACCGATCATGTGTTAAACAGCTACTGAAAATACAAACAGGCTCTAATCAGAGACTATATGACAGATGGTTTGTAGTGTCAGCCACAAGCATAAGACACTCACTGACCTGATTAGGTGTACCTAAAAATCTTAGGCTGTAAAATGACAGCAGAGATCTCACATCTTCATCATAATTTTGTCTTTCTATTTCCTGGTTGTTCAGGGTTTTGTCACCTTAGACACAGAGGGAGGAGTCATGAGATTTACAAGAAAACACACCCTAAACTCTGTGAGCATCTGAAATGAAACCAAACCGATCATGTGTTAAACAGCTACTGAAAATACAAACAGGCTCTAATCAGAGACTAGACACTAAGACACTCACTGACCACTTTATTAAGAACACCTGTACCTGTACAGAATAATACAATCTAATACATCAGCCCTGACATTAATTCTACTGTTACAAGGTTTTTGTTGAACAGAAAGGTGATAATTTAAATTTACTTACTCTTTTCATTACTGAGGTCGTAATGCGTGGTTGAGTCATACTGGAGTACATTATATTAAAAGTTGTTTCACTGTTTTGGTCCCTCACTTATATACTTTTACATTTAGTCATTTGGCAGACGTCTTTATCCGCTTTTACCATTTGAGGAGTTTAATTTGTTTAGAACAAATTTGCCTAACAACAATTCAATTCAATTCAGTTTTATTTATATAGAGCCAAATCACAAAAGATGTTATCTAAAAGCACTTTACAGTGTTTAAGGTTTAAGACCTTACAGAGTATAATTATACAAAAATGATATAGAAAACCCAACAATCTCATTTGAGCAAGCTTTAGGCAACAGTGGAGAGGAAATGCGAATGTTTAGTTCTACCTGAGGAGGGGCATAACAGAAAATAATTGAGAAGCACTGCTTTAGAGGAAGAAACCTCCAGCAGAACCAGGCTCATAGTGGGCGGCCATCTGCCTCGACCGGTTGGGGTGAGTGGAAAGAGAAGAGAGAAAAGAACAGCAGGCAATAAGACAACAACAAGCATCAAGAACATAAGGCAGGTGAAGTTATCTGGAAAGTGAGTCATGGCATCTGGACTTCCTTCTTGTTACTGTGTTATTTATGTTATTTAAGTGTGTGTGTTAGTGTGTTTGCCCAACATTTAAACATATAAGGTCGGTCATGTGGCTGTTGTCCAGTAATGTTTGGGGTGGTATGTGGGTGCACAGAGAGGGGTTGGGGAGGTGCCAAACCTTAATCTTGCCTAGGGCATCACAATGGCTAGAGACAGCTCTGAATGTGTTCTCTAATATGTCAATAGTAATATGTCATTCTCATATTATATTCATCACATTAATTTAGCAAATATAATATCAGTGTGTGAGTATCATAATCAATCTGTTACAAATGCCGGACATGGTGCTGTGTACTGGTTTGATGCTTTTGATTCCAGCTCAGATTAACCTTGCATCAACATGTTCAACAGGTCAAAAAGATTCAGGTGAAATAAACATAAACCTTACTTATCATCTAATAAACAACAAAAACAGATTTTATGAACTTTCATGGGCTGATACCCTGATGATTATAACAAAAATAATGATCAAGCAGTTCACACCAATAGATCTCATCTCAGAGATGCTTTTTCTCACATTTGCTAACACACCTCTAGCTCCTACGTTCTTTCTTCCGAGGTATCAGTAGCAGCACATTTGTCTGTCTTTTGGTTGCTCACTGGCTACATTCCACCTCCCACATCTCCATATGCATGGCGTTGGCTGGATCCATTAAGCAGGAACAGTATCTGGGGTTACAGAGCTGGACCCACTGCTGCTATTGTTATTCAGGGTATAGCCGTCTCTGCAGACAGTGATTGTATCATTATACTTTCATCTCTAGGGTGTAAAATCACAATAAGCTCAACTGGAGGACTCACACCTTAGTTTATACCCTCTACTTTGGTTCAACAGGGCTAAGAAAAACTCTCATCCTCTACAGATGGTCTCTCTCTCTCTCTCTCTATCTCTCTCTCTCTCTCTCTCTCTCTCTCTCTCTATATATATATATATATATATATATATATATATATATATATATATATATACATTCAATTCAATTCAATTCAATTTTATTTGTATAGTGCCAATTCACAACAGAAGTTATCTCAAGGCACTTTACAGTGTTTAAGGTTTAAGACCTTACAGAAAATATTTATACAAAAAATTATAGAGAAACCCAACAATCCCATTTGAGCAAGCTTTAGGCAACAGTGGAGAGGAAAAACTCCCTTTAGAGGAAGAAACCTCCAGCAGAACCAGGCTCATAGTGGGCGGCCATCTGCCTCGACCGGTTGGGGTGAGTGGAAAGAGAAGAGAGAAAAGAACAGCAGGCAATAAGACAACAACAAGCAGCAAGCAACATTGGACAGATGAACTGGATTCTGGAGATGTACAGCTCCAGGCCGAGGATACCTGCAGAAAAGTACAGAGAGAGGGAGACAGAGAGGAGGAAACACAACTACAGGAGAGAGAAGACACAAAGTTAATGACATGAAATGGTAGAATTAGAATGGATAGAGGAGAAAGGAGAGAGGAGAGGAGCTCAGTGTATCAGTAGAGGTCCCCCAGAAGACTAACCTATATCAGCAGAACTAAGAGATGGTTCAGAGTCACCTGATCCATCTCAAACAATAAGCTTTATAAAAAAGGAAAGTTTTAAGTCTAGTCTTAAATGTGGAGAGGGTGTCTGCCTCCAGAACCTGAACTGGGAGCTGGTTCCACAGGAGAGGGGCTTGGTAGCTAAAGGCTCTGCCTCCCATTCTACATTTGGAAACTCTAAGAACCACAAGTAAACCTGCAGTCTGAGAACGGAGAGTTCTGCTTGGAAGATATGGAACTATGAGTTCTTTAAGATAAGATGGAGCCTGATTATTAAGGGATTTATAAGTGAGGAGAAGAATTTTAAATTCAATTCTGTATTTTACAGGGAGCCAATGGAGAGAAGCTAAAGTTGGAGAAATATGATCTCTCTTACTAATTCCAGTCAGAACTCTGGCTGCAGCATTTTGGATTAACTGGAGGCTTTTTAATGAGTTATTGGGACAAACTATTAATAATGAATTACAATAGTCCAGTCTGGAAGTAACAAATGCATGGACTAGTTTTTCAGCATCACTTTGGGACAGGATGCTCCTAATTTTAACTTTAATGTTTCTTAGGTGAAAAAAGGCAGTTCTAGAGATTTCTTTGATGTATGAAGTGAAGGAGATATCCTGATCAAAGATAACTCTGAGATTTCTTACAGTATTACTTGAGGCCAGAACTAAGTCATCAATGGTGAGAACGTGATTAGACATAGTGTCTCTGAGATTTTTAGGCCCAAACAGTATAACCTCTGTCTTGTCTGGATTTAGGAGAAGGAAATTGGAGGACATCCAGGCCTTTATGTCTTTTAAGCAGCTTGAAGTTTGACTAATTGATTAGTTTGTCCTGGTTTCATAGATAAGTATAGCTGGGTATCATCTGCGTAACAATGGAAATTTATAGAGTGTTTCCTAATAATATTGCCTAAAGGGGACATATATAAAGTGAAAAGAATCGGTCCAAGCACAGATCCCTGTGGAACTCCATAGCTGACTTTGCTGTGCATGGAAGACTCATCATTAACGTGTACAAACTGAAATCTATCTGATAGATACGATTTAAACCACTCTAGTACTGTTCCTTTGATTCCAATGACATGTTCCAGTCTGTGTAATAAAATGTTGTGATCTATAGTGTCGAATGCAGCACTAAGATCTAACAAGACGAGTATAGAGAGTAGACCATTGTCTGATGCTAGTAGAAGATCATTAGTGACCTTTACCAGTGCTGTTTCTGTACTATGATGTACTCTAAATCCTGACTGGAAATCTTCATACAAGTTATTGCTACGCAGGTGGTCGTACAATTGCCCAGAGAAAACTACGGAGTCCGACATCGTTTTGGCAAAGTTACACCGATTCAACGTTAATTTTAGTGACTTCCGATTGGCGTAATCGGGCGTCATTAACTCCTGTGTGAATTATTATCTTACTATATTTACGTTTATCCTTACACAGGAGTTTTAAATAGGACTCGACGTCGCCCGCTCTGGCCCCAGGAATACACTTGACTATGGCCGCTGGAGTCTCTAACTTCACGTTTCTGACTATCTTTTCAAGGATTTTAGAGATAAAGGGCAGATTGGATATTGGTCTATAATTCGCTAAGACCCCTGAGTCCAGAGTAGGCTTTTTGAGCAGGGGCTTGACTACAGCAACCTTAAAAGCCTGTGGTACGTAGCCTATTTGTAAAGACAGATTGATCTGATCTAATATGGACGTGCTGATCAAAGGTAAGACATCCTTGAGGAGTCTAGTCGGGATGGCATCTAAGAGACATGTTGATGGTTTAGAGGAATTAATTACTGAAATTAATTCAGAATGATCTACAGGGAGGAAGCAGTCAAAGTACGAGCGTGGATCTAGAGTTGTTGTACAATCCATGCTATATGCAGGGATGATCTGATCAATTTTTTCTCTAATAGTTATGATTTTGTTTGTAAAGAAATTCATGAAGTCATTGCTGCTGAGAGTTGAGGGAATACTAGGGTCAACCGAGCTATGACTCTTTGTCAGCCTGGCTACAGTGCTGAAAAGAAACCTGGGGTTGTTCTTATTTGCCTCTATTAATGAGGAGTAATATGAAGTTCTAGCTTTACGCAGGGCTTTTTTATATATTATTAAACTATCTTTCCAGGCTAGGCAATATTCATCTAAATTGGTGGAACGCCACCTCCTTTCCAGCTTACGTGATTTCTGCTTTAAGGTACGGATTTGTGAATTGTACCATGGAACTAACTTCCTCTGACTCACTAGTTTCTTTTTCAGAGGAGCAACAGTATCAAGTATTGTTCCAAGTGAAGCACCAGTACTATTAACAAGATAGTCCACTTGTGCTGGAGTAACATTGAAATAACTGCCTTCCTCTGTGTTGGTACATGGCTCTGAAATAAAAGATGGAATCAGTTCCTTAAATTTGTCAACAGCATTTTCACATAAACATCTACTGTAGAGAATCTTATCTGTAGGTTTAGTAAAGTCTGGTACTGTAAATTCAAATGTAATTAAGAAATGGTCAGATAAAAGAGGGTTTTGGGGAAAAACTATTAACTGATCAACTTCCACACCGTATGTCAGAATAAGATCAAGGGTGTGATTAAAACAGTGAGTGGGTTTATTTACATTTAGAGTCTAATAGTGAATTAAAGTCAGTGTTGAGGCAGTTATCATCAACATCTACATGGATATTAAAGTCACCCACTATAATGACTTTATCTGCACTAAGAACTAAATCAGATAGAAACTCTGAGAATTCAGTTAAAAACTCAGAGTAAGGGACAGGAGGACGGTACACAATAACAAACAGGACTGGTTTTTGATTTTTCCAGTTAGGATCAGAGAGGCTAAGAGTGAGGCTCTCAAATGAATTAAACTATGTTTAGGTCTGGGGTTGATTAACAAACTTGAGTGGAAGATTGCTGCTACTCCTCCACCCCGACCTGTGCTTCTAGGAACATGATAATTAACATGACTTGAGGGGGTCGACTCATTCAGAGAGACATATTCATCCTGCTGCAGCCAGGTTTCAGTAAGACAGAATAAGTCTATTTGATGGTCAGTTATCAAATCATTTACTAACAGGGATTTAGACGAGAGAGATCTGATATTTAACACTCCACATTTGATTGTTGTCTTGTTATTTGGTTCTTTATTTGTATTAGGTTCTTATGAATCACTCCTCTTGTTGGCTCTTGATATAAATAATTTAGGTACTCGGGGAGCAGACACTGTCTCTATGGGGTTATGGTAGTTTTGGGGGGTGACGGCTGTAAGGAAGCTGCAGAGAGGTGTGTAAGACTGCGTCTCTGCGTCCTGGGCTCCACTCTGACATGTCAGGGTTTAGGTCGTCTAATAAACTCTGTCATATTTCTAGAGAGTTGAGACGAACCATCTAAAGTGGGATGGACGCCGTCTCTTCTAACCAGCCCAGGTTTAGTCTCTGTAGCCCACGTTGTTAGCGGGACACCACTTAGACAGCCAGCGGTTGAATGACGTCATGAGGCTAAACATGACGTCACTGGTCAGATTGGGAAGGGGCCCAGAGAAAACTACGGAGTCCGACATCGTTTTGGCAAAGTTACACACCGATTCAACGTTAATTTTTAATTAACTCCTGTGTGAATTATTATCTTACTGTATTTACGTTTATCCTTACACAGGAGTTTTAAATAGGACTCGACGTCGCCCGCTCTGGCCCCAGGAATACACTTGACTATGGCCGCTGGAGTCTCTAACTTCACGTTTCTCACTATGGAGCTGCCAATAACCAGAGTGGGTTTCTCAGCAGGTGTGTTGCTGAGTGGGGAAAACCGGTTGAAAACGTGAACCTGGTCGTGGTGAACCTTGGGCGAGTGTCTAGGGTTATGCTTCCTACGAACCGTCACCCAGCCGGCCTGACTTCCCGGCTGCTCGGTAGAGTTGTTTCGGTCGTGAACGATTCGTTCAATAAGAACGAATCTTTGCTATGACTTGGGAGTGATTAGTTCTCTCAGTGAGTGATTCGTTCATTTCCAGTTCATTGCAGTACCTTCTCTCGCCACATGGCAGCAGCTCCATAAGCACAGTCAGCAGGACAGGAAACAGAAATGATTCGTTCACGACTCACTCAACTGTGAGTCCCTACTCAGGTCCTCGTTCTTTTGTCACGTGACAACAGGCCGCTCAGGCTCTGTGGCAGCAGCACTACAGTTCGTTCACGAGTCGTTCATACGGATCATTACGGATTCGTTCTTTCGTTCTTTCGGTAACAGCTGAAGCTCCGCTACAGAGCTGTGGACTGAGAAACAAGGAAATTAACGATATCTGATATCTGACGGTCATTTATTGTCAACTGACGCACGACAGACATTATTTATTCATGGAATCATAATTAATTAGTGGTCTTTGATTCTTGTAGATGTGTGTAGTGATTTTGTGTAAATAATGTAAATTATGTTTGTACATAAATACTTTCGAAAATGATAAACATGTTAATTGTGTTATTCTCCTCCATAAAATAATAAAGTGTAACATTATTAATAACAACTACAATAACATCAATAATAATAATAATAATAATAATAATGATAATAATAATGTCGCGTTTTGGACACAATAAATGCACCATGTAAATATTTTCTGGAACTTGTTACTTGTTGCATTAAAAGTCTAATTCATTATCCAAATAAGTTTAACTTTCACTCGTCCTCTACCAGCCGTCACAGGCTGCAGCAGCAGTAACTCGCTCTCGTTCATCGTTCATCGTTCACGTCTCTCGTTCATTTGTCACGTGAGAGCTACAAAGTCACTGCTGTGCCCTTAAACAACAACATCAGGGAGGATGCAGGAACACAAGTCACTTTATTGTGGAGTGTATTTGCTTTCCTAGGTTTTCACATGGTTTAAATTGCTTGTGGCATTTTGTGTATTATAAGTTGTCAGCTGAACAAACCATGTTGTCTTCAGTATATATAGTCTGAGAACCGCGACCATTTTTACATCACCCACTAGAGGGTTACACCACAACCCGCTGTAAAATGAACAAAGTGACTCAAAATGATTAGTTCACTTTACAGTTCGAGACTCACGAATCTGAGTCAGTTCAAAGACTCGTTTTTCCCACCACTACAACTGCCGGGGACAGCTAATAGGAGCTATGCTAACAGGAGCTATGCTAACAGGAGCTATGCTAACAGGAGCTATGCTAACAGGAGCTACGCTAACAGGAGCTATGCTAACAGGAGCTACGCTAACAGGAGCTACGCTAACAGGAGCTACGCTAACAGGAGCTATGCTAACAGGAGCTACGCTAACAGGAGCTACGCTAACAGGAGCTACGCTAACAGGAGCTATGCTAACAGGAGCTATGCTAACAGGAGCTACGCTAACAGGAGCTATGCTAACAGGAGCTACGCTAACAGGAGCTACGCTAACAGGAGCTATGCTAACAGGAGCTACGCTAACAGGAGCTACGCTAACAGGAGCTACGCTAACAGGAGCTACTACAGAGCTATGCTAACAGGAGCTACGCTAACAGGAGCTACGCTAACAGGAGCTATGCTAACAGGAGCTATGCTAACAGGAGCTAGGCTAACAGGAGCTATGCTAGCTGGCTCCACACCGGCTACCGGGACCTGGCTAGCTGGCTTATTTTCCACGGTGCGGAGCCGAGTCTCCAAATCAGTCAGCCTCGACTCCAAAGCTGCAAATAAACTACATTTATTACAAATTCCCTTCTCACTAAAGGAGGCAGAGGAAAAACTAAACATATGACAAACCGAGCAAGAGAGAGCAGGAGAAGAAGAAGAGGGAGAAGAAGAAGAGGGAGAAGAAGAAGAAGAGGGAGAAGAAGAAGAAGAGGGAGAAGAAGAAGCGGGAGAAGCAGCCATGGCTAACAGAGTTAAGCTAGCAGACCTCACAACACAAGAAAACAAGAGTAATAAGTATTATGAATGGTCCTTAAGTAACACAGGTGTATGTTATAACTCCAGTAGTGCTTTTCACTAACACTATAAATTTAGCTTAAAGTTTGTTAAATTTAGCGAAACAAACGGAGCAACTGAAAAGCGAGTCAGCGTCAACAACAGGAAGAGATACGATACGACACGACTACCGTAGGAGGAGCAGCCAATCGAGACGTGTTTTACATACATATATATATACATATACAACTTCTGTCTGAGTCTTCTTAGTAAGTCACTGATTAAAAAAAAAACTATGGTAAACTCTATAGTGAAGTCTTTCCATGCTCTCCATAGTTTGCAGCTGCGGTTTTAACTTGTTTGTTCACTCTGCACTGAGACTTTTAGATCGGTTAGCCACAACCAAAGCGGAACAATGTAATTGTTTCCATCTTACATCTTTAAGAAACCCACAAACCACAATGAACAACAAAACAACAAATAAGACCAAAGTTTACCAAACCTGCAGAAAACAGACCACTGCTGCAGCAACAAGATCATATATATATATATATATATATATATATATATATATATATATATGATCATATATACATAAATCAAGTATAAAAACAGTAAAGTTATGAGGTATTAAACTCAAACTACCTGAGTAGTTTTCCTTATATTTGATTAAGTAATTAATTATGGACAAAGGTTTTACAGTACATTTTGAAAGATTGCATAAAAAAAAAATAATTGTTTAACTGTTGCTTTTAATATAATAAAATAGATGAATGAAAACTAAAAAAAACACACATTTATAATAAAAGTCATTCAGATCTAAGGAGCTCTGAGGATCAAATACAGTCCAGCAGGTGAACCTCCGTTGTTGAGGGTGTGAAGTCCGACCTCAGTGAAGAGTAGACGACCTCTGGTTCTGGTGGAAACTCTGAAGACAAACAAGCAGTTCAATCATTATGAGACCACTGACTATTCCTGAAAACACCTGCTCATTGTCTTTTTTCCCTCACTCAGTGCCAGATTGTTTGTTGCCTTTATTTTATTCAATGCATAAATGCAAAACTTAATAAAGAAATAACTAAATCATGAGAACACAATAACACCAATTCACTACAGCTGCTATGGCAAATGGACTTAACTTTAACTGGAGATTATTTATCCAAAATTGGGAACGGAACAGCCACCATTGCTTGTATTAAAACAGAGATTTTGTCAAATTCTGGAGTTGTACCTTTTCTAATGACTATTTGTCCATAACTGACGTTTTCAGCTCTCAGTGATGAGTAAACTGCAGCTGGATTAGTGTCTGCAAAATAAACCATATACATGTTACAATAGTTCAACTGCAAAAATGTGAGTGACCGTATAGCTACTGCTACTACATTAAGCAGTGTAAAAGAGGGAGGTCTTATACATGAGGCAGTATAAGAACGTTATTAAACTGGTCCCACATTTGTAGATGTATAGTATCACATTTGTAGATAGTATCTACGTGGTCTGTAGAGACATGCACGTGTCATTTAGTGGTAATTCAGAGAATCATGAGCAGCTTGTGTTTTTATCACAAACAGGAAACTGGACGACCACAGAGCTGTTAGCTTCTGTTTCAGATGTACCACGTGGTACAAAACTGTTTAATTGTCTGCAGCGGAGTTTAGGGTTATCAATTGGGCAGTAAAATAACACAAGTTTATGTACTGATGTTATTTTCACTAACATAGTCCTTGGTGCAGTTTTAAATATTTTGGATTGCCCTTAGGTAAAAAAAAAAAATGTTCACCTGTATGCATAAATGTTTATTGGAGGTTTCCATACATTTGGTTGAAGTGTTCTTTTATCAGAGAAGTGAAAGTGAATCCAATCTTACAAACTTAAAAATAGAGTATTTTAAAGTATTTGGGGACCAGCTCAAAATCTTTGTGCTACAATAGTTTATGACTGAAAATTTAGTTCAATTTAGTTTTATTTGTGTAGCGCCAAATCACAACAATAGTCATCTCAAGGCACTTCAAAGTGTTATAACTGTACACAGAATCACATAGAAATGAAGATCACAATACAAACTCACACAAACATACACAGACACAGTACCTCTCCTTTGTCTGTTTGGATGTTCCTGATGTAATATTTTGACATCACTATATGTGATGTCATCTTCTCCAACTTTTACTTCATTAGCTGTATTGATCCAAAACAAACAACAAAGTAATTTACAACATTACAGTGTTAAATGAGGATTCAATGATAAAAGGCTGGAAAAAGTGAAACTTAGAATAATTTGTGGGTAAAAACATTTCAACATCATATAGATCATAGATATAGATAAATCTGAAAAACTAAACCTATGAATATTTTTCCAGAAATTAGTGTATCACCTTTAAGTTTTCTCTGAACACATCCTCTAACCAGTAGAACCAGTAACACCAGTAGAACCAGACCAGAGACAGATGCAACAGACACCATCACAGACAGAGGTGCAGTTGTGAGTTTATCTACACATTACAATACATAAATATAAAAATAATTTGGCTCATGAAACATCTGCAATGTCTATTAATTTGCCACATAAGGAGATTACTGCTGATTAGTGGAGAAACCATAGAGAGACCAAATTCACCAAATAACTGTCTCTGTCCTCCTGACCTGTGACAGAGATCCAGCTGGGTGGAGACTCTCCATGACTGCTGATGTGACACTTGTAGAGGCCTTCATCAGACTTGGTAACATGGTGGATGGTCATGTGACCTGTAGGCTCAGTCCTGATGAGGGAGCCATCTTTATAGAAATCAGCTGGGAGCTTGGAGGGAGGGCTCTTTGTTTGACAGTGCAGAGTGACATCATGTCCCTCCATCACAGGGAGGACAGGACTCTGCAGGATCACTGATCCACCTCAACACAGAGACAAACTACAGCATTTCATCCATTTCCACACAGACTCATCAACACTAACTCCACAGTCTGATCTTACCAGAGACAGTGATGTTGATGATGCTACTGGTTGATCCCTCTCTGGACTCACACCAGTAAACTCCACTGTCCTGTGGGAAGATGTAGCTGATGTTACAGGAAGAACCATTTCCTTCTCCCCAACCATCTCCACACTGAGTCATCTGTTCTCTGGTTGTGTTCCTCCTCAGTGTCCATCCAGCAGAGCTGTCGTCCTCCTCACAGCTCAGAGACACAAACTCTCCTTTAAACAGCTGAGAGCTGCTGGGACTCACAGTCAGATGAGCTGGAGGAATTCAGAGTATATTTAAACAAATCCTAATATTTCAAAGTAAAACTAACTGTGTCAACAACAGTAGTCTTAGTCCTACTGGAAGTGATTAGCATTAAATGAATCAGCAGAATGAGCCTTTAAACAACTTTGAACAAATAAGACGTTCTCTGACCTTGGTCTGTTGAGCAGCTCAGCAGAGAGGTCGCAACTAGAGAAAGGAGATAAATACCTTTATTGTTTTAGTTACAGTATTTGGATGCTGTTACTAACATACAGTAACTTGATTCTGGGACCTAAAAAATAACTATAACACAGCAAAAACGCAATTTTAAGCATCTTTCTCATACATACTGTACACAAACTCATGTACATCACGTACTCTACAGTTCAATACAACATCACTTGTGTAGCAGCAGATACACTTGATTCTTCTAAAACCAGACTGCTTGTTGTAAATCAGCACACAGTATATTTTATATTTCTATATGTGACTCTATAAGAATTTAACTGTTTAACAGCAGCTGCATCAGCACGAGGCTCTGAACCACTGGCTTTATTGTGATTAGAGACAATTATGACAAACTGATTTTAATGTTTAATATTATTATTATTGTTCTAAATTGTTCTCATAATTTTAAATATAATTTTATCAACATGAATACACAACATCATTATCTCAGCAGTGATATATAGCTAAAGGTTGAATTTCTATAATCTGAACAGTAACATTTAAATTCTAACTCATGATGAACTAAGAACATAAACACTTGACTTAGAACCTTTCATCTCCACACAACAGTATGCTGATTTTAATCAATACCTAATTATTGATTAATGTAAAGTATTTTATTTTGAACATTTGAAATGTGTTTAAAACACTACTGCAACAAACTTTTGTTTAATTGCATGCTTTTTTATTTTTTACTCCTGTTTTTGTTGTTCAGTATAATCTTATTTTAATCTAATGTCATTATTAGAAGTTTAACCCTGAACATTCATGTACCTCACCATTATCTCAGCTGACATGCTTTAAATCTAATGATTATATTTTATATCTTGTACTTACAGAGCAGCAGCTGAAGACATGTTTGGTCCATTGTACCACCTGTTGATATGAGAGCAACACACATTTGGTCAAAGCAGTTAATCCCACTTCCTTCCTCCTTGAATCGTATGTTAGCAAATTATTTTCTCTCTGACTGTTGGTAAGAAAGTCTCCACAAAGGTGAACCATCACTGCACAGGAACTGTTCATCTACACTATTTGACAGTACGTTATTAAATCGTGATGGCAGAGTTTGAATTACGGGGGAGCCAGTGTCATTCATCTTCCTCATGAGATTCCAGATTCAGATTTATGAATCCCAGAGAGATTAATAAAGTTCTGCTTGTTACAGCTGTCCTCAGTTCAAAAGAAAAAGAAAGAACTGCAGCCAGAAAATAACCATACAACATAAATACAGAATTTATGCAATAATTATTATTGGAAAATGAGAAAGAAAACGCTACATCACTCTTAACATATCTGAGCTCCTTTTCATCCTACATTGTGACATGATGACACTTCCTACTTGAAATCAGTGTGTGAAATAAGACAAAGAAGAAGTTTTTAACCTAATCCTGATGTTAGTGTGCTGAATCTTCACCCAGTTGTTTTTGGGCATAAAGTCAAACCCTGACTGCTTCTGGTGTGTAGGAATCAAGTATTTATGGGGAGGTTGAGAGGACTAATCTTGAGTCAACAGAAATAAATCTTTCTTCACAAAATAGTAATAACTAAAGAAATGACGGGTATTTCGTTAATAAAAGAATGAACTGACTTTTTATAGCTATTGTTTGTGTGCAATCACCACAAATACACTCAAAACTATGTGACAACATGCTAATTAGATTCTCTTTATGTTTATTTCAGTCTTTATTTCAGACAACCATGCAGTAACACACTTAGCTTGAACATGTTTTTATGAACAACAGGAAACATGATTACCACAGAGCAGTTTGTGTCTCATTCAGGTTTCACCACAGGGAACAAAACAATGTATGAAGCAGAACACTTAGTTCAGCTAAAAAACCACAGTCTCACACTTAAACCAAACTGATTAACAGGAAACCTGTAACATCAGAATGTATCAGGCGTGAAAGATGCAGTTTAGTGTGAAAGCAACAGGATAACGTCTGTATTTCAAAGTAAATACCATCAAATCATTCTTTTTAATTGTTATCAATACATTATCATTTTTTTTATTATTATTATTATCACTCACTTTTCAAAAGTCCTTATCTACAAAGATGTCCTCTCTTTTCTGTCTGAGGATAAGAAATCTAAAGGCTCTGACCAACCTAATGTCAAAGAACTAGAGGCGACTAAGACTGACAGCTACGTCCTCTCACGTCGCCTTCAGCCTGGTAAAAGGGTGGCAAAAGGACATAACGTTTTCCTTATGTAGAGTTGTGCTTTCACACACACATAGCGCACAGGAGGCAGACATGTTCTCACATGGGGAAATAGTCCATTTGGTTATGGGGTGGTGCCTGTATAGAGAAGGCCGTAGTCACAACATGACAGAAAATGTACAAGGTCACACAGAACAAACAGACATTACCGCTACTTTGTTTGATTGGAAGTTGGTGTCATTTTAGATATAAAACTTGCGCAAAATAATCAGCAGTGTAATTTGCAACATAACAAAAAACATAGAATTTCCTGTGTGAAACCGCTCTCCAAACTGGCAACTAACTACATTCAACTAGTTGATAGGTCAACAAATAATCCTACAACAAACTCAATATCCAGTTTATCACGGCAAATGGAATTCATAATAAAGTCAAAGTAATGATGCTAAACATATTCAGAAAATGTTTTGTTTTGTATGAGTTGTCTCTATTCTGCTCATTGGCTGCTAAACTTGGAAGACAAATTAAACAAGTAAGAGTAAACAAACTTAACAACTTCAAAATTAGTTTGTTGCTGCTGATGAAGTCCGACATCCTAAGTTCAGCACTGTTCATTAAGAAATGAAACCAGAACATGAGACACAGGAAGTTCTGGATCATCAACTATTTCTGATCAAAAAAGAACTTTCAATCAGATTTTTATTTAATGATAACTTAAGGATTTTAGATCAAGTAGATCAGTTCAGAAGTGATGCTGTGTGGTGACGTCATCATAGTTAACATCCAATCCCTGCTCATTCTGAGTGGGGGAGGACATCACTATGGAGACAAGCAGGTTATTTTCTACAACAAAAAAAGTATCAACTGTTAACACGTAAAGAGTTCTGTTAGAGACACTGAGATTGATTGATTGATTGATTGATTGATTGATTGATTGATTGATTGTCTTTCTGTAGAAAGAATTCAGGTGAATGTGTGGATTAAATAAATGTTTAAATCCAAGCTTTCCTCCTGACCTGTGACAGAGATCCAGCTGGGTGGAGACTCTCCATGACTGCTGATGTGACACTTGTAGAGGCCTTCATCAGACTTGGTAACATGGTGGATGGTCATGTGACCTGTAGGCTCAGTCCTGATGAGGGAGCCATCTTTATAGAAATCAGCTGGGAGCTTGGAGGGAGGGCTCTTTGTTTGACAGTGCAGAGTGACATCATGTCCCTCCATCACAGGGAGGACAGGACTCTGCAGGATCACTGATCCACCTCAACACAGAGACAAACTACAGCATTTCATCCATTTCCACACAGACTCATCAACACTAACTCCACAGTCTGATCTTACCAGAGACAGTGATGTTGATGATGCTACTGGTTGATCCCTCTCTGGACTCACACCAGTAAACTCCACTGTCCCATGGGAGGATGTAGCTGATGTTACAGGAAGAACCATTTGTTTCTCCCCAATCAACTCCACACTGAGTCATGTGTTGTTTGGTTGTGTTCCTCCTCAGTGTCCATCCAGCAGAGCTGTCGTCCTCCTCACAGCTCAGAGACACAAACTCCCTTTTAAAGAACTGAGATTTGTTGGGACTCACAGTCAGACGAGCTGTATGGAATTAACAATGATTTGAGTTCTACTGGAAGTGAGATTAAATTCCAGTCATCTTTCACATAGCATAAATAATCAAACTTATAGTCAGATGGAAAAACAGATCTACTGTGTGGAGAACAGATAAACTTAGGTACATCGACCAACAACCATCCACCTACATTAAGCTACATCAGCTGTCTGTTCACTAAGAGTCACATTGTCTGTGTTCTCCCACACCTGTTTCCTGTAGTTCATACATTGATACCAGGATCAGTCCACAAGAGTCTAATACCCTGCTGTTTTTCTAAAAATGCAAAAGACCGGAGCGCAACAGCTGCTCCATCACCATGGAGCCAGCTCCTTTGTTTACACCCGGGATCAGCTGATCTTACTAAGGACGGCCGGAGTAAAGGCTCAAACTCATAAAACATCCTCAGCATGGTGCTGCAGACGTTGAAGGACCTTTGTATTTGCATTTGTACTCGGACACAACCTCCACCTCCTCCCCCTGTATAGAGAGAGGGATGACAGGACTCCCAGATTTCCTGAAGTCCATCACCAGCTCCTTTGTTTTATTGTTGAACACCATCCGGCCTGCACTGCTGGGAGAAAAATTAAAAAAACATGCAGGTCAACACTCCCCTGATTTCCTGGATCATGGACTACCTCACTAACCGCCCACAGTACGTCCGCCTGCAGAACTGTGTGTCTGACACTGTGTTCAGTAGCACAGGTGCTCCACAGGGGACAGTTCTGTCTCCATTCCTCTTCACCCTGTATACCTCAGACTTCAGGTACAACTCAGAGTCCTGTCATCTTCAGAAGTTCTCTGATGACCCTGCAGTTGTAGGATGTATTAAGGGTGGAGATGTCACAGAGTATTGTGGAGTGGTGGACAGTTTTGTTGACTGGTGTGGACTCAACCATCTGCAACTGAACATCAATAAAACAAAGAAGCTGGTGATGGACTTCAGGAAATCTGGGAGTCCTGTCATCCCTCTCTCTATACAGGGGGAGGAGGTGGAGGTCGTGTCCGAGTACAAATACCTGGGAGTTTACTTGGACAACAAACTGGACTGGACTAAGAACTCAGCAGCATTGTACAGAAAGGCTCAGAGCCGGATGTTCTTCCTGAGGAGACTCAGGTCCTTCAACGTCTGCAGCACCATGCTGAGGATGTTTTATGAGTCTGTGGTTCCAGTGTCATCTTTTATGCTGTGGTCTGCTGGGGCAGCAACATGAAGGTGGCAGACACTAACAGACTAAACAAACTGATTAGGAGGGCTGGCTCTGTTCTGGGGGTGGAGCTGGACCCTCTACATGTTGTTGCTGAAAGGAGGATGCTGTCCAAACTCCTCTCAATCTTGGACAATCCCTCCCACCCACTGCATAGTGTGTTGGCTGGACAGAGGAGCACGTTCAGCCAAAGACTTATTAACATTAAATGTTCTACAGAGAACCACAGGAGATCCTTTCTACCTGTGGCCATCAATCTGTACAATTCCTCCCCCCTCTGTAAGGGGTGGGGGAAGTGATACTGTCATAAACTTGCTGTGAATATATTGACCCAATTTCATTTATCTATTTTACATATTCTGTATATATATTGAGTTTTTCTGTATTGATGTTATTGTGTATTTATGTTGGTGTTGGATCTTTCCTGGTTGTGGTTCCTTTTCTTTCTGTCTGTTTTGAGAACAATGGTAATGAGGCAAAACAATTTCCCTCTGGGACTAATAAAGTTTTTTGAATCTTGAATCTTGAATTTTCATGTTCATGTGCAGAACAAAGGTTGCATGGCTGGATGAAAGGAAAGATTAATACACAGATTTTGTTTTTAAATCATGTCCACCCAAAATAAAACTCATACTTAGAAAAAGCTCCATGTAGAAGTCTAAATAAGTCACTTTTCACTGTGACTGCCCGTCTGTCGCTGTCAGTCATCTCCTTTAAACACCTGTATAATAAAAGGCAAGAGAGAGAGAAAGGCAAAGCAATCAGGAACTGTCTATTCTGTCTCCAAACAGCTAAAATCTGTGAACCACACTTTCAAAATCAGCCCAGGGCAGAGGAGAAATCCTCTTTGTTTGCATGTAGACTCAGATTTCCAGGAACCAGGTTTCTTGAGTGCATGAAACACACTGACTGACAAACTGCTGAGTGTTGATGGAGCTGGTTCATCAAATGTGATTCTAATGAACAGATCAACTACAGCACAGGAAGAAGACGTGACTCTGTCCTCCAGCAGAGAGTCCGTCCACTGTCTGTCGACTCCTCTCAGGTGTTTGCTGCAGAACCACTTTAACAGGGTCAGAGGTGAAACTGGACTCATGAAGACAGAGTACAGTAGGTTAGTGATTCATCAGGAAAACAGTTGTTTGTTCCTGCAGGAACTTAAAACTAAAAAACGCTTTAAAAAAAACTTTTTAAATGTGTTTTAGATGAGATCTGTACATTTAACTTGTCTTAATACAGAGAACTGAAGTCAAGTTTCCTGTGATATAGACTCACAGCACAGACTGTTTTAATTTCCTTCACCTGCCTCCTATTTATTGCTTTAAAACACAGTTAAATCACTGTAACCAGTAAATAAATTGGTTTTCAACACAGGTTAAAATTTACGTTTTCACATTTACTCATGATAAATAGAGTGAATCAATGCATTTTACTAAACTCTGAGTCTTTCATCAGTGGGTCCTAATTATTTTTTACCTCGACTCACTTAACACAAGTTTTCTTCTCGTCTGCAGCAGAATGTGAGCGAGTGAAGTCGAGCACCAACAGGTTTCAGCAACAAGAAACAACGAGACTTCATCACATTATTCAGGACGTTGATTTAAATCCACCACCGTTGTTTGTTCAGGGTGTGATGGTGGTTTAACTGTTTTTAATTCAGACTTGAACCAACATGTTGAACAGTTCAGACGAGTTCTGGTGAACAGCTTCTAGATTCATGTTAGAGACAAAGGAGGAAACCTAGTTTAAATCCTGTTCACTCTCATTATTATTATATAAGAACTGTATTTAAAAAAAGAACCAATGTTTCCTATAAAACACATATAAAACTTTAAACTGTACCAGAGAACAACAGAAGCTGAACACAGTAACTGACTGTGTAGACAGTGTCTCTGGATTTGATAGAAACAGTAAAGTGTGTCTCTGTTTGGTGAAGGATCAACTTCATTTAAACTAAAGTTAATCTGTGAACTTTTCTTTATTTCAGCTCCAGTTCAGACAGATTGATTTCAACGTTACAGTTAAACCACATCAGTGACCAGGTTTAAGGTTTGATCCTCAGTTACCTGTTTTCTATCACAGACTGTTGTTCAGACGTTAGTTAAACCTGTTCAGAGTGTCGTGGTTTTAGCAGCTTTTGATTCCAGCTCAGATTAAAATTTAAGACCTGCATCAACATGTTGAACAGCTCAGACTGATTCATAAAACCTGCTCATCAGCATCATGAATTACAAATAAAGACACATGTTCAGTGCTGATACATGAACACTTTTATTCAACAGCACAGTGAGTTGGTAAAAACGTCCAGAAAATAATAACAAGTAAAACAATATTAACTGTTTTAATGCATAAAGCTGGTCAGTGGACCCTGAACACTGGTTCTGTTGTCTGTTCTTCAAGTCTGATCCATTATCTTCAACATTTCAACTGCAGTTTGTTGCTGTAAACATTTAAAGAACTCATTTTAATTCAGTAAATCACCACATTTACAGTTTAACTTGTTTTTACAATCAGCTCATGACATAAATGAAATGATGATTTAGTAGGAACCATAGAACAGACACAGAGACGTCAGAGAGTTGTGTTCATCATATCATGTGGTTCATTCTACATGTTGAACTAATCACTGAGGAAACAGCAGCAGGACACAGAGTCAGGACTAAAGAGACCTGAGACCTTTTACACCAGCTTATGTTCATCTGCTTAATCAGAGGGAGGTTTTCTCAACATTAGAAAACAAGAACAACAGGAAACAGAACAGCTGACAGTCCAACATGTCCAATCCGGTCTCCTCCACTCTTTGCTCTAAACACACTGAGACCTGCAGATGAGAAGCAGCAGTGAGTCAGCAGGTGTCAGGTAGGTGATGAGTGAAGAACACAACAGAATCCATTTCCTCTTCAAACTCCTGTCAGACATTATCTACTGCACTTTGATCCCATCACTCATACCAGCTGTTTTCTACAAAGTCTCATCAACACCAACATCTGATCTGTGATGTTTCACTCTCACATCAACAACCAGGAAGCAGCTTCAACTCTGATCCACACACACACACACACACATACACACACACACACACACACACACACACACACACACACACACACACACACACACACACACACTAACTCACCTGGTTCAACTCTCAGGTTGATGGTGTTGATGGGGTCACTTTCTAAAATGGATCTCTTCCTGTGGTTTGTTCTTCTCTGGACGACACGACACTCATACGTTCCAGTGTCATTGAATGTCACATTCCTCAGAATCAAAGACACGTCTCCGTCCTTCTTCTCTCTGTCCTTCAGCTCCACTCGGTTCTTAAATGATTCATGTTGTTTGATTGATTCAGACCTACTGCCCCTCTGTAAAAAGTCATATTCTGTCTCCAGATCAGTTCTGCTCCACTCCACAACTATAATACTGATGTTACTGTGAACTCCACATGGCAGAGTGACTGTGTCTCCAGGTTCAGCTGTGAGGTTTATCTGGTCTGAAGGAGAAAAAGAGGAGAGAGGTTAAAGATTTGTCAAACCAACACTTCTCTATGTTTGATCTCAACACCCTGTTCTAACCTGTTGAATTGTATAAATGTGAATGTGGAAGCAGTGAAGGGACAGGAGGTCATGAACAAAAAGCTTCAGCACATTATTCTCATCATGATAGGGATCCAGTCCTCTGAACTACAGCCTCTTATCTGAGGATCACCAAACTACACTGATCACGGACTTCACTGACGTGTTAAACAAGCAGCGTGTTGGATCATAAAACACATGGATGTTGGTTTGAATCATCATTTCAAATAACAAGCTGTTGTATGAAACTGGGTTATTATTAAAGGAGGTAACTGACTGTGGTCCACACTCTGACAGTACTGCAGCTTAACTCTGAACATTAGAGTTCAGGGAACAACTGAACATCTACTAACAGTTCTGATCTCCCTCTTCAACATATACTTTATACTTTATGCCAGAGGTCACTAACAACGTGGACCGCGGTCCGGATCCGGACGCAGAAGCTGTCCTATATGGACTCGGAGCTACAGACTAAACTGAACGTTTTGATTCCAAATCTAGCGGTACACCTTAATTTTAAACGGCGCAGCTATTGTGATCTTTACGGTTTTTATTTAGTGGACGCGATAACACATAGGCCAATTGAATGCGAATTAAGCCATCCCACGTGACTTCACTTAGCCAATAGATTGTTTGGATCACAGGCGGTTAAATTATAGGTTCTCCAGTAGATGAGAGAAAGTTCAAGTTGGAAAAGAATTAATAAATAAAGATGGTGATAACAGAGAGACAGAGAGGAGAGATACAGACGACAGAGAGGAGAGAGACAGACGACAGAGAGGAGAGAGACAGACGACAGAGAGGAGAGAGACAGACGACAGAGAGGAGAGAGACAGACGACAGAGAGGGAGAGAGATACAGACGACAGAGAGGAGAGAGATACAGACGACAGAGAGGAGAGAGACAGACGACAGAGAGGGAGAGAGATACAGACGACAGAGAGGAGAGATACAGACGACAGAGAGGAGAGATACAGACGACAGAGAGGAGAGAGACAGACGACAGAGAGGAGAGAGAGACAGACGACAGAGAGGAGAGATACAGACGACAGAGAGGAGAGAGATACAGACGACAGAGAGGAGAGAGAGACAGAAGACAGAGAGAGAGAGACAGACGACAGAGAGGAGAGATACAGACGACAGAGAGGAGAGATACAGACGACAAGGAGAGGAGAGATACAGACGACAGAGAGGAGAGATACAGACGACAGAGAGGGAGAGAGATACAGACGACAGAGAGGGAGAGAGATACAGACGACAGAGAGGAGACAGACGACAGAGAGGAGAGAGAGACAGACGACAGAGAGTAGAGAGATACAGACGACAGAGAGGAGAGAGATACAGACGACAGAGAGGAGAGAGATACAGACCGACAGAGAGGAGATAGAGACAGACGACAGAGAGTAGAGAGAGACAGACGACAGAGAGGAGAGAGCAGACGACGAGAGGAAGAGATACAGACGACAGAGAGAAGAGATATACATACGACAGGAGAGGAGAGAGAGAGAAGCACGACGAGAGGAGAGATACGCAGAGAGGAAGAGAGACGACAGAGAGGAGAGAGATACAGACTACAGAGGAGGAGAGAGAGACAGACGCCAGAGAGGAGAGATGACAGACACGAGAGGAGAATACAGACGACAGAGAGGAGAGAGACAGACGACAGAGAGGAAGAGACAGACAACAGAGAGGAGAGATACAGACGACAGAGAGGAGAGATATAGACGACAGAGAGGAGAGAGACAGACGACAGAGAGGAGAGAGATACAGACGACAGAGAGGAGAGAGACAGACGACAGAGAGGAGAGAGACAGACAACAGAGAGGAGAGATACAGACGACAGAGAGGAGAGAGATACAGACGACAGAGAGAGAGATACAGACGACAGAGAGGAGAGAGAGACAGACGACAGAGAGGAGAGAGACAGACGACAGAGAGGAGAGACAGACGACAGAGAGGAAGAGACAGACGACAGAGAGGAAGAGACAGACGACAGAGAGAGAGATACAGACGACAGAGAGGAGAGATCAGACGACAGAGAGAGAGACAGACGACAGAGAGGAGAGAGACAGACGACAGAGAGGAGATACAGACGACTGAGAGGAGAGAGACAGACGCAGAGAGGAAGAGGAGACGACACAGAGAGAGAGAGACAGACAGACGACAGAGAGAGAGAAGACAGACGACAGAGAGGAGAGAGAGACGACAGAGAGGAGAGAGAGACAGACGACAGAGAGGAGAGAGACAGACGACAGAGAGGAGAGAGATACAGACGACAGAGAGGAGAGAGACAGACGACAGAGAGGAGAGAGACAGAGACAAGAGAGGAGAGATACAGACGACAGAGAGGAGAGAGAGACAGACGACAGAGAGGAGAGATACAGACGACAGAGAGAGAGAGAGACAGACAGAGAGGAGAGATAAAGACGACAGAGAGGAGAGATACAGACGACAGAGAGGAGAGAGAGACAGACGACAGAGAGGAGAGAGACAGACGACAGAGAGGAGAGATACAGACGACTGAGAGGGAGAGAGACAGACGACAGAGAGGAGAGAGACAGACGACAGAGAGGAGAGATACAGACGACAGAGAGGAGAGATACAGAACGACGACAGAGAGGAGAGAGACAGACGACAGAGAGGAGAGAGCAGACGACAGAGAGGAGATACAGACGACTGAGAGGAAGAGACAGACGACAGAGAGGAGAGAGAGACAGACGACAGAGAGGAGAGAGAGACAGACGACAGAGAGGAGAGAGAGACAGACGACAGAGAGGAGAGAGACAGACGACAGAGAGGAGAGATACAGACGACAGAGAGGAGAGAGAGACAGACGACAGAGAGGAGAGATACAGACGACAGAGAGGAGAGAGAGACAGACGACAGAGAGGAGAGATACAGACGACAGAGAGGAGAGAGATACAGACGACAGGGAGGAGAGATACAGACGACAGAGGAGGAGAGGAGACAGACGACAGAGAGGAGAGACAGACGACAGAGAGGAGAGAGACAGACGACAGAGAGGAGAGAGACAGACGACAGAGAGGAGAGAGAGACAGACGACAGAGAGGAGAAGAGAGACAGACGACAGAGAGGAGAAGACAGACGACAGAGAGGAGAGAAAGACAGACGAGACAGAGAGGAGAGAGAGACAGACGACAGAGAGGAGAGAGACAGACGACAGAGAGGAGAGACAACGACAGAGAGGAGAGAGAGAGACGACAGAGAGGAGAGAGATACAGACGACAGAGAGGAGAGAGACAGGCGACAGAGAGGAGAGAGAGACAGACGACAGAGAGG